>NW_025110910.1:0-632753 GCF_015476425.1 Leptopilina heterotoma
TTTTTGTGCTTTTTGAAAAATACTTTACTTATTTAATAGTCTCCACCTTTGGTGAAAAGTCAAAAAAATATTAAAATTGTCAAAAATTCAAAAAACCGAATTCTTAACAATTCAACATTTTTTCTTCTGTCTATGTCATTTAGCTCCACTATTTTTGTGCTTTTGAAAAATACCTTTACTTATTAATAGTCTCCAACCTTTGGTGAAAAGTCAAAAAATATTAAAAATTGTCAAAAATTCAAAAAACCGAATTTCTTAAAATTCAACATTTTTTCTTCTGTTCTATGGCATTTAGCTCCACTATTTTTGTGCTTTTGAAAAACACTTTACTTATTTATTAGACTCGACTCTTTGGTAAAAAATCTAGAATTATCAAAAATTATCAAAAATTCAAAAAAAACCGAATTTCTTAAAATTCAACATTTTTTCTTCTGTTCTATGGCATTTAGCTCCACTATTTTTGTGCTTTTGAAAAACACTTTACTTATTTATTAGACTCGACTCTTTGGTAAAAATCTAAAATTATCAAAAATTATCAAAAATTCCAAAAAACCGAATTTCTTAAAATTACAACATTTTTTCTTCTGTTCTATGGCATTTAGCTCCACTATTTTTGTGCTTTTGAAAAATACTTTACTTATTTAATAGTCTCCAACCTTTGGTGAAAAGTCAAAAAATATTAAAAATTGTCAAAAATTCAAAAAACCGAATTTCTTAAAATTCAACATTTTTTCTTCTGTTCTATGGCATTTAGCTCCACTATTTTTGTGCTTTTGAAAAACACTTTACTTATTTATTAGACTCGACTCTTTGGTAAAAAATCTAGAATTATCAAAAATTATCAAAAATTCAAAAAACCGAATTTCTTAAAATTCAACATTTTTTCTTCTGTTCGATGGCATTTAGCTCCACTATTTTTGTGCTTTTGAAAAACACTTTACTTATTTATTAGTCTCGACTCTTTGGTAAAAAATCTAGAATTATCAAAAATTATCAAAAATTCAAAAAACCGAATTTCTTAAAATTCAACATTTTTTCTTCTGTTCTATGTCATTTAGCTCCACTATTTTTGTGCTTTTGAAAAACACTTTACTTATTTATTAGTCTCGACTCTTTGGTTAAAAATCTAAAAATTATCAAAAATTATCAAAAATTCAAAAAAACCGAATTTCTTAAAATTCAACATTTTTTCTCTCTGTTCTATGTCATTTAGCTTCACTTATTTTTGTGCTTTTGAAAAATACTTTACTTATTTAATAGTCTCCAACCTTTGGTGAAAAGTCAAAAAATATTAAAAATTGTCAAAAATTCAAAAAACCGAATTTCTTAAAATTCAACATTTTTTCTTCTGTTCTATGGCATTTAGCTCCACTATTTTTGTGCTTTTGAAAAAACACTTTACTTATTTATTAGACTCGACTCTTTGGTAAAAAATCTAGAAATTATCAAAAATTATCAAAAATTCAAAAAACCGAATTTCTTAAAATTCAACATTTTTTCTTCTGTTCTATGGCATTTAGCTCCACTATTTTTGGTGGGCTCTTTGAAAAACACTTTACTTATTTAATAGATCGACTCTTTGGTAAAAAATCTAAATATCAAAATTATCAAAAATTCAAAAAACCGAATTTCTTAAAATTCAACATTTTTTCTTCTGTTCTATGTCATTTAGCTCCACTATTTTTGTGCTTTTGAAAAACACTTTACTTATTTATTAGTCTCGACTCTTTGGTAAAAATCTAAAAATTATTCAAAATTATCAAAAATTCAAAAAACCGAATTTCTTAAAATTCAACATTTTTCTTCTGTTCTATGTCATTTAGCTCCACTATTTTTGTGCTTTTGAAAAATACTTTACTTATTTAATAGTCTCCAACCTTTGGTGAAAAGTCAAAAATATTAAAAATTGTCAAAAATTCAAAAAACCGAATTTCTTAAAATTCAACATTTTTTCTTCTGTTCTATGGCATTTAGCTCCACTATTTTTGTGCTTTGAAAAACACTTTACTTATTTATTAGACTCGACTCTTTGGTAAAAAATCTAGAATTATCAAAAATTATCAAAAATTCAAAAAACCGAATTTCTTAAAATTCAACATTTTTTCTTCTGTTCTATGTCATTTAGCTCCACTATTTTTGTGCTTTTGAAAAATACTTTACTTATTTAATAGTCTCCAACCTTTGGTGAAAAGTCAAAAAATATTAAAAATTGTCAAAAATTCAAAAAACCGAATTTCTTAAAATTCAACATTTTTTCTTCTGTTCTATGGCATTTAGCTCCACTATTTTTGTGCTTTTGAAAAATACTTTACTTATTTAATAGTCTCCAACCTTTGGTGAAAAGTCTAAAAATATTAAAAATTGTCAAAAATTCAAAAAACCGAATTTCTTAAAATTCAACATTTTTTCTTCTGTTCTATGGCATTTAGCTCCACTATTTTTGTGCTTTTGAAAAACACTTTACTTATTTATTAGACTCGACTCTTTGGTAAAAAATCTAGAATTATCAAAAATTATCAAAAATTCAAAAAACCGAATTTCTTAAAATTCAACATTTTTTCTTCTGTTCTATGGCATTTAGCTCCACTATTTTTGTTGTTTTGAAAAACACTTTACTTATTTATTAGTCTCGACTCTTTGGTAAAAATCTAAAAATTATCAAAATTATCAAAAATTCAAAAAACCGAATTTCTTAAAATTCAACATTTTTTCTTCTGTTCTATGGCATTTAGCTCCACTATTTTTGTGCTTTTGAAAATACTTTACTTATTTAATAGTCTCCAACCTTGGTGAAAAGTCAAAAAATATTAAAAATTGTCAAAAATTCAAAAAACCGAATTTCTTAAAATTCAACATTTTTTCTTCTGTTCTATGGCATTTAGCTCCACTATTTTTGTGCTTTTGAAAAACACTTTACTTATTTATTAGACTCGACTCTTTGGTAAAAAATCTAGAATTATCAAAAATTATCAAAAATTCAAAAAACCGAATTTCCTTAAAATTCACCACATTTTTTCCTCTCTTGTATGGGATTAGCTTCACTATTCTCTGCTCTTGGAAATACTTTATTAAAATTCACTACATGTTCCTCTTCTGCCGTCCCTATTTGTTGCTTTTGAATAAACATCTATTAAAATTATCTCGCTCTTCAATAAAAATCTAAAATTTATTAAAAAAATTCGCTTCTTAAAATTCAACATTTTTTTCCTCTTTTATGGGATTGAAAAGTCTCTGGAAAAATACTTTACTTAAATAGTCCAAAAAATTCAAAAAAAACGATTTCAAAAAATAAAAATTCAAAAAATTGTCAAAAATTCAAAAACCGAATTTCTTAAAATTCAACATTTTTTCTTCTGTCATTTTAGCTCCACTATTTGTGCTTTGAAAAACACCTTACTTATTATTAGACTCGCTCACTATTTTTATCAAAAATTCAAAAAACCGAATTTCTTAAATTCAACATTTTTTCTTCTGTTCTATGTCATTTAGCTCCACTATTTTTGTGCTCTTGGAAAATACTTACTTATTTAATAGTCTCCAACCTTTGGTGAAAAGTCAAAAATATTAAAAATTGTCAAAAATTCAAAAAACCGAATTTCTTAAAATTCAACATTTTTTCTTCTGTTCTATGGCATTTAGCTCCACTATTTTTGTGCTTTTGAAAAACACTTTACTTATTTATTAGACTCGACTCTTTGGTAAAAATCTAGAATTATCAAAAATTATCAAAAATTCAAAAAACCGAATTTCTTAAAATTCAACATTTTTTCTTCTGTTCTATGTCATTTAGCCTCACTATTTTTGTGCTTTTGAAAAATACTTTACTTATTTAATAGTCTCCAACCTTTGGTGAAAAGTCAAAAAATATTAAAAATTGTCAAAAATTCAAAAAACCGAATTTCTTAAAATTCAACATTTTTTTCTTCTGTTTTATGTCATTTAGCTCCACTATTTTTGTGCTTTTGAAAAATACTTTACTTATTTAATAGTCTCCAACCTTTGGTGAAAAGTCAAAAAATATTAAAAATTGTCAAAAATTCAAAAAACCGAATTTCTTAAAATTCAACATTTTTTCTTCTGTTCTATGGCATTTAGCTCCACTATTTTTGTGCTTTTGAAAAACACTTTACTTATTTATTAGACTCGACTCTTTGGTAAAAAATCTAGAATTATCAAAAATTATCAAAAATTCAAAAAACCGAATTTCTTAAAATTCAACATTTTTTCTTCTGTTCTATGGCATTTAGCTCCACTATTTTTGTGCTTTTGAAAAACACTTTACTTATTTATTAGACTCGACTCTTTGGTAAAAAATCTAAAATTATCAAAAATTATCAAAAATTCAAAAAACCGAATTTCTTAAAATTCAACATTTTTTCTTCTGTTCTATGGCATTTAGCTCCACTATTTTTGTGCTTTTGAAAAATACTTTACTTATTTAATAGTCTCCAACCTTTGGTGAAAAGTCAAAAAATATTAAAAATTGTCAAAAATTCAAAAAACCGAATTTCTTAAAATTCAACATTTTTTCTTCTGTTCTATGGCATTTAGCTCCACTATTTTTGTGCTTTTGAAAAACACTTTACTTATTTATTAGACTCGACTCTTTGGTAAAAAATCTAGAATTATCAAAAATTATCAAAAATTCAAAAAACCGAATTTCTTAAAATTCAACATTTTTTCTTCTGTTCGATGGCATTTAGCTCCACTATTTTTGTGCTTTTGAAAAACACTTTACTTATTTATTAGTCTCGACTCTTTGGTAAAAAATCTAGAATTATCAAAAATTATCAAAAATTCAAAAAACCGAATTTCTTAAAATTCAACCTTTTTTTCTTCTGTTCTATGGCATTTAGCTCCACTATTTTTGTGCTTTTGAAAAACACTTTACTTATTTATTAGTCTCGACTCTTTGGTAAAAAATCTAAAATTATCAAAAATTATCAAAAATTCAAAAAACCGAATTTCTTAAAATTCAACATTTTTTCCTCTCTTTTATGGGATTTAGCTTCATTATTTTTGTGCTCTTGGAAAATACTTTACTTATTTAATAGTCTCCAACCTTTGGTGAAAAGTCAAAAAATATTAAAAATTGTCAAAAATTCAAAAAACCGAATTTCTTAAAATTCAACATTTTTTCTTCTGTTCTATGGCATTTAGCTCCACTATTTTTGTTGTTTTGAAAAACACTTTACTTATTTATTAGTCTCGACTCTTTGGTAAAAAATCTAAAATTATCAAAAATTATCAAAAATTCAAAAAACCGAATTTCTTAAAATTCAACATTTTTTCCTCTCTTTTATGGGATTTAGCTTCATTATTTTTGTGCTCTTGGAAAATACTTTACTTATTTAATAGTCTCCAACCTTTGGTGAAAAGTCAAAAAATATTAAAAATTGTCAAAAATTCAAAAAACCGAATTTCTTAAAATTCAACATTTTTTCTTCTGTTCTATGGCATTTAGCTCCACTATTTTTGTGCTTTTGAAAAACACTTTACTTATTTATTAGACTCGACTCTTTGGTAAAAAATCTAAAATTATCAAAAATTATCAAAAATTCAAAAAACCGAATTTCTTAAAATTCAACATTTTTTCTTCTCTTTTATGGCATTTAGCTTTATTATTTTTGGGCTGGGGCTCTTTAAAAACACTTTACTTATTTAATAGTACCCTTTGGTAAAAAATCTAAAATTATCAAAAATTCAAAAAACCGAATTTTTTAAAATTCAACATTTTTTCTTCTGTTCTATGTCATTTAGCTCCACTATTTTTGTGCTTTTGAAAAACACTTTACTTATTTATTAGTCTCGACTCTTTGGTAAAAAATCTAAAATTATCAAAAATTATCAAAAATTCAAAAAACCGAATTTCTTAAAATTCAACATTTTTTCTTCTGTTCTATGTCATTTAGCTCCACTATTTTTGTGCTTTTGAAAAATACTTTACTTATTTAATAGTCTCCAACCTTTGGTGAAAAGTCAAAAAATATTAAAAATTGTCAAAAATTCAAAAAACCGAATTTCTTAAAATTCAACATTTTTTCTTCTGTTCTATGGCATTTAGCTCCACTATTTTTGTGCTTTTGAAAAACACTTTACTTATTTATTAGACTCGACTCTTTGGTAAAAAATCTAGAATTATCAAAAATTATCAAAAATTCAAAAAACCGAATTTCTTAAAATTCAACATTTTTTCTTCTGTTCTATGTCATTTAGCTCCACTATTTTTGTGCTTTTGAAAAATACTTTACTTATTTAATAGTCTCCAACCTTTGGTGAAAAGTCAAAAAATATTAAAAATTGTCAAAAATTCAAAAAACCGAATTTCTTAAAATTCAACATTTTTTCTTCTGTTCTATGTCATTTAGCTCCACTATTTTTGTGCTTTTGAAAAATACTTTACTTATTTAATAGTCTCCAACCTTTGGTGAAAAGTCAAAAAATATTAAAAATTGTCAAAAATTCAAAAAACCGAATTTCTTAAAATTCAACATTTTTTCTTCTGTTCTATGGCATTTAGCTCCACTATTTTTGTGCTTTTGAAAAACACTTTACTTATTTATTAGACTCGACTCTTTGGTAAAAAATCTAGAATTATCAAAAATTATCAAAAATTCAAAAAACCGAATTTCTTAAAATTCAACCTTTTTTTCTTCTGTTCTATGGCATTTAGCTCCACTATTTTTGTGCTTTTGAAAAACACTTTACTTATTTATTAGACTCGACTCTTTGGTAAAAAATCTAAAATTATCAAAAATTATCAAAAATTCAAAAAACCGAATTTCTTAAAATTCAACATTTTTTCTTCTGTTCTATGGCATTTAGCTCCACTATTTTTGTGCTTTTGAAAAATACTTTACTTATTTAATAGTCTCCAACCTTTGGTGAAAAGTCAAAAAATATTAAAAATTGTCAAAAATTCAAAAAACCGAATTTCTTAAAATTCAACATTTTTTCTTCTGTTCTATGGCATTTAGCTCCACTATTTTTGTGCTTTTGAAAAACACTTTACTTATTTATTAGACTCGACTCTTTGGTAAAAATCTAGAATTATCAAAAATTATCAAAAATTCAAAAACCGAATTTCTTAAAATTCAACATTTTTTCTTCTGTTCGATGGCATTTAGCTCCACTATTTTTGTGCTTTTGAAAAACACTTTACTTATTTATTAGTCTCGACTCTTTGGTAAAAAATCTAGAATTATCAAAAATTATCAAAAATTCAAAAAACCGAATTTCTTAAAATTCAACATTTTTTCTTCTGTTCTATGGCATTTAGCTCCACTATTTTTGTGCTTTTGAAAAACACTTTACTTATTTATTAGTCTCGACTCTTTGGTAAAAAATCTAAAATTATCAAAAATTATCAAAAATTCAAAAAACCGAATTTCTTAAAATTCAACATTTTTTCCTCTCTTTTATGGGATTTAGCTTCATTATTTTTGTGCTCTTGGAAAATACTTTACTTATTTAATAGTCTCCAACCTTTGGTGAAAAGTCAAAAAATATTAAAAATTGTCAAAAATTCAAAAAACCGAATTTCTTAAAATTCAACATTTTTTCTTCTGTTCTATGGCATTTAGCTCCACTATTTTTGTGCTTTTGAAAAACACTTTACTTATTTATTAGACTCGACTCTTTGGTAAAAAATCTAAAATTATCAAAAATTATCAAAAATTCAAAAAACCGAATTTCTTAAAATTCAACATTTTTTCTTCTGTTCTATGGCATTTAGCTCCACTATTTTTTTGCTTTTGAAAAACACTATACTTATTTATTAGACTCGACTCTTTGGTAAAAAATCTAAAATTATCAAAAATTATCAAAAATTCAAAAAACCGAATTTCTTAAAATTCAACATTTTTTCTTCTCTTTTATGGCATTTAGCTTTATTATTTTTGGGCTGGGGCTCTTTAAAAACACTTTACTTATTCAATAGTACCCTTTGGTAAAAAATCTAAAATTATCGAAATTAAATTATCAAAAATTCGAAAAACCGAATTTCTTAAAATGCAACTGCATTTACTGCATTTAGCTTTATGATTTTTGGATATTGTTAATTGTTTGTTACAATTTTTTATTAACTTGTTATTACAATTTTATTATTTCATAGTTGTTATTAACATTATTAATTATTATTGTTTATTATTAGTTACGATGACGTATCATTCTTATTATTATTAATATAATTATTATAATAATTAAATTTTAATAATTAAGTAATATGTTGTATAATTTATTATATAATTTAATTATTATAATAATTATATAATATAATTACTTTTTATTTTTTTTTTAATAATAAAAAACAAATTAAGTCTTAGGAAATAAAAATTTAAAACTTTTGTACATCATTTATTTTAATTTGAAATAAATGCATTAAAATCACATCGGTTTGAATAAAATGAAAAAAAATTATGAATTATTGGTGAGGAAATTACGGAAATTTCTATATTTAACCTAAATAGCACTATAATTTATCTAAATTAGAAATTTTTAGTCGAAAAATGTATATTTGTGGAATAAATCTTTATACTGTATATGTATTATCACTTTGTCTAGAAGGAAGATGATTAAGCTATAGCGGAACGTTTCACAAGAGTTAGTGATGACACATACATAGTTTAATCGCACATCTGTTACTCCCAAGGGGGAAGCTCCTAAAAACTTCAAATTTCGAAGGAATTGCAAATTTCGTTATTGAAATTTATAATTTAAATTTTTAATGAATTTAAATTGAAATATTAATTATTAATTCTGCATTTAATATTTTAAAACCCTATGAAAATGTATTGTAAAGAATAATATATGTTTTAGTTTTAAAAATAAATATTTTTTAAAATAAACATTAGCTGTAATAATATATTAAATTTTGTAAAAGTATTTTACAAATTGGGAAAAAATGTATCAAAGCGAAATTTTGACATAAAAAATACTAAATATTAAAAAAACTTATATGAAATTTATTATAATATTATATACCAAATATTGAGGATTAATTAAATTTTATTATAACTTTACTATATTTCACATATAAGTTTTGTAAATGTTTAGTATTTTTATATAAAAATTGTCCTTTGTTACACTTTTTCTTCCTAGATTGTAAAAATTTGGGGGGAGTTTTAAACAAAATTTAATATTTTATAATAATTTATAAAATATAAATAAAAATTTATAATATTTTCTCTCGGTGTTAATCCCAAAATTACTATGACCCTAAGAAACTTATGATGATCCATCTATTTGACCCGTTTCGCAAGAGTTGAAGCTGATAATTTTGATAAATTATTTCTGGCCTTCTAATAATAATTATTACTTAATGACGTATTACCACATTTAATTAATCCTGACCGCAGCGAGGTTAATTAAAATACATTAAACTTATTGTGAACAAATTAAAAGAAATGAAATTAGTTTGAAATTGAAAGCGTTGTGAATTTTAATCATATTTCAAGTTATTTTCATCTATATACATATTGCATTGACTCATTTAATTTATATCAATTGGCTACGCTACCAACATTTTTTTTTCAAAAGTTATAAAGGGAATTCAATGCGTACAGATGAATAAGCATCAAAAGGGAATTAAAACATATATCGGCAGATTCTAATGAATAAATATTAATTTATTCAGTTTAAATGCAAATGACATTTCATATTTTACTTTTTTTTCGAAAAATAATATGTGAAGGTCATAAATAAATTTTTAATATTAATAAAAATATTAATATTAAAAAACTATTAATATTCATAATAAATTAATGTTGAAAAATTAAAAAAAGAAAAATCAAAATAAAAAATTAATAAATTTTAATAGCATTTAGCATTTAACTTCATTATCATATTTCTTAGCAAATATTAAAGTGCGAAATATACTGTAAAAGTGATAACACTTCAATGGGCAGAGATAACCTTTCAGGGTGGAAAAAAATAAAATTAAAAACCGATTCATTTTATTTAATTCCTCATCTTATTCACACAACTTTATTTTTTATTTTGTTCACGAATTTTCATTTAATTGAATTTTCCCTATTTGGGTGACTCTTCACTCATTGGTCACTTTAGATTATTATTTAATAATTAATTTGAAACCTTTTAAAAATTCAATTATCTCTAAAAATTCATACTATGACGCATTTAATATTCGATTATAATCTAAAATTTTAACTGAAATGTCTGAAATTAATTTTTAAATCAATTTTTAATAGAAAATCCTACGAGAATTCAATTATTTAAATACAAAAATAAAGAATTCATTGAAAAATTGAAAGTTTTTTAAAATTGAATTCTCATAAAGAATTTTATCAAGAAATTTTTTTAGTAATTGAATTCTTTTGATGAATTTTAATAAAATTTTGTAAGAATAATTATTCCTTTATTTATAATTTAATTTTTGTAGCCATATTAAAAAAAAATTATAATTTTTACCTGAATAAGGCTAAAAGAGAATGAATTCTAACAATGTCGCAACAGGTTCAACATTATTCCCCTTGGGGACCCCCATATCTCAATGATCAACCGCATCGAAAATATTCCATTTGTATTAACCATATAGTCCCCCATCTCTCCCCTACTTACGATTGACAATAAGCAATATTTCTTCATGTGTGGACATGCTAACATTCCAAATAGATATTTTAGGCAGTATTAGTAAAATTTTTTTGATACTGGAGGGAGAGCGTTTAAATCACTGAAGCTTAGGAGAAACTTATTTGTTATGACAGATAGAAACTGTCACAACTGGGTTAAGAAAAATAAATAACGACATTATGAAATGAAATGAATGAATAAAATGATTCTTTTTGAATAACTTACAATTTTTTCATAGTATTGTACTAATAGTTTTATTTTTTTCCTCAAAAAAAAAAAAGAAAAAAAAACCTCTTGAAAAGTAAATTATTTTTAACGTTTTTGTGAAGTGTTTGGCTTATAGAAAATGAAGCTTCTTTAAATATTTGCTTCTCTTTCATCAGTGAAAGATAAATGAGTCTTAAAGAGGACCTACTGGACAGATTTATGCAGCAAAAATAATTATAACATGGAGCACTAAATTGATACATTACGTTACCGCCTACGCTTAGTTTCTTTAGAAGACAATTAAAATTTTGACAAAAAAGAAAAAAGCTAGCTTTTGGAAAAAATGTTTCACTGGGTCTTTTTGTAAAAATAGAATTTTTTTTTGTCTAGAGTTGTCAAATATTTGTGACTTAGGGAAGGTGCGCACACAGTGAGTTTAATATACTGAGGACAAAGTTTTAAATATCTATTTTAGGAACTGCCGGTTAATACCGCCGAAGCCCTTTCTAAGCTTTGCGCAGATTAGGCTGATATATAATTTAAGGGAGTGTGATTTATTAGTTTGCTCACATTTCCTATTGAATATAGATATCGTAGGCTTTATGCACTAAAACCATAATTTATTTTTGAGTACCTATGCTGGTATCATTTCGACGGATTATTACACACTCCTACACCAGAGAATTGAAAAGTAACTGAATATAGTTTGTAATCTATGGAAATAGATTGTTACTTCACTTTGAAATTTTCAATATTTATATACAGTTCTATGAGTTTCAATTAAAATTCTAGGAATTAGAATTAAATTAAGAAACTAGAGTTTCTAAAAATTTCTATGTTTTCTCTATGGTTATAATTTAGAAAACCATGGCAAACAACAAAAATATTTTAAAAAATCTAAAAACTTCTATAATCTATATTTTAAATGTGGTTAAAATCTAGTAAACCGTGGCTAACAAAAGTACTTAAAAATACTGAAAAATTATAAATTTGAACTGTGGTCAAATTTTGGTAAACCATGAACATTGACAAAAATAAAATTGTTCGAAAAAAATCAATTATTTTAAATACACAATTTTAATTATTTTTTTTTTTAAATAACTCAATTATTCATTTAGATTTTAATAAAATTCTCCCCAAGAATTGAATTTTATACCTATCAATTTTTAAATTTTTAAAATTTTGATGTAGGATTATATTTACGCACTTTATTTTTAAGTCACCATTTTACTTAAATTGACTTTTCTCGAAATAAGAATAAAAATTGTGCGCATAATTTTTGAATAAAGTATGTATGAATAATAATTTTTTCCCTCCTTGGGTATTTGAAGAGAATAAAGTTTATTGGATTTTTCTATCTAATAAGGTAAAAACTTGTGAAACAAATAATTTAGTGCGAGTATAAAGTTGGGAAGAGGGAAAACGGAAAAGTTTAATAAACTTTGTACCGCAACGTAGGAAATGGGAATTGTGAAAATGAAGGAATTTTGGATTGAAGAAAAGGGAAGTTAAACAAGAAAAGGTGCTCTTTTAGGGAGGGAATAGTAAAATATATAGCCATATACACTTAACATATGCATATGACGTAATGCTTTTAGTAGATGACAAAAAGGGGATAAAATTGTTAATGGGAGATTTTTTTTTTTTTTTTTTTTTTTGAAGAAAATATATGAGAATAAGATTGTTAGCGAGGAAGTTGAGAATGTTATATTGATGTCGTGATGTATGTTAGTGTGGTTGGTATATTGAGTTATGGTGTAAAAATATATGAGGTGGCGATGAGAATATATAAGAATAGAAATAAGTTTCTAAGATGCTTGATGGAAGTGAGTCACATGGGATCCGAAGACTCTCAAAAATGTTGCAGTATTAATTTCCATGCACCATGACTTTCCCCTTCGACTGACATTTAATCCTTGAATGCCTAACATTCTCATCATGTTATTAACAATAATATCTTCCTGAAGCTATTATTGTCTTTTTTCTTTTTCTTATGAATTTTAGAAATCAATTACATAACTGAACATTATCAATATAATTTTTTTAATTAAATTTTTAAAAATTTGATTTTTAGAAATAAATCATGGGCACAATTTCTATTTTGATAATTTTTAGTAATATTTTTCAAAATTTTCGAAAATCCCCCTTTCTTCACTTGCAAATTTCAAAATATTAAAATATATAAGATTGAGACAAATTTTAACTCTTAAATAATAGGAAAAAAAAATTTACACGTATGAAGATATTCCAGATCATTTCATAAACAAAAAGTATCAAAATTTTCTAAAAATAGTTCGCAAAGACTTTGAGTGCGTGAAATATAATGGAATGACCTTATCACTCTTCAGTAATTTAAGTGGTTCCACATGTGTGACTGACAATTTTTCAAACATTTTTTTTTCACTAACATCTTTTTGAGAAGGGAAAAAAAATTTTTTTCAATTTTTTTTTAATAATTTATTTTGTCAGCTCCTTGAATTTTGAAATTTGTATTCCAAATTAGGTTCTAATGAAATGGGTGTTGACTGACAAAGGGAAAATTATTAGTAATTTTTTGGGGTTCAAGAGTATATTTAAGAAGTTGGCCTAATTTTAATGAGTATTTGAATCTTTTTTGAAACTAAAATTTTTACCAAAGATGTTAAATTGAAAATATAAATTAGAATTATTAATTTTTATCCTTCTTTTTTTTGTTTGCCATTTCAGCAAGCGAAGATGACGATTCTTATTTATTAGAGGAGGACGACACTGTCTCGGCAACAATAGCAACTGACACTGAATTTATATCGGAAGGCGGCGGTCATTTGCCAGTTTTCCTAACTGAGCCGTTAGATGCATTTGTCATCAAAAACAGACCAGCAACCCTTCACTGTAAAGCAGCTCATGCATTGCAAATTTTCTATTTATGCAATGGCATTAGAACAGAGGAATCGCTTCAAACTGCATTTGTTGATCCACACACTGGAATACGGATAGTTGAATGTGAATTGAACATAACTAGGGATCAAATTGAAGAGTATTTTGGAAAGAATAAATTTAAGTGTGAATGCATTGCCTGGTCGGGCTCTGGTCAAATCAAAAGTCAACCGGCAACAATCGACGTTGCTTGTAAGTATTGAAAGTGAAAAAAAACAATAATTTTTATTTTGAAAAAGTGTCGAAAGATTCAAAATGATACTCTAATATTTTGCCAAAGTACCCAATTACTTTCGCAATTTTATAGCTTTAAATTACCATATATCTATGAAATCTTTAGAATTCAACTGTCTAGATAAATTTAGATGGCCACAAATTGCAAACTTTAGCTTATTTGAATCCGTGAAGTAAAATTTATTTTCTTTTCTCGTTAACAGACTTAAAGAAGCAATTCGAATCGCCCCCATATTCTCAGTCTGTGGAAGCCGGCCAAGGAGCTGAACTCCGTTGCATTCCACCAAGTGGTGTTCCATCGCCAATAGTCTATTGGCTGAAAAATGGAGTGAAACTTGATTTAAATGCTGACACTTTGCTGGTATCTAGCGAAGGGCATCTTTTAATTGGACAAACAAAATTAAGTCATCAAGCAAATTATACCTGCGTGGCTGAAAATATTGCCGCTAAACGTCTCAGTGATCTTGCTAGTCTCACAGTTTATGGTGAATTTCAAATTTCCTATAGCTAAATTTTCAGTTTTGACTAAAATTAAAAATACATCAATAGTTAAAAAAAATTTACAGTTCAAAGCAAAATAGGGTTTTTTTTCTCTTTTTTAGTTAATGGAGGATGGTCTGCATGGTCATCATGGTCCGAATGTCATTCTCGTTGCGCAAAAGGTGGACAAAAAAAAACGAGAACATGTAGCAATCCCGCTCCCATGAACGGTGGACAACCGTGTTTGGGTCCCGCACAACAGAGAAATGATTGCAGCACAAACTGTCCTGGTAAGACAAAAAAAACTATTTTGGAGTTGCTGCTTACAAATCTTAAGTCAAATTGTAACAAATAAAAATGTCATAGAAAAAAATCAATATGGACTTTAAACTTTGTATTTACGGATTTTAAGATCTCTCTTTAATTAACTTCTCAAAACTTTTAACTTTTAGATAAAGGTGAACTTTAAGCTTTTTGAATTAAGCAAATCCCACAAGATTTGATCAATAACCGCTCAGTGATTGGATATTAAATTATTTTCTTTTTGTCAATATAAATTGCGCGATAATAGACTCGTGATTATAAGTAAATTAACCTGATGAAGATAAACCACATCATCAAAAACGACAAAACTTTATAGATAATGACATGAAACTCGCTTTTATTTTGCAACCTCAATGGTCGATAATTTAGGAACTTTTCTGATAAAACTATTAAGAATTTCAATTTAAAAATTAATGCACATGCAAAGGGTATACTTTGAACTTTATTTTGACATATTTTATTTGTGAAAATAATTTTTCTTAAACTTCTGTAAAGAATTTGCAAGAGCTCCGGCTAACATTGGTTTAGATTTACTCATCAAGACAACTAAAAGGTCGATATTTTAGGGATTTTTCTGAGAAAACTATTGAGTATTTCAATTTAAAAATTAATGGACATGTAAAGGGTATACTTTGAACTTTATTTTGACATATTTTATTTATGAAAATAATTTCTTTTAGACTTCTTTAAAAAAATTTCGATAGCTCCGGCTAACATTCATTGGTTTAGACTTACTCATCAAGGCAACTATTTCTGATTTACTCTGTCGATAGGCTGTAGTTGAAGTTTTAAATTGTATTATCATCACAATAATTTTTTTTGAAACTTCTGTAACGATTTTGTGAGAGCTCCGAAGAACATTGGTTTAGACTTACTCACCAAGACAACTATTTCTGATGTACTCTGTCGATAGGCTGTAGTTGAAGTTTTAAATTAGATTATCATCACAATAATTTTTTTTCGAAACTTCTGTAACGATTTTGTGAAAGCTCCGAAGAACATTGGTTTAGACTTACTCACCAAGACAACTATTTCTACTCTACTCTGTTGACAGGCATCTTGCGGTGAGCAGAATTTTAATGTTTAAGGTTTCAAAAACCACTTTACTCATAGGAAAAAAAAAATTTCAACTTACCTTGAATCGTTTATTCTAGGTCCGTAATAACAGAAAAGTACACTATCTTACTGTCACTACACGCATCTCAATGATTTTTTGGATGCTAATGCTGTTTATGATAGGAGGAAATTTAATTATTTTCAGATGAACGTTAATAAGACTTATGCTATGATAATTGTCTTGTCGCAGTATATTTCTGGCGTGAAATTTTAATCAACTTATTCACTATTCAATACTTCCATTCCCTAAGTCCAATCTGTCCGAAACTTGATGTTTTAGATTTGCCTCATTTTCACTATTATTGTGCAGTGTAAGGACCTGACTGACGAACTGAATTATTAATTTGAGAAACTCCTTAAATATGTACCGGATTTATCTTTTGATTTCATTAGACTGGAGAGAAATAATTAATTAATATTCTAAATTTACAGACGTCTCCAAAAACTAACTTTGATGGTATTCAAATTTGAGATCTGTTATATTTGGTGATTATAAATTAATAATTGTGAACTGAAGAAATCTTGTCTTTTTGCTGCAGTTGTGGATGGCGGATGGTCTAAATGGTCCGCGTGGTCACCTTGTGGAAGTGATTGTACTCATGTAAGAAGACGTTCTTGTGATGAACCCTCCCCAAGTCATGGAGGTCGTCTCTGTCAAGGGAAGAATATCACCATCACAAATTGCACCGACGGAATGTGCAATGGTTAGTCAACTTCTTTACTATCTTTCGATTTCATCACCTTTAATTATCTAATTATCCATAAATTTCTCAATATGGATCAGAATCCTTAGGATATTGTAAATATCTCCTACTGGAAATTCAAAAATCAGCAGATTTTTTTAATTAGCAAATTGTGTTATTTTAGTTGATGCCACAAAATTGGGAGTTGAGTCTTCTAAGAAAGGTGAGTTTTGAAATATCTTAGCATCAACTTTAAAGTTCAAGTTAACGTTAAAGTTAACTTAAAAGTTTATAAGAAAACAGTAGTACGAGTATTATAATTTTTCCCAGGCAATCGAGAAATGGATGTGGCGTTTCATATAGGTCTGACCGTGACATTTCTTATCACGAGTGGATTGATTTTTTTCCTCGCCAAACTACTTCGTCGTAAGGCCCACAACCATTCACTCTACTCAATGACTCATAACGGTATGTAAACTTGACATATTTTCTAATTTTTACAACAACTTTTTTTTCGTTACTATCTTGAATGTAAAAATTAAAAACCTGTTTACAGAATTCAATCCGCAATTCTTCTCGGATCAGGATAAAAAATTGAGTATGCAACCCGACGTTGCACTCACGGGTGTACCAGCCTGCTATGAATATCCCTTCGATCCAAAATTACCAATGTCACGTTCATCATCAGAGCATCATTATGACGTTCCCCACCTATCATTACCACTGCAATCATCTTCCATTTCACCCACTCCGAGCACTTCTACCCAGGAATTCTCCAGTCATAAGCAAATTCACTCGGACAGTGAAAATAGCGCCACCAGTTCCTATTCATCATCGGAATTCAGTTACAATATTTCAAACAAAAGTCTAATGCCACCGAAATTGGAAACTGAAAATATTGCTCGAGCTGTTGTTAATTCGAGGGGTGCTCTTTTGGTCTTAACTGATTCCGGTATTTCTATGTCAGTTCCCGAAGGTGCTGTTTCGAAACCTTTGAAGGAGAAGCTTTATCTGGCAGTGCTCAATGAAGATCGGTTCAGACCACGACTACCAGGTTGGTAAATAGTTTTTAGTTTAGAAGCTACCCTCACAGGAAAAGGAGATCTTAAGTTAGGATCTCCTTTTGCTACCCTCACAGGAAAAGGAGATCTTAAGTTAGGATCTCCTTTTGTTGTGAGGGTAGCTTCTAAGGATCCCTAGAATTAGAAAAATTATGGATTGCGAAAAATTGGAGTTAGGGGTTCAGTTAGGGGTTTAAATCGAAACTTTTAATTCCCAGATGGAATAACTCAACTCTCGGCTGTTGTTGCATGCGGTCCATCGTCTGTGGCCCTCAACAAACCCGTAATTCTGCAATTCGAACACTGCGCAATGATGCATTCGACAACATGGGAATTGAGCATATGGGCCTCAAGAAGTATGGATATTGACGAAATAAACTTCACCTCAACGATAGAGGAAGAATCCATAATTCAGTGGGAACGAGTACTGACATTAGGAAGTGAAACCATCAACACCCCTCTCTTCACTCAACTCGATCATTCGGAGGCGTTTATAGTAACCGATCAGCTAAGGGTCTACATTCTCGCCGGTCAGAGTTGCAAAAATTCCACAGCCACAAAGAGATTGAAATTACTTCTCTTCGCCAGTCAAACGGGTGAATCCTACATTCGCGTATACGTAATTGAAGATACAAAAGCTGCCATGAAAACAGTCATCGACCGTGAGGCACAAGTGAAAACTTTTATTCTAGACAAACCGAGGACAATTCTCTTTGAAGATAATGGCGAACCGCTACATATTCAATTAGAGGAAATTGGCACTGACGAACAGATTCCAGTCGGAACACATGAAATTTCTTTCAAAACCATCTGGAATGGAGCGGAAAATAAGAAAAACGTGACTTTTGATTTAGAAACAGCTGAAAATCTATCCATGAGATGCTATAAACTTCAGGTGTTTCAGGGTAATTCGGATAGTAAGCAAATGTTCAAGATATTCTACGATGGAATGAAGAATCTTATTTCTTCGGGAAGTATCACTAGACCGCTTAGAGAAGTCACTGTCGTAAGTAGTGGACATGCGAACAGTGCTGTTACTGATTCGGCAACTCTGCGGCCATTCCGCTTCACCAAATCTCTTAGAAAGCAACTTTGTCAATGTCTCGATCCACCGAATGCGCTTGGTAATGATTGGAGGATGCTGGCGCAAATGCTTCAAGTCGACAGGTAAGCGAACCTACTGAAAACTGTTGATGCAATTTTCATAAATGTTTTTTCAATAATGTTTCTATTTAAATTTGTGGACACTAAACATTTATTTAACTTTCGATTGAAAAGTCTGTCTTATTCTAAAAGTTTTGCATAGTATTATTTATAATGTTCTCTTTCAGATATATAAATTACTTCGCCACTAAAGTGAGTCCAACGGAGCATATTTTAGACTTGTGGGAGGCAAGACATCGAGCACCAACTGCCGTAACGGACCTACTAAATCATCTAAGGGTCATGGGCAGAAGTGACGCTGCAATTATTCTTGAAGCACAACTTGGGCCCTGGCTTTGAAATTGTTCCCCTAAATGTTCAAAATATTATCTAAGTACATTATTTCATTATTCATTATTCTGACGAACTAAAACAAAGTCACTTTGAATTTCAGTGCCACAAAACCAGTGATATTACATGAAAGTGCAAACAGTGAATTGCGAGTTGCTAAACGACCTAAAAGAAAAGATACTAGCCAAAAAAAAGAAACACTGCCTTAAAACTCCATCTAAAGCAAGCGTAATTTACTTGTAAATAAATTATTGTTAGTGAGTCGACGAAGACATAAAAAAATAACGAATGATACGTATGACAATTTTGTGAGCGGTAGAAATTGTGAATGCTTTGTGTTTTACTAAAAAAAGGTTATAAATATTTACAGACATAAGAGAGTTAAAATAAGACTGTTCTTTTAACATTTTTTGAAGAAAAAAAGTTTTCGTTAAATAAGTATTACTTTCTTATAATTAAATGATTCTAAATCATAAATGTCAATCTAAGGGCAAGAATCAATATTGATTAGTTGTCAAAATGTTTAATCAAAATTTTTGTTATTACAACGTTTAAATTGTTTTTCAATGTGTCAAAAAAAGAAATTAAATAGAAAGACTGAAATACTTAAAAAAAAAAGTTATTTTCAAAGATTCTTGTATTTTGGTATTTAGGTAACAATATTTCCTCTGGGCGCACAATTGTCTAGAGACCAGTTCCATTTTTATTAAAAGACGAAAAAAAACATCGAATTACAAAAAAATTGAGGTGCACTTAAGTGTCAAAAAAATAGTTAAATATAAACGTATTATGTAAAACTTAAGATTTCAAATTTCTACTTCGATTTTTTACTATTTTTGTTAAAGATTTTAAAAGATTTTATTATAAATATTTTCGAGTGATAAAAACATGGTTTTTGATGTAATCAAACACGGGACAATATATATTAATGTATGTATGTATGGACTGTGCTGCGGCAAATAGTGCGTGCATAAGGATAAGTTCCTTCATCTATATATATATATATGTTTGAGATAATTAATTTTTGTTTTGGAATCGAAAAAAATGTAATTATATACGAAATAGAGGCCAATAATGTTCGTTGAATTTTTCGAGTGCTAATTTTCATATTTTAATAATGTCTCTTTAAGTTTTAATTAATAAAAAAAAACTTTATTTACGAACAACCTATAAATCGGATATTTTACTATAAATTTAGTCTTTTACTAATGTACTTTGTTTCTTTAATAACTAAATTTACTATAAACCCTTTTAAGCTCCAGGAAATAAAAAAATGTTTTAGGGGTGCTGATTTCGAATTCGAGGTAAAAAAACAGTTTTTTAAAATTCAAAATGGCGTATCCAATATGTCGAACTTTAAATTTTTCCTCTTATTTATTCGATATTTTACGAACAAAGTTTTAATTTTTAAATTATTATTATTTATACGCACTTGCATTTGCTAAGTGTTCTTCAATTTAACACTTTTATACGATTGTACACCAGTTTATCCATTCCATTTTTTCCACTAATTCTTTTTTCCAATAACCTTTTTTCCACTAATTTTTTTTCCAATAACCTTTTTTTCCACTAATTCTTTTTTCCAATAACCTTTTTTTCCACTAATTTTTTTTTCCAATAACCTTTCTTTTCACTAATATTAAATGCTGAAAGAAAAGAGAATTATAAAGTTTAAACTTTTTATTTCCTCCATTTGATTTTTTTAATAAACAATGTTTTTTTGTGTTACTGTTAAAAAAAAGTCGTAAAACAAAAAAGAGCCTTATATTCCAACAAAAAAATAAGTGTACTTAAAATTATATATTTTATTCACTATCTTCCTTTGATCGTTCTCTCTCCGATCGCCTTGACTTCTTCTTTCTTCGGCTTGGACTTCGTGATCTGGACTTGTGTCTACGTGATCTTGAACGTGATCGATGTCGATGTCTAAAATATTCAAAGAAGAACAATGAATAAAATAAAAAAAAAATAAAAATAGTATTATTAAAAGATAGTTGCATAAAGAAGAATTAAAAAAAACAATACCTTTCTTTATGGCGATAATGCGAGCGTTCTCGGTCTCTTTCACGATCATCATCCCTTGCAACAGATTCTTTTTCTCTTTCTCTTACCATTGACTCTTTCTCTCTCTCACGATCTCTATCCTTCTCTCGATCACGACTTCGCGATAAACTTTCCATATCACGATCGCGATCCCAATCCCTTTCTCTATCCCTATCTCTTCCATCTCTCTGGTCACGCATCGACATTATAGGCGACATTGAAACAGGTGGAATCATTGTTGAAATTGGCTTTGGATTTGGTTCCTTGTCACCATTATCAGCTAATGGAATTGATAAATTAGCCGATTGCCATGTCTGGAAAAAAAGGAGAAATCTATCATTTGGAAAAAAAAATATTTTTTAATTTTGTTTTTCCGTTTTTTTTTACTTACCGGATCACCCCATTGTCTATCCTGTGTAGGTTCATAACTCTGATAATAAGGATCGACCTCGGGAACGAAGTACGGAGCCGGTTCCTGATAACCAGGCGGTGGCATATCAAATGCCGGCGGTACAGTCACCGGCGGTGGAACACTCATATCAGGAAATCCCGGTTTTCTCGAGTACTCCCTTCGATCAGCAGTCATAACCTGAATGACATTCTCCTTTGGTGGCGATTTATCAAGATTCCGCCGCGATGCTAAGCCAGTACTGCCAATAACATCAATAGTTCCGGCCATTTTCCTCCCAGGCGGTGGTCCCGCTCTCTTTGGACCCATAATACCAGAATATTTACTATTGTAATTAGTGATCGTCACTTGTGGCACTCTCGAACCTAAACCACCAGTATTACCAACACCACTGCCGGCATTTAAAATTAAACCCACACCCGATTCACTTCGCATACGCTTCTGACGTTCGCAATATGCTCGCCATGTTTCTTCATTGAAACCATAATTGAAATAATCAGTGATATCGGCTCCGGGTTGTCGCCATGGTTTATCTTCCAATTGATCGAGATTAAATTCATGTGCGGGAATGCCATTGATCACGCCAATTGTCTCGAATTCATCGATACTAAATTTGCCTGGGAGTTTATTTATTTTTTCAGGTACATTACTGGAAGTGATGAGACCACTTCGTTTTATATTTAAACTACTGTAGGTGGGTGCTGATTTAATGTCACCAATAACGACGTGGACATCGTCATCTGAATCAGAATCACTTGCTGCGTCACCATCTTCCTGACTGACGTCATCTTTTGTTCCATTTTTATTTACTTCCGTATCTTCGATATTTGAATCGTTTAAGTCCGATTGCTCTTCACGCTCTAATGTACTCAAGCCTTCAGAAAGATTCTGAAAAATTTTTGATTTGTTAAAATCGAATATATTTACTATATAAGAAGGGTGGGATTTATTTTTATAAAATACTTTTAATTTAACCCTCTGCTGATGTTATTTAGATTACAGCATTTAAATATAATTTCAAATTGATACAAGTATGTAATTTAACGATCACTCTGAGTCAAGGAAAATTAAAATAAATAGAAATTCAACTCTTTTTACGTTTCGGCAGCACAGCTGTCCTCTCTAGAACTATAAAATTTATTATATAACAAAATATTAAAAAAAAAATTTTACAATTTGCTAATTAAAACAATAAAAATTAAAAAATAAAGTATTTAGCGAAAAAAAGAGAAAATTAAAATATTAAAATTATAAATTAAGACAGTACATCTTCGTCGCTACGATTATAATATGACACTAATCAAATAGAGACGAATACGAATGAACGTTGTACAATTCTCGGGGTCAATTCCCTTCTTCTCGTTGAGAAAATGAATATAATAGCTACTAAGATTTAATGTGTCATCTTTCTTATTAATCGAATTTTTTTGTAGATTAATGTGGATCATTTCAGAAATTAAGCGTTTTTTTAAATGAACTTTCTTTATCTAGTATTAAAAATGTTTCCCAATCAAAATCATGATTAAGTGAATTGTTATGTTCAGCAACAACATTTGTTTTTGAAATTTTGTGCTTATTAATACGAACACCCACCATTCTTTTAGTTTGTCCAACATGCAGAACAGTTTTTGCATCTTATTTTATATACTGAGTTTGTGATTTCAGATTTTTTACTCTTATCTTTTCCTTTTATTACCAAGTTGTGATTCATGTTCTTATTGTTGGTTGGGATAGTTAGAATGTTGTAATTGTTTAGGAATCATGAAGTAAACTGAGTTACTTTTGTTACTTTGTGAATTTGATTCAATAAAGCAAATGCGTTTCTTAATGTGTTTATTAATAAATTCGATGGGATAATTATTATTAATTAGCATTTTTTCGACAAATTCAATATTTTTATTATTAAATTTTTTATTCCAAAGTTTTATTGCCCTATCGACAATTCTCTAGAGAAAATTTAATTAAAATTGTATTGAAAATAATTGAATTCTCGCAAAAAATATTATTATTTATAAAAAGAATCGAATTTTTCCAAAGAATTGTATTAAAATTTTTGAAAATAATTTAAATCTTATCAAGAATTATTTTTTGAAAATAACTTAATTCTTATCAAGAATTTTATTCAAAATCTTTAATAAATAATAATAAACTTTTTTCTTATAAGTGAACTTTTTAAATTTTAAATCTGAAATTATTCAAAATCATAAGAATGTAAAGAATACAAATTAGAATTTATCTTTTTCTAATTGTAATTTAGATTTAAATAATTTAAATAATTAAATATTAAATAAATTTAAAAATAAATTACATAATTAAATTTAAATTTACTTTTTAATAATTGTATCTTATAAATAAACAATTAAAACAATTGTTTATTTATAAAATACAATAAAAAAAATTAAATTAAAAAGTTAATTTTCTGAAACTTAATAAAAATAAATGTAATATTAAAGGTTTGAAGTAATTCGATGAGGGTACAGAAGTTTTTTTTTAATTTTTAAAGAATGAAAAATAAAAAAATTGAATTAAAATTTTCTCTTAGTGGAATTTTTCGTTAATTTTTCTTTTTTGTAAACATGTTTGTAATTATTTTCTTAAAGGAAAAAATTCTGCGTTTAAATCAATCATTTAACCTCAAAAACTAAAATTTTTAATTATTATACCTTAAAAAAAATTTGAAGTTGAAATAATAAATATTTATTAAAAATTTATTATTGAATTCAGTCTAATATTCAAAAAAAAATTTAATTTTAATAAAACTTACTATTTTGCAAATTATATACTATAAAATCACGCATAGAGTATGTAATAAAGTTGTGTCAGTAATGTCAACGATGTCATCGCATTGTAGAGAAATTAAAAAGAAGCAAGTGTTTAGCACAGTAAAAAATAAAATAAAAGAACTGAAAAAAATTGAAATCGAAAATTATTAGCCACTTACCGTTGCATTGCCGTTTTCGACATTTCTTTCATTGTCAAGATTCAAAGAATCTTCCTGTGGTTCGAAGGATGCATCGTTTCCATCAATAATGGAATTAGCCGCTGGTTCAGCACATTCTTTACTATCTACAGAGTCGCCGTATAACCACTGATCCTCGTTTTCATCTGCCATTTTTCACGTGATTTATTGGAATATTCATCAAGAAATTTTAAACAACAAGTTGTTAAATTCTACACAGTTTTTCTTAACTGTTTTTCAATACTTTTTTTTGAGAGGCAAAGGCTTATTGCTACAGCTGTGAATAAGCACCTGGGATCATGTGGTTTGTGTAGATGGGTAACTTTGATGGAGAAAAATTGTGTTGTATGCGTTCGGTTTATTGGAGTGAATAGAGCATAATTATTAGGCCCAATTCACTGCTGTCATCTGAGAGAATTGTCCACCAATGAGAAACTGTTTCTAGGGGAATTGAGCTGACTGTGATGAGAAAATACCATCGTACAATCTATATACTTTGTGGTTTATGGTGATAATAAAATAACGGAAATTGTTTGAAATTTTTGCTGGGAAATAGTTCTGACGTTACTTCTCCCTGACGCTTAAAAGTTTTACGTCGTGTTGTTTATTATAAGAATATATTACCGAGAGTATTATTAGATATATTAAGAGTACAATCTACAACCTCCTACAATTGCTATTAACCCTCCTGCGTACAAAGCCGAATATAGTCGTCCAATCATTTTTGTTAATAACTTTTGTTTAAATTAACATTAAGTAATCTATCAATATTTTTACGCCAGAAAATGTAAATTTTGTCTCCAAAATACTTCCACTCCTTCCACTATGCATTTCACCATGAACATGGATCTTCAGGTCTACAATAGTAATACAACAGTTATGACACATACAAACACATGTGAGATTCTTTTTATAGGTTAGATTACATACCATAATGATTTTTAGAGTAAAAATATCCTTATTAAATAATTAAATTAATTTACATAAACAACAGGAATGGAGTTCCATATCTGAAATAATTTTACATCGCATTCTTTAACATTTATTAACGAATTAATGAATTTTTCAGAGAGTGACAATTTATTTTGAACAATATATTACTTTTAAATTTTTGTAAAAAATAAAAATTTTTTATTTGCATTGAAACGTATGCGCAGGAGGGTTAAATTAAAAATATAATTAAAAAAAGAAACGTACAAATATTTAGTTCTTATAGCTTTTATTAAAAAAGTTACAATTCTCTTAACAGTTAAAAAATTAAAAATCAGTAACAGTAACGGTAGGTAAAAATTGTTTTTTTGTAAAAATATACTTTAAAAAAATATCAAAAAGACGATGGAATTCAGACGCGATATTCTGATGAGTATATTGAAAAAAAGAGAAAACTGGAAACTGCGGATTTACTCATTTTTGAAGTTTGGAGAGCGTTTTTCAACAAACGCGGTCATTCCTTCCTTTCTGTCAGCCTGTTAAAGAATAAAAATTATTTAGTCAAATCCAATAAATATTTAAATAATTATTTTCTTTGCGGACGAATTATTAATATTTTATTTTTTTTATTTTACTTACCGTGGCAAATGTGCCATGGAACATTCTCTTCTCAAAATGAAGACCTTCTTCTAAAGTTGTTTCATAAGCTGCAATAAAAATTCGAATTTAGTTTACAAATTTAAAATTTTTAATTCTAATTTTAAAATTTAGAAATTTAAAACGAAAGTTCTAATGGGTTAGGGTAAAAATTGATGAAATGGACAGTAAAAAAAATAATATTCACTAGCATACGGAAGAGAATACTATAGCAGTAATGGATAACGAACTTAAAATTAATAATCAACAAGAAAAATAGATTTTATTCGAACAAAGAGTTAATAATAAATTATTAGAAACCCTCTTTATGAGGTGTTTCTTTTCTTTTTCGATAAAATGATTGAATGACTGTTTGTTAATTAATTAATTTCAATTTTGACCTGAAGAGGATACTTAAGTCGTCAATATAAATAAAATTACTTGAACCGTATAAGGCCTCGTAAAATTTATTACACGAAAGAGTTAATAAAATCATAGGGGAAGTACCTTTCTTAACTGATTCCTTTGCCATTGCAACGATCAGTGGAGAATGACTGGCAATTTTTTCGCCAAGTTTCACAGCCTCGGAGACAAGTTGATCTGCTGGAAATACTTTACTAACGAGACCTAAAAAAACAATTTAAAAAATGGCATATAGTAATTAAAAATAAAAACAAAAAATAGTAAGAAAAGTACAAAAAACTTACCGCTCTTCTCAGCTTCCTCGGCATTAATTTGATTTCCAGTAAGAACAATTTCCATGGCTTTACTTTTGCCCACAACTCTGGTCAATCTTTGAGTACCACCAGCTCCTGGAATTGTTCCTATCGTAATTTCAGGTTGCCCGAATCTTGCCTTATCACCTGCGTAAATAATATCACACATCATGGCTAATTCACATCCGCCACCAAGCTGAAAATTAGAAAAACTTTCTTAAATTATAAATTTTACTCTGGGGGAAATTTTGCAAATAAAATAGTCCTCTTATCACTCCGATAATTAATTCTTATTATATGATTTTTTAATTTAATTATTATCGACAAAAATAGTACTTAAATAAAATAAAAATGGACTTACCGCATAGCCATTAACTGCAGCAATAACAGGTTTTCTGGCTATAGACACACCATTCCAGTGAGTCAAAAAATTGCTTTTAATACAATCGGAATAGTTATTATTTTGCATTTCCTTAATATCAGCACCTAAAATACATTAGAAAATAATTAACAAATAGAAATTTTATAATTAAATGAAGTTCTTTTTGTTATATTATAGACCTTTATATAATAATTGGAGTTCTAAATAAAGTTTAGAAAATAAATTTAATTCGAAAAATAAAAAACATTTCCTACCAGCAGCGAATGCTTTTTCACTTCCAGTAATAACAATAGCGGCAATGGAATTTTCGTTATCCAAATTTTTCACTGCATCATTAACTTCGGACATTAATTTATCACATAGGGCATTTAATGCCTTTGGTCTATTCAAAGTAATCAGAGCAACATTTTTCTTCTCCCCGGCGGTTTCAACTTTTATGAATTCATAACTTTTAGTCGTTGCTGCAGCTGCAATTCAAATTTACAAATTATGAACAAAATCATATGATGTTTTATTATTAATTTTTATTAGTAAAAATATATAATATCGAAAATTGTTGTATACGTACTTGAATAATAATTTTTACTCGGGATTATATTTCTTATACTTTTTCTAAAATCGGAAACGAAAACTCGATTCACCAAAAGCCTTGGCACAAATGTACTTCCCATTTTGTTAAATTTCTGAAATCAGTTATAAAAGAAACAGTTAGTGTTTCAAAAAAAAAAAACATTTGAATAAAGAAGTATTTTTAAAAGAGGGATCATTTTTTTGTATCATTCGAATTTTGATCATTTGAACTTGAAAGAAAATTTTCAAAATGGCGGATCGAATATGGACCCCGGAGAATATTTGCATTAACTTTGACTCCCGGGCAATTTTTTCTGCAAATTTGGAATTTTGTATATATATAGTTTCTGACATTGTAAATTTAATACACAAAAATATTTTTTGAATAATAGTTAATTATTTAATTAATTGTTAATTATTTGAATATATTTTATTTCAATGAAGCCAGCATCTCGCTTAGGTGAGAGCGAGATGACACTATAGGCATGTCTCTGTCGTAGTCAAGAACCGGCTACACAATAAGTTAACGACCTTATCATAAGTAACCAGTTACTTCTGAATATAAAAAAAAATTACAACTCATCACTAACTATAAATATTCACAAAGCACCAAAAATTTAAATATAAATCCTATTTGGAAAATTTGGAATATAATTTTTGGTACATCCCTCGTATATGTAACACTTGCACTTGAAAAATATGGTATTTAAAATTATCCATGGGGAACAAATGGTAAAATTATAAACTAACAATCCTAACAATTGTACCCCAATTGTATATTTGATAAGTAAAAATGAGAAATTTAATAATAATAATAAATAACTAGATGGGTAAAAGTAGTAAAATTAATTAAAAATAAAAATTTCGAATTTAGGTAAATTTTGAGTTAGAAAATTTATTGCAGAGTAATACACACATTTTATTCCTCAGCTGTGAGTGATGAGAGAAGAGGAACTGAACTGAATTTACAGATAGGCACTGGACTTTTGGACTTTGCACCTCAGATATTTTTCATTGGTTCCATAATACGACCATGACTATCAATATATGTCTCAGTATATGGACATATAACAAATACTCTCCAAAACATGCAGACATCAACTGAGAGTATACTTTGAAGGGAACTGTAGCATTTTATGTGGCATGCTATAGAAAGTTGTAACGCCAGTTCAAAATATTTTCGAAAAAGTTCTTTGACAATTTTCAAATTTATTTATTTTCAATATTCAATTTTCCGATTCCGAAATTTCAATTATTTGTAAATATTCTTTAATCAAGTAAATATTAAAAAATAAAAATTTAAAATAATATAAAAAATTTTTAAAAAATTAAAAAAATTATTATATTATTATTTCCTTTATATATAAAATTAAATTTTTTTATTTAAAAAAATTTCAAATTAAACTTTTTCAAAAAGAAATTAATTTCAAAATTCAAATATTTCTAAAAATTCACGCTATGTTGCTTTTAATATTCAATTATTATCGAAAATTTTAACTGAAATTCATTTTTATGAAATGAAAATCAATTTTTATTAAAAAATTCTACTAGAATTCAATTATTTAAATACAAATAAAATGCAAAAGAATAATTTATTAAATAATTGAATGTCTTAAAATTCAATTCCCATAAAGAATTTTTTATGAACAAATTTTTAAACAATTGAAATTTTTTGACGAATTTTAATAACATTTTCAAGAATTTTACGAAGGATTTGGATTAAAATTGTATTAAAAATAATTGAAGTTCTGCGATGAGTTTTATTACTATTTGTAAAAATAATTGAATCCCTAAAAAGAATTTTATTTTTTTTAACAATATTTAATTTGATTACAATATTTAATTATTTTCAAATTGAAAATAATTTAATTTCTGCAATAATTTTTATTAAACTTAAATTGTTTTTCCTGTTTTCAACTAAAAATCTTCCATAAATTCATTATTTTTTAAGAATTTTAAAAAAAAGTTCTTTGAGAATTTTCAAATTCATTTGTTTACAATTCAATTTTACAAAAATTTCAATTATTCGTAAAGTCTTCAATTAAATATATATGAGGCATTCCATGTCAAGTGATCCGGGTGGAGAAAAATTTTTCTCCAATCGTAGCAAAACTTGGGGCTTTTGTAGTACTAATAGATAGTAATTTTTCGTGAAAATATTTTTTTACCTAGTCCAATATTTTCCGAGGGGGAGGGGGTTAAATTTTTGGGTTTTTCAGTACAATGCTTATTTCGATAATTTTTTACTCTTAAACTATTAAACATAAAAATTTGGCAAGGTACATTTTGGAAAGGTTTTTTCATGCTCTTTCGATTGAAAATAAGCATTTAAAAAAAAAAAAATTTTTTGACCCAAAAAAATCAAAATTAAAAATAAATTTTAATTTTTTGGAAAAAAGGTCCCATTTTTTTTTTTTTTTTTTTTTTTAAACGAAAGCTGAGGTTTTTTCCTAAAAGGACATATAAATGAAAAAGTGGGACAAGAATGTTTAAACATTCTTGTTTATGTTTTTAAAATTTATTTTTAATTTTGATTTTTTTGGGTCAAAAAATTTTTTTTTTTTTAAATGCTTATTTTCAATCGAAAGAGCATGAAAAAACCTTTCCAAAATGTACCTTGCCAAATTTTTATGTTTAATAGTTTAAGAGTAAAAAATTATCGAAATAAGCATTACACCGTAAGACACCTGGATCACTTGACATGGAATGCCTCATATTAGAGAATAAAGAAAAAATTAATTCCACAGAATTGTTAGTTAAAAATATGAAAAATTCAGATTTCCAAAAATTTTAATTTCAAACCATTTAAAAATTAAATTATTTTCTAAAAATTCTGATGCCTTTAATATTTAATTATTGTAATCTAACATTTTAACTGAAATAAATTTTTAAAACAATTTTTATTTGAAAATTCTACTAGAATTGAATTATTTAAATAAAAAAAAACAAAATTTTGAATAATTGCATGTTTTTTAAAATTTAATTCTCATAAAGAATAAATTTTATCAAAAAATTTTTAAATAATTAAATTCTTTTGACGAATTTTAATAAAATTTTTAAGAATAATTACATTTTTCTTATTTGATTAAAATTGTATTACAAATAATTGAAAATCTGCTATGAATTTTATTATTTATGAAAATAATTGAATTTCTAAAAAGAATTTTAATATTTACGAAAATAATTGAATCTTTGTAGAAAATTGTATTATTTATGAAAATAATGAAATTATTGCGAAGAAATTTATAAATAATTAGTAAATAATTGTATTCCTTGTGAAATTTTGATTATTTTTTGAAAATAATTAAATGTTTGTGCAAAATTTTATTAAAATTTTTTTAAAAATTGAATTCTTTTGGAAATTTTTATTTAAATAGTAGATATTGAAAATCATTAAATTGAGAAAAATTTTTGAAAATAATTGAAATTTTCACACGAAAATTATCAAATTTTTTTAAAATAATTGAATTGATACAAAGAATTTTAGAAAAAAAATTTTAAAATAATTCAATTCTTGTAACGAATTTTATTAAAATTTTCAAAAATAATTGAATTCTTACGAAGAATTTTATTAATTTTTTTTTTAAATACCTAATTGAATTCTTGAATTTTATAAAAAATTTTATAAAATAATGTTATTCTTTCGAAAAATTTCTTTAATTTATTGAATACAATTGAATTTTTTTAATAATTGTATATTGAAAATAATTGAATTTATAAAAAGATTTTATTATTTATGAAATATAATTTAATTCTTACTATGAATTTTACTATACTTATAAAAATAATTGAATTTTTTCGAAGGATTTATTAAAATTGAATTCTTTTATGAAATTTTATTAAAGTTGTATAATAATTGAATTTTTGGGAAGAATTTTATTAAAATTTTTGAAAATAATTGAATTTTGGAGAAGAATTTTATTATTTATAAAGATAATTGAAATTTTGACGAGATTTTTTTAAGATTATTTACCATTATTGAATTTTTGCAAAGAATTTTTTTACTTTTGAAAATAATTGAAATTTTGCAATTATTCAAATAATTGAATTTTTGCAATTATTTAAATAATTGAATTTTTGTTATTATTTAAATAATTGAATTTTTTCAATTATTTAAAAAATTGAATTTCTGCAATTATTTAAATAATTGCTTTTTTTCTTCCCATGGTTCGTCGTGTCCAAACTCCAAAAAATGAACAATTTAATAAGTGGTTTTTAAATTTTATTAAATTTCACAATTTTTGTTGTTGTTGTGTGACATTTTTTTTGACAAACAATAATATTTTCAATAAATATATTCTAATTAGTAGAAATTAAAAATCGTAGATATTTTTTTTTAAAACAAGTACATAAAATGATGCTAACTGTATAACAAAAAACTATTGACACTGATTATTATACATATATCTTATTCATATATATAAATATTACACTTTTGTTTAAATATATGGATAAAAAACTATAAAGATACATAATATACTAATATCAGTTTGCCAGTAGTTTGCATTTACTATTTTCAATAATATTAACAATGAGAAATAACACTAAGATAACATATTACATAAATTATAACACAAAAATTGTCGCATATTTATAATGGTGGTAGTAGTAGTAGTAGTAGTAGTATTTTTTTTCTCACATACATAATATAAATGTTACGCATTTTTTCATCAACATTAACAACAATTACAACAATAACAATACAATGGTAAAATATATCAGTGATAATAACAAATTAGCAATAAAAATAGAATTCCGAATCGAAGAAAAATATATCATTGATGTAATTAAAAAAATTAAAAAATATCAAAAAATTAAAAATTAATTTTTGCAATTTTTCATATTATGCCTTTTGGTTAAAATGAAGTATTTACAACGAAAGGTGAAAAGGTTCTTTTGTTACAGAAAGTATACATTTTCTCCCATAAATTCATTCGACGAACAACCATTCACTTTTTGTTTTTGGGAAAATTTTTTTTTTAAATATTTAATATTATAAATTATTATTTAATCAAAAACACAGGCCAAAGCTCGTACTAAGCAATGACCTATTCTTGCACATGCCCTCTGGCCTTGTATAACACATTCTTTTCTTCGATTTTTTCTGTTTTCCCTCTGTTCACTGTCTTCTGATTTTGATGACCAGAATTGCTCCTGCTCATCGGAATTTTGAGGTGTATTGATAGGTTTCGCCATTTGTCCGTCAATACATTGGGTCATCTGTAAATTTAAATGAATTAAAAAATATTAATTTAATTTCAAAAAATTTAAAAAAAAATTTTTTTTTAAATGTTTTAAAAAAATTTTTTCTTAAAGAAAAACATTTGACATTTGTCCATCAATACATTGGGTCATCTGTAAATTTAAATGAATTAAAAAATATTAATTTAATTTCAAGAAATTAAAAAGAAATTTTTTTTTAATTTAATTTAAAAAAATTTTTTAAAGAAAAACTTTCTTCAGTAACTGAAGAAAATTAGTTGTAATTTAAATAACGTTTTAAGTAAATTTTAAAAGTTTATTTTTGAATTTTATATCTATTTCAAACATAAATATAGATTAATTAATTTTTTTTTTACTTTAAAGCTTGAATTTAAAAAAAGGAAAACTTCTCGTTAATTCTATCTTTACGGCACCAAGAGCTTAGTAAAATTTATAAGGTTTCCTTAGACTAATGCGCCTGTGTAATATCTTTTCAAGATCTTTTCTGTACTTCTGGTGGCGTTTATGTATAATTTGAAAAATTTATGACTCTTAAATGATCAATGATTTGTAAATTTAAATATTTTATATTTTTATTGTATTTTGTTAATTTATTGACGTGATGTTTATTTTATTGATTTTAACTAGGTGCAAATTTTTTTTCTCTTACTTTAGTATAAAAATTAATTTTTATAAAATATTTACATACACACCTCGGGTCCTGAAATCCTTGTTGAATTTGTATCTCTTATTTCCATTTCTGGTGACGAGAAATAGTGATTAAAGACATATTTTTCCTTAAATCTTGTTGACCACCTACATATTAATTAAACTGAAAAATAAGAAATTCATAAAATTTTAACAAATAACGCAATTTTATTCTAAAAACAAAACCAAAGTTTGCAAGTGAAATGCTCGCTTATAACTCAGAGGAAAAAGTTTTTTTTGTCCAATTCAACTTTTCAAAAACTAAAGAAAATAATATCCACAAAAATAAGAAATTTTTTTTTTTTTTAACGAAAAATGAAATCTTTTTTGAAATATCTATTTACTTCTATTTTTTAACAAAACTATGAAAAAAATGAAATATTGTGCAAGATTTGCAATAGTCGCGGGATACAATTTTTTATTTTAGACACTTTGTGATAATTCACAAGATGCGTTTTTCTTAATCCTATGTATGTATAATAAATGCATTTTGACAGATTACTTAAACTCTGCACAATTTTTTTTTAAAGTTATAACTGTTTTTAAATAGCAATTTGAATTTCAATAAATATGGAAATTTTAATACTATAATAATGCAGTATGTGTTAACTATGGACAAATACAATCAGCATCCTAGTGAATGAATTAAAGGTACTAATTAGATGTAAATAAGTGATTCTTTAGAAATCTTTATAATGGATAATGGTTGCAATTTATTTATATATTTTTATATATATTCATTGCGTTAAAATTAGAAAAAAAAAATTTTTTTCTTTAATTTGAGAAACGCAACACAAAAGAAATGTTCAAATATTTTTGTCAACGTTAAAATTTTAAAAAAATGGTAAATTTACAATTTTTGACTTTTTGGAATTTAGAAATAATTAAATTAATTTATTTATACTTTAGAATACATAAGTGTAGGGAAATATTTTCTTTGTACGGTTTTTTACTTTCTATTAAATCAAAGAAGTCATTGAATCGATATTTTAATAATTTGTCAAAAATGATTAATTTAAAAATTTAAATTAAGACTTTCCGTGTATACTGAAGCAATCGAATAAAATTGTGTATATCAATTGTATTAGTTATTTGTAACAAACAATGGTGAATGTGTTAAAATTAGCTGTTAATAGAGTTGTCATATTGTTTGTAAATTTTTGCCCTTGAATTCTTATAAGTAAAAATAAATGAATCAGTAAAAATTATTTTTTAATATATGTATAACAAGCATTAAATTTATGTAATTTGTTTTTTAATTAAATCACAATTAAGTACGAATGTAAAATAAATTAATTTAAATGTTAAAAAAAAAAATTATTATTATTATTATTAATATTATAGTAATCATTGTAACAATTCTTGTTAGCGTCCATAGGTCCACATTTTATAAGAATTTTAAGAAAATTGAAATGTTTATAAACTATTAAATTTAAAAAAAAATTAATGATAGGGAAAAAGTATTAAAAATAGAAAAAATACCACAAAGTAGAGACAAACGGAAGTGCGGAAGTCAGCGTTATTTTCTAATTGGTCAAATTAGCGTACGCTAAGTGATTCTTTTTAGAAAACTGTATAAAAAGTTATAATTATTGTATTTTTTTATTGAAAAATATATTTTTTTGAAATTTTGAATGCAAATGAGTCAGGCTTTAAAAAAAGCTACCTTAGCAGCAAATAATTTTAAGGTTATGTTTGCGTTAATTTTTTAAAATTTCTGTATTTAATTTAAAACCAAAATCAGTTTTTATTAATTATTTATTAATTTATATAAATTTATTTTATTTATTATTAATTTATTTTTATTAATTAATTTATTAAATATGAAGACTTGTAATTATTTTACGACTTGATCCCCTTTTTGTTTTTTTTAATTTAAAAACTACGAACATAACCTAAAATTGTTTGCTTCTTAGGTATCTTTCTTCAGTGTGTGTCAAGTATTTTTTAGTATTTTAATAAAACATAACCTATGTAAATGAGATACAAATTTTATTAAAACCATTAAAAAAATACCTAAAGATTTTATTAGAAAATGAAACTGAAGCACCCACTTAATTTTGGAAATTGAATTTTCCAAATTTTAATTTCCAAAATTAAATTTATTGTATGAAAATAAAATTAAAAAGTTAACTGGATCAGTTTTAGCTTCATTAGTTGAAAATTAATTAATTTTTTCAAGAATAAAATTTATATATACAAAAAGAATGAAAAGAAAAGGATCGGAAAAAACTGAACAATCCCAAAAAAATGTTTCTTTGAAGAAAACAAAAAGTTTTTATTTATTCTTTTTTTAAAAATAATGTAATGCATCATACAATAATATTTTTTTTGTCACAGTTAATATTATGCACGCAATGCGTTAATAAATTGCGTTATTTTCATATATATGCAAAAAAAATGTCTTTATTATCGTACAGTCATCACCTGTGCAGGTTTTTAAAACAGGATAATGAAGACACTATCTATTTTTTTTCAGTATCGTTAAATGTAAGGCACACATATGTATTTATATACTAAAGAAAGGTATATAAAGAGTAGGAATTTACTATCGCTATATAATTGCAAACATTTACAACTTCAAACTCTATATGTACATGTTTACCGAATGACCTCACGTTGATATATCTTTTAAAAAAAGTGGCTCATCTTATACTTTTGCAAAAAGACCTATTAATTTTCTTATAATTATATTGAAAATGAAAGTGAACGAAAATGTAATTTTTGTATATGGGTTTATTTTTATACTGTTTACCAAATTTAGAATTTAAAAATTTTATATCAATCGGGGATTAATATGAAATTTTTAAAAATTTTATATCAATCCGGGTTATAATATGAAATTTTTAAAAATTTTATATCAATCGGGGTTTAATATGAAATTTTTCAAAAATTCTATGGTATGAAGTTATTGGAAAATAATTTATCGAAGAATTATGTATAAAAATTTATTCAATTCGACAAATTTAGGGTTAAAAATTAAAATAGAATTAAATAATTTTTAACTTTGAAAAACAAAATTAGCATTTTCTTAGGACAAAAGGGGTTGTTTATTCTAAAACTTTTACATTACATAAAGTGATACTTGAAGATACTTGAAGAATATTTCCTAAATTTTTCATTAAAAATAAAATAATAATTACAAGTCATAGAAATGTCATTTTCGACACAATAATTAGTGTAATTGGTTTATTATTAATAATTATTTTTTTTCACGAATTTACTTATTTATCAAATTACTTATTTATTAGTAAAATATTTACGAACTATTCTTCAAAATGTCACTTATGATACAATCTTAAAAGTTGTAGGATAAAAGACCCCATTTGACCTTCAAAAAAAAATCGAAACCAGGGCTCGTTTTTTCTAACGTGACTGACTCCCCTAATGACATTGAAGGAAATTTTTAAAAATAAATTATTTTTCTACTTCTGTGAAAATATTTGATAGAAATTTTCAAAATACAAATAATTTATTAAATTCTAATATACTTTTATTTAACTCAAATAAATTCTATATTTGGTTTAAATAAAAATTTTCTCTATGTGTATTGTTAATATTTAAAAAAAATTTTTTTTTAAACTTTTCTTGAAATTAAAATTTTAAGGTTGGGAAAATTCTTAAAAAAATAAAATGACTAATATACGTCTCGAATCATTTTTTTCGGAATATTAAAAAAAAATTTCTAAAAATAGACCCGAATGAGTTTTAGGTGAAATATAATGTATCAAAACACAAATATCCAATTAATTTTATTATGTGTTTGGTAAAAGTGTTATTGGTTCAAAATATAATTTTTTCTCAGTGTGAGTGTAGATTTATATATAATATATATAGAAGAAACGTGCTATATGTTCTCTATAATAAAAAAACACGTGAGATTGTATTGATCTTGTTTCCTTACGGTTGTACGATACGATATCAAGACGGTATACTTGCTTTGAAAGACGTATACACGAGACCGAGATAATTATGTGTCAACTTCATCTCATCACAAGGCAACCCTAATTCAATAATTTCTAAATAGATTTTTAATATTATTATTATAATACAATAATAATAATAATAATAATACAATTTTATTTTTATATATATTTTTTATTATATATAATATTAAAATTCTTATAAATACCACTTGTGAGCAAGAACAATATCCACAAATTAATTTAATATATTATTATTATATTATATTATTATATTATTAATTATTATAGAAAATTGTGATTGGTTAAATTCAAAATTCGCGCGGAAATATTTCCATAACAGTTGATGGTTTGGCCATTTGAAAAAATTCGGTCAAATAATAATTCGGTCTTTTAAGAATTTCGAACAAATGAAGAAGAATTCGGACAAAATGAAGAATTTGATTCAATGAATATTCCATGTCAAATAATGTAAATTTTATTAAATAAGAATTCTGCCAAATTTAAGTTATTTTAAATAATGCCGCATTTTATGAATTCTAAAAAATACAAAATTCTTGTAAATATTAATTGCGTGCAATAAAAACTTTGATTTTCTTTTCCGATAAATTTCCTATTGATTGAAATTCGTAATAAAAAAATTTAGTTATTTTTATGTTCGGCATTTTTTAAAACTTAAATATCATTTTAAGTTTCTCGGCATTCGGCAGTTTTTAAAATTTAAATATCAATTATACACTGAAAAAAATTAGGCTGACAAATTCAACTACCTTTGGGTAGTTAAGTGAAAAGTAGTAAAAACAACTACTTTTTTAGTTAGTCTAACCCGGTTTGCGTAGTTAATTTAACTATTTTTATGTAGTTGATAAATAGTAGTTGATTCTACTAATATATGTAGTTAAATTTTAACAACAGGTAAGTTGTAGAATTGACTACAGTGCTGAAGTAAGAACAACTAAGATAATAGTTTACTCAACATTTCATAAGTAGTAAATTTAACAATTTTATAGTAATAAATAGAAAGTAGTAAAAGGGACTACTTTTGTAAGTAACGTAACACTTTCTTAACTAGTAAATTTTACTACTTTAATATAGTTAACACCAAATTGTTGAATTAAAGAATTTATACGGTTGAATTTGAAACAACACGTGACTTGCACAACTGACTATCGTGAAGTAGTAGAGGGAACTAATTTTTTTATTAGTCAAACCTTTTTCGTGTAATAGACTTTACAACTTTTATGTAGTTATAGTAGTTGATTTGACTTCAACATTAGAGTAATAAAAATAAATGAATAATATTGTTGAAGCCTATCGAACCACTCTAAGTAGCAAAATCTACTACACAATGCAGTAGTTTTGGTGAGAAAATAATAGATAATTTTAACTTTTTGAACTTAAGTTTTACTACATTGAGTAGTAGATTGTACTACTTAAAGTAATTAGAAAGGATTGAACAGCATTTTTAAATAAAGCAAAGTTCAGAAATAAGAATTTAAAGAAGATAAAAAGAACTAGTAAAAGTAGTAAATACTACTACATTACATTGTAAAATGAACTACAGTTGTCGGTTGATCTATGTCAAGAATGTCATCAGGTTTCATGCAGACCATCGTAGCGTGCGAGCGTGGTTAGGTGGTTAGGTTATCGGTTTGCGAATGTTAGGGTCGTGCGTTCAATCCCCGGCGTTTGAGGATTTTTCTCCATTATGTACATAAGTGTTGAAAATTATAAAGTATATGTGACCAATAGGAATGCTAGAGGAGATGAAAAATGAATTTCAGTAATAATAATAATTAATAAATAATAATAAATAATTCTACTACTTTTAAGTAGTTGCTGACAAAAACAAAAAGATGTTAATTTTTACTTTATAAAACAGATCATTAACTACTTTTAATAGTTAATTCTACAACAGAAATGTCGTTAAAGCCTATCGAATTACTTTAGGTAGTAAAACCTACTACTTAAAGTAGTAGATTTAAAAACAAAATAATAGTTAATTCTACAACAAAAATGTCGTTAAAGCCTATCGAATTACTTTAGGTAGTAAAACCTACTACTTAAAGTAGTAGATTTAAAAACAAAATAATAGTTAATTCTACAACAAAAATGTCGTTAAAGCCTATCGAATTACTTTAAGTAGTAAAATCTACTACCAAAATCTTAGTTGTTATAATTACTTTAAAGTTAGTCAAATAAACTACTAAATCACATTCAACCAACTACATTCTTAGTTGTCTTAACTGCTTTTATGACAGTTAGTACAACTATTTGAATTCAGTTGAGGACCTATTGAATTACGTAGAGTAGTTAAAAAGTAGTCAAATCTACTAGTTTTTTTTTTCAGTGTATATAATTCAATCAAATGAAAATAAATTATTATAAATTATAATTCGAAATGAAACTTTTTCTGTTAAATAATTTTTTTTTATTTTCAATTTTAAATTTAATAAAATAATAAATAAATTTGACTTTTGGAAATCTTTCTGTAGAGGTTAAAATAAAGAGTCTATGGATGTATTGAAAACAAACGATTAGATCTTATTTTATTTGTATCCTTATTTTTATTGTTTTCTAAATTTTTTTTTTTTTTAATAATGAAGGTATCTTTAAGTGCAAAATTTTCAAACTACGCCTACTTTCTAGCTTTCTAGGGACACGTACTGAATTCTTTCTAGGGATTAAAATTTATATTTATATCCCTCTTACTTGAAAATACTAATTTTTAATAATTATATTTTTAAAACTATATTTTAACTCTTTTCTTTGTTCTCGACATTGAAGCACTGACAGATTATGAAAAAAATAAGCAAAATGCTTTTTATTTTATGTTAAAAAAATCTTTATTCTATTTTATGTTAATAAAATTAATTTTTCATAAGTTGCATCAGTTAAAAAAAAATTTCCCATCTTGTCAAAAATCATACAAAAAGACCAAATAGTAGAACAAATTTTACTCTCAGCTCATAAAAATGAAAATTATAAAAATCTTTAATAGATCGATAAATTAATGAAAGGAAAATTTTACCTGTTTTTTCTACTGCAAATACAAAAAAATATTGAATTAACGAGGATATATATGAATATATATATATATATATACTATACATAAGTCTGTATGTATACAGAACTGTCGTTTATTATAACACGTGCTTTAAACACTGAAGTGACAATTTCAATTTTTGTTTATATAAAAAATTTCTTTAAAAATAACAAATACGGTTCACTTTCACCTGTACACTTTTTCCCTAAAAAACAAAATATTTTATGCCAACATTTTTTTTTTAATTATATCAAATTCTATAGACACATGCGATGCTATGATGGCTTTGGAGTGCAATTTGAGACTATAATTTTACAATGAAATAGAATTATGTTTCTAGAGTAAAAATTAAAAATTGACGTTTCTTTTTAATTAAATTTTAATATATAATTTTTATTTGTGAATTACCTTTGACTAAAACGCGCGAATGGTTGTCGTGAAATATATGGGAGAAATGTGGTAGCTCGATACCCGGGGAATTCGCTATACTTAGCTTTGTGGCAAGACGCGCAGACGCTTTTCGCTTACTGTTTCGACCCCGACATTAAAGCTCTCTTTTTTATAATGTAAACAAATTTTAATAGTCAAAATAAAAAAAAAAATTTGGTTCCTTTTATAAATTTTTATAAACGAAATTTTTTTATTCGTTGATTTTGAGCGGGAATTTTTTAGTATATTTTAACGAAATTTTCATTTATATAATAAAAATAATAATAATAAAAACTAATTTTGACAATATGTAGTCGTTTTTGTTTTAAAAACTGTTAAATTAAAAAAATAATTTTTTAAATGTTAAACATCGTTCAAAAATTTTATTTTCCAAATTAAATTTTTATAAACTATGTCGTTGGAATTTATTTTTATTAATAATTTAAATTTATTTTTTTTAAACTAAATAGTTTAAATTTATTTTTTTTAAACTAAATTATTTAAATTTATTTCCTTAACTTTATTAAATTAAATTTATTTTTGTCAAAGATTTTATTAAAATATTCTAGAAATACAACTTCTTGTTATTGCTTCGGACATGAGTCATTGTTTTTAGAAATTCGTTATATTTAAAAATTAGTCATTTTTTGATTGACTTGAAACTTTGGTAAATTGTTGTTCAATAAAATAGTAAAATTTTCTGAAAGTTTTAAATTATTTAAATGGAATTTGTAGAAAGAAATGGGGGTTGAAGTTTCGACTGCGACTTTAATTTTAAAAAAAAATACTTCAAATTAATTAAAATTTAAAGCTTTCGTTTCCTTTTTTGATGACTTCTAACAAATTTCATTAATAAAAAGAAAAGGAATTTAAAAAATTTAAAAATATAAAAAAAATAATAAAAATTAAAATCCATTTTGTTTAAAGTTACGATACCTTGACCTATATGTATACATAAAATGCAGAAGAATACATAAAAACAATTGTCCTTGAAATTTCCAAAAATTTTCAACTGTCTCGTGTTCCTATATATACACGACGACTGTCTATACTTAGGATTGGTTGAAAAGAGTTCAAGGTCGCTTATAGGAATACTTATATTTATCGTATCTTTATTTCTAAAATATATGTTTATTTTGAATCCACCATAAATGTGATCTTGAAATGCGTCTAATTTGAAAATAACACCTTGCAAAGTATGAAAAAAGTTTCGTTAATATTGTAAATTTTATATATACGATATTCAGAAATTGTTATTGATTTAATAAAAGAAAAAAAAGTAGGTTAATGTCTCCGAAGTAAATATAGGTCACATTCACCCCCCATGTATAAAATAATTGGGTTACTATGGTCTCCATGAAAAAAGAGGGGTGACGCTCTATTTTTATTTACACATTCGCTAATAAATATTTTCTTCAAATTTTCATAGCTGTTTCTTCGTTAAATCTCAAAAATTTTTATATAATTTTTTAATAAAATTTTCTATTTTTGTATCCTAGCAATTCTTTTTAGTTTTTTTTAATTAATTTTTTTGTTTCGTCAAAGTATATCATAAAAAGTTACTCGTCAAAATGAATTAAATTCACAATTCATAAAAAGTAACCACAGCCGATAATAATCAGCAGAAGATGAAAAATTATTTTTTTAACGAATTTATCTTCTGTTTATTAACAATTTTTAGTCAAAATATTTTTTCTAGGAACTAAACTATGGCTAGAACAATTCCAATAATTGTCTGAGTTATCAAAATTAATTTAATTCACAATTCATACAAAGTAACCACAGCCGATAATCAGCAGAAGATGAAAAATTATTTTTTTCGCGAATTTATCTTCTGTTTATTAACAATTTTTAGTCAAAATATTTTTTCTAGGAACTAAACTATGGCTTGAACAATTCCAATAATTATCTGAGTCATCAAAATTAATTTAATTCACAATTCATAAAAAGTAACCACAGCCGATAATCAGCAGAAGATGAAAAATTATTTTTTGAGCGAATTTATCTTCAGTTTACTAACAATTGATTCCAAATATTTTCTCTAGGTCCTAAACTATGGCTAGAACAATTCCCATAATTATCTGAGTCATAAAAATTAATTTAATTCACAATTCATAAAAAGTAACCACAGCCGATAATCAGCAGAAGATGAAAAATTATTTTTTGAGCGAATTTATCTTCAGTTTATTAACAATGGTTAGCAAAATAATTTCTCTAGGTCCTAAACTATGGCTAGAACAATTCCAATAATTATCTGAGTCATCAAAATTAATTTAATTCCCAATTCATAAAAATTAACCACAGCCGATAATCAGCAGAAGATGAAAAAATTTTTTTTTCGCGAATTTATCTTCAGTTTACTAACAATTCTTAGTGAAAAATATTATTTACTGTTCTTAAACAATAGCTAGAACATAATTTTCTCGAAAATCTTTAAAAATATGCAAAGTTCCAGAAAATTTTTTAAATTCTATACTATTTTCAGGTTTTCTATACCTTTTTCTAAATTCCATACCTTTTCCAGGTTTCCTAGGATTTCTAGTCTCCGTGGCAATCATTTGTAAGATAAAAAATTTGAAAAAGCGGGAAATAGAAAAGTATATAAGAGGGTCCTCCGATCAATTTTTAGAGGGTGAGTCAGTCTGGCATGTGGTAAGTTGTGATGTTACTTTACCAGTCACAGAAAAGTTACCGTAATATAAATACCTACGGGGATAATTCACTTGACACTTTTTCTCGGCGGATAGCGCCACAGTCGAATTTAGAGGGTAGTAATTCATTAATTTGAAATTATGGCGGGTAACGACCATCATTATTATTTTGAAAAAAATAGTCAAATCCAGAAATATCAGATTGATTTGTTTTTAATAATTTTTCTAATGCATCTGCTTTACTAAGGAGATTATTTTCTTCTTCATGGTGATTAAAGCGGTAATCAAGAAGGTTTTTTAATTACAAATGAAAAATTCTTTTTGCTGGACTGGCGCAGTACTGGTTTAGACTTACTCATCAAGACAACTATCTCTGTATTGACAAATTCGGCAAGCGTGTCACCTTTTATACAGTTCGATTTTGGTGGTAACTGGTAAATATCTTAATAAACGAATTAAACGTTTCTCCAAAAGTGGATTATAAAATTTGTCTTGAAATTTTTATTAACATGATTCGTGCTTCTTTTTTCTTTCATCATTTTTTTAATACTTAAAAATAATAATTTATTTTAAATGATTTTTCTTTTTAGATAATGAAGTCTTATTCTGCCTTTAATTTATTGAAAAGTCTCATGTTAATTTTACTATAGCTAAACTTTAGAATGATTACACGTAATAAAATCCTGATGCTAATCTTTATATAAATCTTGCTTTTTTCTAAATAGCATGTCTTAAAAGAATATCTCTTATAGGTTCAAGTTTCTTTTATTTAAAAACAATGAGTAACTTTAAGACCTATTGAAGTCTCCACTAGTTATTGATTTAGAAGAAGAAAAATTCCCATTTATTACTTTTTATGAAATAGCCTACTTTAACATTCACAGATCGAATTATTATTGTGAGGTAAGTTTTTAAGCGAGATTCCCATACAGCTTTCAGAATTATTGATGACTATGTAATAGCACAGCAAGACGTCAGAAAGAAATAAGTCACCCCTTTTTAAGCGAACTTTTTTTCAATTATTTACGAAATTTTACCAAACGGAAAGAAAAAATGTTTCTTTTTCCATCATATTCTCCAGAGAATGATGTTCGTAGTTTATACCACTTTTTTTTAATTTTTACCTGTAGCATATGATTTGAATTATCTTATCTCCACTTGAAAATGTTATTTCAAAATGATGTTCAACTTTATACTGGTCAGGTTTCAATGAAAATTTTATCTTTTTTTGGCTTTTGGAAACCGTCAGAATTTAATACTAAATGGTTGAGTATTTTTTATCAACTCTACACTTTTCTAATGGTTATTTTATGTTCAACATTTACATTTACATTGTTAATGCATTTCAAAGATATTTGGCAAAATATTGATAGTTTTATGTTGAATTTATATTATTTTTGCGCGATATTATCAATTTTAATTAAGCAAATTATTATTTTGCTGAAACGTAATGTAATTATTGACTTGCAAGAAAAGCTGTTGCATAAAGTATGTCAACCAAGAGATTTTTATGAAGTTGAAATTTTACAAAAGATATCGCGTATTTGTAGGTAGGTATGTCTAAGATATTATTTTTTTTAATAATAATTAATTTTTTGTGAGGTGAAGATTTTATTAAGTTTTTGTACCAGAAATTAGATTCAAATCTACATTTATAGGACAAATGGAATTTTTTTTCTTGTATTATTTGGTGTCTCTGCATTAGTAGTGTCAATTTCTTCTGCATTGTTGAAGAGAAAAAATGTGACGCTTCCTATTGAGGCTTGGACTCCTTATGCATTAGACTCGAATGTTTTATTTCGTGTTACCTATGGATTTCAAAGCATTGCCCTAGTAATGGCTGCTTTTACATCAGCTTCTGTGGAGGGTTTGGTTTTAACTTTTATACTCCAAACTTGTGCTCAACTTGAGTTACTTTTCCATCGCCTTCAATTGATTCCTCATCTACTGAAAGATTACAAATTGCATTCTGACTTATGGATACATGAATCGAATCTTATTACGGATTGTATAAAACATCATATGCACATTTATACGTAAGTAAAATAATGTACAAAAATTCCTTATAAGAAATTTTGTCTTTGCAATACATAATTAGCCAGACTTGGTATTCTAAATTTCACATGATTGAACGTTTCACAATTTTTATTACTTATTTCAGGATAGGCAATCGATTGAACAACGTATTTGGATTTGTGATTTTTACGCAATTTTTTTCGTCCATGATTAGTCTTTGTGCTGTTGTTTACGAGCTTTCCAGCCTAAGTATATCTAATTCAATAATTTGGTCCATACTGTTTTGTCTGAGTTGTGTTATTATGCAAACATTTCTCTACTGCTTTTATGGAGAAAAAATTATTCAGAAGGTAAGAGACTGTTTATATTCACTTAGCCTGTATTTAAAATAAAGAACTTAGTCTTGATATTATGACCATTGTATTTATTGTTAGTGACTTGAATGAATTACAATCTACAGTTTAAAGTTTACGTCAAGGAGTAAAATTAGATTAAAATTAATTAGACAATAGGAAAATTAGAATTAGTGATGAAATAAATTATTTAGGTTACTTTAAGTCTGAGGAGTAAAAACCTACTTAAAACACATCCTATGTTACATTCTAAGTCAAAATATTTGACACGTAGATAACAGAAATTAAATCTGCTAATCAGTATTTCGCCACACTCTGATAGAGTCACCCACCTGCCTAATACAGGGACTAAGCACATGTGCCAAAATTAAATCAATAAAAAATTGATCCCGAAAGTAATTAAAGTAAATGGTGTTATCATATTGTCCCCTTGCCAGAAACTGTATAAAAGGTGCTACCCTTGTCGAATTCGTCAGTCCAGAGATAGTTGTCTTGATGAGTAAGTCTAAACCATTACAGTGCCAATCATCAAACATCTTCATCGACTACAGTCCAGAAATAGCACAAGAAGATAATTTCTACATCAAATCACCTTTCCAGGTGCCACCCTTGCCCAATACGTCAGTCAAGAGAAAGTTGTCTTGATGAGTAAGTCTAAACCATTACAGTGCCAATCATCAAACATCTTCATCGACTACAGTCCAGAAATAGTACAAGAAGTTAATTTCTACATCAAATCACCTTTCCAGGTGCCACCCTTGCAGAATTCGTCAGTCCAGAGATAGTTGTCTTGATGAGTAAGTCTAAACCAATACAGTGCCAATCATCAAACATCTTCATCGACTACAGTCCAAAAATAGTTAATTCACCTTTGCAGGTGCCACCCTTGACGAATTCGTGAGTCCAGAGATAGTTGTCTTGATGAGTAAAACTAAACCAGTACTCTGTCAGTCATTGAGTGTTTTTATAGACAACAGTCCAGAAACAGTACAAGAAGTTAATTTCTACATCAAAGCATCTTTCCAGGAGCCACCCTTGCCGAATTCGTCAGTCCAGAGATAAAGTTGTCTTGATGAGTAAGTCTAAACCAATACAGTGCCAATCATCAAACATCTTCATCGACTGCAGTCCAGAAATCTGTCGCGAATAAAAAATTTATATTACTTAAATTTATAATCGTTTTTGGTAGTGGGATTGTTCAATTTGTTCATACATCTTGAATATTTATCCTGTAAATATTTCTGACAGCTTTTATAGTTTTAGCGGAAATAGGCTAAAACTAGCACACCACTTTGGGCAAATATTCACTGGAAAAAATATTTTAATTACAAGCTTTTCTTAATTTTGATAATAATTATTTTCTCGATTGTCCTCTCTAGATTCACTTATCGAGTAGTATTTTAGAGCCCCATTCTTTTACATTATTCGCTTATAATATTTTTTATATTTTTAAATTAACATAGAGTACGGAAGTTACATTTGCGATTCAAAATATGCAATGGACTATGCTAACAAAACGAGGAAGAAAGGATCTTCTAATTATGATGATTCGAGCATCCCGACCAATAGAGTTGCATGGTTCGTCTATCGTTGTAATGTCGTTCAAAACATTTGTCAAAGTTTGTATAAATTAATTCTTTGATGATCAAAATTCGTCTTTTGCATGGCATGATGAAAATTTTAACTTTTTCAGATCGCAAAGTCTGCATATACTACTTATAACTTGCTGAACAGTGCTTTCTAATTATAATACTAGGAATGTAATTGCTAACTGTTATATCGCCACGCCGGTTTATTAACAATTATTTTAGGACTTAAAATCGGGGAAAACAATTCTGGTGGCGAGAAAAATTATAAAGACGATCTTTAAATATTTCGAGAAGATTTTAAACAAATGGATTTTCATGAATAAAGTGGTCTGTATCGTTTTAATAATAAATTCTTGTACTAATACAACAACCTCTGCTAAAACATTTGCAAGTCTCGTTAATTTCATGTATTTCGTTCTGTTATTGTCCTAAAATAAATTTTGTAATGTAAAATGCCAAATTATTTCTCTATTCATTTTTATTTATTATATATGTCAAACGCAATTTATCTAATATCGGGCTTCTTTGGATGAATCCTCAATGATTCATCGTCTAATGTATTGTGTTTCAAAGAGTGAATTTTGATACTGAAGACTAAAAACAATGAGTGTAAAATCAAGGATTACTGTTCATGATTATTGATTATACCGAGGAACTTTTTACAATACAGAATTTAACCTAGGTACTGCTTTTAAAATGCACGGATCGAAACATAGTTATAGAACAATTTTTCCATAACTGCATGGGTGCAGACTTAAGAATTATTGATGATCATAATAGTACCCTACGAGAATGTCGTCGCATATTTCACTTTTTTTTTAAACCGAAATTTCTGAATTATTGATACAAAGTGTATCACAATAGGAAAAAGGAGGATTTAAAGAAAAAAAATTCTCTTAGCATTTTTTTCATCATAAAAATCGACATGTACTTTTTGAACTTATTAACAGAAGCATTTTATCAATTTTCATTCTCTGACAACAAAGATGTTTGAGTCAAGTTCCTTTGCGAATTTATTTTTTCTCTATTAATCGAACAAAAATAGATAACTGAATAAATATACAAAAATTAGACTGTGGTAAAAATGATAATTAGAAATGGGGTCAAGCTTTACACGGGTCAAATTTCAATCGCAATTTTCAGCCTCTTTGGTCTGTGGCGGCCTCAAAGTTGGAACACAAAGTGGAAAATTTGGTTATATGAAACTTATTCTACTCTTATGATAACTTTGTATATTTTATTTACATTTACACTTTTGATGTACCTCATCAAGGTATCAAAAAATACGGACAGTTTTACAGAAAGTTTGTACAACTTTCTTGCAGTTTTTACTATTCTTATTAAGAAGATAAATGTTATTGTGAAACGTAAGACGATCATTTATCTAAGAGAAATGTTTTTAGACAAACTTTGCCAACCACGTGATCTTCATGAATTGGAAACATTGCAGAAACGTTCGAAAAACTGCAGGTAGATAATAACTTCATTAACTTTTAATTTGATTTGAATTTTAGAAATAATTTTATAATTGCTATATGATATGAATTGTGATGGTTTTAAAAATTCTGAATCTAGTTAATTTTAATGAATATTTTAGATTGATTATGTTTATTTTACTTTCGTTATTCTTTATAACGGCATTAGTAGCCGTTTTTTCTCCATTACTCAAGAAAAAAAATGTAACACTTCCTTTTTCTGGATGGTATCCTTATTCTCTGGAGTCTGAGGGTTTTTTTGTTTCGACATATTTGTTTCAATCAGTTTGCATCATTATGGCTGCTTGCACAACAGCTTCTGTTGAGGGGTTAGCTTTAGCAATCATTCCTCAGATTTGCACACAATTGGAAATAATTTTTTACAGGCTACATTATCTTCCTAACTTGTTGATGAAACACAGGTTCAATGATGAGGATTGTCTGAAGGAAACAATGTTCGTCAAGGATTGCGTGAAGCACCACATGCACATTTACGCGTAAGTTAAATACTTCATTTGAATTTAATTTAGTACTAGAACAAACTAACAAGCGCTAACTGCTTATAATAAAAAAAAGTGAAACAACCCTGACCCACTAAAATCCGTAATACTTCTTTTGGGTCCCTTTGCATTAAGAAAATTATTAAAAACAAATAAATGTTAATGGAGCAAATTTAATTTGTTTATTAAGAAATTTACCACAATATTCACCAAAATCGAACGGTATAAAAGGTGCCACCCTTGCCGAATTCATCAGTCTAGAGATAGTTGTCTTGATGAGTAAGTCTAAACCAGAACTGTGCCAGTTATCAAGTACCTTCATCTACTACAGTCCTGAAATAGTACAAGTGGTTAATTTCTAAATTAAATCACCTTTCTATTTTTCTTATACTGTAACCTTATTGAGCAGTGAAAAGAAGAATACTGTTCCTTATGCTATCTTCCTCCATAAAAAAGGTGATACAAACAATGTCCCAAATTAAAACCACCTGCAATTAAATTCTCAAACATCATTTAATTCCTAAATTTTACCATTAACATTTACTTACTTAGATTAGGTGAACAATTAAACAATTTGTTCGGAGTGGTGATTTTCGTCCATTTTTTCACGTCAATGATTAGTTTGTGTGCTCTGATCTATCAATTGTCAAGATTGAGCCTACAGAATCCAATGTTTTGGCTAATGTTATCATCGACGGGATGTGTGACTTTACAAAATTGTCTTTATTGTTTTTATGGAGAGAAACTTATACAAAAGGTAAAAACAGATTTTGCAGCTACTCCCTAAAAATTCATCTAAGGACTATAAATTTCAAAAATCTGTTGTACCAAATTTTCATTTAAAATAGAGCATGGCGATTGCAGATGCAGTTGAACAGATGAACTGGATCACTCTATCACAACAATCGAAACGAGTTCTTCTAATTTTAATGATTCGATCTTCTCTGCCTATAAAATTGACAGGCTCGTCAATTGTTGTAATGTCGATAAAAACTTTCGTAAAGGTATAAAAAGGTTTCGTAAAAACTTTCTATTTTCTAAAAATAGTAATAAGATATTTTAAATAATTTTGATTTTTAGATAATGAAGTCTGCTTATTCAGCCTATAATTTATTGAAAAATACTTATTAATTAGAATTTGTAGTTCTTGTGCTGTAAAAAGACGAAATGCCATAATAAGGTAGATGGGTTACAACCCTTATAATGCTTTCCAGAATATTGTAAGACAAAATACAAAACTTTAATTTCTAAATTTACATAAACTGGATATTATTTAAAAACTAATTTTAATTTTACTGTAACTGAACCTTAGAGTGATTAAAATAATAAAATCTACTAATCTTTATAAAGGTTGCTTTTTCTGAATAGCATATATTTTAAAAGATCTATTGTACTTTCAAGTATCTTGTATTTAAAAACAATGAGTAACTTCTAGACCTATTTAAGACTCTACTAGTTATTGATTTAGAAGAAAAATATTCCCTTTTTATGAAATAGCCTCCTTTAACATTCACAGATCGAAATATTATTGTGAGGTAACTTTTTAACCGCAAAGAGATTCCCATGCAGCTTTCAGAATTATTAATGACGATAATAGCATACCAAAGATAAAGTCGCGGAAAGAAAGTCACCCCTTTTAAGCGAAGATTTTTAATTATTTACGAAATTTTACCAAAAGGGAAGAAAAAATGTTTCTCTTTATATCACATCATCTAGAGGATGATGTTCATAGTTTATACTCATTGTAAGTTATTTAATTTTCACGGATAGAATGATTAGAATTTTCTTATTTTGAAAATATTATTGAACATGTTATTTCGAAATGATGTTCAACTTTACACTGGACAAATTTCAATCAAACTTTTATCTTTTTTTGGCTTTTGGAAACCATTAGAATTTAATACTAAATGGATGAGTATTTTCTATCAACTCTACTCCTGTCTGATGGTTTTTTTATATTCTACATTCACATTTACCCTGTTAATGTATTTCAAAAATATTTGGGAAAATATTGATAGTTTAATGTTGAATTTATATTATTTTTGCGCGATATTATCTATTCTTATTAAACAAATTATTATTTTGGTGAAACGTAATATAATTGTTGACTTGCAAGAACAACTGTTGCATAAAGTATGTCAACCAAGGGATTTTTATGAAAGTGAAATTTTACGAAAGATATCGCATATATGTAGGTAGGTATCTAACATATTATTTGTTTAATACCCTCTGGGCACGAAAACATCTTTGTTCTAGAAGCGTTCCTAAAACGTTTTTAGAACGTTTCATATTCTCCACATCGTCTTAAAAATGTTTTATGTTCTAAAAAACGTTTATTAAGTTTTATAAGTTTATATTTATTATTAAGTTTTTGTACCAGTATTATTATGTTTATAGGTCAAATGGAATTATTTTTCTTGTATTATTAAGTGTCACTGCATTGGTGGCAATTGCTTCTCCAGTATTGAAGAGAAAAAATGTAACGCTTCCGCTTGAAGCTTGGACTCCTTACACATTAGACTCGAATGTTTTGTTTTCTGTTACCTATGTTTTTCAATGCATTGCCCTGGTGATGACTGCATGTACATCAGCTTCTGTGGAGGGTTTGGTTTTAACGTTTGTACTCCAAACTTGTGCTCAACTTGAGTTACTTTTTCATCGTCTTGAATTAATTCCTTATTTACTGAAAGATTACAAGATGCATTCTGAGTTTTGGATAGATGAATCGAATCTTATTACGGATTGTATAAAAAATCATATGCACATTTATATGTAAGTAAAATAATGTACAATAATTCCTCATAAGAAATTTTGTCTTTGCAATGCTTAATTAGCCAGACTTGGTATTCTAAATTTCACATGATTGAGCGTTCCAACAATTTTTATTATTCTTTTAGGATAGGCGATCGATTGAACAACGTATTTGGACTTGTGATTTTCACGCAATTTTTTTCGTCCATGATTAGTCTTTGTGCCGTTGTTTACGAACTTTCATGCCTAAGTTTATCTAATTCAACATTTTGGCTGATGCTGTCCTGTATGAGTAGTGTTATTATGCAAACATTTCTTTACTGCTTCTATGGAGAGAAAATAATTCAAAAGGTGAGACCTTTTATCCTTATTACATACAAACAAACCTTTTTCTATTTTATTTTATTTACCTTGTGTTTGTCACTTTTTCGCTTTTAATATACTTCTGTACTTTTTGACACTCTTGACATATAAAGACTTTTGGCTCACTTCGTCTTTCGACTTGCCTCAAGGCACTTCTCGGACAAATAAATTTTTGCTTGAAGAATAAAGCAAAAATGGTCCCAAATATTTGGAAATATTCATTGCATTGAAAAAGAAAGTAAATAAGTCGTTGTTGTAAGAAGTGAAGAATTTAATAATCTAATTAATGAGTATACAGTAATACACGTGAAAATTAATGAAGAATATCACGATGGTGAATTTCGGACAGCAATCATTCAAGAGGAAGCACGAAACATGAATAAAAACTTCAAGTAAAATTTTATAACCCATTTAGAGAAATCAAATCTGCTAATCAGTATTTCGCCATCCTCCGATAGTCACTAATCTGCCTAATACAGGGACTAAGGACATGTGCCAAAATTAAATCAATAATAAAAAAGTGACCCTAAAAGTAATTAAAGTGTAATCATATTGTCCCCTTGCTTGGAACTGTAAAAAAGGTGCCACCCTTGCCTAATTCATCAGTCAAGAAAAAGTTGTCTTGATGAGTAAGTCTAAACCAATACAGTGCCAATCATCAAACATCTTCATCGACTACATGCCAGAAATAGTACAAGAAGTTAATTTCTACATCAAATCACCTTTCCAGGTGCAACCCTTGCCCAATTCATCAGTCAAGAAAAAGTTGTCTTGATGAGTAAGTCTAAACCAGTAAAATGCCAGTTATCAAGTGTCTTTTTCAACTACATGCCAGAAGTAGTATAAGAAGTTAATTTCTACATCAAATCACCTTTCCTGGTGCAACCCTTGCCCAATTCATCAGTCCAGAAAAAGTTGTCTTGATGAGTAAGTCTAAACCAATACAGTGCCAATCATCAAACATCTTCATCGACTACATGCCAGAAATAGTACAAGAAGTTAGTTTCTACATCAAATCACCTTTCCAGGTGCCACCCTTGCCCAATTCGTCAGTCAAGAGAAAGTTGTCTTGATGAGTAAGTCTGAACCAGTAAAATGCCAGTTATCAAGTGTCTTTTTCAACTAAATGCCAGAAGTAGTACAAGAAGTTAGTTTCTACATCAAATCACCTTTCCAGGTGCCACCCTTGCCCAATTCGTCAGTCAAGAGAAAGTTGTCTTGATGAGTAAGTCTAAACCAGTAAAATTCCAGTTATGAAGTGTCTTTTTCTACTACATGCCAGAAGTAGTACAAGAAGTTAATTTCTACATCAAATCACCTTTCCTGGTGCAACCCTTGCCCAATTCATCAGTCAAGAAAAAGTTGTCTTGATGAGTAAGTCTAAACCAATACAGTGCCAATCATCAAACATCTTCATCGACTACATGCCAGAAGTAGTACAAGAAGTTAGTTTCTACATCAAATCACCTTTCCAGGTGCCACCCTTGCCCAATTCGTCAGTCAAGAGAAAGTTGTCTTGATGAGTAAGTCTAAACCAGTAAAATTCCAGTTATGAAGTGTCTTTTTCTACTACATGCCAGAAGTAGTACAAGAAGTTAATTTCTACATCAAATCACCTTTCCTGGTGCAACCCTTGCCCAATTCATCAGTCAAGAAAAAGTTGTCTTGATGAGTAAGTCTAAACCAATACAGTGCCAATCATCAAACATCTTCATCGACTACATGCCAGAAATAGTATAAGAAGTTAGTTTCTACATCAAATCACCTTTCCAGGTGCCACCCTTGCCCAATTCGTCAGTCAAGAGAAAGTTGTCTTGATGAGTAAGTCTAAACCAGTAAAATTCCAGTTATGAAGTGTCTTTTTCAACTACATGCCAGAAATAGTACAAGAAGTTAATTTCTACATCAAATCACCTTTCCTGGTACAACCCTTGCCCAATTCATCAGTCAAGAAAAAGTTGTCTTGATGAGTAAGTCTAAACCAGTTCAGTGCCAATCATCAAACATCTTTATCGACTACATGCCAGAAATAGTATAAGAAGTTAGTTTCTACATCAAATCACCTTTCCAGGTGCCACCCTTGCCCAATTCGTCAGTCAAGAGAAAGTTGTCTTGATGAGTAAGTCTAAACCAGTAAAATGCCAGTTATCAAGTGTCTTTTTCAACTACATGCCAGAAGTAGTATAAGAAGTTAATTTCTACATCAAATCACCTTTCCTGGTGCAACCCTTGCCCAATTCATCAGTCCAGAAAAAGTTGTCCTGATGAGTAAGTCTAAACAAATACAGGGCCAATCATCAAACATCTTCTTCGACTACATGCCAGAAATAGTACAAGAAGTTAATTTCTACATCAAATCACCTTTCCAGGTGCCACCCTTGCTAAATTCGTCAGTCAAGAGAAAGTTGTCTTGATGAGTAAGTCTAAACCAGTAAAATGCCAGTTATCAAGTGTCTTTTTCAACTACATGCCAGAAGTAGTACAAGAAGTTAATTTCTACATCAAATCACCTTTCCTGGTGCAACCCTTGCCCAATTCATCAGTCAAGAAAAAGTTGTCTTGATGAGTAAGTCTAAACCAGTACAGTGCCAATCATCAAACATCTTTATCGACTACATGCCAGAAATAGTATAAGAAGTTAGTTTCTACATCAAATCACCTTTCCAGGTGCCACCCTTGCCCAATTCGTCAGTCAAGAGAAAGTTGTCTTGATGAGTAAGTCTAAACCAGTAAAATGCCAGTTATCAAGTGTCTTTTTTAACTACATGCCAGAAGTAGTACAAGAAGTTAGTTTCTACATCAAATCACCTTTCCAGGTGCCACCCTTGCCCAATTCGTCAGTCAAGAGAAAGTTGTCTTGATGAGTAAGTCTAAACCAGTAAAATTCCAGTTATGAAGTGTCTTTTTCTACTACATGCCAGAAGTAGTACAAGAAGTTAATTTCTACATTAAATCACCTTTCCTGGTGCAACCCTTGCCCAATTCATCAGTCAAGAAAAAGTTGTCTTGATGAGTAAGTCTAAACCAGTAAAATTCCAGTTATGAAGTGTCTTTTTCAACTACATGCCAGAAATAGTACAAGAAGTTAATTTCTACATCAAATCACCTTTCCTGGTACAACCCTTGCCCAACTCATCAGTCAAGAAAAAGTTGTCTAGATGAGTAAGTCTTAACCAGTACAGTGCCAATCATCAAACATCTTCATCGACTACATGCCAGAAATAGTATAAGAAGTTAGTTTCTACATCAAATCACCTTTCCAGGTGCCACCCTTGCCCAATTCGTCAGTCAAGAGAAAGTTGTCTTGATGAGTAAGTCTTAACCAGTACAGTGCCAATCATCAAACATCTTCATCGACTACATGCCAGAAATAGTATAAGAAGTTAATTTCTACATCAAATCACCTTTCCTGGTACAACCCTTGCCCAACTCATCAGTCAAGAAAAAGTTGTCTTGATGAGTAAGTCTTAACCAGTACAGTGCCAATCATCAAACATCTTCATCGACTACATGCCAGAAATAGTACAAGAAGTTAATTTCTACATTAAATCACCTTTCCAGGTGCCACCCTTGCCCAATTCGTCAGTCAAGAGAAAGTTGTCTTGATGAGTAAGCACAGGAGCTAAAACCAGCAGATCCCTTCAGGCAAAAAAGTCACTAATTGCAATCTGGAAAAATATTTTAAATACAAGCTTTTTTTAATTTTATTAATAATTATTTTCTCGATTGTCCACTCTAGATTCACTTCTCTAGTAGTATTTTATAGCCCTATTCTTGTACATTATTCGCTTACAATATATTTCATAATATTTTCAAATTTACACAGAGTAAGTAAGTTTCATTTGCCATTCACAAAATGCAATGGACTGTGTTGACAAATGGAGGAAGAAAGGATCTTCTAATTATGATGATAAGAGCATCACGACCAATAGAGTTGCATGGCTCGTCTGTCGTTGTAATGTCGTTCAAAACATTTGTCAAAGTTTGTATAAATTAATTCTTAGATGATCAAAATTCGTCATTTCCATGGCATGATGAAAATGTAAATTTTAACTTTCAGATCGCAAAGTCTGCATATTCTGCTTATAATTTACTGAACAGTGCTTTCTAATTATTAAACTTAATGCTAAGTGTAGATACATAAGAGATAAAACTGTCGGTCGACTAAAATTAATTAAGAAATATATTAATTAAAATAATAAGTGCAATATTAAGAAGATGACAAAAAATTGTCTAATACAATATTTGATAATGAAGAAATACATCATAGCTAACTTTTAGACTTCATTTCATCGTGTAAAATTCGAAATCATAATATCTATTTGTAATTTGAAAAATTTCTTTAGTTACATTTAAGGAGTGCATCCACTTAGGATTTTTGAAATAGTCGATTAAATGATTTAGTCTAACTGTATGTAACTTCTTAACCAAATTTTAAAATCTTAACTTCCTTTTCACTAAATTTAATTTTACCACAAATTTTAGATAAATCAAGATATATGTGGGAAATTAGTGACTATCTAATTTTATAAGATGTTTTTACTTTGATGTCCTGAACAACAATGAAGAACTTCTGGGAATATAAAAGTCTCTTACTGATTATTGATTTAAATAGGAAAAGTTTTTTCTAATACAGCTTACGGAGTAGACTTCTTTAACATTCACAGATCGAAATACGATCGTGAGGTGAAATTTCACTTAAAGAAATTCTCATGCTTGAAGAATTATTTATTACAATAATTGCATACCAAGATAGAAGAAAGAAAAAAAGTCACCCCTTTTAAGCGACGTTTTTAAATTATTGAAGAAACTGTATCAAAAGGGGGAGAGTTAAAGATGCTAACTATTTTTTCCTCAGTGTACATCCTTACATTATTATCTTTTGAGAAAACTTTTCCTTTTTTTAAATGCGCTCCTATTTATAAAATTTTGTATCAATATAATGCCAAATAAAACTTTATTTAAACAATGATTGCGATCTACTAAGTTACTGTTATTAGAATATAATTATTAGTTGTTTTTTCTAAAAATTTGATATTATTAAAAAAACTGTTAACCACTTTTATGGAAACAAGATAAGTAATATTATTTATCTGTTAGAAAAGAAAATGATAATTCAAAATTACGCCAAACTTTATACGGGTGAAATTTCAATTACACTTTTATCGTTTTTCGGACTTTGGAAACCTAGTAATTTTAATAAATGGTTAAGTAGCTTATATGAAATTTATTCCGCTTTTATGGTTATTTTCTACACTACATTTGCATTTACAGTGTTTGTATATTTCAAAGATGTTTGGAGAGACATTAATGGTTTAATGTTGAATTTCTATTATTTCTTCTCAATATTCTCCATTTTCATTAAACAAATTATTATACTGATACGACATAATTTAATAATTGACTTTCAAGAAAAGCTTCTGTGCAAAATATGCCAACCAAGAGATTCTTACGAAATAGAAATTTTAAAAAAGCAGTCGCAAATATGCAGGTGTGTGAATAGTAACCTTAAGGAATATTTGAAAATTGGGATTTTAATGAATGTTTATAATTGTTTTGTAGATTAAATGGGATAGTGTTTCTTTTTTTACTGAGTGTAACGGCATTAATAGCGGTAGTGTCTCCAGTGATAATAGGAACGAATATCAACCTTCCGATTACAACCTGGCATCCTTATAAAATTGACTCTGAAACTTTGTTTTATTTTACGTATGTTATACTATCAATGGCTGTTATAATGTCTGCTTGTACGACAGCGTCTGTTGAGGGATTAGTTTTAACTTTTGTTCTACAAACTTGTGCACAACTCGAGGTTTTTTTTCATCGACTTCACTTGCTTCCTCATTTGCTGAAAGATCAGCATTCAACCTGTTCTGAAATATGGATACAAGAAACGAAAATTATTGCGGATTGTGCGGAGCATCATATTCATATATATTTGTGAGTAATGTTAGCAAACTTAAGAGTTTGCAAATTAAGTTTTTCAAATTATATTATTATTAAAATTATGATTATCCAAATGGTCCATGTCGAAGCTTTCCTAATTTTTCAGATTAGGAGAACAACTGAACAATGTGTTTGGTTTAGTTATATTCGCACAATTTTTTTCATCGACCATAAGCCTTTGTGCAATTGTCTATGAATTAACATGTTTGAGCTTAAGCAGCTCGACGTACTTGTTTCTGCTCTTCTGCATGGGAAGCGTTATGATGCAAACCTTTCTCTATTGTTTTTATGGTCAGAAAATTATGCAAAAGGTAATGAGAATTTCGTTTTTAATCAGGTCATTTAGAAAAGTATTTATCAAAATGTTTTATTTAAATTTCATCTTCATTGTGCACTTTTAGTTTGCGGTAAATTTTTTCTAAGTTTGATTGTACCTAGAGCACGGAAGTTTCATATGCTATTCAGCAAATGGATTGGACTGTGTTGACGAATCGCGGAAGGAAGAATTTACTGATCATGATGATACGTGCATCCCAACCGATAGAGTTGCGTGGTTCGTCTATGGTTGTAATGTCATTCAAGACATTTGTAGAAGTTTGTTTACAACATTTATATAATTCGAATCAAGAATTCCTTCCAATACTTTAGTAGTTTGTTTAATATTTATAAATTATAAGTAGGAGAAATTTGAAAAAAGATTTAGAACATATTTTCAACATTCTCTGAAAATGTTCTTGCTATTTTAAGATATCTTTAGATCCTAAAAACTTTTTTAGACTTTGCAGCTTTTTCAAATTTTAATTATAGAACTTTCTATTATAGATCACAAAGTCTGCATATTCAGCGTACAACTTACTAAGCAGGACATTTTAATATCATTGTCGTGTTTGGAACGACATTAAAAAAACTAAAAATGGTGTTTTAATAGAATCCAGAGATATAGCCAAAGATTAGTACTAAAAACTGTTATACAGTCCAAATAGAGAATCTTGTACTATTTTTTAAAAGTATTGTTATATTCTGAAGGAACCTACTCAAAACCCATCCTATGTTACATCCTAAGTCAAAATATTTGATACGTGGACAACAGAAACCAAATCTGCTAATCAGTATTTCGCCACACTCCGATAGAGTCACTCACCTGACAAAATTAAATCACATGTGCCAAAATTAAATCAATAATAAAAAATTGACCCCGAAAGTAATTGAAGTGTAATCATATTGTCCCCTTGCTAGGAACTCTGAATAAAAGGTACCTCCCTTGTCGAATTCGTCAGTCCAGAGATAAAGTTGTCTTGATGAGTAAGTCTAAACCAATACTTTGCCAGTCATCAAGTGTCTTCATCGACTCCAGTCCAGAAATAGCACAAGAAGTTAATTTCTACATCAAATCACCTTTCCAGGTGCCACCCTTACCGAATTCGTCAGTCCAAAGATAGTTGTCTTGATGAGTAAGTCTAAACCAATACAGTGCCAATCATCAAACATCTTCATCGACTACATGCCAATAATAGTAGAAGAAGTTAATTTCTCTTCAAATCACCTTTCCAGGTGACACCCTTGCCGAATTTGTCAGTCAAGAGATAGTTGTCTTGATGAGTAAGTCTAAACCAGTACTGTATACTAGTCATCAAGAGTCTTCATCGACTCCAGTCCAAAAGTAGCTAATTTTGCAGAAATTCTAATTTTGATTCAATGTTTCTTATGACACTTCTGGATCTATCTACTCTGAATTGTAAAGGGTTCAAATAAATAGTTTTAATATCTAAATTTAAATACTAAAGCTAGATCTTTTTTTGCAGAAAAATCAAATTATACATAATTTAGATTAATATATTAATTATAATTACAAAGATCCAGAGAGGATTTTTTGTTGTCACCGACTAAAAAGACTTAAATAGGTTGTGGTAGACCAGTTGTAAATTAAAAAATCCGAACAGAATGTCATCATGTTGCCATTGACTTTAAAAAAGTGGATAAATTTCTACAAGATGGACTTTAATTGCGATATAAACGTGCATAGTCCGCGTAGATCGATGCTTGATTATAGAGCAATTTTTCTACAATACAGATTCCCATACTGGCATTTCAATTATTTACCCTAACGATATCATGGTCATAGGCTGATTCTTCACCCTTTTTTTACCAACGACATTTGTGAATTATTTACGAGAGTAAGGGGGATTTGAAAAAAAATATTTTATCCCTTGACTTTTTTTCTTATTATACTATCACTTCAGAGAAAGTACAATTTTATTTCTCTAACCATGCTAAACACAATTCAGGATCAAAATATCTACCCACTTGCAATAATTCAAAATTAATCTTCAACTTACAAAATTTTAATATTACTTAATTTGTTTTATGAAAAATGCTAATTCGAAATGAAAGCAAACTTTACACGGGTGAAATTTCCATTAAATTTTTTTCATTATTCGGTCTATGGAAACCTACAAGTTGGAATTCAAAGTGTAAAATTTGGTGCTATCGTTTATATTCAGTAGTTATGATCTCTATTTATATTTGCTTTACATTCACGCTCTTAATGTATCTTATGACAGTATCTAAAAATACAGAAAGTTTTACGTTAAATTTATATAACTTTTTTGCAATTTTCGCTGTATTTGTTAAACAAATTAGCATTATGATGAAACGTAAAATTATCATTGATTTGAAGGAAAAGTTTTTAGATGAACTTTGCCAACCGCGAGATGTACATGAAGTGAGGATACTGCAGAAACATTCTCAAATTTGCAGGTATGGGAACTGTTTAGAAGTTTAATTTTTATCGTTGCTTTGTAATGATAGATATTTTTGTTTTTGCGGAATAAGCATTTAATTGTAGTTAAGTTGATGGAGTACATCTTGATTACCAAAACGAAATATTTGTAGGGGCTTCTCTACAGATAAGAAATTCGAAGTAGACAATAAAAGGAATTCGTGGTATAAAAATATTTATCATTACAACTTTCCCATTGTAGAAATCTTTTTAAGATAAATGTTTAGATCTTAAATTTTTAGGTCAAACGTAAAAATCTTCCTGATGTTATTTACCATCACAGGTTTAGTTGCAGTCCTCTCTCCATTTACAAAAGGAAAGAATATGACTCTTCCATTAACAGCCTGGCATCCCTATACTCTTGAATCGAGAGTTATGTTTTGCTTGACATATTTATTTCAGGCGATTGCTATTATAATGGCAGCCTGTACATCAGCATGTGTTGAAGGTTTGGCGTTAACAATCATACTTCAAATTTGTGCACAACTGGATATAATGTCTCATCGACTTTACTTACTTCCCCGCTTACAGCAGCAAGAAGATTGTCGTCGTGAAACTAGAATTATATCCGACTGCATAAAACACTATATACATATTTATTCGTAAGCATAAGTAATTGCTTGTACCATAATTTTTTAATCTTATTCGATAAAATATCTTTAATTATTTAATTAATTACTTATTTGTAATTATTTAAAGGTTGGGAAAACAGTTAAATAATTTGTTTGTGTTGGTGATCTTTGTGCAATTTTTCACATCGATGATTAGTCTCGGTGCTATTATATACCAATTATCTAGATTGAATCCAAACAATCCTACATATTGGATGATGGTGGCTTCCATTGGCAGTGTGACGACACAAAGTTTTCTATATTGTTTTTATGGAGAGAAAATCATACAAAAAGTAGGTATATTAATTAATTACTTATTTTAGTATTAGCCATTCGTTCTAGTGATTTCTAAGAGATTTCGACTTCATTTCGACAAAGATCTTCGATCTGCTTTGTAGAATTGTTATGACTGCTACCAATAGGTGACTAACGGTCAAGAACCCAAACAATGTTTAGGCACCGAAAATCCGTTCTACTCCAGGTGTCGGGTACCCGAACCCAAACAAAGGGGACACGGGTACATGAAATTAAAACATGTCGAAGTAGGAATAGTTGGGGGTGAACCCTAACTTTCCTGTCAGGGGGCATCTTCTTAATGTAAAAACCAACATACTTAATCAATAGTATTTGTTTTATAAACACAAGTACAAAGTTGTAACAGAAGGACAATTTTTACATTAATTGTAAATTAAACAGTAGCACAACTTATCTTCAGGAAGGTTCATTTTATACTGACCCTTTCACGAACAGTCAGAAGACCTGGAAAGTAGATATCCATAACATTACGACTGCAACTATTACTCCCTTTTGCCTGTTAGTGATGATCCTTTCATATCTAGCAGATTACAATAACTAATTTAATTTTTTACAATTAGTAATTAATTTTAAGTAGTTAATTAAATTCATAATACACTTTAAAATAAATGGATTATTTTTTGATATTTAAAATAGAGTACTGCAGTTGCAGATGCAGTTCATCAGATGAATTGGATTTTATTAACGAACAGATCAAAAAAGGATCTTTTAATCATTATGACTCGAGCAATTAGTCCCATAAAGTTAACTGTTTCAGCAGTTGCTGTAATGTCCATAAAAACGTTTGTAAAGGTAGGTTTTATCAATTTTTGATAAATCATAATCATAACTTTTTGCTGGTGTGCCAATAGGTGTAATCCAATAGGTGTAACGCAAAAAAGCCTTTTGTAAGGTTTTATGTAATACATTATTAAATTTAAAAAATAGTTTTATTTCTCATCTGATATACTTATCTTATCTTATTCTATTTCGCAGATAATAAAATCAGCTTATTCTGCATACAATCTACTGAAGAATGCCTAATACTGCTAATGAATCTAATTCCAACAACTATAATTAATTACATCAAGACATTAATATCTCATTTTAAGTAGATTCAAGTTATGTTGCAATCACATTCTTTCTGGCATAGTGCAAACTCTATGCAACAAAAGTTGAAATTATTTTTATTGAATGCAAGTCAACTGGAGATAAAAATAAGTGCAACATTGCATTCTTTTCAGAAATAACTTTTTTATGCGTAGATCGAAACATAATTGCAGATGAATTTCCCTACCATGAGAATTCCATTAGAAAAAGAGACTGCAATGTTATTGATTATAAAAAAGGGTGATGTAAAAATGTCGTTACTTCTTTCACCGTTTCTTAGGTGGAATTGTAGAATTATTTATAAGGCTTTGAAATGCAGAGGGTTTGGAAAATGACTAAAAAAAAATTATTACACAGTCTTTAAGAAATCCTCGTAGAGAAAGAAATGATACAACCCTTCTGTATAACAGATAGTTAATTTCATATTCCAATTCTGTTGATACCTTTACTTCGAAATATTTTGTTATAACCGCGACTACTATATTTATCATTTACATATTTCTTGAAAATTAAAATGACAAATTCTAATGAAACGTAATTGTTTCTAAATTAAAAAGATTTAAATTAAAATAACCACTGACACAACTGAAAAAGAAATGGTTTTCAATAAAGCTGAAGAAATCTATACAGGTCAAATTTCATTTAGGTTATTCTACATCTTTGGAATGTGGCAACCACTAAACTGGAATTCAAGATGGAAAATTTGGTTGTATCAAATTTATTCTATCTTCATGATTATTTTTTATTTTTCATTCTCAATGACTTTGTTCGTTTATCTTTTTCATGTTTCCGGTGACATGAATATTTTCTCGGAATATTTGTATTATTATCTTTCCAGCGTTGCTATTTTTATTAAACAACTGAATATTATAGCTAAACGCAAAACGGTAATAAAATTGAAAAATAAACTTTTAACCAAGTTTTGTCGACCTCGAGACATTCAGGAATGGGATATCCTCATAAGATGCTCTCAAGATTGCAGGTAAGGAATTATGTTCAATGGGGTCTTTGATTTTAAATCTTATTTTTATGATCCAATGGCGAATTTAATTTGTCATGGTACAATGGTTCCAGATAATGAAAATGTGGCCAAAAGTAATAAACTTGCATATCTGATTTAGGTAGTCCCGTACTAGCTAAAAATATCTTTTTGATTCCCTTGGGTTTTGAACCTTAATATTCGCCTGCGGAAACTAAATTTTTGTTAGCTTGCCTTTCTGTATGAGCGATGTTATGCTTTTCAGTCCATTTTTAGTATTCATATACCTACGTAGACAAATTTTTGGTAGCTTGTCTTTCTGTATGAGCGATGTTAAGCTTTTAAGTCCATCCTTGATTGTCATGTTGACATTCGTCTGCAGAGGGTCTTTGTTAAACTTCAGAATTTTGCTGACCTCCTATTGTATTTTTAAGATGCTGCTGCCTTTTACCACCGTTTTTATTGCAGGAAGCATTACTGAAACAGATTTTTGGTGCTCCCAACAAGAAACGTTTTTAAATATCCCTATGTTCCTTGTTTTACATTAGTTTCAGGAATTAATCTAATTTGGGATGAGGATAAGTCAATGAGCCTACTAAATGTTGTGAGAGAATAATTTATTCCATGTTCTAAAAACGTTTTAGAAGTAAAAATTAGCCGAAACATTACCCCGCAGGTACTCTTCCATGTTTTTACAATCGCTCATACTTGATGTTTGTCCCGTATCGTAGAAACAATTGAGGACACGGTTAGGCCACTTTTGGGTATTTGGAACCATTGTGCGGTGCAGTTCTCTAAAACAAATCAGGCTAAAGATACAGAAAAATTCGAAGAATCAATGAATGGTTCCCGATCCTATCTAATCTAATATTCAATATCTGATTACTTCGCCACACTACTTTTCTCTTAATTAATGACCAAATACAACATTTTTCAGATGGAAGATAGTTTTATTTCTAGTAGTCTTTAGTATAACTGCTGGAACCACTTTTATGTCTCCACTCTTAAAAAGAAGCAATTTAGCACTTCCATTAAGAGGATGGTACCCTTATAACATGGATACTAAGCTAATGTTTACTTTCACTTATTTTTACCAAGTAATAGCCGTTGTGATGTCATCCTACATAATAGCAGCCGTTGACGGATTTGCCTTAACATTAATGTTGCATATTTGTGAACAACTTGAAATTTCCATCCACAGACTTCAATTTCTGTCAGAAATTTACGAGAAAAGAAATTCGAATAATAATTTATGTCTTCAAGAAGCAAAAATTCTTAAGGACTGCATGCAGCATCATACACAAGTGTATTCGTAAGTTGATTTATCAATTTTGCTGCGAAGATACTTTGCTCCATAAAATTAAAATGTTTGATACATTTACACATGACATTCATAGTGTAAGTAGAACAGTCATTTGAGTTTTAATAGTGAATACAATTAATTTTAGCATGGGAACAATCTTAAACGATTTATTCGGTTTGGTTATATTTGTTCAATTTTTTGCATCCATTTTAAGTATTTGTGTAATTGTTTATCAGTTGTCGAGATTAGATTCACAAAATCCGACATACTGGATAATGGTAGCTTCTGTAGGATCTTCTCTGACGCAGACATTTTTGTACTGTCTGTATGGTGAAATACTTATTCAGAAGGTAATAAGTAATAAGTATCGCAATTATTGAATAAGGATTTCCGCTTGAAATTTTTTTTCCTGAATCTAAAACACTTACCCCCTGTTGAACACCATAGACTTTAGAAAAATCCACAATTGCAATTTTTACTTGGAGATTAAAATAGTTTTGCCTAATTCAAATATTCTTTTTAGTAGAGTACAGCAGTGTCAAATGCAATTTACGAAATTAACTGGATCAGCTTTTCGCACAAAACAAAGAAAGCTCTTACTGTAATGATGTTGCGAACATCTAAACCCATAAGTCTCTCTGGTGCATCTGTTGTTGTTATGTCGATAAAAACTTTTATGAATGTTCGTATTCTATCGAAACAATCGAAAGAAATTTGATGATTTCGGTAAACATTCAGCAGGTATGAAATTTATCAGTAGCATACTGTATTGTTTTATTTTCAGATCATCAAATCAGCTTACTCTGCCTACAATCTTCTTGGTAGCACTAAATAAATAGATATAATTTTACTGGAATCGAAAATTCAAAGCTCACCTATTTTCTGACATAACAAAATTGTGATTTATTTATTTCAACTCAAAATATGTATTTAAAAAGTTACCCTTTTGAGGATGTCATAAAGGTATAACAAAATTTTAATTCTATTCAAAAAAGCACTAAATAAAATGTTTAGTTGTAACTTATAAATGAAATTATAACTTGTTAACAAGTTTTTATAATGAAGAGAGCTAACTTTAATTAGTTCAAGTTTAATAAATATTGAAAATTAAATTTACCTGTTTCATCATTGCCTAAAATTTTGAAGAGGACAGCGATTGCAACCCAGAAGAAACGAACAGGCTAGAAAAATTAAAAGAAAATTGTTTTTATGCGTTTCTCAGTTAAAAGAAAAATATAGTCGTCCGATACCACCAAATGACTTTTTTATGCGTAGATCGAAACATAATTGCAAAAAAATTTTCCTACCATGAGAATTCCATTAGAAAAAAAAGTTTGCAATGTTATTGATTATGAAAAAAAGGGTGAATGTAAAAATGTCGTTACTTCTTTCATCGTTTCTTAAGTGGAATTGTAGAATAATTTATAAGGGTTCGACATGCAGAGGGTTGGTGTTTAAAAAAAAAGATTATTACTCAGTCTTTAAGAAACCCTCAGAGAGAAAATATGAGTTTCCATAACAGCATTTGATTTTATATTCTCCTTATGTTGATAATTTTACGTCAAAATATTTTATCATTACTGCGTACTACTATATTTAATTATTTACATCTTTTTTGATAATTAAAACAATAAAACGTAATTTTTTCTAAAGACATTACCTAGTCGACTGATATAGCAGAAAAAGAAATGATTTTTCAAAAAGATGAAGAGATTTATACTGGTCAAATTTCATTTACGTTATTTTATATCTTTGGAATGTGGCAACCACTAAACTGGAATTCAAGATGGAAAATTTGGTTGTATCGAATTTATTCTATCTTCATGATTATTTTTTATTTTTCATTCTCAGTAACGTTGATTGTTTATCTTCTTCATGTTACCGGTGATATGAATATTTTTACGGAATATTTGTATTATTTTCTTTACAGCGTTGCTATTTTTATTAAACAACTGAATATTATAGCTAAACGCAAAACGGTAATAAAATTGAAAAATAAACTTTTAACCAAGTTTTGTCGACCTCGAGACATTCAGGAATGGGATATCCTCATAAGATGCTCTCAAGATTGCAGGTAAGGAATTATGTTCAATGGGGTCTTTGATTTTAAATCTTATTTTTATAATCCAATGGCGAATTTAATTTGTCATGGTACAATGGTTCCAGATGATGAAAATGTGGCCAAAAGTAATAAACTTACATATCTGCTTTAGGTTGTACCCTTACCAGCTAAAATCATCTTTTTCATTCTCTTGGGTTTCGAATCTTAATATTCACCTACGGAAACCAAATTTTTGTTAGCTTGTCTTTCTGTATGAGCGATGTTATGCTTTTCAGTCCATTCTTAGTATTCATATACCTACGTAGACCAATTTTTGGTAGCTTGACTTTCTGTATGAGCGATGTTAGGCTTTTAAGTCCATTCTTACTATTCATCTGCGGAGACCAATTTTTGCAAGTTTGTCTTTCTGTATGAGCGATGTTATGCTTTTAAGTCCATCCTTGATTGTCATGTTGACATTCCTCTGGTCTTTGTAAGACTTGAGAATTTTGCTGACCTCTTATTGTATTTTTAAGATGCTGCTGCCTTTTACCTCCGTTTATGTTGGAGGAAGCATTAGTGAAACAGATTTTCGGTGCTCCCAACGCATTGTTTCCCTCCTGCATCCATGAGCCACTACTAACTACCGCCTCGTTCCTAAAAGTTTGACGATGGCTATCAATCATATAATTAGCCTAAGCATTACCCCGCAGGGACTCTTCCATGCTTTTACAATCGCTCATACTTGATGTTTGTCCCGTATCGTGGGAACAGGGTTAATCCACGTTTGAGGTATTTGGAACCTCTGTGATGTGCAGTTCTCTAAAACAGATCATGAAAAATTAATAAACAAATTCATTTAGGTGAAAAAATTTTTCAGGTGGAAAATAGTTATATTTCTAGTGACATTTAGTATAACTGCTGGAACCACTTTCATGTCTCCACTCTTAAAAAGAAGCAATTTAGCACTACCATTAAGAGGATGGTACCCTTATAATTTGGATACTAAGCTAATGTTTACTTTCACTTATTTTTACCAAATAATAGCTGTTGTGATGTCAGCCTACATAATAGCTTCCGTTGACGGATTTGCATTAACATTAATGTTGCAAATTTGTGCACAACTTGAAATTTACATCTACAGACTTCAATTACTATCTGAAATTTATGAGAAAAAAAATTCGAATAATAATTTATGTCTTCAAGAGGCAAAAATTCTTAAGGACTGGATGAAGCATCATACACAAGTGTATTCGTAAGTGGATTTATTAATTTTCCTGCAATGGTACTTTGCCACCATTTATTCATACATTTCCACTGAGAGACTTCTTGATTTGCAGTTAAACTTGGCAAAGAATAAGTGTCTATAATTAAGTTATCACCTAAATGATGAAAGCGTCATTTTATGACAGAAGCATTATAGCAGTACAAAAGGTCTCTCAGTGTAGAAAAAAGTTATGAATTTGATAGTCTTAGTAGAGTTTTAATAGTTAATACAATTAATTTTAGCATGGGGAAAAGTTTAAACGATTTATTCGGTTTGGTTATTTTTGTTCAATTTTTTGCATCTATAATAAGTATTTGTGTAATTATTTATCAATTGTCGAGATTAGATTCACAAAATCCGACATACTGGATGATGGTAGCTTCTGTAGGATCTTCTCTGACGCAGACATTTTTGTACTGTCTGTACGGTGAAAAACTTATTCAGAAGGTAATAAAGTATCGCAATTATTCAATAAGGATTTACCCTCGAAATTTTTTTTCCTGAATTTAAAACACTTACCCTGTTGAACACCATAGACTTTAGAAAAATCCACAATTGCAATTTTTACTTGGAGATTAAAATAGTTCTGCCTAATTCGAATATTCGTTTTAGTAGAGTACAGCAGTTACAAATGCAATTTACGAAATTGACTGGACGCGCTTTTCGCAGAAAACAAAGAAAGATCTGACTGTGATGATGTTACGAACAACCAAACCTATAAGTCTGTCTGGTTCATCTGTTATTGTAATGTCGATAAAAACGTTTATGAATGTTTGTATATTTGTATCGAAAAATGTATTTAATTTTTATTAGGTTTTGTGACACTGTAAAGAATAGTAATTAGTTTTACGTAGACGTACATATGAACAAAAGTATTGTTTTATTTTCAGATCATCAAATCAGCATACTCTGCCTACAATCTTCTTGGCAGTACCAAATAAATTGAATTTTACTGGAATCGAAAATACGAAGGTCACCTAATTTCCCACATAACAACATTGTATGGATTCATTTTATTTAAACTCAAAATAGACATAAGAATCGAATTTAAGAAGTAAAGTTTAGCTAATTGTATTTATATAAATTGTACTAAATAAATTATTTAGTTGTGACTTATCAAAGAAATTCTAACTTCTTAACAAGTATGTATGATGAAGAGAACTGACATTAATTCCTTCAAGTTAAATAAAAATTGAAAATTGAATTTACCCGTTTCATCATTGACCATACTTTCACATTTAATAATTAAGAAATGTAGTTCTATTTAATCTCAAGCAATATTTCTTTAAAATTCACAGATCGAAGTATGTTCCTAGCTTCGATACATTTGTAGCTAAAGAAATTCCCATGTAGGTTTCAGAATTATTTATGACAATAATAGCTTGGCAATTGAATGTTGCGACATAAAGTCACCCCTTGTAATCGGAGTCTTTAAATTATTAACCAACTCGTATGAAAAGGGAGAAAAAAAATATTCTCCTGCACTATAATGTCCAGAGCATAGTTTAGAAAATTTTCTAAACAATAATTACTGCTTTTACTCGAATAAAATTTATCCACATAGTATGATAAGTAAAACGTTTCATTTCAAAAGTAGTCATCTTAAAAATTAAAAACTAAATATTAATTGCTTTCTGTATTCGAAAGTTTTTACTTCTCAAAAATATCTGCTTAGAAAAAATGATATTTCCGAATGAGGTCCAACTTTACACGGGTCAAATATCAATAATAATTTTATCTGCTTTTGGTTTATGGAAACCATTACAATTAAATGAAAAATTAAGTAATCAAACATGTGCTCAACTCGAGTTATGTTTCATCGAATTTATTTAATTCCCGATTTACTGAAAAGCTGTAAATTTGATTCTGTAATTTGGATGGAGGAAACGTTTCTTATTACAGATTGTATAAAACATCATGTGCATATATATTTGTAAGTATTTTACATTTTTTAAGGGTTAAATATTGGTAATCATTTATTGCTTCGTCATTTATTAATCTTTCTTACTTTTTTCAGATTGGGACAGCAAGTGAACAATGTTTTTAGTTTTGTTGTGTTTACCCAATTTTTTTCATCCATGATAAGTCTTTGTACTGTTGTTTATGAACTAACATGCTTGAGCATATCCAATTCGACATATTGGCTTATGATGTCTTCTATGGGTAGTGTTTTAATGCAGACTTTTTTGTACTGTTATTGTGGACAGAAAATTATTGAAAAGGTGATGAGTGAAAAGTTTTTCAAAAGATCTTGATTTATGATGAATAACTGCTTCTTTTGATTTAAATTTTAGAGTACGGAAGTTATGTTCGCTATTCAAAATATGCAATGGACTGTGCTAACAAAACGTGGAAGAAAGGATCTTCTAATTATGATGATACGAGCATCACGACCAATAGAGTTGCATGGTTTGTCTATCGTTATAATGTCGTTCAAAACATTTGTCAATGTTAGTATTCACTGTTTTTTATATCATACCTGCTAAGACATAAATTTTAATTTTATCTTTCAGATCACCAAATCTACTTATTCTGCGTTCAATCTACTGAACAGTGCCTTTTAACCGTTACTCTATATCCTAAGTGTAGTTTAAAGAGTCTACCCACTTTAGACGTGCAAAAAAAGGCTAATGTAATTTTTTTTGTCATGTGAGGTTTTACACAGAAACAAATACACTCTCGAAGTGCAAGAAAATAACTGTTTTAATTTTTTCTTTAAATACAGGGACAAAGTTAACCAGAAAGACTTGACGAGAACAATCTTCAAAATCCTTTCAAATGTTTGCCAACAAGTTATACGCCGAGTAAGCTGATCTCAAAATCTGAAAAGTACAACATTTTTCTAAGTATCTTAAGATCTCTGATAAAATGTGGGAAAAAAGTTTTATAATTAATCTTCAAACTAACTTTAATAAAAGTTTTTATAGACATGACCATAATTGATGCACCAGCTAATTGTATAGGTTTCGCGGCTTTCAACATCATGACAATAAGATCTCGTTTCGTTGTATTTTTCAGATTGATCCAATTGATTTCATAAATAGAATCCGCAACTTCCATGCTCTGAAGAAAATTTAAAAAAAACCTACAACGTATTTCTTCGTAGACATTGCAAATTAGAAATACAAACCTTTTCGATAATCTTCTCTCCATAGTAACAGTATAAAAAAGTTTGCGTTAAAATTGTACCAACAGATGATATCATTATCCAATATGTTGGATCTTTTGTACCTAATCTTGAGAGTTGGTATATAATAACACAGAGACTTGCGACTGAGGCAAAAAAGTGTACGAATATCACCCCACTAAATAGGTTATTTAAATTTTTCCCCATTCTACAAAAATAAAATATTCTTAATGAAAATAATCCTTAGTGAAAATCCTTTAAAAAAAACCTTTGAAATGGAGAAGTATTTCTTACAAATATATATGCTTGTGATGTTTCACGCAATCTTTTATGAGTTTTGACTCCCCCTGACGAATGTACAATTCGGAGTTGAATTTTTTACATATTTTTGGAAGAAATTGTATTCGATGTACGCAAAGTTCTAATTGTGCGGAAATTTGTAACATTAGAGTCAAGGCGAGACCTTCAACGGATGCTGTTATGCAGACAGACATTAGAACAGCTACAATTTGATAAATATAAGTAATACAAAACATTACTTTAGTATCCAAGCTGTAAGGATACCATCCACGTAAGGGAAGTATGGTTTTATTTTGCTTTATTAATGGAGACATTAAAATTGTTGCTCCAGTCACATTGGCGAGCAACAGGAACATCAAGACTTTCCATCTGTAAAAATTGATTATTTTATTTGTTGCCATGGTCTTTAGAACAATTGACCCACACCATATCGACGAACGTCTTAAAAATCTAAAAACAATTTCTGATCTTAAAAGGTTTTAAGATCAGGAATCGTTTTTAAATCAAATCCTGGAATAACCGAATAATTTTCTGAAGCTTAACTAAAATGTTTACCTGCAATCTTGAGAGCATTTCTCCAGCACATCTTGTTCGTAAAAATCACGAGGTTTACAGATGTTCGCCAAAAGTTTTCGTTTTGCTTCCATTATAGTTTCACGTTTCGCAATAATGCTCATCTGTTTAATTAGAATAGCAACACTGTACAGAAAGTAAAACAAATATTCAGTAAAGATGTTAATGTCCCCAAAAATTTGAAACAGGAACATCAGAAAAGATATTGAGAAAGAAAAATAAAAGATCATCATGATGAAGGAATAGAACCGATATAACCAAATCTTCCATTTGGGGTACCAATGGAGTGGTTGCCACATTCCTAGTATAATAAACAGAGTAAATGAAATTTGGCCCGTGTACATCGAATCTCCATTTGGGATGAATACTTCTTGCTTTTTATTCAGTTTCTGTAATAGTTTAAATTAAATTTAAATTAAATTAAAATTCTATTGTAAAGTAGATACCAAAAAAGGAATGATTGTTCCAATTTGGAAAAGTATTTTTTTACCTGCATTTAATCTTCCGTTGATGTTTCTATTAATTTTTAGAGAATTCCACACGTCTTGGTTGATTGTAAATCATATTAATCAACGAATTCGACATTAACACAGTGGACAAACATATTTAAAAAAAAAAAAAAAAAATCTTTGCTCTTTATTACAATAAAAACTGCTTCTTTTCCTTAGCACAACCAGGAGAACAAACGACGAACAGCACTATTTTGTTACCTGCATTTAATTATTAGTTAATACTTATTCCGATAAAAAAAGAAATTTTTTTGAAAAATTAAAACATTGTTTCCCAATGAAAGTTTGTCGCAGACTATTAGATATTTTCTTTAACAAATTTTTCCATCGCCCTTCTTTCTAACTTGTTCATAAATAATTTGAGAAAGTGGAAAATACGTGAAGGCAGAAAAAATGTTTTCAATTTCACCCTTCGAGTAATAAATAATTAAAATCTCCCTACGTTGAAAGTTACGAAAGGATTGTGCACCTATAAGCAAGTTTCGATCTGTGCATAGAAAAACAATTTTTAAAAATGTCGCAGAAATTCTTTACCTCTATTTCTTTAATTTACTATGTATGCTGTCTTCAGAGTTATGTCACATTAGCAAAATTTTTTGCAATATCTAGTTGGGAAAAAAATTATAATTTTTGGACTTTGCTGTAAAGATAAATTATTCCAGTTCATTCTCTTTCTAAAAATAAAATAATTACCTAATGTCTGTGAAAGTGTAAATGAAAAACTATCAAAGTGGAAATAAAACTGTCATTAAAATAAAAAAAAAAAAAAAAAAAAAAAAAAAAAAAAAATTAAATTAAAAATTCATAGATCTACGGAAAAGAAATTATAATTCTTTGTATCGTTTTCATTAAATAGTTTATTGCTATACGATTTACAGTTAAAATTAATAATATAACAGCCACAATGCCTATCGTCGATTTATCAAACAAAATATCATTTATTGGTATGAGATTCGACACCAAATTCAAAAAATTGCAAAACAGTTTCAATTCAATTATTATATGGAAATTCATTTGATAACATTTTTAATTTAATATAAAAAGTATTTTCAACAATTTTAATAAAAACACAGTCTACTTTCAGTAATTTAAAGAATTCAATAATTAATATAATTTGTATCTAAATTAATTTGGAAAAAAAAGTTCATAAAAAAATGTGTAAAAATTATTTAACATTCGTTTTTTGAATAAGATATGTAAAATTAAAATTATTTCACACATGACTATTGGAGCTTTGACTATTTATAACATTATTTTGATTTATACAAATTTTTTACAAAACTTATCGTTAAAAGTGAGCCTATTCTTAGAAACAGTGGTTTTTTTTTAAATATTGTCTTGTTCTGAGTTTTATTTTACATTCCAGTTATCAATGAATAAGAAACTTTTCGAAGAAATTAAAAACTGTTGTTTTTATTTTATTTGGTAAATGCGTTCCTCATTGGCAGTCAAGTTTGAACACAAAAATAAAGAGATCTGTATACGCAATATGCGAATTATCCTATTTCCATTTTAATATCTCAAATTCTGAATGAAATTTCTGAATGTTTATAAGAGCTAGAGAATTAGAGATTTTCAAGGAATTCAGAATTTTAGAAATTAAATATTTCTATTATTTGGAAGAGGATTTTTGAATACATTTTTTTATTGTATTCAAATAAAACACGTTAATTATACATATGGAGCAATTAACAAAAGAAGAAATTTCTTCCTTTTTATAAGCGTAAATTCGGTTCTTGCATTATTAGAGATAAAAATACTGTTTCTTCTTTTAGTACGAATAACTTTTTAAAATGCAGTCACATTTTTTTTTTCAAATTTTCCTCTTTTTTTGTTTCTAGATTTCAAATTCTTTTTTTTTAAGTCTAACTTCTCATGTATGGATAATCGTAGTCTCGTAAAGGTACAAAAGTTTCTTTTATTGATTGAGGACTCGCCCATCGTAGGACATAATGTGGTCCACCGGCTTTATCGTTTGTACCCGACATTCTGCTACCACCGAATGGTTGTTGACCAACCACCGAACCAGTTGATTTGTCATTAACGTAAAAATTGCCCGCAGTGTATTTTAACTCGTCCAGCGCCTCTCTTGCCCAATTTCTGAAATTTTTGAAAGAAAATATTAAAATACTCATCATTTATTTCTAAATTTGGTAAATTTTCCATTTGGTAAAAATAATTCTTACTCGTCTTGTGAGAAAATAGCTCCGGTCAGAGCATAAGGAGTGGAAGACTCTACCAACTTCAGTGTCTCGTCAAGATTTTTGTCCTTATAGACATAAATCGAGATAACTGGTCCAAAAATTTCTTCAGTCATTATCTTATCTTTGGGATCCTTTGACACCACTATCGTTGGTTCAATGAAATATCCACATCTGGGGGAAAATAAAATTTTTAATTTCAAAAATAGAGAAGAGCAGGAGAAAGAAAAATTACTTACGAATCATCGAAACCACCACCGGCGATGATTTCTAACTGTGACGATTGCTTGGCGTGTTTAATATAGCCGGTGATTCTGTCATATGCTCGTTTGTCAATAACAGCACCGATGAAATTTGAAAAGTCACGAACATCGCCTACTTTTAATTTACTCTGGACATTGACGAGGCCTTCTTTAATCTGACAAAATCGGAAAGGGGTATTAATACTTTTTTATTGGAATTAATTTTTATGCTGCAATATAAACATAGTCAAGCTTGGACCATCAGGATCGGAATTATAATTCGATCCTTCGATTAATCACAGGGTAATATATTATATTAACGAATAATTTTTGATTTTTTCAGTTTAGATGATCCAGTCCAGAAATACTTCAACTACAGCCTATCGACAGAATAGAGCAGAAATAGTTGTCTTGGTGAGTGAGTCTAAACCAATGTTACCAAGATAAGTAGTTGTTTTGGTGAGTAAGTCTAAACCAATGTTAGCCGGAGCTCCCTCAAATTCTTCATAGAAGTTTAAAAAAAATTATTCTGACAATAATCCCATTTAAAACTACAACCTTTCGACAGAGTGTAGAGCAGAAATAGTTGTCTTGATGAGTAAGTCTAAACCAATATTACTAAGACAAGTAGTTAATTAAAAAATTATGCATTTGTACTAAGGAACATCTTACCTTACTCCAGAGAGATTCAGGAACGTACATTCGACTGCAAGCGGAACACTTCTGTCCATTATACTCGAAAGCACTGCGAATTGTCCCCTTAACAACAGACTCAACGTCTGCAGTTGGATGGACAAAGTGATAATTCTTCCCACCGCATTCGCCAATAAGTTTTGGATAATTTTTATAAATGTCGATATTCTTGCCCACTTGTGACCAGAGTCGATTGAATGTCGGCACCGATCCAGTGAAATTAATTCCCGAAAGGAATGGCGACGACGTAATGGTATCACCAAAATCAGGACCCAAAGCTGGTACAAAATTTACAACACCCGGTGGTACACCCGCTTCCCTGCAAATTTTAAAGATGATCCAATTCGAAAGCATTGCCGTGTCTGATGGTTTCCATAAAACAGCATTGCCCTGGAGAAATTGAAACATCAGATAAATAAAAATATTCTGCTAAAACCCAGGTGGAAAAGGTAATGTTAGTTATCATTTTTTTGGTCACTAACGTTAACCTAACGTTAGCCTAACATTAACCAAACGTTAGCCTAACGGTAGCCTAACATTAACCAAACGTTAGTCTAACGTTAGCCTAACATTAACCAAATGTTAGTCTAACGTTAGCCTAACATTAACCAAATGTTAGTCTAACGTTAGCCTAACATTAACCAAACGTTAGCCTAACGTTAGCCTAACATTAACCAAATGTTAGTCTAACGTTAGCCTAACGTTAATTAACGTTAACGAACGTTAACTTATCCACCTGGGAAAAATTCCCAATAGAGTGGAAAATTAGAATGAAAATAATGCGAACCATGAGAGCTGGTGTATAACTAAGATTACCACCGATGGCAGTAAAATTAAATGGAGAAACAGCGGCGACGAAACCATCCATTCCACGATACCTCATTGAATTGAGTGTCTCCTTTGAATTCTCAGATATTGGTTTGTATTTGAGCGCCTCCTGAAGGAACCAACTGTGAATTTTAAAGAAATCAATCAGTTCGGCTGCACTGTCAATTTCAGCTTGAATAACCGTTTTACTCTGGCCCAACATTGTGGCCGCATTCAATTGCTGTCGATATTTGCCGGCCATCAAATCTGCCGCTCTAAGCCAAATGTCAATTCGATTTGTTATCGGTACTCGATCCCATTCTCTTTGAAATTTCACCGCCACGTCAATTGCCTTCTTTATTTGCTCACGTGATGCCAGATAGTATTTTGCTATCTTGTGCTTATGATTGTGAGGCTGAAACGATTAAAGAATTTTTTTTTAAATGTAAATTTTAATCAATGAAAAATTGTGAAAAGTACTGGTGGATGGGAAAATACTTTGTATTTGGACAGAATTCATGCTTTAAATGTTATTGGGATAGCTGAATACGAATCTGAACTCCAAATTTCAAAATTAAAAATGGCGGCCAGGTACAAACCTGGACGCCATTTTGAATCCGCCATTTTGAATTTTGAAACTCGGAGTTCGGAATTATTTGAAAAATGGTTTTTAGACATTTTCTTAAAAGTTGATGGATTTAAATGAAACTTGATACCTAGGGGTTTTTTAGGATCGCTAATTACGAATTCCAAGTCAGATTATTAAAATTCAAAATGGCGAATCCAATATGGTAGAAAAAATTTTGAAAAAATAGTTGGATTTTTATGAACATTGATATCTAGGGGTTTCTAGAGTCGCTAATTACGAATCTAATGTCAGGTTTTCAAAATTCAAAATGGCGGATCCAATATGGAGGACGAATTTATAAAAACTCGTCAAATTCTGCTAAAACTCGTCACTCAGGGGTTTTTGGGGTAGCTGATTATGAATTTGAGGTCAGATTTTAAAAATTCAAAATGGCGGATCTAATATGGCGGACAAATTTTAAGAAACTCGTTCGATTTCGATGAGACTTGGTAACTGGGGGTTTCTGGGGTCGCTGATTACGAATCTGATGTCAGTTTTTTAAAATTCAAAATGGCGGATCCAATATGGCGTAAAATTTTTAAGAAAAAAAACAAAATTAACAATTTTGAGTTCGTTTAACGCGTGAAATCATCCTGATTGTAATTGAAATAAATTTTTCAATTACCATCACTTGATAGGCGCAATTATCGGATTTGAATTCCTTGCCACCGATGACAAGGGGAATTTCCTCGCACTCCTTGCTCATTTGATCGAGAGTTTTTTCCAATTCGACTCGTTCTTTGCTGCCCTTCTCGTAGGACAAAATTGGCTCGTTCTTCAGAGGGAAATCCCTCGTATTTGTCAATGGAACCACAGATCCTATCCATCGTGTTCCTCTGTAAATAAATAAATAATAAATAAATAAATAAAAAATAAATAAATAAATAGATAAATAAATAATAAATAAACAAATGGACAATATTAAACTTTTTGTATAAATATATTTACGATAAGATATTTATAAAATGCCACTGATAGTGTAAAGTGTGTGTATAAAGAAATTTACGAGGTTTGTAGAAGATTAACTTTATCAGAAAGAGTAAACTTGACTTTTAAGAATGAACTTGAGATATATGATGTTTAAACACTTTTTTTGAGTTATTTAATTTCTTTATGGAGAGAAAGATAAATGTTTTGCGGCAAATTTGTCATATATTAAATAAACAAATTTAAAGATACAATATGTATAAAAGAAGCGGATAGTGCTTTAAAATTTGTCACTACTTTAAAGGAGAGTATTAAGAAGAGAATATTTATAAATTTTCCATTGTCTGTCTATATTCTAAAGATATTTTTGTCTGTCTGAATTTTTTTCTGTCTAATCTAAGCAAATTTTTCTTCGTGAATTTTTCGCTCTTTTGAAATTTTATTTTTAACTACAAAAATAAATGAAAAAAAAAGAAATTGTTGATTTTAGGATACTCTAAAAAATAATTTCAAAAAATTTACGAAGAGAAACAGCAATATTAAAAATTCATCTTATTAGCCTGAAATTTTTAATTTTTTCCTCTTTTTGTAATTTTATCAAGTATTTTATTTTATACGCAAAATTTTTTTTTTCGTTTTCCTTAAAATGAATAGTAAACTTGTTTTTAAAATTATATATTTTATCAAAAATTCTACTTTTTTTTGTTTATTTTTATACTTTTAATAAATAAATAAATATTTTTTGCTTAAATTTTTAAAAATTTTAAATTGTCAAAAAATAATTTTGTGGAAAATTTTAAAAGTACGTAAAATAATTTTAAATTCTAAATATAGTGCAAAGAAAAAAATAGCGCTTGGCAACGAAACGTAAAGTGTCACTGCTAACTCTTCTTAGAATAATAATAAATAACTATTTGTTTAAAAAAAAAGAAAATTTTTAATTTTGAAATTTTGAAAATAAATGTAATATTTTTTTTATAGTTAAAAAAAAATTTTTTCTAAGTTTATAGATAAAAAATTATTTATAATTGTATTAATAAAAAATAATAAATGCAGTAATAAATATTTATTGATAATATAATGTTAACAAGTAAAAAAATTTGATTACAGAAATTATTTAAATAAATTTTTTTTCTTTTCATAAAGACATCGAAAATTTAGGAAAATTTTTGTTAAAATACTTTTTAGTATTTAAGACGAAAGTGGGAGGATTTAAAAGAAAATTTCTCTTTCTATTTTTAAAAATTAGAGATTAGAGATAAAAAATTACAAAATTAATTTTAGCATTTAAACGAAGAATGAGAAAAGAGAGTTATTTGCGACATTGTGTTTTTTTACGTAACTCTGTTATCTTTACACTGACCTACACCAATTTTATTATCACTAGGTGATGAATGAAAAATTAAAGCTATTAACAAGTTCAATATCGTTTAACGATTAATTATTTTTAAAAAAATTTTCTATTTTCTTTCTAACTTTTAACTTTTAAAATCAAATAATTTTAAAACATTTTATTCAAATTTTAACTTTTTATATCTTTTTATAACTTTTAACATTTAATATAAAAAAAAAACTTTAAAACATTTTGTTCGTATTTTAACTTTTTAAATTTTTTTAAATTTTTAAAATAAAATCAAAACCTTTAAAACATTTTGTTAAAATTTTAAGATTTAAAAATTCTTTTTAAAACTTGAAAAAATTTAAAACATTTTTTTAAAATTTCTACTTTTTTAAATTCTTTTTTAAAATTTAAAAATTATTAAACATTCTGTTAACATTTAATTTTTTACTTTTAAAATCTTCTTTAAACTCGAAGAAAAATTTGATTTTCATATTTATATAGGTAGAAAAACAAAGACTTTTCAATAAAATCGATTTCTTTTCTCTATTTAAAAAATGCAGAAAGGTCATCAGAAGAATAAGAAAAACAATAAAATCTCTAATTTCGACCTTCACCTAATTTTTTTTTCATACACACGAAACATAACCTCATTGCAAAAAATGAAGACATACATATATAAACTAAAAATAGAAATCATTCCCTTTTACCATTGAGCCATGTCTAATTTTTGAGAACAGCTGATCGAATGGAAAATTCCCAAAAGAATCAACTGTTTCTCTTATCCCCCTCCCCTCTCTTCCTAACTCTACTATAACAGTTTTTGACAGTTCTACTTTCTACATTTTTTTTTCATAAATTTTAATATTTTCCCATATCAGAAAAAATTTAAAATTTTAAGTTGAAAATATATTTTCAAATTTCATTTAGTGAGTAGAAAAATTTTTTATACTGAATTTTCAACAATGAAAATGAAAATTTACCAAAAATCATGTTTTAAATTTTAAGGCCATTCAAAAATTTATAAGTGTATAAAATTTAAAAATTTTTTAAATTTAAAAATTCATTTACAAAAAAAAAAAATTTGATAGTATTATTTATGGTGAATTTTGTTAAGAAAATATAAAATTTGACAGAATTTTGTTAAACCGGTTTTTAATATTTGGAAATGAATTTTTTCGGAGTCACTTACATTATTGGTGTGTTGGCAAGTAAGGATTGTCGACAGAAATTCAACATAATGTTTTGTGTCAATAATTTATGTTAATTTTTCACACTTAAGAAGGGAAAAGAAAATTTATTGACGAATAGAAAACACTTTGTCTTGCAACACAAATTTTGTAAATAAGATAACGGGAGATAAAACTTAGACAATGGATTATAGTGAATCCTGAAAAAGCGACCTTGAAGTATTATATATTTTACATTCTGGTATTTTTTCTAAATTTCACCAGATGGCAGTCTGTTACTGTCTCCCACTCTATGTCAGCTGTGTATACGCATAGAACCCAAGTGGCAGTGTTACAGAAGATATAGAAGAAACCTTATTATTATTGATGTTATGAGGATCTATGCTTTTCAGGTTCAAAATGAAAATATTTTTGAAATAGAAACTAAAAATTTTCATTTTGTTTTATAATTTTTCATTTTTGTTCATTTTTTTCCACTTTTGCATGGCCTTAAATTTTTTTAAAGATTTTTTGAAAATTTAAAAATTTATAATAATTTTTTTTTATTTAATTTTTTTTTTTAAATTTTCATTTAATTTTGTTAAACATTTAGTTTTTTAAACATTTTATAGTCATATTTGAACATTGTTAACAATTATTAATCTTTAAACTTTCATGATGAAATTAAAAAAAAAAAATTTTATTTAAAAAAATTTCAAAATTCTTTAACATTTCATTCTAAATTAAAAACTTTTTAAAAATTTTGACTATTTTTTCTCATCATATTTTTATATTGTTATATTTTTTTAAAAAGTTTCGAATAATTTAAAAAACTTTTAAATGTTTTTAAAATTTTTTAACTTTTTACTCTGGTTTCTTTTCTTTTTTTTAATTTTTAAACTTTGATATTCTTTCTAGAAAAATAAAAACATTAATTTTCTAAGCCGAACAAATTTTTTTGTATAGCAAAATTAATTAACGCAATAGCAAATAATAAAAAGAATCTAGTATATATATATAAAAAAAACTACAAAAGAAATTTTGAAACAATTGATTTTTAAACTTACCTTTAATTTCACCTGTAAAATAATTAAAATAAAATTTAACAAGTATTTTTTTTAAATTGTTTACTATTTATAAAAACAAAAATTGTAAAATTTATATAAAAAATTGTTTTACTTTAATTTTTGGTTTTACATATAAAAGCAGAGAGATTAGAATGTTTAATTTTAATATTAAAATCAAATTTTTTACGTTTATAGAATAAAAAATTTTAAATTAGAATTTTACAAAATGAAAATTTTGTTCATTTTTTCTGTTTTTTCCATAAAATCAGAAATATTCGAATTTTCTTATAATAAATGTTGATGACTAAGTAACTTGTTATTTACACCTATAATAATTCATCACCAGAATATGCAATACGACAGCAATATTGTAAGACAAAGTAAAAATTTTTTACACTTACGTAAGCGAAAAGATAGAAATCTCGTATCTTATGAATTGAAAACACGTGCAATATTCTTTTCGCTCAATATATGTGAAAAAAAGGAACGTAAATTAATATTAGAACCTAAAATACAAATTTTTTTTTTTTTTTTTTTTAATGAAAAATAAACATTTTCAAAATTTGTTGAAAAAAGAAATAAAATATATTGCAAAATATAAAGTATAATAAATAAAGTCAATGTTTTATTCTTTCTATAACGAAATTTATTTTTGAAACTAAAGAGAGATAAAGAGAGAGCTACCAGAGGTAATATCGTTCTCCGAAAATGCCACAATGGCAAAATTCTGTAATAAATACAACATTAGATTCGATTATTACAAGATCTCAATATAAAGATCTTATTATAATAATATATAATATATATCTACGCGTTTTACCGCCAAGTGAATAAAAATATGAAACAATAAATTAGAATATAAAATTTTTAATAACGGCTATGAAACATCTAACACACGATTTCTAAACAAATTCTATATATCTGCTTATTATGATATTTAAGCAGTTTTTTTTTTTTTTTTTTAAATAGGAAAGCGGAAGCTAAACAAACTCGAGAGCGGAAAATGTTCATATATTTTAATCTTTACAATGAAAAAAATAATTTCTCCCTAAAATATATATTCCGACAACAGTCTTTTCAAGACGGAAAAGGAAATTTGAAAATTTAATATTTATATGATGATGATATCTTGAAAATAACTCTTTTTGTTTATGGTTATTCAAGTTTGATAGCTTCACCTAATGTTGACTTGGTTTTTTAATTTTTCTTTTTTTTTTAGGAATTTCATCATTCGCTCGTGATCATTCGCAACTAAACATTTCTTTTTTTTTCTTCTTTTTTTTAGGACTTTTGTCGAAATTTTTTCAATTGTCACTGTCTGCGTAATCGTCGCTATCACAGCTATCGCAATAAGCGGCCTTTGGTTGATGACTTTTCAAACCACTCGATTCACTCGAGCCCCTTGGACCACCAGAATTTCCATCGTCTTGTGAATTTGATTCTAAATTCAAATCTTGACTCGATGCATAATCGTCGTCCGTCACTGCCTCCTGGTGCCTGTAAAAAAAATTTATTTTTTAGAAAATTTATCTTAAAAGTTTCAGAATTTGTTATTAGTAAATAAAAAAAAAAATAAATAAAAAAAAAAAAAAAATTATGTAAAATATGTAAAAAGAAGGAAAAAGGTAAAAAAAGATAAAGAAAAGGTAAAAAAGAATATGAAAAAGAAAACTAAAAAAAGATTATTTCCTAACAAAGAAAAATTAAATTTTTTTAAAATAACACAATTTTTATAAAATTTCTATATTAAATATTAAGAAAATACGAATTTGTGTAAATGAAAAAAAAAAATTTGCGATAAAAAGTATTTATGTGTATTCTTCAACATTTCTTGGATCAATTTCAACAACTGTCAGTATCTGGGAAAAAATTGTCAAATTTATAGCAACAAGATACATATATTGATCGCGTGAGAAATTACCTTTAAAATAAACCTAAGAACGTTAACAAAATGTTTATTATTTTAGAAATAATTTTAATTTTTAGAAAATAAAATTGCAAATTTCAGAATTTTTGTTATATTTATAAAAATTAACTCATTTTGTTCGTGAAATAATTTTTTTTTGCATAATTTTAATGACTTTCAATGTATTAAAGAGAAAAAAAAAACGATATAAAAATTTATGTAACATATAATTTATGATAATGTTCACTGGGGAAAAAATTCATGTTTTTTTAAATTTAATAAAAATTGACAAAGATTTTATTTTTAAATATTGTTTTTATATTTTTTTTAAAAATTATTCTTTTATTTTTTTAATCAATCAATAATTTCTTTAAACGCTTCTATAATTTATAAGTAACTAAATAAAAAATAAATTATGTTCGTTTATTTTATATATTATTTATTTAGAAAATGTAATAATAATAATAATAATAGTTAAATAGCTTTTAAAATTTTTTGAAAATTGTAACTTCTCTTGTATTGCAATAAAAAATAAATCCGAAAATCTTCGTTCAAAATTGTTTATTTAACAAAATGAAGAATAAAAATTACTTAATTTAAAAGATAATTGGAACTTTTTACAGTAAGTTATACTTAAAATATTTTTATAAAACTTTATTAATGATGAATTTAACGAATTGAACCAATCAGTGAATTTTACAATTTATATTTACAATTATTTTGAAACTAAAATATTTTTCTAAGAAAAGAAAAAATTTTTTTTCTTACGCAATCATTTCAGTATAACAAGTTTCATTAGAAAAGACCTTCTAGAGAATTATTACTTGATAATTCAATGAAAAAAAAAATGAAATTATGAATAATTTTCCATTTGGTCCCGGATGTAATTTTTTTCAATTATTTAATTATTTATCTGTCAAAACTTGAAAAATATAAAAATAAATAAAAAAATAAATTAAAAAAAAATAGAAATATTTTAAATTATTTTTGTTTGACAAAACATGAAAAATATAAATATTTAATTAAATTAGCTCATTTTATTTCCCTTTTTAAATTTTTATTTTCAATTCTAATAAAAGCATTTGTTTTAATGAATTAAATGAATTATGAATTTAATGAATTTAATGAATTTAATGAATTAAACTTTTTGTTATTTATAGTTTTAAAGTTAATAAATTATTAATATTATTTATTTTAAATTTAATAATTATAATTTTAATTCTACTGTTATAAAAATACACAAAATCTTACATTTGTTCTGTTTGATCATTTCCATTTTCCTCTGCCACCAAAAGTTCATATTCTTCAGCAGCAAAACGATCCCAATCCGATAGCTGAAAGAAATTTTTTTTTTATTATTTGTTAGTTATTTTTATTCTTTTTTCTTTTTTAATATTTTTTTGATTTTCTTTTTTCCATTTTTTTTTTGAAAATACATTGAGTTTTTATTTAAATAAAATACTTAACAATAAAATACTTTAAAATTATTTTTATATTTTGTTATATATTTTGCTTTTATTTTTTCATTTACTTTTTTTTCTTTTTTTCATTTTCTTTTTTTTTTCTTTTGTTTAATTTTCTTTTCTATTAGTTTCTTTTTTTTCATTTTCATTTTAAAACTACATTGAATTTGAATTTAAAATAAAAAATTACCTCGTGGCCATCGGCGTCATGTTCCCTTGCTGATGCGAAGGGATCCCTTTGCTCGTGATCCAAATATTTTTCAAGATTGAAGAATGTATCAAAGAAAATTGTTGTCATTTTGCATGTTTTTAAATCAGCTAAGGAAATTTTGTCGGGAATTTTCGGATGAATCATGTCCAACATTTGACAAAGACAATCTTCAAAAGGTAATGTCTCAATGCCAATTGCCTCCATTCTTAGTAACTGTTCCTCGTAGAAATATTCCAGTTCGTACATTGATAGATAACCATCTCCATCAAGATCCATGCATCTAAGGGGGAAAAAACAGGTCATAAAAAAAGGAAAATCACCGAATTTTCTCGTCTGGAAATATTTAAGGCATGAAAAAATTTCTGAATTCAGAGAAAATTTTTTTTTTTATTTGAACCAAAAAATACAACTAAAGGTAAATATTTTTATTGGACGGGATTTTTAAATCTGAAAAAGTGTTAAAACATTTTGTTTTAACAATTATATGTAAATTTAATATTAAATGTTTTACAATTAAAAAAAAAAAAAAATTAATAATTATATTTAAATTTAATATATAAATACTTTAAAATATAGAATAAACATTAAAATACTTGAGGAGATAAAAAACATTGCAATTGAAATAAAATTTAAAATAAAAAAAATATGTTTATTTATTTTCTTCATTAATAAAAAAATAATTTGTTAATTCGAACAATTTCTTATGGAATAATGAAGCATAGATTTTTTTTAAAAAAAGTAGTTAATCACCTGAACCAATATTCAATGGCTGTTGCATGATTTTTGTCTTCCTCGCTCAAAAGGAACCAGACAAATTCCGTGTAACTCATTTTTCCTTCTCCTTGTCGTATTTCGGTGGAATTTTTTCCATTTCCTCTAGTCACTGCTCCACTGAATATTCTTTCAATCATCCGCGTTGACAGCGCTAATTAAAACAAATACAATTTTATCAAAAAATTTTATAAAAAAATTTTTTAATTTTAAATTTGTTCTGAAAAAATTTTTTTTTAAATAAAGTTAATTTTCTAGGATTTGTCTGAAACTTTGGTAAATTGTTCTCCTGGATAAAAGTAACAAAATCCTAAATTTTCAACTTTTTTGAAAATAAATTTCGTGAATTATCAAACTCTGCAGTTATGACGTTTTAAATGAAATTTTAAAGCTCAGAAAATTTTTTTTTTAATAAAGTTAATTTTGTAGGATTTGTATGAAACTTTGGTAAATGGTTCTGGGGTATAAAAGTAACAAAATCCTGAAATTTCAACTTTTTAGAAAATAAATTGCGTGAACTATCAATTCTGCAATTATGACGTTTTAAACGACATTTTTTTTAAATAATAAAGTTAATTTTGCTGCGATTTGTCTGAAACATTGGTGAATTGTTCTTCTATATAAAAGTAATAAAATCCGAAAATTTCAACTATTTAATTAATAAATTTAAATAAAAATTTAATTAATTTTAATTTTAATAAATTTAAAAAAAATTTAATTAATAAATTTAAATAAAAATTTAATTACTTTTAGGGTGAAAAAAATTTCTCTACAGTAGTAATTTAATTACCGTGATCATTGTGCCTCATAAGATCCATTTTATCAATGAAAAGATCGTGATCACGATCCAATTCCCAGAATTTGCAGTAAATGACGTAAAAATGCTCGTAACTGAAATAAGCTGTGACCAAATTAATGTCCTCGCCATGTTCAAGAACACTAATCACTGAGAGTAAATTACTCCTTCGTAATTCGGCGACAGATATTTTCCCGCTCCAACTACGATTCACGCAATAAAATATCCTTGCAATTACAGTGTGAACGTAACGTGAATGAAATTCAATTGCCTCCTTCAGGAACGTTAAACCCGGATGAGTCTCAACAACATCCTGCACCAATGGAATCAAGTCTTCTGGTAGAATACTGTCTCTTAATCCTTTTGTCGTTATTCTCACAAATCTACTTGCCGTGTCGTGATGCTTATTCGTCAGTCTGCATTGAAAAATAATGAGCATTTTTTTGTTTAAATTTTTTTTTTATTATTTTCTACATAAGAAAATTTAAGTTTGTTTTTTTAGATTCTAACGAATTTTTAATTTTAGAATAAATAAATTGAATATATAAATAAATAAATAAATAAATAAATAAATAAATTGATTTACATTCTGAAGTGAACGAAAATTTTCTTTATTGATTCTAAAAAATTTTATTAAAATTCGCCGAAAGAATTCAATTATTTAAAAATATGTTTTGATAATATTCTTCATGAAAATGCAATTCTGTGAAACATTCAATTATTGAATAAATTATTTTTTTTTTATTTAAATAATTGAATTCTCGTACAATTTTTTTTAATAAAAATTTTTTAAAAATTTAAAAAAAAACTAATTTAAATGAATTATAGTTAAAATTTTAGATAATAATTGAAAATTAAAAGCATTATAACGTGAATTTTTTGAAATATTTGAATTTTGAAAGGGTTTCAAATTAAAATCTTTAAAAAACCGAATTTTTCATATTTTTAACTAACCTTTGTAGAATTAATTTCAATTTTTTTAAAAATTATTTGAAGTTTTTATTTTCTAATTTATATTTAATTCAAAGATTTCCGAATAATCGAAATTTCGTCGTAAAATTGAATTTTAAACAAATAGAATTGAAAATTCTCAAAGAAATTTGGAAATTTTACAAAAAGTTTTAAAAATTATTGATTTAAAAGAGAATTTTAGGTAAAAAGAAAAATAAAAATATTGAATTTTGTCGAAGTTAGAAATTATTGAAAAAATCCAATTATTTACAAATATTTTGTAAATTTCTTCGTATTAATTCAATTACTTTCATAAATAATAACTTTTTTTTTACAAAGATTCAATTATTTTCAAAAATTTCTATAAAAATTCTTCTCAAAAAATTCAATTGTTAAAAAAAATGTTTATAATTATTCTCATAAATAATAATACTCATCGTAAAATTTCAATTATTTTTTAAAATATTAATGAAATTCGCTTCAATAATTCAATTATTTTTATATATAAAAAATTTCTTTTGAGAAATTCAATTATTTTGAAAAATTGTAATAATTTTTTTTAATCATTTCTTAGTAGAAAATTTAACAAGAATTCAATTATTTAAATACAAAAATAAATAATTCATTGAATAATTGAATGTTTCACAAAATTGAATTCTCATGAAGAATTTTATCAAAACAAATTTTTGAATAATTGAATTCTTTTGACGAATTTTAATAAAATTTTAAAGAATAATTACATTTTTCGAGGAATTCGATAAAAATAATAGAAATTCTGCGATAAATTTTATTACAATTTTTAAAAATAATTGAATTTTTAACAAGAAATTTTTTACATATAAAAATAATTGAATTCATGGAATGAATTTTATTAAAATTTTTATAAATAATTAAAATTCAGCTATGAATTTTATTTTTTTATTGGAATAATTGAATTTTTGTAAAGAATTTAATTAATGTTTTTTAAACAATAATTGAAATCTTACGATGATAGTTTTAATATTTATGAGAATAATTCAATTATTGAGAATAATTTCATAAACATTTTTTTTAAATAATTGAATTTTTGAGAAGAATTTTTAAACTAATTTTTGAAAATAATTTAATCTTTGTAAAAAAAATTATTATTTATGAAACTAATTCAATTTTATTGCAAAAAAATTCATAAAATATTTGTAAATAATTGAATTCCTGTAAATTTTTTAAAATTAAATGTTTGGATAGAATTTGAAAAAAATTTGTTTTAAATAAAATTGAATTCTTTTGAAAAATATTTTTAAAATAGTAAATATTGAAAACCATTGAATTGGGGACAATTTTCGAAAATAATTATAATTTTGACAAGAATTTTATTAAAAATTTTTGAAAATAATTGAATTTTGGAGAAGAATTTTATTATTTATAAAGATAATTGAAATTTTTATAAGAATTTTTTTTGAAATGTTTGAATATAATTGAATTTCTGCGAAGAATTTTATGAAATTTATTGAAAATAATTGAATTTCAGAGAAGAATTTTATTATATTTAAAGATAATTTAAATTTTGATCAGAATTTAAAAAAATGTTTCAACATAATTGAATTTTTGCGAAGAATTTTATTACTTTTGAAAATAATTGAATTTCTGTAATCATTTATAACTTTCTCCAAAATTCAATGTTTTTTAGTGTTTTTAACTTAAATTCTTTCATTATTTTTAATAAGTAATTAAATATATATATATTAAAAATTTTTACTAATTTCATAAGAATTTGGATTATTGAAATTTTTCAAAAATCAAAGTTTTTTAAAATTTCTATTTAAATTCATTAAAAATTAAAATTTTATAAAATTTCAAACTAAAACCTTTTAAAGTTCATCTTCACGAAAAGTTCATTGTAAACGCAACTCTTTTAAAATTCTTTTAATTTTGAAAAATTTAAGTAAAATTATTCATTAAATATTTTATAATTAATAATTTTATGGTATAGTTTTTGAAGTATTAAGTTATTGAGAAAGAAATTATTGGCCAAAATAGAGAAAACAGGTATTTTTATTAGAATTCGTGATAATTTCATATTTTTTTATTCATAAATTGTTTATGAATAAAAAAAAAAAATTTAGAATTTTCTTATAAATTCTATAAAATTTAATTTTTTCCAAAAAGGTACGTTTTTAAAACAAAATTAAGTAGAAAAAAAATTCTTTCTATACCAAAAATACTCACTCTTTCCAAAATTCAAGGAAAGCATTCATTTCGACGAATCCTGTTTGATCGCCCCTAGCCGCAAGGAACAGAGGGACCTTCCAATAAAGCGGCAAATCACAAGCCTGTAAAAAATAATTAAACCAAAGTTGACAATAATTTTTCTTCTCTTTCGTCAAATTTTTTTTTCTTCCTTTTTCTTTTTTTATTTTAACAAAGCTTACCTTAGCAATGATGTGGAATTGAGAGCGTGATGCTCGTTGACCTGGAAGAACTTGAAAAGCGGCCGCAATGCGAGCCACTGTTGCCTCCACTTGCGAGAGAGCCACAGGTTTTCCCTCGGGAAAATAAAATCTAAAAAATTTTTTTTTTTTTTGAATACGTCATTATAGTACTATAATTATCAACCCTAATATTTTTCTTAATTAATAATAAATCATAATATAAGGGAGAAGAAAATATATATTTACCGCGGGATGTCCACATTTTTATTCGCCTTAACATGTCTCTGTAATGTTGTGTGCGGTGGAAGATTTTTCTTCTGCTTCTCTCGGACGTACGACTAAAATTAGAATTTTAAATCTAATTAGTGAAATTTCATTTAGCTCACAATCACAATCAGAGATTTCGCATATATGCAACTAACAAGTTTTTATGATTCAATTAAAATTAGATTTTGATTTTTGCATTTGAAATAATTTTCCCTTGGATTTAGAAAAAATTAAAAATCAAAAAACAAAAATTAAAAAACAAAATAACTGGAAATTTTTTTTTCAAAAATCTATAAAACTTAATTGAATAGATTTAATGCACATGTCGATTTTTTTTATATTCAATTAACATTTTTCATAAAATTGAAGCATTAGACTTTTTACAGTTTTCTAATTTTTATTATTTAAGTATTTCATTATTATTAAATTTTTCCCGTTTCAATCTCGATTACTAGTCTTTCTAAGAACAGAGTTAAAAACTAATTTTCGCTTAGAATTAATTAAAATCACTATTCACTTTTTCTCTAACGGTTTTATACTTCATGTTCTATAAAAAAATCGACATGCGAATTAAAAATTAAAAATATTAATTTATTTTACTAGCTTTTTCTAAGATACCAAGGAAATTTATAACGATTTTTATCTTTCTGTGTATAAATTATTTAAAATATTTAAATGAACGGAACTTTTACCAAAAAAAAATCTATTTTTCTTTAAATTAAAATTTTTAATTAAACCATCTAATTCTTTATTATTAATTTATTATAATTAAATTTCCTTGCGGTTAGTAGTTTGTAAAAGCATTTAATACATATTGATATCTTATTTTAGAATGGACGACCACTAACAAGAATATTATTGGTTACCTTTTGAGATGTAATACGAGTATAATAAGATAGATACACCACCTTGCGGTAAGCAATTAAAGAAATCAATAAGATATCCATGTATTTGTATATAATTTTATAGGTTCATTAAATTATTTAAAAAAAATTTTTAAAAACTGTTTGAATATTCGGAAATATTTATTTTAGTCCAAAGTATGTAATAGTAGCTGTAAAAATTCGATTCAATGGAAGAAAAGTAGCAAGAATTGAAAGAAAAGCCTCACATTTCGTCCACTGTTCTGTATTTTAAAAAATTAGCATTGAATTCGTATTCAGCGACCCAAAAAACCCCCAAGTAACAAGTTTCAAGCGAATTCGATGAATTTTTAAAAAACTCGTTCGCCATTTTGTTTTTTTTTAAATTAGCATCAAATTCGTAATCAGTGATCTAAAAAACCCCCGAGTAACGATTTTTCAACGAGTACGTTAAGTTTTTTCAAAAGTCGTCCGCCATATTGGATCCGCCATTTTGTATTTTGAAAAACTGACATAGGATTCGTAATCAGCGACCCTGAAAACCCCCGAGTAACAATTTTCAAGCAAATCGGATCAATTTTTAAAAAACTCGTTCGCCATATTGAATCCGCCATTTTGTTTTTTAAAAAACCGACTTTTTATTCGTAACCAGTGATTTAAGAAACACCCTAAATTTAATTTTCATTAAATTAGCGCAACTTTTTAATTTTTTCTGACGCCACATTGAATCCGCCATTTTGTATTTTAAAAAACCGAATTTATTCGGAATCAGCGATTTAAAAAACATCCTAAAAGTAATTTTCATGAAATGGGGATCCTCACAGCCAAACTTGACCAGTAGAGTGCAGCACTATTATAAGATTTTATGGCGCAAAATTTTAAATGTGATTTGTTGCATAATATTAATTAAACAATATAAATGGTTTTTGTTCATGTAAATGAAGAATAAAATCATTAGATCAGAAATATTGGTTATAATAAAGTACGGAAAACTATTTAAAGATGTTGGGAGATTCAAAATTAAAATGTGTTTACAATATTTTTAATAACAGGCAACATAACCTCAATTTTTTTATATATACTTTTACGATACTGTGACTTGCAAAACCGTCTTTTTTCCTGTGACACAAATTCCTCACCCAAGTAATTCAATTTTTAACTTTTCACAATTCCAAAAAAAGTATTTATTTACTTCGCCCATTTGTTTGTAAAACAAATATGACTTTTCGCGAAATCAAAAATTAAGCGCTAGACAAATCTTGCTATGGTGCTGCCATCTGATATTAGCTTTACATATAATGATCCCCATTAGCTCAAGCTTTTAATCGAAATTTAATTTTCTACAATTCATTATTTTTGAATTTTGCGCTCGATGAATTTAACGCCGCGTCGCGTATGGTAAGGAAGAGCGAGTATGTAGTTCGTTCGACATCCGTTCATACTTCAAAGCGTTGAGTGTGGCGCAGAGACGACATTCTCGCAGCTAACGTCAGGTAAAATATTTCCAACTAATTGTTTAGTCGCGCAGTTAAAAAGAATAGTAGTAATTCTGAATCTAGTTTCCGAAAGTTAGCGTCGAAAACTATTTTTTCGACTTAGCGTCGACTCTAAATTTTACTGTCTCAATAAACTTTTCTTCCATTGAATCAAAAATTGATTTTTCCAAGAGTTTACTTGAAGGATAATTTTTTAATTAGAATGTTTATTTGCAAAATGAACTCTATTGGAAGTATTCCCGAAGATTGTGATAGAAGGGAATTGGAGTTGCCAATCATAATTAAATTCCTACTGATGCTTTCCTTCCATTTAGGAAAACGAAGGGAAACAATAAGTAGAAATGGTTTGTTAGAAATTGGAAGAAATTTCTGGTAATTGGAAGAGATCCCCTAACAGGAATAATAATTCTAAATCAAAAATTAAATTACCTGGGTTTTATTATTGACGTCATTGACCCTCGTGGTATTAACGGCCGGTTGCCTGGGCCCTCTCTTATCGAGTAACAATTCACTGGGACATTTCTCAAATATAAGAACCCTTTCAGCAACTGAGCCCCTCGTTAAAAATGGTCTCACCGGATTATTACCACTTCCAACGCTACCCGTTGATCTAATATGTTGCTTTTGTTGCACCGTCAATTCAGGATGTGGAACTTGCTCAAGTCTTGGCCTCGTGGCATTAATTTTCGCTCCCCATCTTGTATGCACCAAGTCACGTTCCTCTTTGGTTTCCTCTAACTTGGGACTCTTTTGTGTTTCAGGCTCAAATTTACTCCTCGTTATTGAAACATGCTGCTCAACAGGATTGACTTCTTGCTTCGGCTTTGGTTGAATAACATTCTGTGCGGCGCTGTATCGCACCTTGGCATAATCGACTAGAGACATCGTGGACAGATCTTCTCTGTTTAGAGATTTTGCCTCAATGGGAAAGGACGTGTGATTGGAATCCTGATAAACAATGGAGTCCGTCTCGTCACGTGTATCATCGGAGATGAGTGTACCAGTCTTTAGGGCGTCAATGAGCCTCTTTTCCTCACGAGCAACTTCCTTGAGGTAGATTGACTCCTTGGCATTTCCGTATTTGGTTTTTTGTCGCGGTTTCGTTTTCATGTCGTTGAAAATTTTGTTCTTTAATGGCCAAGTGTTGAGACTCGAGGAATCCGTGCCGTCTAGGACTAGATTATTCGGTCTCTCGATTTCCTTCACATTATTCGATAGATTCAGCTTCGCGGTTTGTATAATCCCTTTTGATTTGTGGAGATTTTCGGTATTCAGGGACTTGACCTGCGATTGAACGGAATTACGTTCGAATTTCTGCAGAGCGAATTGAATGGAGGAGGGTAAATTTTTGCCGGGGGATCTTTGACGAGCTGCAACGCGGGCTTTATCCTCCTCGACGAAATTATTCACAAGTTTCTCGAGATTATTGTTATCTAATTCGGGGGATGAGTCGTCGAGGTTTAATTTCCCACCTCCGGAAATGGGGGAGAGTGCACTGCCGAATTTATCAGCTGCTGCGGCATTGTTGTGACAATTGAGGATTTCCGTTGGTGCGAGACCGCGACTCTTCCAGGTCTGATAAATTGCCTCAGCGTGATCGCTAATTTGTTTTGCAATTGCGGCGATGTCCTCTTCACCAGAAGTCTCTGCTGAGAACTTTCTTCTGAGGTCTCGTTTTGCTGTTGCGGCCATAGCGCCCTTTGATGTGTTTTGATGATAATCCACAATGTCTAGAGGATCCAGGGTCAAAGACAAATGTTTACTGTCGATTGGGATGAAAAATTGCTGATGAGAATTATCGTAACGGCTCCTCTGCGTCAGCATAGCTCATCGGGCCATTTACGGACCCGGGATCTTGATCTTGATGCAATTCTCATCTTCCGCTGATTCATTTCTTCATGTTGATATTAGAGGCACTAGATTTTTTTTGGCAGAACTCGAAACTGACTTGATGGAACTTTTTTTGAAAGGCAGTCTTTATGGCACTGTTGGGAGACTCTTGGATGAAATCTGAAACAGAAAGAAAACTCAGTTAAAGTACAGGAATTTTTTGTTTTTAATTACAAACTTAATCGCAATTGTCTAGGACACAAATCCAGATCTTTTTCATTCCCAGGGAGACTAATTCCTAAATGATTCGAAAGACATCTACCAACATTTTAATACATTGCTTTTCCAAATAGCCCATATGTGCAAAATCTGAATTCTTCCAGTGTTGACGAATCATTTCCAAAGTAGGTGGTAAATTTCATCTGTGGAGAAACTAAGTCGCGAAAGGTTAGAAAAACGATTACAGAAATCATCTACTAACATTTTAGAACATTACTTCTCCAAAAAGCCCATATGTGCAAAATCTGAAGTCTTCTAGTGTTGACGAATCATTCCCAAAGTAGGTGGTAAATTTCGTCTGTGGGGAAACTAAGTCGCGAAAGGTTAGAAAAACGATTACAGAAATCATCTACCAACATTTTAGAACATTACTTTTCCAAAAAGCCCATATGTGCTAAATCTGAATTCTTCCAGTGTTGACGAATCATTCCCAAAGTAGGTGGTAAATTTCATCTGTGGGGAAACTAAGTCGCGAAAGGTTAGAAAAACGATTACAGAAATCATCTACTAACATTTTAGAACATTACTTTTCCAAAAAGCCCATATGTGCAAAATCTGAATTCTTCTAGTGTTGACGAATCATTCCCAAAGTAGGTGGTAAATTTCATCCATGAGGAAACTAATTCGCGAAAGGTTAGAAAAACTATTTCTGAAATTATCTACTAAAAATTACTGTCATTGCTGCTTTAGACTGCACATGTGCACAGAAATCGAATAACACATGTGCTGATGAATTATTTAATAGTCAATTGTTTGAGTATTTTCCAAGGGAAACTATTAAGTGAACAGTTACAAAAATCATCTACAGATGTTTACTAACATCATTCATTCGGAATAATTTTTACTGTGATTGCTTTTCCAGAATGCACATATGCAAAATTCTAAATTCTTCTAGCGCTGACGAATCATTCCAAAATTGATGTCAAATTTCTTTCATAAGGAAACTAATTCGCGAAAGGATTAGAAAAACTTTTTAAGAAAACATCTACCAACATTTATTGTTAGTGCTCCTTTAGATTGCACATGTGCAAAATCGAAATTCTCCTAGTCTTAAAGAATTATTCCAAAATTCATAGGGAAAGTTAGGGAATGGGGATATGGATAATAGGGAAAGTAATTCACAAAAGGTTAGAAGAACCATTTCAGAAATTATCTCCCAACATTCTATCGACATTGACCTTCCCTTTTGCACATGTGCGCAGAACCCAAAGTCCAATCCACTGTTGACGAATAATTCCAAAATCGATCGTTTTCTTCCCTCAAGCGTCTAATTCATTGTCGAAAAAGAATTTATTAAATCTCTGAAAACTTTCTTCTTTGATAACTAAGGTAAAAAGAGAACTAAGGTAAAAATGAATACCGAGTTTTTTTTTAAATTCTTGACAACTATATGCGGGCAATTCTTGAGAACTAATATTGGCAAAATTTTTTTTCAACTCTAAATTTAACATTTCGCTCTCTATCTGACAATATCTTCCATAATTGCTCATCATCCGTGTGAACTGTGAAAGTAAGCAAAGAATTACGTAATATATCTTTGTGTTGCCATCGAGTTGAAATCAGTCGGCTAACTTGTTTATTAAGGGACCTGCGCTCTCGCAGTTCTAAGGGGAATATGAATTGTGCAATGAATACCTACTGCAGCGTTACATCGCATTAGCCTTCGGACTTAAACCCATTTTCTTGTCTAATAAGCCTAATACTCTTAAATACCCTTTGGCACTACTACCTCCAAACTCTAAAATTCATATGACAAGGTTAAATGTTCAAGAATGAAAAGTGCAATCAACCCTTTAGTCTTTAGTCTTTAGTCTTTAGTCATCATTCACTCTAGGTTTCAGTATTACAATTTTTGGAAAATAAAATATTTTTCCCCACCTTTTTTCTCTACGAAAAGAAAATATTTGCCAAAAGCTAAATTATAGAGATCGAGATTGGAATTTTTTTTTTTTTTTTTTTTTTTTTTTTTTTTTTAATGGAAAAAAATGGTATTCTTAAGAAAAGGATGATCTGAAATTGTCTACCATGTCAATTGGTTTATAAATTATAAGAAAAATATGAAGGAGACCTTACAGGCATCATATCAACCCACGTATTGAGTCACATACTAATACGTAACACGTGTCTGATATGTGACCATTGCTTTTGTGTGTGAAACAAACCTAAATATCTCCATCACAGTCACACAACCTCTTAACACCCACACAAACTATGTTTCTCCACTTCTTTCTATATCCAAGAGAGATGTGCCACCTTCCTAACGAGACAAGAAAGAATGAAGGACCTCCTTACTCTAATACCTTGAAACCGCACTGCAGCTTCTCAAGTGGCCACAACACATCTCATCCCAATTTCGCATTATTTCTTTTTTTCTTCTTTCTTGCCTTATTACCAACTATACTGCAAATGGCCTTCATCAGTTTCTTTCTTGCTGCTTTTTATTCGCCGCACTTGACGATTTAAAAAAAAAAAAAAAAAAAAAAAAAAAAAAAAAAAAAAAATTACAGGTGACTTTGGTTAATTTGTTAGGCAACATTATTGAAACAAATAGGAATTCATCCTTTTTTATGAAACTTTCTTCATTAAAATTATAAATATACGTATTTTAGGGCAAAATTCAAAATTTTTGGCTAGTGAGCATACAGTTTAAGGAAAAGAAATTAAAAAAGTCCTTTTAACGGAAGAAGTATTTTGTCTATTATTAAAATTTTTAAATCCCCTAATTATAGATAATAAGTAATTATTATTAACAAAAAAAAATTGTTAAGAAAAAAATAATTATTATGAACAAAAATAATTGGTAGTAATAAAATAATTGATACTGACAAATATAGTTATGTTAATGAAAAGAAATGATTGTTATTAACAAAATAATGAATAACAAAGTAAATGTTAATAACAAAATAATTGATAATAACAAAAAATAATTGTTAATTACAATAATAATTGCTATAGACAAAAATAATTGTTAATAAAATAATTGTTAATAGCAAAAATAGTCGTTAGTAACAAAATAATTTATAATAACAAAAATAATTGTTAATAACAAAAATAACTGCTATAGACAAAAATAATTGTTAATAAAATAATTTTTAATAACAAAAATAGTCGTTAGTAACAAAATAATTTATAATAACAAAAATAATTGTTAATAACAAGAAATGATTGTTAGTAACATTATAATAAATAACAAATGAAATTGTTAATAACAAAATAATTGTTAATAATTGTCAATAACAAAAATAGTCGTTAGTAACAAAATAATTTGTTCAATTACAACAACAAAATAATTTATAATAACAAAAATAATTGTTAATAACAAGAAATGATTGTTAGTAATAATATAATAAATAACAAAAGTAATTGTTAATAACAAAATGATTGATAATAACAAAAAATAATTGTTAATTACAAAAATAACTGCTATAGACAAAAATAATATTGTTAATAAAATAATTGTTAACAACAAAAATAGTTATGTTAATAACAAGAAAATATTTTTAGTAACAAAATAATAAATAACAAAAGTAAATGTTAATAACAAAATAATTTTAATTATAATTTTTGGACAACTTTTCACGAATTTAAATTCTTGTGAGTAAATAATAGTCGATTAAATATAAAGTTAAGAGAATTTAAAAATTTTTTAGTAGATTAATTTTGAAATTAATTTTGAAAATTCAACATGTCAATATTTTGTAAACACTTAATTATAAATTCAATTTTTATATACAGGAAACCTTGATTTTTTTTTATATTGTTTCTTATTTTTCTTTTTTCTTTTTCAAAAAAACGCCACTCACTTTAGATTTTATAAGCACAAGTGTATATATATATGTATATTCAGTGGGCGATAGTTCATTGACAGTGTATAGTGAATTCTCTCAACATCAATAGATTAATTCATAATATTGTCGAAAGATTCTTGTTATTTTCTTGCCTTTGTATTTCATATGTATTTATTTTTTTTCATGCTTTAAAAATAAAAAATTAATATATTTAAAATTTTTTCGAGGCCTATCTTAATTTCAATGTGAAGGATGAAGAAAAAAAATTTTTTTTTCTGTAGGTGTAATGAGTCTCCAAATAAGCAATTTTTATTTTTGTTCAGAGTTCAGGTTGCGAGTGGTTTTTTTTTGAGATATGTGAATATGTAATGGAAAATTGAATTTAAAAACATTCCTTTCATCTAAAAGTTAATAAATTTAAAAAAAATATATAATTATTTAACTAATTTTAAATATTATTTTTTAAATATATTATTATTTTTTGTTATTAACAACTGTTAAAGTTTTTTTTAAATTATTAGTTAAATTAGTTAAATTTAAAATTAAAAAATTTAAATTAAAATTAGTATAGGAATTTTAACTACCTTTTTTCTATTTTATTATGAATATAAATAATTATAAATACATCTTATCAGTATTTTCAAGTTAAAATTTCATGCGACCTTTTAAATACGCCCACTTGTTGTATAGTAATAATAACGAGATGTCGATTTTTTAATTTAGACTAAAATATATTTCAAGCGACTTTACACTGTATTTTATTTACGAACGCATAAACATATAAGTGTATAATGCTCATGATTCCAAATCAGGTAACGTTATTTCTGTGAAAACAATCACGCACACTTTCCATAATGAAGAAAAACTTGGCTTCAAAAAAAAAAAAAAAGAAAAAAATTAGAAGGGGGCTACATTTGCAAAGAATGGGAAAAAGCGGTTTTGTGAGACGTATATTACTGTTTTTCTTAGGATATTTCCTTTCTCTGCTCCCAGAATGGTCGTAGAAATAGAATCTCGTCACACGTAAACATTTTACTCATACGCTCACACTATTTTGCCATTGTTCTCCAATATTTTCTGTTCCATTCATTTTCTGTCATTATAATTGTTATTATTATTATTATCATTACATTATTATTATTATTATTTTTTTTATTACTATTTTCATGATTTATTATTATTATTATTATTATTATTATTATTATTATTATTATTATTATTATTATTATTATTATTTCTCTTTTTATTACTACCTATTATTATTATAAATATTATTAAGAAAATAAGAAAAAAAATTCAAAAAGAAAGAAAAAAAATAAATAAAAAACATAAAATAAGAAAAAAAAAGAAAACAAAATTAAAAAATATAAAATAATAATAAATAAATAATTTTTGAAAAATTGAAAGGAAAAAAATTATTGACAAAGGGAAAATTTTAAACTTTCAACGCAATGCAACGAATCAAAGAAAATTTCTCTGAATGAAGAAGAAGAAGAAAAAGGTTTCGCAAGACATTCAGCATTTTAAGAGCACAGAGAGTAATAAAGGAAACACTTTGTGCGAGATATTTATACAATTCACTTGGAAATTTATAAAGAGTAATACTTTCGCCAATTGAGCAATAATGTCTTGTAATTTTCAAAACTAGAAGAGAACATTTTTTTAATATTTATATATATTTTTTCAATTTTTAAAATTTATTGCAAAAAATTTTAAAAATCAAAATTTTTTATAAAATTTAATAAAAGAAAAATTTTCTATTGTTTTAAGATTTAAATAATAAAAGATTTTCCATCTGAATTTTTAAAAGAACAAAAAGAAAGGTTGTTCTTTTGTTTAAAAAATATATATTTATTTGGATTTAAATAATAAAAGATTTTTTATCTAAATTTTTAAAATAAAAAAAAAATTGTTCTTTTGTTAAAAAAAGAAATTTATTTACATTATATTCATAAAAATAGATTAGAAAAATAAGTGCTGGAGAAAATTCCAGAGAATGAATATTATAATAAATGAAACGTTTATGAAGCTGTTTTTTAGCAACGTTAGAGAAAAAAAACAAAGCAATCATATATTGTAGTTAAAATCAAAATGCATTGTGTGGCATATTTTTATATTAACAGCGAGAACTAGCAAAAATCGTATCGAAGCGAAAACTTTTAATTATAATTTAATGACATTCGTTCATCATTCGTTTATCTTTTGTTCGAAAAATGTTTTTAAAAAATATTTTTTCTTTTCTTTTATAAATAAAAAATTTCTAATTTATATAAAAAAAGGAAATGTTGGTTCGTTTGTTTCTTTACTCCCACTGACTCAAATTTTTTTCGAAGCCATAAATTAAAAAAGACTCAATTTTTTTTTTTTTTTTTTTTTTTTTTTTTTTTTTTAATCTGTTTTCTGTAAATTTTTTTGGTATATAGAAAGAGATTTGCTCGACAAGCAATTTTTTTAATTTCTTCAGCATAAAATATGGATCAAACTTCCGTATTCTAGAACGAGACTATACGATTTAAATTTGGAGTACTCGATGAATAACGTTGGCAAGACGATACTTTATTAATAGATTCTCGACAAGACAAGCACTTCTGAATGTACAACTGTACTTAACATCAACGTAAAGCGTAATTTAAGAAATCTGATAACAAAATATAAATATAAATAAAAATTAAAGTGCAATGAACTCTTTACTACAAATCTTTCGAATAATATACAAAAACTATTCAGCGGATTTTTTTTTTCATGAAATTATAAAATCAAACTTTTTTAATCTCGAAAATAAAAAATCTATATTGAAAAAAAGTATTTGTTAGATTAAATTTTTTTAAAAATTATTTTACTATACTTCGACTTTTTTTTGTAATTTTTGAAAATTTGTCATTCGATCCATACTATTTTTTAAATTTACAATTCGGATGGAAAGTTCAATACAATTTTCAGTTTCTTTTTAAAAATCTTTTTTTTTTTTAAATTTTAGATTAAAAAAGACATTTATTTTTTAAAAATAAATAAAATTTCTTGAAAATAAATATTTAAAAAAAATTTTTTTTTTGCAAAAAAGTTGCTAATAGAAACAAAGGAAAATTCATAAACTCTCTATACCAAAAGTTTCTAATTTCATTTGTTGAAAATAACATTATTATAAAACTCAAAACTAATGAAATTATATTAAAACAAAATTATTTCTTTAGAGAGAGAAAACATTGATGAAATATTGTAAATTCAATAATATGGTTAAAATTATTTTACGTTTATATCTTCCTTTGAAAATTATTTCCAATATACTAGATACCTTTGCTATATATATTTCGCTTGAAATCGTTGGCAAATTTCGATAATCTTTTCCCATTGGATTTTCTCGGAAAAAATACTATATATATATAGTATTAAAATAGAATTAGTTGCTGACTATGCGATTATCTTTATAGCTCCCTTATCGATTCTAGTTTCTTCTTTTTTTTTTTTTTTTTTTGCTGATGACACACCTCCACATCAGTTGATTCGCGAAATAGGACACTTGATCGATGTCAAAATATTGAAATTCGAAAATTTTCAGAGGGTAAATATTTCATTCAACATTTTTTTTGAAAAGTTTTTTTTTAAATTTTAAAAAAAATTAAAAAAAATTTTTTTTTAAAAAACATTTTTTCAACAAAATAATTTTTTTTTTGGGCTATTTTTTTCACTAATATTTTTCATTCTCAGAGGAGAGAAATCATTTTTCGCCATGCGCATTATTTTCTAAGGGACAAAATTAATGTAACCTTTTTATGACATTTTTTCATGACATTTATGAAAAAAAAAAAAATGTAATGTAATTATGTAAATGAAAAATAAATGTGTCACCTTTTTTAATTTGAAATTCAACGAAAAGACAACCTTATTTTTGCAAATTTTAAAATTGTATTTTTAAACAGAAACTATTTAGAATTAAAAAAAAAAAAAAAAAATTGAAATTTTAAACTAAAAATTTTGAAATGAAAATTTATTGCAAATTTGAAAATCAACAATTATTTATATATGCAATGAGAAATGTCTTGTGTTCCTTTGTGTCGCAATGTATGCGCATATGTTATAACTTCATTTAGGCGAGTTGATAGAGGTTACTAGGTTAGTTCACCGGTAGTAAGTTCGAAGTGGATGTATATAAAACATGTATAAAGCATCAATGAAGTTGTACTATTGTATTTTACAATTAGTTTATAAATATAAAGTTTGAAAACATTATTGCCTATCTGTTAATATGTACATACGCTTTATTATAACTCTATTTATTTATAAATTTAGCTTTAATAATTTAAATACCTGTGTCTGTATACGACTGCAAAAAGAAAATTATATCTCTTTACTATCTTTGCATTTTTTTAATTCTAAAAACAATTTTTTTTTAATTTTTCAATTTTAATTTTAATTTTTAATTTTTAGGTTAGTTTTAACTTAAAATTTTTAGGTTATGAAAACTATAGTTAGTATTTAAAATTCAAAATGGCGGTTCCAAAATGGAGGGCAAAAAAGGTCTCAAAATCACGTATTTAGTGTAGGAAACCGTAAAAATAAAATATAAATAAGGTAAAATCAAAAATAAAATCAAAAATAATGTAAAAAATACATGAAAATAAAAAAAATATAAAATAGTAAAAATAACAAAATAAAATGAAAATAAAATCTAAATGAAAATAAAATATAAATAAAAACAAAATGGAAATAAATGTAAAATAAAATAAAACTAAAGTCGAAATAAATAATACTAAAAAATAAGGAATAAAAAATTTTTTTTTCTTTTTTTTCATTATTCCAAAAACTATTTGGCCCCTATTTGGCAGCACTGAATAAACGTCAATAAGAAACTAGAGTATCGAAGGATTAAAATTATTACACTCGTCTTCCTGCTGCTCCCTTTAAACTAACACATTCTTTCTGTTAAATTAAAAAACTTCTCCTCTTTTAATACTTATTTTACCCCCACAATAATTTAAGGTGTATAAATACTTTATACTGAATAATATTTTTCCCTGCACATTATTCTCCCTATATTTATACACCCAACAAAAAAGAAAAGACTATATATTAGAATAAACATGAATATTTTTATTTCCAATTTTTTTTTTTTTTTTTTTTTTTTTTTTTTTTAAGACTTTAAAGAGAAAAAAAAATTGAACAACTTTGACCCGTTTTACGGCACATTGAATTTAAAAGTGGAAAGCAGCAATGCCGTCGAATTATATTCCCTTCAAAAATGTTTAATAATAATAAGAGAACAAAAATTGTTTCACGTAGGCCCATAGTAGGAAACTTTCTAATTGCAAATGACTATAAAAAAAAAGTTTTTATATACGTATTTTGTTAGTGTTTTACATTCCTGTAAGTGGAATGCATATAAATATTATAATTATAAAACATTTTTTTTAACTCATTTTCTATATACCTATGTATATGAATATATATATAAATTATTCACTTTCTATAAATCAATTTTTTTTTTTAATGTAATAACAATTTGACAATTTAACACTTTGGGAAAAATATTTCTATTATTACATATTATTATCGTGTTATTAAAATTTTACTAAGATATTAATAATTATATAATTATTATTATAATATTATCATTAGGAATTATTTGTAATTAAAATTTTTTTTTGTTTAAGGTAAAAAATTAAAAATACAACAAATATAACCTTAAAATAATTTGCTTCTTAGGTACCTTTCTTCGGAGTGGATTAATAATAATAATAATAATAATAATAATAATAATAAAAAATACTTTTTTTTTTTAATTGAAAGATAAATTCTTTTCCTATAAAAAAAATAATAATTTTGTATTTATTTAGTATTAACGGGTTTACAATTAAAAAATAATATTAATGTCAAGCAGGAAGTTTATTAAAAAGTAAAAATAAAAAATAAAATTTGTTTAAATAATAGATTTTTTTTGTAAATAAATAAATATAATAATATATTAAAACTCGTTACAAAAAATCTGTTACACTGGGAATGAAAATTTTAGTAAGCATTTGATGGTAGACCCTTTCACTTGATATATTTACTTCAGTATTTGTGGTTACGTAATATTGATGCTGTAGGCGAAAATCAAACAACTCCGATTGTGCGAGACTAGCACCTGAAATATATGGGGGTTGTAGCAAAAAGTACTAAATTTTTAATTAATTTATTTTTTTTAATCAATACTACTGATTTTTATTTCATAATTAATTCCATGACTTTTCGAAGCTTCTCAAATAATTACTTTATCAAAATTACGATATTTAATAACAGTAATTTTAATAAAACCAAAAAATAATAATAACAAAAATAATAAAAATAATAATAAAAATAAAAATAATGATAATAATAATAACAATAATAAGCTTCAATAATAGCTTCAATTTTTATTTAACAATAATAATAATTATAAATGTTAGTTAAATTATTATTAATTCCAGATTGTTTTTTAATTTTTCTGACGCCATATTGGATCCGCCATTTTGAATTTTTAAAAACTGACCCCTAACTGGTAATTCTCTAAGACCATGTTTGGTTTTTAAACATTTCTTCCTGTTTTTTGGGGGGATGTTAAAGTGTTGATAAAAAATAATACAAAAAAATATTAAAAAAATAAAAAAAAATAAAAAGAATAAATAAAGCAATAATAAATTAATAACAATAATATTTATAAAATAATAGTAATAATAATAATAATAATAATAATAATAATAATAATAATAATAATAATAATAATAATAATAATATAAAAATAATAACAGTAAAAATAACCCCCTTGCCTCATAAAATAAAAATCCATCAACAAGAATAATAAATAATTAAAAAAAAAAGTGCAATAAATAAAGAAATTTACAGCACGTGCTCTTTGAGTAGATGAAAGACTTGCACACGTGTGTTGCGTATTCACAGTGTGCCACGCATGGAATTCACTTTAGTCTATACTTGTTCTAGCGTTGCGTTATGCGTTACGGTTTGCGGTGTTCTTTCGTATGATTCCGTCGTTTCTCGTTCATACTCGACTTGATCTAAGAATACCGCGAGCAGCCATATTTGGCAATGAGACTTTGAGTGGCTTTTGAGTCGCGCGGCACAAAATCCCCTGAAAACGGACGGATTCATTTATTAATTAACGAAATTTTTTTTTTTTTTTTTTGTCTCCTGTATAAACTCTGCAACATTTATCGTTTGCAATGCGTCGAGAGGAGTAAATTTAATAGAGTTAAAGTACCCAATGCATGAAAGTGATACGCACACGTTAAACAAAGGAGGGCAAAACCATTTTAATCTGTCTCTCGAAAGGCGCGCTTTTTACCGGCTGACCTCGGCCAACAAAAGAGACGTGAGAAAAATGAGAAACCTTCATTTCCATCGTTATGCTCTCACAGAGGAAGTTGTTATTATTTTTTTTGATATTATTTATTGATCCCTAACTCATTTCGATGAAAAAAATTTTTTTTTATGAAAATTTGTATCTTTTTTCTGTCATCAATTCTTCTTTCACTAATATTGCTATGAAAAACTGATTTTTAGTTTGAAATTTCTTCAAATCTTCTTTTTTCATAAATTTATTTATTTTTCCATCATTTTTCATTTTTATTTTTTTTTTTTTAAATTCTTTATTAAGAATTATGCAAGAATATTTTGTCCAGTTTAGAGGCGAGACTTCAAAGAGCTTAAGGGCAAGCCGGCAAATCACTACCGAATGTCTATTTATATTACGTCTGTGGCTCATGGTGATGTTTATAGAGATCACTTGATATGCGTTCTAAATGAGCGGGGGAAATTAAGACTAAATTTTCATCGTGTCCATTAATAATTGACGAATTTATTGAGAAAAAAAACTTGTACCCCCAAAGTTTTGTATTTTCTTTATTTTATCGAAATTATATTTGTGGTTGTCTTGTGCGTTTAGTTAGGAAGTTGCATAAAACGCGAGTAGATGCGAAGCGAACCTATAAACATGTGGCGGAACTAAAAATAAACCATCAATCAAAATAAGACACTATTCTTTCTATTTTTGTTCAACTATAATGGAATGCTTTTGAAAAAAAACGAGAACGAAGATATTTTCTAAAATATTAAATTATTATTATTACTAATAAATTATAAATTATAATAATTAAACAATTTGTTTTTCCTGAAAAAAATTAAATGCGAAAAGTTTGTCTTTACCTTTAACTTTTACTATTCTAAACCTAAAATTTAGATTTTCTGTGCAAACCTTTATTTTTCTGATAATAAAATAAAAATATTGATATCAAGATTACCAGAAAAATATGAAAAAACTTGATTAAATTTAATTTAAATAGTGTTTTATAGAAGAAACTGAAATTTACAAAGAATTCTAATGCCAAATTAGTAATCAGCGACCCCAAGAATCCCCGAGTAACAAATTTCAAGTGAATTTTATGAATTTTTACAAAACTCGTCAGCCACATTGGATCCGCCATTTTGAATTTTTGAAAATTGACGTTAAATCCATTATCAGCGACTCTAAAAATCCCCGAGTAACAAATTTCAAGTGAATCCGATAGATTTTTACAAAACTCGTCCGCCATATTGGATCCGCCATCTTGAATTTTTGAAAACTGACGTTAAATTCATAATCGGCGACCCTAAAAACCCCCGAGTAGCGAATTTCAAACGAATCCGATGAATTTTTTACAAAACTCGTCCGCCATCTTGAATTTTTGAAAACCGGCGTTAAATTCATTATCAGCTATCCTAAAAATCCTCGAGTAACGAATTTCAAACAAAATCGGATTTTTTTTGCAAAACTCGTCCGCCATATTGGATCCGCCATCTTGAATTTTTAAAAACCGATGTTAAATTCATAATCAGCGACCCCAAAAACCCCTGAATAACGAATTTCAAACGAATTTAATGGATTTTGAAAAAGTCGTCGGCCATATTGGATCCGCCATTTTGAATTTTGAAAAACTGATACCAAATTCGTAACCAGCGACCCAAAAATCCCCTGAGTAAAAAGTTTCAAACGAATGCGATGAATTTGTACAAAGCTCGACCGCCATTTTGAATTTTTGAAAACTAACATCATATTCGTAATCAGAGACGCCAAAAACTTTTTAGTTGCGAATTTCAATCAAATTTGATGATTTTTTACAAGAAAATTTTTTTTTTTACTAAATACCCATTTTTACATGATAGATTACGTTAAATAAATATTTTTTTAACTAAAATTGGACTAAATTTCAATACAAATGTCACGAGAATACGTAAAATTATTTTCATTCTCTTGAAAAATTGTTTGTTGTATTGATGATTAGCAATGCTGCTGTTAAATAGTTATAACTTCCTTAATCGTAATCCAAACCCCTTCATGTTTTTACTTAAAAGTTTGGGAAAAGGGTAAGCTTAATTCTACCCAGAACAACATATTTCTCATTATATTCCAAAGTTAAGAAATAAGGTAATCCAATTGTTGCGAATTAAATTGAATTCAAAAAGAGCTTTAGTGAATACCACTTAGCGACGAATTTTTGTTTGACTTCGAATTCGTTTGAACAACCTAGTGCAAATTGAATCAAATTAAATCGTATATACGAAAAGCCTGAGTGAATCTCCCAATTTATTCAAAACCTTAACTGATGTTAATTCACATGAATTAGTCACCATTTACCGGAAAGCTTCATTTGGAACTATCCAGAACATCGTACTGTAGGCAAAAGTGGAAAATCTGTAAGTTCAGATACCTGGCTTAAATCCAAGGTTACGTGGGATTGATTATGTTCATGTTTCCGGAATGCTAACATGGGAGGGTGTACATTCTCTAAAATTGTAGGATTCATCTAATCTTGCTGTTTGGTTGTCCTTTAGTGAAAAGCCCCGCCACCACGAAAAGGTTTATCGAACATATCCATGATGTCAGTCATGTTTGGCAGTTGATAACAATCTGGAGATTCACTCAAAGGTGAACTGTAGAACTAGGTAGCTAGAACTTTTACAAATAACTATTGGTGAAAATAGAAATTTGCCAAAAGAGCTATTCCTATATTCTGGTGTTTGGAATTTTGGTTAATTTAACAATCCGTTAATTAGAAAATCCGTTGGGTTAATAACATTTGTTTGAATAGCCAATGTTGTAGTGTTGTTAGCACGAATTAAGTTTATAATTAATAGTGCAAATTGGGAATAAGTGAGTTTAATAAAGAACAAAAAAAGGAATCGAGGTCTATTTTCAGTGGCCTCGTGGATAATTCGATTTATTGTAATCTCTCTGTCTCATCGTCCTAGCATCAGCAATGGTTGTCTTTGGGGAAAAGTTTCCCCCACCTCGGGAAATTATTTGTCGTTTATTGTTGTTGCGGATTTGAATTATAGGTGTTTTGCATTTTGTGCAAAATTCTAATTCATTTTAATTTACCTGAATTAGTACCTTCTCTGAATTTGTAGAATTCATTTATTCTTGCTGTTTGGTTGTCCTTTAGTGAAAAGCCCCGCCACCACGACAAGGTTTATCGAACATATCCATGATGTCAGTCATGTTTGTCAGTGGATAACAATCAGCTGGGTCTTCATTTTGGTTTATCTGATCAGTTTTGATGATTGTTAATTGTCACTTGTTTTAAAAAAAGTCGTGAATGGAATTCTAGGTCAGTACAAATTTTTCTTGCTTCACTGGGAGGAATTCATTTCGTAAATTCGTCTACTGAAAAAAGTTTATTCTGTTTTACTTTCAATTCCTAGCTTCTTGTTGGGTATACATACAAACTGGAATCATTGATAGGTTCGTGTACTGCAAACACAATAGTTGGAAAAGTCCTACGAAATATCCCTTTCGCTAAAATCTGGCGATTCACCCAAAGATGAAAAATGTACCCCCAGCTAGCTAGAACTTTTTCAAATGACTAATACAAAAGCAGCTAATTTCTTTTGGCTGGATTTGGCAAGATGACGGTTGCGATTGGTTGAAATATGATGGACGCTTGTCATTGGTTGAAAATATGATGATTGCCGTTACCTCTTGAATTTGTATAACAAGTATTAAACTGTTATCTATAGTCTTCCATGCGATGAAGGCAGAAAGAAAATATTACCTGGGTTCTCGGAGTTAATCCTCATTTACAAAGGCTAGAATATTAAAAGTTAAAAGTGACAAACACGAAGTGAATAAAATAAAAATTCCAATCCTCTATGTACCCTTACTCAAAAAAGATTTTCATTGTCCAAAAAGTATCATCATCATCATCCTCTAATTATATTCCTAAACGTCCTCAATGGCAAAACGTCCTCAACAAATTTTTAGAACGGTTTTTAATAAGTCATTCCAACATGTGATGAATGACTTATTATGTTTAGATGATGTATTAGAATAGAGTGTGTGAGCCTTGATTTCGTCAACAAGCTTTGACAATTTTTTTTTGCCAATGTCATTATCTCATCTTTATTTAGCGTCGACATTTGACATTATCACAAGCGAAGAGTGCATTTATTGTTCGGAATTAAATGTTTATATATATAAAATACGTAATATACATGTGTATCGCCGTCTGCCTCATGATCACGATCGACACTTGAACAGTAATTTACCACACCCTCCTGACCTAGAAATCGAGAGATGTGGGTGCGCCGATCGCAATATATGTCCTTTATGAATTGAAACGCTCGCTCAGATTTTTTTAATATCGTTAAATGTACTTAATTACCTTTTGGTTATATTTTTTTCGACGTATTTGGCTGAATTCGATTATGAATTTAATCACTGATGTATAGTTCCTATAGCTTTGCTTCATTATTTTGGTCTCAAGTTTTATGGACTTTTGCATCCGGAATTGTTTTATGTTTAGAGAAAAAAATTATGTGCCAAAAAATGTTTGTTTTTTTGAAAACAAATTGACCTTACGACAAATGTGGATTACACGGTTAGTTAGTTATTTTTTCCTTCACTAAAAAAAAAAAATTTTGAACCGGAAAGGAATCAATATTATCATCAAGAATTGTTGATAGGTTTAATAATTTCTACCTTTAGTTGTCTAGACAATGGTCATACTAATTGGTTAATTACATAAACCGAATTAATTCTTCGGACATCGAATTAATTCCTGATGACCGGATAACTAATTTACCGAACTGTTTCTAATTCCAAAATTAATTCCGGACACTTCGGGATTAATTCCGGATGATGATGAACATTTTGGTAGTAACAGAACTGTTTCTGATTCCGAAATTAATTGCAGACACTTTGGAATTAATTCCGGCTCATGATGCACATTTCGGTACTAAAAAAATTGGGATGGATGAAAATTCCACAAATCAGGTTTTGAAGAACCGAACTTGACCGAATTTTTAGGTAACAGAATTGACATTTAACAAAATTAACACTTGACCGAATTATCATCATACCGAATTGTCACTTAACCGAATTATCATTTAACCGATTTGGCATTTGGGTGAATTAACATTAAACTGAATTGTCACTTCATCTAATTGACATTTAACAAAATTATTATCTAAACGAATTTTAATTTAAGAAAATTACCATTTAACCGAATTGTCAGGGAAATAAAATTGTCACTTAACCGAAATGTCATTAAGACAAATTGAAAATTTGGTACGATGACAATTCGGTTAAGTGACAATTATTTGGTGAAATGGAAATTCGATTAAGTGACAATTTAGATAAAATCAAAATTCGGTTTAAGTGATAATTTTATTCTGACAATTCGGCTAATTACCAATTTAAAGTCGGATTTGAAAATTCCAAAATGGTGGATCCAATATGGCGGACAAGAAAAATCGAATTCAGAAGAATTTACTTAAAATTCATTACTCAGGGGGTTTTTGGGGTCGACGATTACGAATTAGAAGTTATTTTTTTTTTAATTCAAAATGGCGGATCCAATATGGCGGACAAAATGTATAATAATTAATCGATTCTAATAAAATTTGGTATCCTGAGGTTTTTATAGTCGCTGATTATGAATTTAACGTCAGTTTTCAAAATTTCAAGATGGCGGATCCAATATGGCGGACAACTTTTTAAAAATCCATTGGATTCGTATGAAATTCGTTACTCGAGGGTTTTTGGGGTCGCTGATAATGAATTTAACGTCAGTTTTCGGAAATTCAAGATGGCGGATCCAATATGGCGGACGACTTTTTAAAAATCCATTGGATTCGTATGAAATTTGTTACTCGGGGGGTTTTTAGGGTCGCTGATAATGAATTTAACGTCGGTTTTCAAAAATCCAAGATGGCGGATCTAATATGGCGGACAAGAAAAGTTGAATTAAAAAGAATTTCCTTGAAATTTATTACTCGGGGGGTTTTTTGAGTCGCTGATTACGAATTTGACATCGGTTTTCAATAATTCAACATGGGGATCCAAAAATTCGACTACAATCCCGAAAAATAATAACTATTACTATAAATTTTGCTAAAATTTGTTATTTTTGAGTTTTTCTAGATTAGAATTCAATGAATCAAAGTAATAGACGGTTAGGAAATTGTCCGCTTTAGTTATTTTAAAAAAATTAAGAATACTTCCGACATATTAGAAAGTATTTAATGTAATGAATTAATTTTTTATAAATGTATATTTGTAATTTTGAAAAATACATAAAAAGGAAAAATTGAAAAATAGAAAAAAGGGATGGGAATTGTTTTTTTGTAGTAATGACAATAATTATAGTGTATAATTTTTTAATTTTAATTAAAAAATAATTGTTTTGTATTTTATTATTAATTTATCTCGCGCGGTATAGAAATATTTTAATAATTCTTTGTGTCGGTTATAGAGAAATTCCCGTTTGTCTGTCATAATTAATAATAACGATTGTTTAAGAGGGGCTGAGAAGAGTAATGACCAACTTTAACAAACGTAAATTAGCGGGACAAATGTAACATTTCCGACCCAAGTAACTCACCCATATCGCCATACAACTTTAATTGTGCCAAGTGTAAATGAATATTTCACAGCAGAATATTTAATATTTTACTATTAATTAATTTTTTTTTACTTTTTTAATTTTTTTATTTATTTTTTACTTTTAATAATTAAACATTTTTGCTATTACTATTCAAAATTCTTTACAAATATTCAATATTTTTTATTATTAATATTAAAACTCAATAATAAAAATTAAATACTATTATTTTTAAATATTTTTTAATATTAGTATTTTTTTATTAAATTTTTTTAATATGAGTATTTTTTATTAAATTTTTTTAATATGAGTATTTTTATATTAAAATTTTTTAATATTAGTATTTTTTCATTACAATTTTAACTAATAATTTTAATTGCTAAAAATAGGCCGAAATTGTATTCGGTTTATCTTTTAGTTTGTAAATAGTTTTTACCATTTAATTTATAAATGTTTTATTAAATTCTATATTAAGTTCGTTCTATATTTTATTAAATTGCTTTCTTTTAATGTTTCTATCACTTAATGAACACATTTTAATAAAAGTTGTATCTTCAGATTTATTTATAAGCGTTATAACCGGTTTAATGTTGATTATAGTTTTATATCCGTTTGCTGATATATACATATATAGTTCTACTTCGGAATATATATTTATATAAAGTTTACGCTTTCCTTGCTTAAAACATTTTATGGATTAAATTTCTAAAATAAGCTAAACAATCATTATCAAAAATAAAATTCCAAATTTTAACCGAAATTCGGCCAAAAAAACATGAAATTTCTGATTAAAAAAATTACATCAATCTTCAAATTTCTATAAACTAATAAAAATTCGTATCGAAAAAATTTATTGTTACAAGAACATTGTAAAATGAAAATTTTAAGGTGCTAAAAGTGAAAAATAAATAATTTTGCTATTATCGAAAAAAGAAGATGAAAAAAAAGAAATAAAAAAAAAATAGAAAATGAAGAAGAAAATTCCAGACAGGGGAAAAAATAAAGTCCTAAACAATATTGTTAGATATAGTGGCGCTGATCTTGCGCCGAGAGGATATATTTCAGTACCGGAGGTGGGGAGCGAACTACAACAGAATCGATAGACTCAAAACTCTCGAAGACTCTTGCCAAAATCTTAATCTGACATATATAAGCCGCACCCAGGCTTAGACGCGAATGGAATTTCAAATCACTGTAACGGCATTGCACGTCTCTCGCGTTACAGGCAACAAGTTATTGAAAAACAAGCAAAAACACACATCATACTAATAACAACCCATTAGAAACGTATGAAACACATGTTTCATCAATTTTATAAACTTTTATTTTAATACAAACGAAAATTTAAATAGTGGCTAACAAATCATATTTTATTCAAAAATATATAATAAATAATATATAATATATAATATACAATATATAACGAATCTAAAGTTGGATTTGGAAAATCCAAAATGGCGGATCCAATATGGCGGACAAAAAAATCAAATTTAAAAGAGTTTATTATATATTATATAATATATATTATAATTTAGGTGAATGTTTAATTAGTTTTATTTCAAGGCTATATTATTATTTTACTTTATTTTAAAGCTTTTCGAAACTTCAAAAACATCATAATATTATTTATTATAAATTATATATCAGGAAAAATAAAATACTTGAAATAATTTTAAAAAATTTCACTTAAGCTTTTTGAAGAAAATTAGTTTTATAGTACTTTTATAATTAAAAGTATGAAAAATTCAGATTTTCAAAGATTTTAATTTGAAAACTTTACAAAATTCAATTATTTTAAAAAATTGCAATTATTAGTAAATTCTCCAAAATTCTATAATTATCTATAAAACTTTAACTAAAATTAATTTTTAAATCAATTTTTATTATAGAATATTTGACGAGAGGATTTAATTATTTAAATACAAACATATAAATAATTTATTGAATAATTCAATGTTTTTGAAAATTGAATTCTCATAAAGAATTTTATCAACAAACTTTTAAATAATTAAATTTTTTCGACGAATTTTGATAACATTTTTTAAAAATAATTACATTTTTCGAAGAATTTGATTAAAATTGTATTAAAAATAATTTAAATTCATACAATAAATACTATTATTTATGAAAATAATTGAATTTTGCAATGCATTTTTTTAAAATTCCTGACAATAATTAAATTTCGGCGAAGAATTTTACTATTTATAAAGATAATTGAAATGTTGGCAATTTTTTTTTTTTTTGAGTTTTTAAAATTAATGGATTTTTGTGATAAATATTGTTATTTATGAAAATAATTGAATTTTGCAATAAATTTTATTAAAATTCCTGAAAATAATTGAATTTTGCAATGAATTTTATTAAGATTCCTAAAAATAATTAAATTTTGGCGAAGAATTTTACAATTTTGTGTTCATTTTTTGAAAAGAATTGAATTTTTGTGATGAATATTCTTATTTATGAAAATAATTGAATTTTGCAACTGAAAATAATTAAATTTAATCGAAGAATTTTGCTATTCATTTACAAAGATAATTTAAATATATTGACAAGAATTTTTTTGTAAATTTTTCAAAAATAATATTTTTATGATAAATATATATATATATAATAAAAATATAATAAAATATAAATATAATAAGAAATAAGAAATATTTTTATAATAAATACACTTTTATTAAAATTTTTTTAGTAAAAAATTTGAATTCGAAAAATGTGAAAATATTTTATAAAATAGGGGAGAAAATTTAAAAGAAAGGTCAATGAAACTAAAAATATTTCTTATCCTTTTAAATATAATATAACACCTGAATACTGTATAATTATGTAAATGAAATATAATTTCTAATTCTAAATATTATGTGTCAAAAATTAAAATAAAAGTAGTAATAGTAATAATAGTAGTAATAATAATAAAAAAAAAATTAAATAACTCGAATGTGTCCAAAAACCGGAAATACATATCCGTGACGAAGACGGGTCAAGATCGGCGAGGGATATATTATGTACGAGGACACGACGAGATTTAAAGAGGGGACACACTGTATACTCTCTGCCTTTATTTTTTAACCCCCTTGAAAATTTAATAGCCCAGGGGGAATAATATTTTTCTTTGTTGCATTATTTTTTGAGTCCCCAATTTTCTACCGGGTGGACGAAAAAAAAAATGTGTTTAAATTAAAATTTTTATTTAAAATTTCAAAATTTATTTTAAACTTACTCATTTTTTGTTAACAAATTTATTTTTTACTTTTCAAAATCAAATTTAGTTATTTTTAAAAAAATTTAATATATTTAAAAACAAAATATTTATAACAAAAAAAATAAATAATTAACGAAATAACATAACATAATATATATATTATATATTAAAATATATAAAGAAAAAATTATTTTATAATAAAAAAAAAATAAAAAAAATAAATAAAAAATAATAATAAAGAATGCATAATATTTTCTATCAAATTTAACTATTTAAGAAATGAAATAAAAAAAAATTGAAATATATAATAGACTGTTATAAAAAGAATAAATAATAATGCAATTTTGTCATCAGATAACGAGCCGCAAGAGTGCAGACAAGAATTGAGGCCTAAATAAGGAGCAGACAATTGGGAGACGAGTTAGTGCGTAAATTTTCAAATTGCAAATTACACATCATTTTTCATTAAATGTAATTTTCCATATTTTCTAAAGTCGGCCAAATGAATAAACAGGAGAGATAAAAATTCATTTTTAGGACTTATATTGAATTATTAGTCTTATTGAGTCCTCAAAACCAAAAAAATAATTTTTTAATTATAACCCAAAAAAAATTTTCTATTTTTTAAAAACTAGTTAATACATTTTTTATAAAATACAGGCCTTTGATCGACTTTAAGGCGCAAAAAAAATCGTCTTAGTGAACTCGAAAACAAGACCTTACTTTTTATGAAAATTAATTTATAAAATTTATAAATTTAAAAATTATTTTTTCGGTTTTGAGGCCTTAAAGAATTAAGGCCTTAAAGACCTTATATTCAATATGAAATGAATGAATGAATGAATGAAATGAATTTTCATAATATTAATTTTTATAAATTAATTTAATAAATTAATTTTATTTAATTAATATTTATATAATAATTTTTGAGGATAATTTTTATTTTTTTAGATTCTTATAGATTTATTTAAATTTTTGTAAAATGTTACAAAAAATGAAGAATGAATTTTAAAAACAGGTCACGAGAAAAAATGTAATAGCTAATATATAATAATAATGGAATTATCGAAAGAGTAAAAATTCAATACAATTTAAATATAGGTATGTAAGAAAAATGAAATTAAAATTAAGTGAAGTGAAGTCAAATTAAATTATAGCTTTATAAGAACTTGAAAAAAAATTTTCTTTTATATTGTGTATATCTTTGAATTATATATCTAGGAAGCCCGAATGTTTTATACTGACGTCATCTGACGTTTACATCACGTGGTGTAATTTCATCTACTGAATATATGTTTGTTTTGAAATAAAAATATAATTTAAAATCCAGGTTCTCTATATGTATTTATAAAATTATTTTATAAATACTCATTATAATTATTTTATAAAATTATTTTTTAAATACTTATTAATTATTTTATAAAACTATTTTATAAATACTTATTAATTATTTCATATAATTATTTTCTGAAAATTCCATTATTTTTATCATCGTGGAGTATTTTTATCTCTTAGTTAAGATATTCTGGAATTTATATCTATATTTTTATTTTTTACTTTCTTATGAAAGATTTAGTTAATTTCTGGTTTTTAATTCTATATTATGAAAAAAAAAAATTTTTAAATAACACATGTCAACGTTCATTCCACGTTGAAAAAACAAGTTCTCGTCCGATCACTTAAGTTAAGCAACGTTGGGCGCGGTTAGTACTTGGATGGGTGACCGCTTGGGAATACCGCGTAATGTTGACTTTTATTTATTTTTTTAAAATAAATAATAATAATAAAAAATAAATTAAATGTTTAAATTTTTATTATACGTTTAAATGTTTATTGAACGTTTAAATGTTTATTTAATGTTAAAATGTTTACTAAATATTTAAATGTTTATTATACGTTTAAAAGTATGTTAAATCTTTAAATGTTTATTAAAATGCTTAAATTTAAAACAATTTTAATATTAAAATTTGCGAAAATTTTTATTCATTGTGCTACTTTCTTCAATATATATACTAAAAAAGTAGAAGGGGAAAATAATTGAAAACTTTTCGAAAATTAATTATTTCTTTTTAGTGCATTAACATTATGATTTTTACAGTTTCAAAAGAAAGCAATATAAACATTGTACCTGATGGTAATAATATTTCCTGAAATTTCTCCATCAGCCAATTAGAATTGTAGAAAATCGATTTAACGTCAACCATTGGGCATGCATAGCAGCGAGCTTTATTTTAAATTAAAAGAAATTATTTTCCTTTCTCCTTTATTATACTATTGTATATACGTATAATAATACACTATTTTGTAAGAAACAAAAAAAGAAAATTAATTGAAATTTTTTACTGCATCGAAAATAGTAATGAATTAATCAAATTTTTTTTGTCTGCTTTCTCTCTGTCATTAGACGTCAATTTCTCAAAAATTTTATTTTACATAGCAATAATTGTAGTGTAATATATAATTTAAAAAAATTTTTCAATTATTTAGTTTATTTTAAAGTAAACATATAAATTATATTATATTTTTAAGTTTTTAGTATTAAATTATTATAAATTTCAAGTTTCAAATATTAATTTATTTATGAATTTTAAGTTTTAAAAACTAAAGTTTTATAAATTTTAAATACTAAAAATCAAATTTATGTAAATTTTAAGTTTTAAAAACTAAAGTTTTATAAATTTTAAATACTAAAAATCAAATTTATGTAAATTTTAAGTTTTAAAAACTAAAGTTTTATAAATTTTAAATTCTAAAAATCAAATTTATGTTAATTTTAAGTTTTAAATATCAATTTATTATAAATTTTAAGTTCTAAAATGAAAATTCTCGTAAATTTTAAGTTTTTAAGCTTAAAATTATATAAATTATTAAGCTTTAAAACTTAAATATAAGTAAACTTTTAAGATTTGAATATCAATTTTTTATAATATTTTAAGTTTCATATTTTTAATTATTATAAATTTAAAGTTTTAAAATTTGAAATATTATAAATTTTAGGTTTAAAAATTTGATTTATTCTAAATTTTGGGTTTAAATCTTTGAATTATTATAAATTTTTAGTTAAAAAATTTTTATTACTATAAATTTTAAGTCTAAAATTTAAAATTATTAAAAATTTTAATTTTTAGTTTCAAAATTTAAAAATAACATTTTTAAAATTAACAAAATTAAATTCTTATCAATTTTAAAAATCTGAACATAAAAAGGTTATAAAATTTTCATATTATTAAACATTCAAGTCGTAAAATTAAAAATTTATAATTTTAAAATTCAAAGTTATGCAGATTACAAATTCTAAAAGTTAAATATTATTTTTAAAAAAATCTTAAAATCTAAACTTCAAATTAAATCATTATATTGAATTATAAATTATTTTAATGTTAAATAAACAAAAGTAAACATAACTTTAATTAAAAACACTTTAATTTTATTTGTAAAAACTTATTGTAAGTTTAAATTTCTACAATTTTTAAATTTAAATTTATAAAATCATTTTCTTTAATTTAATTTGTAAGAATTTCAATTTTTAATAATAATAATATGCATTTACCAACTTAAAATTTATAATAATTTATTTCTTAAAACTTAATACTTTTTACACTAAAAAAAATTTATTTGATTCAAGTAAATATTTATTTGATAATAGACAATCTATTATTTGAATCAAATAAATTTTTTTTCAGCCTAAAATTATTATTTTTTGAATTTTTGTCAAAAATTAGTAAATTTGATAACAAATCGAAGTTAATTGAATAATAAATGTCTAAATGAATTTTAATTTATCCCTAGGTTTCCATATAATTGAGAAAAAAAAAATTTTACGATCATTTCCAGTGCTCAGAAACTGAATAGACACAAAAACATACCCACACCCTGAAACATGATTCGCATCGAATCAACACATACACTCCCTCTTTATATTGCCCTTTAAATTTTAAACGCACCTTAAAGGTCACATCTGTAGAGAAGAAAAATTCTCAGAAGGGTCCCAGGTATACCCATGATAGAAACCCCTATAATTCAACGAAAAAAAAAAATAATACATAGCAACGGAGAGAAAAGTCTCATCTGCTCACCAAGTATGGACGGAAAATCCTTTTATCCTTGTTTCGCAGTTTCCCACTGCCACTTGAACGATTTTTCCCCGGGGAATCACAATTATTTTTTTAAAATCATTTTTTAATAACAATTTTTTCCCGGCACTTTTTTTTTTCTCGAAAATTATTTCGGAACAGGAAAAAAATGATTTTTAGTTGAGCATTTTTTAAGAATTTCGCTGAACGATTATTATTATAATTTCACATATAGTCGCGGGGAACGTGCGTTGACCCACGACTACTTGCTTTCCGTGGAACGAAAGTGAGAAGGAGAAGAGAAGAGATGTGTGAATAGAGAAAAGTCGCCGAGGCGCCGGAAAGTGAGCGCATGTATATAATATAGAATGACGAAAATAAATCCGGTCGTGTTTAAGGGAGTTAAAAGAGAATTTTTTTTTTATTTTCTCCCTCAAAAGTTACGAATAATCCAAGGGACGAAAAAAAGTGAATGCCACAACTTAGAAGTTAAAACACATCTGAGTCTGAGAGCTCAGTTTGAACTGCGCTCGCGCGCTGCGCAGACCACGAGTAAATTGTTTTCATATGGCGCACGCGCAATTACACGCACTACGCATGCCTTCACGCATGCGCCATGTGCCTTTTCTATAATGTTCTTTTTTTTATTTTCATAATTGACAACCACGCGGGAAAATCTGTGTATACACAGGAAAAAAAAATAAATAAACTAAATAAATAATAAATAAATAAACCAAATAAATATATAATAAATAATGATAAGATGTGTGTATGTACATATATCAATCAATAAATTATTTACGGCCTAAAAAATAGAAAACAACTTTTTCATCAAATTATCATCATTTAAAATTTTATAATAAATAAATAAAAATAATAATAATGAAAAACCAAACAATTATTTATTTAAATAATAAAACCAAATAAGATTACTATTTTGATGATTCTGTTGAAAATCACATTTTTTATGTTTTGATTAATTTTATAAAATCGACTCTCTAAAAATTATTATAATAATAATTATAATATAAAATTATAAATTATATTTATTATAATAATAATTATATTCACTATTTATTCGACTATTAAGTATAATAAACATTTTGCACTTATAATTTTTAAATAAAAATTAAACAATTTTATACAACTGAATTTGTGAAATTAAAATAATTTCATCTCCGAAGCCTTTTAACTCCTTTTTTTTAAATTTTAAAATTTTTTTGAAAATGAATGTCAGAAAGTATAACCTATAACGTTTCTACTATTATTATATTATTATAATAATAGAACATATTAATAGAAAATAATAATAGAACACTATTTTTTTCATTTTCAGATTTATTTTCATTTTTCTATTCATTTTTATTTGTATTTATATTTGAATTTTTATTAAATATTTTATTATTATTATCCAGTCAATAAAGTTAAATAAAAAAAAAAAAATTTTAATTTTTATTTGTGTTTTTCTTTAATTACTAATTATTTTATTATTATTTTCAATATCTGATCAGTAAAGAAAATTCATATTCATATATGAAAATTCTGAATTTTGTTGTTCAACGCAATAGCTTTAAAAAAACATAATATTCAATTTATTTTGAAATTTTTTCTATTTCTAACAATGAACTTTAAAAATTTTGAAATTGAATTTATTTTCAAAATAATTTGACGAAAAATTTTATTTAAAAATTAAAGAAATAATTGAATTTTATGATTTATCAATTTTACGCTTTTAATTTTTATAAATAATATATGAATAACTATATGAAATTTTATGTAAATTACAAAATTTTTCTAAAATAAATAAATAATAGGATAAAAATAAAAATATTTTCTCAAAATCATCTTGAATACTTTTTGAATAATATCAGATACAAATAATTGAAAAAAATTCAACTTTAATAAAATTCTTCAAAAACAATTCAATTATTTTTTTAAAAATGTAAAAAAATTCTTCGCACGAATTTCAATTATTATTTTCAAATACAATTTTAATTAAATTCGTCGAAAAAATTGCCAAAAATTCAATGCTTTCAATACATATAATAAAATTCTTTACAATTCTTAAAAAGAATTCAATTCTTTGTCAATTACTTAAAAATTTAATTATTTTAAAATTTTTAACTAAAATTTTTTTTTTATAAATATATTACTTTTCATAATTATAATAAAATCTATAATAATTGAATATGTATTAAAAAATTCCGATTTTCAAAGAAATTTGAAACCTTTTAAAAATTCAATTATTTCTAAAACTTTATTCTATATAATTGCTTTTAATATTTAATTATTATCTAAAACTTTAACTTAAACTTTAACTTTTACTTTTTTTTTATAATTGAAATTCGACGATGAGTTTTATTTTTTGTAAAAATAATTGAATCCCTAAGAAGAATTTTAATATTTATGAAAATAATTGAATTCTTGCGAAGAATTTTATTTTAATTCTTTAAATAATTGAATTTCAGTGGAAAATCTTGAAGTAAAAAAAATAAGAAATTTAAACGTCTTTTGAAGTGAATCTTAAATAAACATAAATGTCAACGTTCATTCCACTTTGAAAAAACAAGTTCTCGTCTGATCACTTAAGTTAAGCAAAGTTGGGCGCGGTTAGTACTTGGATGGGTGACCGCTTGGGAATACCGCGTAATGTTGACTTTTTTTATTTTTTCCTCATTTCTGCAAATTTTTAGAAACGTTGTGGACCTCACTCTCATTATTAAAAATGAAAAAGTGGTATTTTTTTTTAAACGAGTAGAATTTAAATTTTGTTCTTTCTGATTTCGAATTGATTTTACCCACATAGCACAATAGTATGAGGTAAGGTTATGTTGAATACTAATCGTAAGGCACATAAGGTTACACGATATTGCTGTGGTAGACCTAAGGTGAACTAAAAACTTCCGCCATGGAGGTAAGGTTACATGTTAGGGTGTGGTGACTATATATGATAAGGCCATGGTAACCTTACACGTTAAGGTTGAGGTAACGTTACATGTTAAGGTTGAGGTAAGGTTACATGTTAAGGTTGAGGTAACGTTACATGTTAAGGTTGAGGTAAGGTTACATGTCAAGGCTGAGGTAAGGTAATTATTAAGTTGTAAGGTTGAGGTAAGGTTGTGATAAGTTTACCAGTTATAGAAAATATTGAAAAAATAATTAATAAATAAATATTCAATTAAAATGTTAAGTTTGTTGCTCTTCTCTATTTTGGAAACCTGACATGAAGCAGAAAATTTTGAAAACAAATTTGGGGGGACTGGGATTCGAACCCGAGATCGACGCGCATAAACCTATCATTCTAACTAACTGAGCTAAGTAGAGAACTGGCAGAAGAAAAATTAATGTTGCCTTTAAGGTGAACCAAGAAGATGATTAACTCCTTAAAGGCAACATTAATTTTCCTTCTGCCAGTTCTCTACTTAGCTCAGTTAGTTAGAATGATAGGTTTATGCGCGCCGATCCCGGGTTCGAATCCCAGTCCCCCCAAATTTGTTTTCAAAATTTTCTGCTTCATGTCAGGTTTCCAAAATAGAGAAGAGCAACAAACTTAACATTTTAATTGAATATTTATTTATTAATTATTTTTTCAATATTTTCTATAACTGGTAAACTTATCACAACCTTACCTCAACCTTACAACTTAATAATTACCTTACCTCAGCCTTGACATGTAACCTTACCTCAACCTTAACATGTAAAGTTACCTCAACCTTAACGTGTAAGGTTACCATGGCCTTATCATATATAGTCACCACACCCTAACATGTAACCTTACCTCCATGGCGGAAGTTTTTAGTTCACCTCAGGTCTACCACAGCAATATCGTGTAACCTTATGAGCCTTACGATTAGTACTCAACGTAACCTTACCTCATACTATTGTGCTATGTGGGTAATTGATAATAGGTTAAAAATTAAAATAATTTTTTTTAAATAAACAGGGTTTTAAAATTAAATTTGCTATTATAAAAATGATTTTAAGTTGTCTAAGAAAATTATTTTAAAAGTGTCTAAAAATTCCATGATAAAAATTTTATTTTTTTTTATTGGAATAATGTTTTTATTTAAACTTCAGATGCTTACCTTAACATTTATTTTTCTTTCTCTAATAAGATCTTTGAAAATAATTTGACAATTAACTTGAGATCAAGAAAAAAAGATTTTTTTATTTAACAATTTTTTGAATAAAATTTTATTTATTCAAGCAAATTAGTTTTTAACGGATTTTGAAAACTGTCAAAAATTTCTAATTGAAACAAAAGCAAAATATTCAAATTTCCACAACGAAATAAATGTAAAAGAAGAAAAAACAAGGTTAAGAAATTTTACTCAATGTAAATTTTATAATCAGCTCTTTTTTAATCATCAATTGGTTCGATTTTACTTTTCTGTAAATATTATTAAGGGATTGAATATTAAAATAATTTTACAACTAAAATTATTCTATTTTTAATTTTTTTAATTTAATTTTTTTTTATTTATTTATTTTTTTATTTATTTATTTTTTTTAATTTTCATTTATGATTAAAAAATTATGATTGGATTATGCTTCTAAAAAATCATTTTTAAAAGAAAACGAATTTAGAAAAATTTATCAATCAACTGATGAATGTTGTTCAAGTTCCTTGCCGTCTTTTATTTCTGCAGCATCTTCAAAATTTTCCATGACATAGATCTGAACAAAATTTTAATTCAAAAAATTGTATAGAAATAAAATTTTAATTAAAAAAATTAGTAGAAATAAAATAGGGGCGACAAATTTTACTAAAATTTAATAAAAATACAAAAAGGGAATTCTTAAAATTTATGAAAATTTAATTTCTATTTAAAAAACGACAAAATAAGTTGGTACAGTAATTTTCTTTCTTATCTCCAATGATCCAAAAAATTTGAAACGTAAAATTAAAGTTTTATTGCAAGCAGTAGTTTGTAAAATTATTTTTATTAAAAAATATTTCTTTCATTTGAACGTTCAAAGCTTGCGAATCATTTTTTAAAAAAATGTAGATTCTTGAACAAAATTATAGGCACTTTATCCATATTTAAAGTTTTCATGCGAAAATATTTTATATTGAGATAGAGAAGTATTTTTTTATCATTACAAATTAAAAAAAAAAAAAAAAAAAAAAAAAAAAAATTAAAAGAATTTTTTTATTTTCTTTCTCAAACATAAGGTGATAAAAAAAGTTATACCTTATGTTTCAAGTATCACCCCATATCGCTTTTTTCTTTCACTGTCTTTTAACAGTATTTTGAACATTAAGAAGAATGAAAAAAAATTTTTAGTCCTCAAGTAAATTCATCCCAAAGATTTTCATCTGCCAAGAGTCTCGTCAAATTTTCATATCCTTGACATCTTGTAATAAACTTCTTAATAAAGTTCCCGCATCGACGGTTTTCGATTCCATGAATCTGGAAAAAATACAAGTCCTTAATATTTTTCTATTTTATTTTTATGTTATATTTTATTTTATATTTTAATAGAAGACTTCTTTACCTGTTTGTCATAATAATAAGAAGAGTACGTATTAAAGAAATAAATTTCTAGTCTGTCGAAAAATTTAACAAACATATCCTTTTCCTTCATAATAAACCGTATTTCAACTTCTTCTTCTTCTTCTTAAAAAAATATTTTGGTATACCTTCAATAAATTCTAGTTAATTCAAAAATAACATGAAACATTTAATATTTTCACTTTTGACAATAATTTAATGTTGATAGTGATCACTTGTTTCACTTCTGTATATTTGTTATGATCACAGCTGATTCTGATTTTATCAGTAGGAGACAAGTAGGAGAACTTTATTGAAAACAGAATTCGGAATGATATAGTAGACGAACTGAAGAAACAGTGGAACATAAAATTTTCAGCGGGAACGATTCGAAAGTGAAACTTTTCGCAAAGCTTTACAACGGATTTTTGTTTGTAGAAAGTCTGGTGGTTCAAAAAAAAAAAAAAAAAAACCGTTATTCCAAATTTTTTAAATAATTTATTATTCTTTCTTAAAATCTGTCCCTTAATATCAGAACCTTCCCCTCTGGTATGAATAAATCAAGTTTGAATCACCGATGCCGGACAATTCAATTATAAATAATTTTAGAATGTATATTTGTTTCGTAAAATTCTATTTTTGATGGCTTGAAAACTTATCTTAACTTATACTTGTATTATTAAAAACATATGATTAACAAGTTTTCAATTTTTTTTAACGTAAAGTAATTTTAATTTAATTCACAGTTGTTTCTTTGCCAGTAGTAATTTTAAGAAAAGGCTTTGGAAATAAAAATTAATTTTATTCATCACTTAAATTATCTAATCAGTTTCAAAATTGAGATAATTCTTCCTTTGCTAAAGTAGACAAAAATTATTGTCCTTATTTTAGATTTTTAGTTAATGATGATCTTGGTAATTATATCTATACTGTAATATAAATATTGTTCTTGGCTTGTACCATTTGTACTAATGTCAAGATCAATGTCAAAATCATAAATTTCTTCTGCTTATCTTGTTATTATAATAGTATTTAATAATTCACAAGATTCAGTGACAGATAAAGTTTTATGGTTTGCTCTTCTTATCGCACGTGCGTATAGAAAACGAAATTTTGCAAAGAAAACAAAATTTGATGGTAAAAGATGTCCCATGTAACATAATCAGCTATACAGTTTTATGATATCTGGTATGCATATTTTTCTAAGGGCTCGTCATATTCATCATCTGTAAATTAAAAAATTGCTTATTCTAGAAAAATTAACATCGAAACATTTCTCAATATTCGTGAGAAAAAAATATGAGTAAAGTAAAATTTTTATTTAACATACCCAATAATGGCTTAGTGATGCATTTTGCTAATATTTCTTTTTTTAAAACATGATTTTCCACTAATATAAAGTATTTTGTGTCAGCTTCTAGCTTCTTAACCACATACTTTATTTCAGGAAGCGAAGTGAAATGATCGTAAACAGAAGGGGACTGTTTAAAGTCAAGTACAGTTATAAAATATTTTATGATTTCGTCATTATCAATAGGTTTTTTCCAGTAAAGTGTGCATGTTGTACTCGTGACATCTAACACCTTAAGTTGACCTATGGGTGCAGAAGGAGAAATTACTTATGATATCAGATCTGATATTACAAACATATCGAAATATTTGGAAAATGATTTCATACCTAAATTAGGTTTAGTAAGACATTCCGTAGACATCTCCTTGTTTGTATAGTTATCATAAACGGAAATTTTGTATTTAGTAGCAGGTTGCAAATTTATGAATGTGAATAACAGTTCCGGAATAAAATTAAAATATCGAGTAATCATTTTCTCTATACATAAAGAATATACATATATTTAACATAAACTAGATTTTTAGTGTTAGTTTCAGTGTCAGTTGGAACAAACTAATTTGCATAATGTAAGAAGATTATATATATGAATTTTCCAGATTGACTTTTCTTTCATACTTACTATTATCCTTTGGGTCCAAAGCAAGATCGACAGACTCCTTTTCAGCAATACCTACAACGTATTTTAATGTTTTGTAATTGTCTACAGGTTTTTTCCAATAAACGCTGCATGAAGTATTTGTGACATCTAATTGATGAAGTTTACCTAGGGGTACAGTAAAAAGAACTGTTAAACCATTCCTCTGATCTCGCACTTTGAATTAAATAAAAGTTGAATCATTGGTAGTTAAGTAGGTAGAGTACGTACCTAATTGAGGTTTAGTGATGCATGAAGTTGTGACTTCGTTGTCTTTGTAGTCCACGTAAACTGAAATGTTATATTTAGTACCAGGTAGTAGGTCCTCGACCGTATACTGAATATCAGAATGGGAGGAAAGGTACCGATAACTAGTATAACTAGACTGGTAGTCAAAGGCACTTATAACGTATCTAATGATTTCGTTATCCTTCGTAGGTTTCTTCCAAGAGATTTTGCATGTTGTATACGTGCTGTCCAAGGCCTCCAGTTGACGTATTGGTTGAACAGCTACATCTGTAAATTTAAACATTTGTTAAAGCTAATAGGATAAAAAAATCTAATCCACTTCTTTTGCGAAATCTCTAATTCTCTACAAATTCAATGGGTAAGATTTTGAGTGCTAAAATTAAATACGAACAATAGTTTTTAATGTAAATTCCCTATTTATATTATTCAATACTTTTATACCTATTTCAGGTTTAGTAATGCATTCCGTTAACATCTTGTCTTCAAAATATTCAATGTTCACAGAAATGTTGTATTTAGTTCCAGGTTGTAGATTTTTTATCATAAATTCTACTTCATGATGGGAAGAATAATATTTGTCATGAATGTACTCAAAGCCATTGTCGTAAATACTAATAATGTATTTGAATAGCTCCTGATAATTTATAGGGTTTATCCAAAACAAGGTGCATGTTGTAGATGTGACGTTCACTACTCTCAATTGATCTAAAAGTTTAAATTTTATTTCAATAGTCATCAACCAAAAAACAATGTTAAATAATTCATGGATAGAGGATTTTGCTCAAAATTAGAAAAGCTATTTGTAATTATACTTACCAAGTGCACTGACAGTAATGCTTATAAATGTTGCAGCAAATCCAGCAAAGAGTATAAACTTCATTTCAGTGTAAAGACAATTAGTCAAACTTGTTCTAAACTAAGTGTTAATTCAACTAATGCAGACATTTGTTCTATTAGTCTACATTTATAGTTATTAGATTCATTATCTTCTTAATTACCAACATAAAATTATTACAAAAGTTTGTTTTTTCATCTTAAAATTTGCTATATTATAAATCTTTATTCTATATTAGATAGAAATTCTATTATTTCAATTGTTGACTAATTGTATATATTTTGTAATAGTTTGTTTTATTAATATCTCCTGGTAACAGTTTATCAAGATTACTAATTCAAAGAAAGTATAACAATTTAAATTGTTTAATGTAAATAACAGATTCGTACTGCTGAGATTATACTACAATCATAGCTCATCTTTTTTTAAAAATCGAAGAATAAAATCTTAATCTGCATTATTGATGACTTAAAAACTTACATCTAAATACAATTAACAATATTTTTTTAATATAAAGTAATTAAACACTGAAGTAATTTTAATAAAAGGCTTTTAAATTAAAAATAGTAATTTTTATTCTTCTTGACAATTATTTAATCTATCAAAATTGAGATGGAAAAAAAATTAACCTACGATGCCTCTGTAAGTGCTCGGTGTCATGTGATTCCTTAGCATCTCCTAAGCTGACAATTTTTTTTATGGGTCCTGGCATTGGCACTGCGTTCCAGTGATTGGCACCCTTATAATAACAAGAAATAACTAAAACCTAGTATGTTTTGCATATGATTATTAAAATCTGGAGCATTTTTGACAAAAAGCAAGTATAAACTTTAGTATTTTTTGTTATTTAAAGAAAAAAAAGGTGGGTGCCAACTTTTTGAGACAGTGCCAAGTACTGGAACAGTTACCCTATTCTTTATTTTGGTTTACAGACAAGACGATTGGATTTTTCATTTCCTTCGAGAGGTTTGGAGGGTATCATCAAATAGTCAATTACATCGTAAAAAAATGAATTTTAATGTACATTATAATTACAATAAAATCGTTACATATTTACACTTTTCTAATGTATTACAATTAACTAAATATGTTGTATTTATGATGTCTTGTACGCATATTTTTCCAAGGACTTCTCAGATTTATCTGTAAATTAAAAAATTGCTGTTTTAGAAAAAAAGTAACATTGAAACATTTTTCAGTATTCATCAAAAAAAAAAAAATGTATGGTAAAATTATTTTTCAGAATGTAACATACCTAATGCTGGCGTTGTAGTACATTTTGACGCTAATGTTTTTTTCACTTTAGCAATGTACACTGACATAACATATGTTGTGTCAGGTTCTAGCTTTTTAAATACAAACGTTACTTCAGGAAACGATGTGAAAATTCTATATGACATAAAGTTTTTACCATTCTCTGAAGTTATGTAATATCTTATGATTTCATCACTATCAATAGGTCTTTTCCAATAAAGTGTGCATGTTGTATTCGTGACATCTAACACCTTAAGTTGATCTACGGATGCAGAAGAGGGATTCCGTAGTAAAAAAAATTAAATAAATTACAAACATATTTAAATATTTTAAAAATGATACATATCATACCTAAATCTGGTTTAGTGAGGCATTCCGTCGACATCTTCTTGTTTGAATAGTTATCATAAACGGAAATGTTGTACTTAGTAGCAGGTTGCAGATTTATGAATGTGTATAACAATTCCGGAATAAAGTTAAAATATCGACTATACAGTGTATCTATAAAATATGTATTTTAATAAATAAAAAGAATTATATTGCACATGGTTGTTTAAATTTTCTCGATTGACTTATCGTTCACTTACTATTAGGATCGACAGACTCCTTTTCAATAAAACTTATAACGTATTTTAAAGTGTTGTCATTATCTACAGGCTTTTTCCAAAAAACGCTGCACGAACTGTTTGTGACATCTAATAGATGAAGTTTACCTAGGCGTACAGTAAAAAGAAATGTTAATTTTTATACCATACAAAGAAGTCTTCGATTGTCTTATCTTCATTGTTTGATTAAACCATTCCTCTGATTTCGCACTTTGAATTAAATAAAAGTTGAATCATTTGTAGTTAAGTAGGTAGAGTACGTACCTAATTGAGGTTTAGTGATGCATGAAGTAGTGACTTCGTTGTCTTTGTAGTCGACGTAAACTGAAATTTTGTATTCAGTACCAGGAAGTAGGTCCTCAACCGTATACTGATTATCAGAAAGGGTGGAAAGGTACCGATAACTAGTATAACTAGACTGGTAGTCATAGGCACTTATAACGTATCTAGTGGGTTTGTTATCCTTCGTAGGTTTCTTCCAAGAGATTCTGCATGTTGTATTCGTGCTGTCCAACGACTCCAGTTGACGTACTGGTTGAACAGCCACTTCTGTGATTTCAAATGTTTGATAAAACCAATAGGAGACACAAAATCTAACTAATCCCTATTTGAGTATTAATTTTTATACCTATTTCAGGTTTAGTAAGGCATTCCGTTGAAAGCTTGACTCCTGCGTAGACAATGTCTACTGAAATGTTATATATTGTTGCGGGGTGTAGATCTATCACTGTAAACTCTATTTCCTGATATGAACAATAATAACTCTCAACAATGTACTCAGTGCCATTGTCGTAAGTAGCAATAACGTATTTGTACATCCCCTCATTACTTGTAGGTTTTCGCCAAAACAAGCTGCATGTTGAAGATGTGACGTTCACTACTCTCAGATGATCTGTAAGTTGAAACGGTATTTCAATGGTTAAATTATGTTAAAAGTGTGTTAAAATTATGTTATAATTATGTTAACATTATATTAAAATTATGTTAACATTATGTTATAGATTAACATTATTAACGCATTATTTATAGATAAAGGTTTTTGCTCAATTACAATTAGAAAAGCTTATTTATAATTAAACTCACCAATTGCAGTGACAGAAAGGCAAAGAAATGTTGCAGCAAAACCAGCAAAGAGTATAAACTTCATTTTAATACAACGACAATTAATGAAACTTGCTCTAAGTTGAGTTATAGTTCCACTAATGTAGACATTTGTTCTAATACCCTATTTTTATAGTAAGTGGATTCATTATCTTATTAATTACCAAGAAACATTATGAAACTTATTACATGTTGTCTGTTTTTCATCTTTTAAATTTGCTCTTATAAATCTTCATTCTGTATTAGATAGATATTCTATTATTTCAATTTTTGACTAATTGTATGTATTTCATAATAGTTTGTTTAATTAATACGTTCTGGTAACAATTTATCAAGATTATTTTTAAAAAAGTATAACCATCTCTTCAAATTATTTTTCGAGTCTAATGATAAAATTTTAATCTTATTTTTTGATGACTTAAAAACTTATCTAAATACAATTAACAAGTTTTCGTTTTTTTTAATTTAAAGTATTTAAACACTGAAATTGATTTAATGAATAAAACAGTTCAACTTAAATAGCTGGCGACATACATACCCACTAAAATCTGTGAACCTTCATTTGGACCCTTTTGGAACTGTGGTAAGACTTTTGTCTTCGAGGGTAGCTTCATCTTTGTCGCAAATACGATTTTTATCCCTGTGGTTATCCTGCGTCAATATCAAGGTCAAAATCATGAATTGCTTCTGCTTATCTTGTCATTATGGCATTTAATAATTTACAAGATTCAGTGACTGATAAAGTTTTACGGTTTGCTCTTCTTATCGCACGTGTACTTCGTGAGAGTTCTGTGCCCTCGTTTATCTAATATCGAACTGATCCTAAAGCTTTGTTCGTATCTGTTTGTAAATAGAATGTCTTGGATAGGTCAGAATAACCATAAATTGGTAAATTCTCAAAAATTATCAAACAGCAGTTTGAAACTTGTGGTCTACGAAATTATATTCTAAACTTAAGAGTTATTACAGTACTTTTCTTTAGAAACTGGATGGTAATGGCTAATTTTGATTTTTAGCGCCTTCGCGGTCTTTTTTCTAATTAGAAACAATTTTCTACATTTACTATAAAGCATCTATCCTGTTGTAGATCTTAAAAATTAATGGATAGCATTTCTTTTAACATTTAAGGATCATGCTGAATCATGCTACTTGATTCCATTTGAATGTCGAGTAATAGAGATTTATGCGGGATGTGATGCAAACAAAGTGATATATATTCTATCATAAACAGATCATTGTAACTTTATTAATTCTCACAAGTAATTACAATTTACATACAACTATAAGAGAATTAGATTTCGAATTGTTAGATATTCAAATTTTTGTGTTTCTTAACGAATCATCATTAATTGTAAAGTATTCATGACACCCAACAACTGGGTCCTTAGAACCTATTGTAGAAAACCTGCAAATGGAAATTTATTTAAACATAAGTTTTATTAAAGTTTCATTAAAGTTAAAGTATTTTTAAGAAACTATGTTTCATACCCATTTTAAAAATCAGTGGTACATTCCGTAGAAAAAGTGGTGTTTAGAGAGAAAAAATATACCGAAATGTTGTACGTAGTTCTAGGATGTAGCTGCTCCATAGTATATTTTATTTCGGGTAATGATGTCGAATAACGATAAGTGATAAAAGAAGTGTCAGTGTAATCTACATTTATATTGTAATCTAATGATTCGTAATCATTTGTAGGTTTTCTCCAAAAGACAGTACATGTTGTATTCGTGGTATCTAATACTGTAACTTGTCCTGTGGATGATAGAAGGAAAAGAATCGTAAATTGAAGCAATTGAATGTATTCCACTGATGCTATTTTACTCAAATTTCTTTTCAAAGCAGTTTTTCTTTTTACTCTATTTCGACCAGAGGGCACATTCATTTTTTAAAACCTAAGCTCAAGACATACCTATCTCTGGTTCAGTGATGCATTTCGTTGACATCGTTGTGTTTGTGTAATCATTATAGACTGAAATATCATACTTTGATCCAGGTTGTAGATTAGGTAAGGTTAAAAGTATTTCGGAGTGAAACAAAAGTTGTACATTAGAAGTGACCCGTCCTACAAAATAAATGGTTTTTGGAATTTTTCATTGAAAAATAAAGTTGGATTGTTTTCTTTCAAAAATGTCGCGAGATTCACATTGGGTTATCGGTTATTTTTCTTTTTATTCGGTACTTACGCCAGTTTCTCTGCTCTAGAACATTGTGGCGATTGTCGACAACATTTATGACGTATTTTATCATTTGATCATCATTTACCGGTTTTTTCCAAAAAATGCTGCATGTTGTATTTGTGGACTCCAACGTTGTAAGATGACCTATGGATAAGGTAAAATCTTAATTAAAATCACCTTTCTTTAAAGAATTAGTATTGCTACTAATTTCCAAGTATACGTAAACATGTACCTAATTGCGGCTTAGTTGTGCACTGAGTTTTCACCTCGTTCTCCTGGTAGTCAATATAAACTGAAATGTTATATTTAGTGCCTGGTTTTAATCCCTCAAGTGTGTATTCTACTTCCATAAGTGGAGAAAAATGACGATAAGTAGTAAAATTTAATTCCTTGTCATGTGCACTTATAACGTATTTTACAGATTCGTTAACAATCTCAGGGTTTTTCCAAGAAATTTTGCATGTTGTGTCCGTAGCGTCTAACACGTCCAGTTGACGTACTGGTTTATAAACGATTCCTGTGAATTAAAATTTAGAATGTTAATTCAGTTCTGACTATAAATTCATTGTCGATTGAAACTTTAAAAACAAGTAACTTACCTGTTTTTGGTTTGGTGAGGCATTCAGTTGTCAATAGATTATCTGACCTGGTGCCATTTAAATAGTCAACAGTTACTGAAATGTTATATGTAGTAGCAGGTTCAAGCGTCTGCAGCGTATATTGAAATTCGGGATGCGAATCATAAAATGGATAAAAAGTATAGTTGGAATCTCTGTCATTCGCACTTATAAGGTACAATAAAGTTCTGACATAAAATTTAGGTTTCCTCCAATAAATACTGCATGTTGTGGTAGTGACATTCAACACCTTGATTTTATCTACGTATATATAATTTTAAGGATTGTAGAATTAATTTTTTTTCACGATTAATTCGAATAATTAATTACAATTGTTTAATATAACGAACGGACTTCATCACAATTTATCCTTAAGACCCCGCACTGTTTAAAAATAATAAACTATCGATTCAACTATCGAAATTAGGATTTGATGACATTTTATTTAAAATAATTTCCTATCTTAAATTATTGTATATTATATTAGTTAAAAATAAAGTAAAAATAAATTAAAATAAAGTAGTGAGAAAAAATTAATATACTTACCACTGGCATTGCTGGGTTCGCAAGTAAAAATTGCAGCAAATGCAACAAAGAGTATGAACTTCATATTAATGTTAAAGACGATCTTATTTTCAAGTGACTTAATTTTCTGTTAACATATATTTATATAACGTTCATATACTTAATTATGCCCATGAATTATCTACTTAACCAACAAATATTGTGAAACTATTATACGATAGATTTTTGTATGTATTTTATTTTCGAAACTTGATAATACAATTTAATTTTAAGTCTTTTTACATCAGTTTTTTAACATATAAACATAGTGTATGTTTAAACAATTGGCTAACAGTAAATATAGCAATAAATAATCTTTACTCTTTTGAATAAAATATGTGTATTTTATTACTTTATTTTTATTACGCAGTTATATTTCAATCAGAATTTACATTATTGAAGAATTAAAATTCCCTCATGAAATTTTCTTTTCTAAATTTGAATTAAATTATAAAGAATGTGTATTATAACCTTCAGAGGGCCGGGGTGGGCACTATATAATTATTTGGTGCTTAAAAAAATTTTTTTTAATTTAACTATCAGTTCATGTCAATGAAATAAAAAAAGCATCTAGATTGATTGTAAAAGAATGCAAACATAGGTTTTAGAATTCTATGTTTATTTTATAATTGAATTCAATACATTTAATAAATTTAAAATCCTTTGTCATAAAACTTACACGGAGAGAAAATAATGTATTACATTATTTGTAAAATTATTTTATAAATTGGGGAAAAAGTGCCACAAACCGAAATTTTGACATAGAAAATACTAAATAGGTAGTAAAAGAAATAATATGAAATTTAGTAAAGTTATATTAAAATTAAACTAAAATTCTTATATTTGATATATAACTTTACTAAATTTCATATTATTTCTTTCACTATTTAGTATTTTCAATGTCAAAATTTCGGTTTGTGGCACTTTTTCCCCAAATTGGGAAATTCTTTTACAAAATTTAATATAAACTTTCTCTCCGTGTAAAAACTTCCATTTATCTTGATGCATTGATAGCAAAGTGGCAAGTTATATTAATGTCGTAGATTTTTGTATACTAATATACCAAACCTGCAAAGTAAAATTGTTTGTATGAATATAACCTATCTACCTGGGTAAGAATTTAAAAAAACGTGTCTTATAATAAATAATTTCATTTTTCTGTCAAACGGTTTTCTTATTGTACTTTATATTAAAAAATGACCGGATTTCGTGAAAGAAAGAAATAAAATTATTTCATTAATGACACGTCTCAAAATGAATTTCATACATGAATTAACTTTTGTGATACATTCCGTTGAGATTAGAGTATTTGTGTGCCAAATATACACTGAAATGTTAAATTTAGTTGCAGATTGTAGCAAATTCAAAGTATAATGTACTTCGGCAGAGCAGGAATAATATTCATAAGTTTTGTTAAATTCCCTTGAATAAAATACAGTTACATCGTATTTTAATAAATCGTAGCTATCTGTGGGTTTTTTCCATAAAATCCTACATGTTGTATCAGTGGAATCTAACACTGTAAGTTGACCTATATACATACAGAAGCAGTAAATTAAAACAGTAATGATAAAATTGTCAAACTAGAAAAATTTGTTGTCTTAAATTATCGATGATCTCACATAATCAAAAAAATTTCAAAATCTGTTTTAATTAAATATCATACCTAATTCTGCCTTTGTAATGCATTCCGTTGAAATTGTGGTGTTTGTTTTGTCATTAAACACTGAAATGCTGTAGTTAGATCCAGGTTGTAAATTAGGCAAGGTTACAAGTATTTCGGGTTGAAATACATATATGTTTTCATAATATTCCCATTCTACAACAAAACAGATACGTAAGTACACTTTTAGTGAAAGAAATTTATTTTACTTAAGGAATATTGCAGGATATTTTAAGGGATAAGAAGATAGTGGGCCTTCAACCTTTTACCATTATTTGCTATAAAAATTTGTAATGATATAGTTAAATTTAACACGAGTTAATAGTTTAAATATTAAACTCCAGGTCCGCGAAATATTAGTTACGGCCCTGACGACGCGTGAGTACAGCGCACGCGTCCCCCCTCCAGTCCGTGCTGTCTGGCTATATAAGTTGAAGCGCAACCTAAACGCTTGCAGTTGAAGGGATTATACCCCAGAGAGAGGTTTTACTTACGCTTATTTTTCTGTTGAAGAGAATTAGAGTCAACTGCGCTGACAACATATTTTAAAGTTTCATCATTATTTATAGGTTTCTTCCAAATAATTTTGCACAATGTATTCGTGGATTCTAGCACTTTGAGTTCACCTATAGGTACGGGAAAAATCATTTAGTTTTCATAATTAATGAATTGGTTAAGTAGGTAAATATTTAGACACCTAATTGAGGTTTAGTGATGCATGAAGTTGTGACTTCATTGTCTTTGTAGTCAATGTACACTGAGATGTCATAATTAGTACCAGGTTTGAGGTCCTCGATCGTATATTGAAGTTTAGAGAGGGAAGAAAAGTACCGATAACTAGTATAATTAGAATCATTGTCAAGGACAGTTATAACGTATTTTGTGAATTGTTCAAGCCTTGTAGGTTTTATCCAAGAGATTTTGCATGTCGTAGTCGTAACTTCTAACACTTCTAGTTTGAGAACAGGTGGTATGTAGATATCTGTGAATTAAAAACTGATATTTTCCCTTTTTCGAAATTTCAAAAAGAAAGTTTAAACACATTTATATTTTTTAAAAACAGTACCCCACCTGTCATAGGCTTAGTGGTGCACTCGGTTGAGATTGGATTTGCTGCCTCTGTACCATTTCGGAAATAAATATCTACTGAAATGTTATATACAGTTGCAGGTTGCAACCACTCGCAAGTGTATTGTGCTTCGAGACAATTAGAATATGGATAGAAAATATAATTGTACTCTAATGTTCTTATAATGTTCATTAATTTAGTAGAATCATTTAGAGGTTGTTTCCAGTATAAAGTGCATGTTGTAGATGTGACGTTCAACACTCTAAGTTGATCTATAATGATAGAAATAGAAGAAGAGCAAATAATTGCTCATATTGAAATTTATAGGAAAGTAATAATAAAAATAATAATAACTTACCAATGGCACTCACTGATATGCACACAAATATTTCAGCAAGAACAATAAAGAGTGTAAACTTCATTCTAATATTAAACACAATTAGACGATATTATTTACAAGTAATATTTAATTCTGTTGATAGAGAACTATAGTGTTTAAATAAATTCTGGCTACAACTAAGAATTATCTATTCAACGGACAAAATAATATCATGAAAGTATTGCAGTAGATTTTTTATGAGTACTTTTTTTTATAAATTTTATGTCATTCTTTGCGTTTAACTTAGATTACAATTTAATAATGGAATTATTACGCAAGTACATAAGATACGTTTTAGAATTAAGCATCTGAGGAAAAGAATTTTTTTAAATAAATTTTATTTTCATTTCGTCCATCAAAGAGATATTGAACACCGTGATAAGAATGAGTAATGGCAGCTAGTGATTTGACCTAAAACTATAACTTGGTCCTAGATAGTTAAAACCATTTTTTTTTTTGTATTAAAAATGTAAAAAGCAGAATTTCCCGATGTTTTTTTTCTATTTTCTGGAATAGAGAATGTCTTGGACGGGATTTTATGCAAATGATTTAATTTCGTTTGTTTCTTGGGTTTTATTAGTATAAGCTTTAGAATTACATTATTTAATTATTAATTTAATAATAATTAATTTAATTAATTAATTACATTTTTTTCAACATTATTAAAAAGTACTTTTTGAGAAAATCAAAGAATTTTTTAGTTTTAAATGAAAGGTTTCATTATTAAAATATCTCGAAAACTGTTTGGTTTCATACATGAAAAAGGCTTTGTAAAAACTTCATTTTAATATTAATGAAAGACGAAATTATATGCATGTAACTTTTAATTTAAATAATGCAAAAATATATTCATATTGTGTTTATATAGACCATAAATTAAATTTCTAGTAAAGCATGAAATAATATCGTGAAAATTTTAGAGTCGATTTTTATAGGTATGCATTTATTTTTTTTTTAAAGTTTACGTAATAGTAAAAACTAGCCATAAATTTCTCCTTCTTTCGAATAAAATTGTATTTTTTGCTTCAGTTTTAAAGCAGTAAAATTTTTTAATCTTTTACATTATTTAAGAATTTAAATAATTTTTTGAAAATTTCTCTTTAAAATCATAAATAATGTAAAGGTGTAATATTTTCTTTAAAAGTAAATAATAACCTTTAGTGATATAGAAATTCTTTATTACTGCAGATTAATGTACGAAATGTACAATTTTATAAAGTAAATAAAAAATCCATTCAATAATTAATATAGAATAGTTGACTAGGCAAAAATTCTAAAAGAATTCTAAGAGAACATTTAAAAAACATTTAGTTTATTAAACCAATAAACAGTTAACATTTTTTGAAAACTGGCAAAAAATTTTTTGCTCAAAGAAAAGGGAAATATAATATGATTTTAAAAATAGAAGAAAGTTAAAAATGTTTTATTATCATAAATTTAATAGTCATCTCTTCAAATCATAAATTTGTATTTTTTTCACTTTTCCTATATTTTTAGAAGTTGACTCAAAAATATAAATACCTTGACAGTATAAAATTACTATATAATGATCCTTAAAAAAAATCATTTTACAAAAAAAAAGAAAACTTATTTAAAATTTGTCAATTAACTGAAGAATATGTTGCTGTTCAGCTTCTTTGTACTCTGGTTCTGCGGCATCTCCCAAATTGCCTGCATATTCTGCAAAAAAAAAATGTTAAAATTTAAAAAAAAAACTTTTAATAAAAGTTTCTGCCAAAAAATTATTTATTGAAATAAAACATAAAAAAAGGAAAATTATAAAATGTAATTCGTTAAAAAAAATAATTACTAAACTTTAAAATATTTAAAGTTTTTAAATTATAAATTTAAAAAATTTTTTTTAAATAACTAGGTACTAAACTTTTTTTAAATTTTATAATAATGGATAATAAAAATTACCTCGCATTATGTGTCTGATTGTTTTCAGAGACGCTCGTCTCTGTGATAAAATTCTTGTAACTCTTTGTTTAACCGCCGGAGGACAACCGGCACATGCTTCTAGAAGAATATAATCTACACCTTGTAGAATAAATAAACCGCCATCGAGTCTTTTTAAATAAGATTCATCCTCGTCAGTCTCGTCCTGTAATTCATTTATTTTTAAATAAAAAATTTTAAAATACTCATTTTCATTTATTTTATCTTACAATTATTATTTATTTAGAGCATTGATTATTATTTTTATTTTATTATTATAATTATAATTTTTAAAAAACTACAAACCTGCGTCTGCTTTTCAATTTCCTCCACTCTTTCTAAATACTTAAAATGAAGTTCCATGAGTCGGTCCACTTTTTCAAAATCATTTTCAGTAAATTTACTGAGTAACCGCTGTCTCTGCGTGCCTTTACAATTTTTCAACATACTGGCAATAATCCAAACAACATATTCTAAAGAATAAAAATTACTATTTAATAAACAATAATTGATGACAAGTTTAATTTTTATTTGAAACAGTTTTTAATTTTCAATAAGTAATATTCTTTTGTAATTACTAATTTTTATAATAAGTTTAATATTCTTTTTTAATAATTTAATAATAAGTTTATAATATTTTTTTAAAAATAATTTAATAAAAGTGTAAAAATAAAATAATAAAACACACCTTCGTGTTGTTCAACGGACAATAATTTTTTTCTATTTTTCGTTGGTGTTTTCATAAAGAGGGGAAATATTGTCCTCAGGCCCAGAATGTCGACAAATTTATTGCAATTGTCCTTACCATCTGGACCATTCATTGCATAACTGAGAACCTATAAAGATATATTAATAATATATTTAATAATTTTCTAAATTATTTATTAAGTTTTATTAATTAATAATTTTCTAAATTATTTAATAAATTTTACTATATTTAATAAATTTTATTACTTAATAATTTTCTAAATTAGAGACATTGAAAGTAAAGCATTAATTTTCTGAAATAAAAATTTTTTTTCCAGTAATTAAACTGAAGAAAATTTATTAATTCAATTTAAAATACCTTTAATGAACCATTTCTTGACATTTTCTTCTCGCGGAGCATCAAATTCATGAGTTGAAGACCTTCACCCCTGAGGAATCTGTCTTTGTTTACGGTTAATAACAAACTCGAGCATAAAACGTTAAAAAGATTTTCCATCATTTCCTGTTCGTCCGCACTTTGTGGATCGTGACGCTTGTAATACTAAAACAAAAATTTTTTTAAATTATTTTAAATGCAAACAACCAAAAATGGTTTTACTAAAAGAATTTTTATAAATTACTATATAAACACAAAGATATAGAAATATAAATTTATTATTTAAATCAAATATGTTTAAAAAATTCAATTATTTTCTATAGAATTTTAGAAAATATCAATTATTTAAAAAATCTGCAATTACTTGTTTGTAAAAATTCAAGTATTTTTTTATATAAAAATAGAGCTAAAATATTAACAAAAATTTCTTTTTCAGAATCTAAAATTTTAACTGAAATTCATTTTTAAATCAATTCTTGTTAAAAAATTTCGACGATAATTCAATTATTTAAGTAGATGAATAAATAATTGATTATATTTTTTAAAATTCAACTCTTATAACAAATTTTATGAAAACTTTTTGAAAATAATTCAATTCTTTCAAAGAATTTTAACCTTCCTAACATTTTTCAAAGATTTTTTTTTAAATTGTAGCTATATTTAAAAATAATTGAAATTCTTGTAAATAATTTTATTATTTACCTATGAAAATAATTGAATTCACGGGAAAAATTTTAATACTCTGTGAAAATAATTTAATTTTTGCGAAGAATTTTCTTGAAATTTTGGCAAATAATTAAATTTTTTTAAAGCATTTTATTAAAATTTAAAAGAATAATTGAATTAATTCAAATAATGTAATTAAAATTGTATTTAAAATAATTTAATTTCTCTGATAAATTTTATTATTTATTTTATTCAATTATTCAAATAATTGAATTTTTTTGAAGAATTTTTAAATTTTAAAAAATTTATTTATTTTTTATTTAATAAATGACATCTTGAGAAAAATTATATTTGTGAAAATAATTGAATTCTTGTAAAGAATTTTGTTTAACATTTTTTTTTAAATTCAATATTTCATTAATAATATTGAAAATAATAATTATTTAAAAAATAATTGATTTCTTTGAGAGAATTTTATAGAAATTTTTTTAAATTATTAATTTTTTTTAGAAAAATTTTTATTATTTATGAAAGTAATTAAATTTTTGCGTAGAATTTTTATATTTTCAAAAATAATTAACATCCTTAGAGAATTGTTATTATTTATGAAAATAATTTAATTCTTGCAAAGAATTTCGTTCAAAATTTGTTTAAATAATTGAATTTTTCATTAAAAAATTTTTAAAATAATAATTATTTTAAAAGTAATTGATTTCTTTCGGAGAATTTTATAGAAATTTTTTTAAATAATTAATTTCTTTCACAAAATTTCATTATTTATGAAAATAATTAAATTTTTTTACGTATATTATTAAAATTTATTCGAAATTTTTTTAAAGAATTTTATTTCAATGTGTTTTAATTGTTTCTAAGAATTTTATGAGAATTTATTTATTTTCTTTTATTTTTAAGAATAAATTTTTTTATTTTAACTATTTGCGAATTTATAAAGTAGCAGAAATTCGCAAAAAGGAAAGAAAAAAGTATCCTTTTGTGTCACAAATCTAAGAGAAAGGATCCAAATAGTAGTTAATTGTAAAAAAGTAGTAAATATTAGTTTTTAGTAGATGAATGCAAAGCCTGGGTAAAAAAAAATTGATACCGCAAGTTGTTGAAGTAAAACATCAACACCGTCCAAATCACCCAAAAGTGTAGCATTTTCAGTCGAATCTTGAAGGAGAATTGAAATTAATTCACTAGCGTAAAGTTTATTCGCATCGTAGGGCATTTTTGCTTTTATTCTTTTCAACAGCCACTGCATTAATCCCTGTTTTCCCGCTTCCGCTCTAAGTTCAGGATTAAATTCCAATATATTTTCAAAAATTGCTGCAAAAAATACAAAAATTTACTTATTTAATTTTTAAAAATTAATTTTTTATTAATTTTAGGATAATTTAATTTTTAAAAATTTTTTAAAAAAATTTTTTTTAATTTTTAAAAAAAATTTTTAAAAATGGTAGTTTTACCCCTTAGAGAAAGAGGAGAAACTTATTACCCAATGTATTGTGTACACCATCGCTTTCTTCCTTGACAGTTTCGTCCAGCCTCTCAATATTCTGTACAAGAAGTGCAAAAACTTGTTGATCGACAAGTGCATTTATCAGCGATTCAACACTGTCGATAGTCTCGTCAAAATTTTCCATATCCGTCAAATCTTGCAATAAAGTGACAATACCAACCGCAACATCAGTATTTTCGTGTGCCAAAAGTTCCAGTAGTGAAGGAACAACGTTTAATTCCACCATTGTTGGATATAAATCTGGACAAGTTGATACTTGTCGAAGTTCCTGTATTGTCTCATGTAATTCGATCTCCGATTCCATGAATCTAGAAAGTAGGGAAATTTTACAAGAATTAAATTTTTATTACTTCTTGTCCTATTTTTTTATTAGAAAAAACAAATCGAATAAAAGAATTGAATCCATTTTTTCTTGTTTGAAAAAAATCTAATAAATAAATTAGAGCTATTCTTTTATTTAAAAATCTAATAAAAAAAATGGGACACAAGAATGATTTTTTTGAAAGTAAGAAAAATATGAAATATACTTTTCTGGTTGATCGGGAAATTTGACTCGCATTTCCTGATTTCTGAGTGCTCGCTTTTCAAAGAGGAGAATCATTCGCTTGAGGGAAACTTCATCGAGAAGTTCCGTTTCGGCAGCTTCTGTTTCAACATATTTGAGAATATCTTCCTTCTCCTCCTCCGTGAGTTGTGTTTCGACTACGTCGTGAACCGAGGATGGAAGATCCGATCTAATTGGAGTTGGAGGTTCAATATTGCGAACTGGAGTACTTTCAACGTCAATTTGCCTTTGACGAGGATGATACGGAGTTCTGATGACCTTCTTTCTTCTTCTTGAACTCTCCCATTCATCTTCCTCATCATCTTGAATATCTCCTCCCAATCCTCGTTTTGGAGTGTTCGGAGGCTAAAAATAAATTTTCTTTTAAAAATTTAAATTTTAGGTATTTTTATTAATTTTTGATTTTTGTTTTTAAAAAATAGAAACAAATAAATAAATAAACTGTTCTAGACGAATAAATTATTAACTTTTCTAATTGAAAAATATTAAAATAAATAAATAAACCCTTCTGGTTGAAAAGATAAAAACATTGCTACCGGCCGAAGATCTATTTCTTAAAAAAAGGTCTTTTCTGCAGCCTTGATCCTAAGACGTTATAATTTTAATTTTTGAAAATAAATATTTTTTCCTATCTAACCCCGAAATAATTTTTTTAAAAATAACTTTCAACCTTTTTTTTCAAATAAAATAGTATAAAAAAATTCTTTTGAATTTGAATTCGTATAAAATATAAGAAAAATATCTATACTAAATATTTTATCAATTTTCTATTTTAAATAATATAGAAAGTAGAAAATTGTTGTTAACTTGTTACTAATTTTATTAATGATTATTTTTCACATTTTTAAAATTAAAAAATTTTTTTAAATTATTTTTAAAGTTATTTTATGAATATTAAGTTTTTTTTTTATAATTTTCTGACTCCAGACTCTACTCCATCGTCAGGGCATAAAAATTTAAGTCTTCGTATATTTTAATTATTTTTTTTTGGTAAGATAATTATCCATTAATTTTTATTTCATTTATTTATTTTTAAATGATTTTTATTATTATCTTAATTATGTATATAATTTTTATTATTATTTTAATTTTGTATATTTTTTTTGATAGACTCCCTGAAGAGGAAATCATTTAGATTTCGAAACGTTGGAGTAAATAAATATTTTAATTCATTGTCCGAATGTTTTCGTTTAATTTGCCTTAATTTATAAAGGATCTCGGACACGTTAAAGATTATTTAACTAATAGAAAGTACAATTCTGTCAATTATTAATAATTTTGTCAAATTTATTTAAAATTTCAATTTTTGTGTTCAATTTACAAAGTTTGAGGTTAGGTGACTGAGTTGTAAATTGTTTTCAAAAAGCAATAAGTATTGTAATAATTTGATAGAGAATAATAAATTTCACCTTGTAGGATAATAATTCTCCGATGTCCATTATTTTATTTTAATAAAAGGCAATTTTTGTGGTTATTTATTGTAAAATTATGTTTAATTCACCCCTCGAATGGAAACAATGCTTTAATAAACTTTAAGGCAGCACCGTCGTAGAGGAACTGTCAAAAATTTTGTAAACATGTTTCCAATGCACGACGACCTTAAAATCACGCGCATGTTCGAGAATCGAGAGATGCAGGCTTAGAAGGGGAAACGATTCAAGATGGACGCAAACTGGTTGCTATAATTAGACCAACCATAAATATTTTTAAAGACGAATTTATTTTAATTTTATTTGATTGAATTTTTTAATTAATTTTTTTTTTAATTTTTTAATTATTTAATTAAATTTATATTCGTCAGAATATTCATTGAAACAAATTCTTCATTTGTCCGAATTTTTATTTCCAAAAATGATTATTTTATAAAATTTTTAAGTCTTAAAATACTGAATAATCATATTTGACCGAATTTCTGCAAATGGCCGACGAACCATCAAAACCGTTAAAAATAATTCCACGTAGATTTTCAAATTGACCAATCACACTTTTTCTCGATAATTTTTTATTGGTCAATTTCAAAATTCGTGCTAAAATATTTTGTCAGTTGTCTATTCGGCCATTTTGAATTTCGGTCAAAAATGATAATTCGGTGTTTTAAGAATTCTATGAAAGATCAATTCTTTTACAAATAAAAAATTCGAATAATTAAAATTCAATTTTTACTAAAACAAAGTATAATGATACTTTAGTGGAAAGTTGGCACCTGTCCGTCAGTTTGCGTCCATCTTGAATTGCGTCATATGCGACGCTTAAATGGTTATGAACCAAGCATCTGCAAAAATTCAGAGAGAATCACATTTGTCAGTTTTTGAAAGCACTGTTGTAAACAAAGAAATTTTCACTCATTTCTTTTTTGTGATTGTTTCCATATTAAATAGTTAACTTAACAATTAACAGTTAAAGCAAATATGCCTTATTATGCCGTGGCGAAAGGACGAAGTCCTGGTATTTATAGTACTTGGTAAGAAGTAAATACTATTCTAAAAATACATTTTCCATATCAGTCTTGATATACTTTTTTTATAGGTTATAATTTTAAAGTTAAAATTGAAGTTTGAAGTTAACAGTAAATATTAAATTTATATCATACTAATATCAATTATACGAGGAGTCATTATAAAATAAACAATTTTCTTTTTTAAGTCGAAAATTTTAATTATTATTCTATTTATTTTTAATTATAATCATTTTTAATATTTCGAAAGACTTGATAGGTTATGTTATGTTATTATTTATTACTTGCAATGTTTTCTAAATCAAAATTTTTATTTAAAAACAAGTGAAGAATGTGGAACAATTCATTTTTAAAACTTGTAATATTTTTTAAAATTATAGTGTTTCTCCAAAGTAAAGACCTAGTAAATAACATTTTTCATAAGGTCGAAAATCGTTCTGCTAAGATGATCGAATTTGGCCCTTATGAAAAATGCTATTATTTTGTTTTTATTAATAGACTTTTAAATTAATTTTTACAATAATAATATAAATGTATAATAATAAATAAATAATAAATAAAATAAATAAATAAAATGAAATAATTAAAATATAATAATAATAATGATAACAATGTTAATAATAATAACAATAATAATAATAATGTTAATTTCTTTTCAAATATTTTCCACAGGGATGAATGTAAAGCACAAGTGCATCAATTTTCAGGACCGAAATACAAAAAGTTCAATACAAAACAAGAAGCTGAAGATTTTGTCAGCACATTTGGAAATACTTCAAGAAAATCATCCAACACAAATTCATATTCGTAAGACAGACTATTTTCCTTTTTGGAAAATAATATTTTTTTAAAAAAAATTTTCTCTCCTTTTTCCTCTCATTTTATTTACTTTTTTATATTTAAAATCTTATTAATATTTACTTCTTTTTTATAGCAAAAGCAATTTCCCGAGCACAAGTGTAAAACGACCGTTTGAACCGAATTTATTTGACAATCGGGAAGAAAAGCGTGCGAAATATGAAGCAAGTAATTTTGAAACTTCTTCAAAGGTAAAAATTATATTTTTTTAAAATAAATTTTAACTTAATAATTACAAAGGAAAAAAGAGAATTAAAAAAATTTTTAAATTAAAAAAAACTCAAATTCTTTAATTAAATACATTCAAAATCTAAATAAGTAAAAATTTAATCGATAAACTTATAAAGTTAATAATGAATTGAATTACAGTTAATTAAATGTAAAAACTAAAAAAGTTTATTTCGATTATTAAAATAGATTGGAACTCATGGTTTAGAAGAAGATGAAAATGGCTTCGTGAATGTTTATACCGATGGGGCGTGTTCTCAAAATGGGAAAAGAAAAGCAAGAGCAGGAATCGGTGTCTGGTTCTCTGACGATCATCCGTTGTAAGAAATTTAAATTTTTAAATTCTAATTTAAAATAATAGTATTTTGTTTCTCTCCTTTTTGCGCTATAGAGTTAAAAAATTAATTTTAATCAATTAATTAAAAATTGATTATAATTAATTTTTAATTAATTAATTAAAAATTATTTCAAAGAAATGTTTCGCGAGCTGTTGTCGGCCGCCAGACAAATAATATGGCAGAAATTCAAGCGGTAACAATCGCAGCAAGACAAGCACAGAAAGCTGGAATTAAAAAATTGAAAATCAACACAGACTCACAATTTCTCATTAATTGTAAAACAAAATGGATGAAAAATTGGAAGGCCAGAGGTTGGAAGACTTCTGATGGACGTCCAGTGATTAATAAGGAAGAACTTTTAGAAATGGAATCTGCAACTGCGCCGCTTCAAGTTTCTTGGGTATTTCACTGTTTCGCTCTGTAGCGATTTTTATTTTAATTTGGAAAAAAAATTCTCATTTTTTAAAGAAGAGGAAAATTCTCTTCTTTTAAAAAAAGATTTTTTTCCAAATTAAGAGAAAAAATTTTTTACTTACCACTTTATAATACGAAGACTAATTTTTAAGTTATATTTTATTTTCAGAATCATGTTCGTGGTCATAGAGGAATTCACGGAAACGAAATGGCGGATAAATTAGCGAGACAAGGGGCTGAGAGTAAAGATGATTGAGAAACGACTTTTAATATTTAATTTTTCTTCTTCTTTTGTTGTAAGATTTTCTATACGTGTATTTTAAATACAATGTTTTATTATCGTTTTCTTTCTTGTAGGTTTAGAATATTTTTGTACAGCGTTTTCTACTATTTCTGTTATAAGTCTTTAAGATGGAATAAATTATTTTTTCTAAAACTTCTAATTATTTTTAATCAACTCCCAGTAATAATAATTAATTTTGTTAAAATTCTGTCTCTCGAGTGAATTATATATTTATATCCATTTTAGAAGAGTAATAATTTTTCTTTTCCAAATTATCTGTTCATTTTATAAAAAACCAATAATAGATTAATTTCTATTGTTTGTAGAAACAAAACAACATTTTGCAACAGTTGTTGCAATGTTTTTACAATATTTGCAAATAGATTTTGTAAACTATTGGAGATCTTGTTATTGATATTTAAAAATTTGTCCTAATCTTTGACCTATATCATTACATTTACAACAAAAATTTAGTAACATTAGTTTTCCTTCTATTCTTGACAACATTATTTGTGGTAAAAACGTTTGAATCGAATTTTCTACAAAAGCCTAAAACTGACATCAGGATTTTATTACTATTTTAAAAGAAAACCCATTTAGGATGAGAATGGCTCCGATAGTTCTTGTATCCCTTTTTTTTCTTTACGGAACAAATTGGTTTTCGTCTTGCTTTGAGATTCCCGAATTTCCATTCGTTATTGATAAATTTACTGATTCAAAGTTCAGGCAAATTATTTTGTTATTCAACAGTAGTGATTGTTCCGATTTGCCAATAATTACAACAAAATTGCCAACTATTGCAATTGGGTACCAAAAAGCTACGGAAAAATTAGCTCGAGAATTGAGTAGATACAACAATCCTCAGTCAACATTAATTGCAATAAGTCTACCATCAGTGAAACTTGGATTAAACAATTCGGTTCTGGAAAATTTCTTGACACAACTAATTGGAATTGAACAAAGACCAAAAGTTTTGATGATCACAACAGGAAATGCAAGCAAAAGTTATCATCGAAAATTTCTCAAAGTGATGTGGAGCAGAAACTTTTTGGATGTGACATCTTTGATTCAAGAACGAGGTAAAAGTGAGTCTGTTATTCAACGCTACTTTAATCCCTTTACACGAAAATTTACAAAAAAGAGACTTTCAGTAAAGATGGATTTGTTTCCTGATAAATTGAAAAATCTCCATGGTCATCAAATAAAGGTGGGATACTTCCACTTTCCACCCTATGTCTCAATTGTACGAAACAAATCAGATGTTTTACGTTTAGAAGGATTCGATTATCAGCTACTGAAGATTTTTTCCGAAGTGATGAATTTTAGAATCTCGGAAGTTGTTTCTAACAAGACCGGTTGGGATATTGATAGATGTGAAAAGGAAAAGAACACCGGACTTAGTCGTGCTTTAATGTACAATGAGATTCAATTGATTGGCGTTCAAACCGGCAGGTTGATCAATCCCTGTTATGATAAATTTGTCAAACATTTGGAAAATAATTTGGGAACCTTCTACTATTCAGCAGTAACGCCAATTACATCCGTAGAAACTACTCTACTTTCGGTAGAATTTAAAGTATCGTTCCTATTATCAATAGTATCTTTACTAATGATAATTTGGATCTTCCCAAAAATCGTGCACTTCGAAACGGAAAATTGGCAAATGATGAATTTGTTTCGAATGATGCTGGGAATTGGTGTTCTGCATGAGCCGAAGAGGGCCGCAGAGAGGATCTTTTTTGCCAGCATACTCATCACCTGTTGTCTCTATTCGTCCGAAATATTTTCATCCTTTACCAGCATTAACTTGGGGAGGAGAAAAGCTTCCGTAATTGATACAATGAACGAATTGTATTCATCGAATCTCACGCCAATCGTTCACTCGAATTTGTTTTTAATCTTCGAAACACTTGACGAAGTAGACGGATTAAAATATATCCGAAAATCATCAAATGTTGCCAGCACTGATGAAGAATGTATCGAGTATTTGCGAAAGTACAAAAATGTGACATGTTTCATGAGGGAATTCAAAGCGACCCTGCTGGCGAATTCTTTGATGGTTGATGGTCGTCCGGTAATTCATAAGGTGAAGGAAAATTTGGCACAACTTACCAATTCCTTCGTGGCTGAACCTGGATTTCCGTATGTGGCAATTTTCCGCAAGATATTTACCAGATTGCAAGAATCCGGAATAGCGAATAAGTGGTACGCTAAATATTTTAACACCGATTTGGAAAAATCTGTACTTTCAGAAACGGATGAAAGTTCACTAATTAGACAGATGATCTTTATTCTTGGTTTTGGATTTGTGTGCTCGATCTTGACATTTATTGGCGAACTTCTACTTTACCGTTTTCAATGAATTCTTCTATTCTACATCTAATTTTCCCATCTTCTAGCCTTGAACTTACAAATCGATAACTATCCGTAGTTCGATCAAAGGTGGGGAACTTTGCAAAGCACTTCGAAAATTGATTTAACGAAAGTGGTATTACTTTTTGCCTTTAAAAAAAATATTCCCTTTGAAACGAACGTATTGAGAAGTAAGGTGAATATTAACAATAGTCAATCTTTTTCGAAGTTAGTTTTTCTTTTTGCTAATGGTTAATTTTTAGTTCCAGAAATAATGGAATTTGTAGCTCTTCTCACTTTTCTTCTGTACACAACTCAAATAATCCAGGCAAGTATCGACATTTCCTCTTTTCTAATCAAAAAAGTCGAAAGTGATCCAACATTAAATCAGATAATGTGGATAATTAACAATTCTTATCATCTTCCAATACAATTTCCATCTGTTCCTATTGATCATAAAACAGCATTTCCATCTGTTATTATTGATAAAAAAATCGCGAACGTAAATTTAGCTCAAGAATTAAGTACATTGTCAGGGTTCAAAAATTCCCGATCAACTTTAATTGTAACTTTCTCCATAAACATCCAGGCGAACGATTTAGCTCTTATGGACTTTCTGACCCATTTGGTTCAAGTGGAACAAAGACCAAAACTGTTAATAATCGAAAAAGTACCAGTCGCCAAAAACTATCGAAAAGTTCTCAAAAGTTTGTGGAATAGAAACTTCTTGGACGTCACGGTTTTGGAGTTAATTCCCCAAAAGAGTAAAAATGAAAAATTTATTCTAAACCTAAATGTAGAATCAGTGACACAACATTTTTACAATCCGTTCATGGGGGAGTTTACAAAACGAAAAATTTCTTTCGAAAGGGAATTGTTTCCGGATAAGTTGATAAATCTCCAGGGGTACAAATTGAAAATCGGGTATTTCCACTATCCGCCCTATTTCACAATTAGTCGAAACAAATCCGGACATGTTGGAAAACTAGATGGACCTGATTATCAACTAGTGGGAATTCTGTCTGACGCTATGAATTTTGAAGTGTTGGAAATAATTTCGAATAAGACAATCTGGGATGTTAATTCATGTATAAAGGAAGAGAATACAGGTTTTACTCGAGCCCTAATGTTTAATGAAATTAATTTTGTTGCTGTACAAACGGGTAGATTGATAGTTCCCTGTTTGAAGAATTTGATAAAGTACATCGACTTGTCTTTTGGAAAAATCTACTATTCAGCAGTTGCGCCAACATTGTCTGGAGATGATGTCAGACTTTCGATAGAATTCAAAGTATCCTACTTGATATCGATTACGTTCCTCCTTACGATTTTGTGGCTTTCTTCAAATCTGATGCAATTCGAACTTCGGAATTGGCAAATGATTGACATGTTTAGAATGATGCTGGGAATGAGTGTTCCAAGAGTACCACGTCAACTAAAAGAACGTCTACTATTCATCTGCGTGCTCACCGTTTGCTTTTTCCAATCATCCGTAATTTTCACAGCCTTCACTAGTCTTAATTTAGAGAAGGAATCGAGTAACCTAATCGATTCACTGAATGATCTGTACTCATCGAATTTCACACCCACAATTCATAAGAATGTCCTACAACTTTTCGAACTTGATAATTTGAAAGTTGCCCACTATGTGAAACGAGCCTCCATGGTTGCCATCACAGACAAGGAATGTATTTACTATTTGGCAAAGTATAGGAACATAACATGTTTCATGAGATCTACCCAAGCGGAAATGGAAATTAAAAAAATTGAGGAAGAAGTTGGTGGTGGTGTAATGCACAAGGTGAAAGAACCTATTTCGGTTTTGATGAGTTCTTTGAAATGTGAACCTGCCTTTCCGTACGAGTCTAGATTCAAGATAATATTTTCGAGATTACAACAAACTGGAATTCCTTATCGGTGGCAGGAGAAATATCTAAAAAGTACCATTCAAGGAGCAACGAAAGCTGAAACTTTAAATTCAGAAAGCGATGCATCAAATTTGCAGGTTTATCAGAACATCATCTTTATTTTGAGCGTTGGATTTAGTTGTTCGATTGTTATGTTCATTGGGGAATTACTTTTATATTATTGTGTCAAATCTTCGCGCTGTTGAATTTCTGCGTCTGTTTCTTTTTTTTGTTAGTTTGACCATATTGTACAGTTTTCGAGAACCAATCACATTATTGCAATAAAAAAAAAAAAAAAAAAAATTCCGTTACCTTGAGATCGACACGTTGCATATTGCATACCTAAGTGATTGGTTCTCTTAATATTTCCACGTCATCTTCGCTGTAAATTTAAAAATATTTTTCAATATTTTAAACTCTTAAAAAATTTCGTTTTGAGAAAATAAAATTTATCATTTGTGATATCTACTACTTTCCATAGCACATAATTATTTTCTTTCTTATTTCAAATTTTGTAAAGACTTATATTCTACGAAATTGCATTACCTTTGATAGCAAAATTACTGTTTTATTTTTTAGTCCCATTATTGTTTGAAACTGTTGGACTTAAAAAAAATGTACGAAAGTATAAAAAGAACACGTTTTCAATATCGGTTGTTATAGCTACATTATAAAAGAACATAAAACTAGTATATAAAGACGAGTTTCGTGAATCTATTTTCCACTGTAAAATATTCAACATTGTTCTAAAATAAAAGTGAAAATGAAACAATTTTCAATTATTTTTTTAACTTTTAGTTGCATTTATATTCTGTCTTCTTATGCATCCGATCAGGTAATTATTGTTGATGAAAAATACATGTATTACTTGTTAGTATAAGAATATTTCAAATAATGGATTTTTTTTTTTTTTTTTTTTAATAAAAACGACACATTTGGACAAAAATGTTACTTTTATTTTTTAACAGTCCAACGTTTCAAGTTAAATCATAAACTTCTCTGCAGGAACTACAAAAATATATAAAATACAATCATTAATAAAATTAATTAAAAATGAAAAAGTGAAATAAAATTGTAATTTTCACTCACCATATTAAAAACAAAAAATATTTTTAAACAATAACTAACATGTGTCATCTTTTTTCCTTACAGTTTGAAATTCTAAGAGTAAGAATAATATAATTGCTTATAAAAAAATCATCAATTCATCTTTTTCTAAAAATTTGCTCAAAATTGTCAAATTTTACGAACAGTTAGTATTCTGAACACAATAATCGACATCACTTTCTAATTTCTTTTCCAGGCACTATTAAATGATGTAAGTACATAAAAAAATAAATAAAATATGTCGAATTGAATAAAATTAAATAAATTAATAAATAATAATAAATAAGAAAATAAATAAATATTTTTTTAATAATAATAAATTAATAAAATAAAATTAATTTTTTAAATAATTCACAGAAATTCAATTATTTACAAAACTTTTTTATAAATTTCTTCATAATAATTCAATTATTTTCAAAAATAATAATTTTTCTTTATAGGAATTCAATTATTTTCATGAATAATAAAACTCATAATAGAATTTCAATTATTTTTAATACAATTTTAATCGAATTTCTCGAAAAATGTATAATATTCTTGAAAATTTTATTTAAATTCGTCGAAAAAATTCAATTATTAAAAAAAATTTTTTTTGAAAAATTCATTTTGAAAATTTTATTTAAAGAAACATTCAATTATTATTCAATAAATTATTTATTTGTTTTCGAATAATTTTAATTTTGAAGTTACAAATACTTTTTATTTTACTTTTATTTTACTTCTTGTGAATTAATATGCCAACTTTCTTTGTTTTTTTTTAGAATGACAACCGAATAGTAAGTGGAATTTGATTTAAAAATGAATAATTAGTTTAAAAATTATTTTCATGATGCTGATCATAATTATTTTTTTTTGTAATCACTTAATATTAATTAGTTTATTTTTCAGGAAGAGTTGAAAGAAGTAAGTATATGGAAAATTGAAAACATTTTCAAACATGAAACGAGAAATGTTTTCACTAAATTTTACTAAATTAAAATATTTTATAAACAATTTTTTATTCTCATCTTCGAAAAATTAACAATTCTTTCTTTTATTTCTTTTAGAACATAACAATGATGGTAACTTTAAACCTATAACTGAAAATAAATATTATTAATCGAAAAATAGATATATCTTTGACAATTGATATACTTTTATCCTATTCTTTTTAATATTTTTTAAAAATAATCAATTTTTTTCTAGAAAGCAGCATATGAAGAAGTAAGTGTATTGACAAAAAAAAATTAATATTTAATTAAAGAAAATGTATATTTGCATTAACATTTTCATATAATTAGCTCATTTTTTAATCTTATCTTCAAAACTAACATGCAAGCCTTTTTGTTTTTAGGAGGAGAAAAATTTGGTATATTTAACTTTTAAAAATAATTATATTTAAATTTTTATCAGTAAGTTTCATTTAAGAGTCATTATAATTAAAATCATCGCCTCATCATAAAAAATTGACAATGAGTGTAAATTTTAATTTTTTTTTAACATAATCAAGTAATATTCCGCCTTTTTCAGATAGTTCATCAGATTAAAAATTACAAAGATCAAGAGGTATTCGCCTATTAAAGTATTAAATATAATAAATTAAAATTATTTTGAAATAATATTTAGCGTTGTATTTCATTTGGGGTACATTTTGGAATTATTTCAATTTTAAAAAACATAAATAATACAAAACAGCAAAATTTGAATGACTTTGCGAATATATTTTATTTGGATGAAAACAAATGAAAATAATACTCTCTTTTGTCCCCTACAGACTTATGACTTGCAGGTAAATATAACCTTAAATTATAAATTATTTATCAACAACCATATCGATATAATTACCACCTGAACATCTGACTCTAAATTAAAGCATTTAAGTTTTTTTTTATTTGCAGCAAAAAGTTCGTTCCGTAAGTGTATTTGAAAGTTATAAAAATTAACATCTGATGGTATAGGTACGTTTTTAATTTATTTTTTAATATAAAATTGTTTTATAATTTTTTTATTCTGAACCTAATAATTATAATAGATTCTTTTATCCCTTTTTTATTTCGTTTTCTTTAGGACAGAAAAAAGATGGTAAGTATTACAGAATTAAAAAAAAATATTATACATTTTTTATTCGTGAATATTTGAAAATTCTGTTATTACCCGCTATTATATACCCACGAATGTTATTTTTATTCAATTTGGTTTTCTTTGAATAATTAACATTTTTTTTATTTTATGACAGGAAGAAGAAATGTTTGTAAGTGAATTTTGATAAATAGAAAAATTAATATCTAATTAAATAAAGATTAAAATGTAAATTAATATTTTCAAGAAATTTTGCATATTATATCATTAATATTCTATGAACATTTCTTTTGTTCTAATCTTTACAATTAACATTAATTTATTTTTCTTTAGGAACTATTACAATTGGTAAGTGTGACTTATCTATAATGTGAACTTTTTTATTGTTTATTTATTATTATTATTATTTAAAATAAAATGTTAACAAGAAAGTTTCAATTTCATACTGTTTAGAATTTTTCTCACTTCTTTTTACGATATTTTTCAGAAACAATATAATGTCGTAAGTGTATCAAGAATTTATTGCAAAGCAATTAAATATCAAATTTTTTGTTTTATCTTTTTATTCTCATCATAAGAATTAACGTGACATTTTCTTTTTGCTACATTCTTAGGGGCTACTAAATGATGTACGTGTAACCTTATAATAAGCTAAATATATTTAATTTTATAAATACTTAATAATTTGTTAATAAAAAAATTTCTTTTCGTTTTTTCAGCTTGAAAAAATTGAAGCTGTAAGTGTATTGACAAAAAATTAATGTGGAATTAAGGAGTGATCCTTGAGGACCCTTGAGGTCTTTTTTGTACATTTTTAAATCTATTTTTCATGAATTTTTTTGAGACACAGGAATAAAGTAAACAAAATTCAGTTTGAAGGAATTTATTTTTTAACTTTTAAAGTTTACAAAAATATTATTCTAGTCAAAATTTTTTTTAATTTGTTTAGCCTGTAGATAGTAAACCAAAAAATTGTTATATTTGTATCACAATCTAATTTCGTTTTTATTGGTGCAGAAAATGGCAGGTAGTGCAGCCTCTTCGTTGAAACCAAGCATCCTGATGTATGATAATGGAATTTCCCAACTTGCGATATTCCTTTTAATCTTCGTTATGCATTTCTTTGTACTTAATTTTATTTAAAGACGCATTTTCTTTTTTGAATTTATTTATTCTTCGTAAAATGTTGATATCGATACTCCCTTATGTATCCTTTTTATTAAAATGGAGTAATTGACTAATTTATTAAAATAAATTAATATTGTTAATATAATAACATTTGTGAAAAAATACAGAAAAAAATAACCATACACTCTTTTCGAAAATAACTTCAAAGAATACAAGTAGCCATGAACTCTAGAAATCGATCGCTAAAATTGCAAAGAATTTTCTATGCTATAAACTTTGCACTTAGTTTGTCTTTCTAATGGAAAATAACTACAAAATTGAACAAGAGTTGCCTTGGACTCAAAAAATCGGTCTTTGGACAAATAGGTATTTATGTACATGCCACCAGTTTATGTTTATTTTTTATTTTCTCTTAGCGCAAATATCAACATCTATTAAGTTGAATAGGAATTTTTTATATTATTGACCTTTTAGCTCAACCTAATAGGTAGGAATATTTCAAAGGAAGACGTTATACGTCAAGTGGAATTCCTCTTACATACCAAAAGACAAACTTTGGAGAAACAGAATTTATTGTAAAAGCAGTTTTGGAAAGGAAATTCTCCATTACTAGGTAAATAGAATTCCCTGTACCTCACCAAACTTTCTTATTCAACACATAAACTTTCTTGTAGGGAATTAACAACTTTAAAACATTTTAAAAACCTAGAGCAATGTTTACCCTAACGTAGAATTTTACATTCCTTTCCAAATCCGTTGGATTTAACTATCGATCTCAATTTTTCGGAACTATTAAATAAGAAACTTTTTTTCAGAATGGAATTAGCATTCGTTATCTCACTGGCATTGTTGTTTAAAACAACCAATGGATTTGTACCATCAGGAAGCATTGACTTACCCACCTTTCTGATGAAAACCATCGAAAAAGATTCAAGAATAAGACAGATTATGTGGTTAGTCGAAAGTAAAACCGAATCCTTTGATTTATCAAAAGTTGCAACTCACATACCGTCTATTATCATTCCTCACAAAAATGCAAATGAAAAACTAGGTTTGAAATTGTCCGCATTGCCAATGTTCATGACCACTCGTTCAACACTAATTGTAATCAGTTTCAATTCAATGAACTTTTTTCCAAATAATTCCCTACCAGACGATATGGGAATACTGAACTTTTTCACCGAACTAATTCATGCAAATCAGAGACCAAAGCTTTTAATAATCGAAAAAGTCCAAATTGGCAGAAATTATCGAAACTTGCTCAAATTTATGTGGGAACGAAACTTTTTAGACGTGACTATTTTGGAATTAATCCACAGGAGTAGAAATGAAAATCTTATTTCGACGAACCCAAGTATGAACTTGATTTTGCAGCATTACTTGAATCCGTTTACAGCTCGATTTACAGAGAGGGAAATTTCGTTAGAAGGGGAATTGTTTCCTGAGAAGGTGATAAATCTTCATGGATACAAATTGAAGGTTGGATACTTCCACTATCCGCCCTATGTCGTAGTTACTAGGAACAAATCAGGAGATGTCGTCAATTTAGATGGACCCGATTATCAGCTTGTGAGGATCCTTTCCGAAACGATGAATTTTCGAGTTATGGAAATAGTTTCAACGAAAAATAGTTGGGATCGTAGTGTATGCGAGAAAGAGGGCAACGTTGGCATAACTCGCGCATTACTTTACAATCATATCAATTTTGTCGGTGTACAATCTGGTAGATTCATGTCCGAATGTATGTTGAAAGTGATCAAGTACATAGAGCTGAGTTTTCAGAATATTTACTATTCACCAGTGACACCAACATTGTCAGCTGATAATGTTTCAATATCCGTTGGAATGAAGGTTTCCTATTTGATGACAATGGTTATCTTGTTGGTAATGGCATGGCTTTTCGCTCACGTCGTCAAATTTGCAGTTGCGAATTGGCGAATGATCGAACTTTTCAAAATGATGCTTGGAATGAGTTCTTCATCATCACCCAGTGAATCAGCAGAAAGAATTTTTCTCACATCTACTCTTTTCACCTACTTTTTGTTTTCGACGGAAATTTTTTCTGCCTTTACAAGTATTAATTTGCATAAGCAACCGATTGTTGTAATTGACACGATGGAAGAATTATACGCGTCAAATTTAACACCAGTAATTTTTCCAAACGTGGAACCACTGTTTGATGCTAGTAAATTGCATATTGCGAAATATATCAATAGATCTATTATTGTTGTGAATACGGATAAGAAATGTTTGGAGTATTTATCAACGAATGGAAATGTGACATGTTTTATGAGATCGACAATTGCTGATTTGGGAATTAAGGAAGCTAGAAAGAAGAAGGCGGCGATTTCAATGCATAGGGTTAATGATTATTTGACGGATTTATTGAGTTGTTTGAAATGTGAACCGGGTTTTCCGTATGAGTTAAGATTTAGAATGTTGTTAACAAGATTTCAGCAGACGGGAATTCCTTACAAGTGGTATGAGAAGTACTTTGGTACTGAGACAGAGAAACCTACAATGGCTGATGCTTTTAATTCTGATGGCGATTCATCGAATCTGCAGATTTATCAAAACATGATGGTTATTTTTGGCTTTGGATTTTGTTCGTCCCTTGTTGCTTTTATTGGAGAGGTGTGTTTGCATTACTATAAACTTTGGAGGAAATAAATCTCTGCTTCATTTTGCTCCAAGATATCATGATTTTAGTGGAGCTGTTTTTTGGTATCTTCTCTGTTGCAAAGTTTTTTAATGTTATGTCTCAGAACAAAAGCAACATATCCTAAAATTATTTATTTAAATTGTCTGGTATTGATTCAAACCTGATTTATTAACAGAGGGGAAGGCTCTGATATTAGGGATTAGGTTTCAAGAAAGATTGTCAGATTGTTATTATTTTTTCAATTTCCAATTCCTGTATTGGACAGTTGGGGACCCAAAATTAAAATAAAAGAGATCATATTTTGTTTTCTTCCTTCAGAAATTTTACCGATAAGGCAAATTAATTCGTAATACTTATGTAAATTATAAAAAAATATTATTGAATAAAAATTGAAGTTTTGTGAACATCTGGAATAATAAAAACAAATGAGCCAATAGTTGCGAATTAAAGAAATGTTCAGGTTATTATTACTATTGTCAAAAAATTTTCTAAAAAAAGCTAATCAAATATGCCGATAAAGCATCCAAAGGGATGCAACTTTTTTCTGCTTTGAAATAATGTAGAAGCTTTAAATTTTTAAAAATGCAATTTTCAACATTTCCTTTCGGCAAAAACGATGGAACTAACTACACTGATTTTAACCATTGTCATAATTCTTCCATTCTTTATTCAATTTCATTATTTACTCGTAAGTAATTCAGATTAATTATTAATTATACTCAGTGTTCTGCTATCTATTCCACAACGTTAGGGTTTAAAAATAATAAATTTAATTTGATAAATATTTGGAATAGATTAATAACAAAATAAATAATTATTAAAGTAATTATAACCTTAAGATAAGAAATTAAATAAATTATGACTAAAAATACGTGCTACTTTTGCTTATTGGTTTTTTGTCAACCTAGGATTGTTTTCGGTTTTTTTTTTTTTTTTTTTTTTATTGAAGAAAATGTAATTATCCTTTAAGATTAAAATTAATAAACCACTTTCTATGGCTATTTATTTTCTTTCACTTTAAAGGAAGATCCTTGGATGCTGTGCAGAGCATTTCATTATTATTCCAGTAAAAGTCGACACAAAATTGAAAAAGCACCACGCTTAATTGTTCATTATCCAAAACTTCATGCTCATCAATTTCCAAGTAATTCGATAAATTCCATAAGTGTTTCTGAAACAAGTCTCAAAAATAATGAATCATCAATAATCGAAAAAAAGCAAAAAACTTTAGATGAAATTAGTCTTGAATTTGAATATTCAGCATCATCCTTAGAAACAGTGACAAACGAAATTTCGACATTTTCATCAATAAATAAAATAAATTCTGGAAAAAATCTCGAGAGAAAAATTTATGGTCAAAGTCAGTCGCATACTCCAATGATGATAAATAAATTTCAAAAAAATTCGACGCTTGTGAATAATAATAATAATAATCCAAAGGATATTAATGTAAAAAGTGGATGTACAGATTTTGTTCACGAGAAACCGAGTTTGGAAACAAATAATGCTCAAGTTGAATATTTATATTCGAGGGATCTTTTTCTTTTTGAATATCGAAAACGACCGAATGTCAAGTCCGAGGGAACGCAATCTGATAATAAGAAAACTGGAAGTTCGCGAATTTTTCGTTTCTAATTTACAATTGAATTTGAAAAAAAAAAATGTAAAATCGAATCGAGTTGTATAAATAAAATTTATTTCTAAACTTTTTTATTTTAGAAATTAGAATTAAAAATTTTTTTCGTAAATTTGTTTTGTAAATTTTGTTGCTGTTTGAAACAATTCACTTAATTTTAGAAATTGTAAAATATTATTTCTTGTTTTAGAAACAAAAAAAAAACTTTTTTTAAATGCATAAATAGATGCTGATAACGAAGTACAAGTTTCAGCTTCTTAAAATATTTATTCTTTCAAATTTAATTTCCAAAAAGTGGATGTCAGTTACACCTGTCAATTTATTTTGACAACGTAACAATGTTTTTAATAAAAAAAAATGAATATTATTTTTACGTTTTTATTACTTGCTTGTCGGTTTTTATTTTTATTGTTTCAAGTGGAGTTTACAGTAATGAAGAATAAGAGGAAAAACATTAGGACTTTTTTTTTGAATATTTAAAGAAAAATATTTTATCACTGTAATATTACGCTTAATTTTTCCTCACTTTATTCATTTCAAAAAAATTATCTCATCACTTTGCATATTGAAGCAGAAGGTAAGTATAAAATTGCCTACACTTTATATTTAATTTTTAAAGCTGTCCATTAATTATTGTTTTAGTTAATTAAAAAAAACCTTAAAAAGAGTTCAAAAATTTGAAAGTGTAGTAGAAATTTAAAAAATTTAAAAATTTAAAATAAAAATTTTTATCTTTCTTAAAATAATTTTTCTTACAGGTATCGAAGGGCAAATTTTTTCTAAAATTAAAATGAAAAATTCACTTTTAAAAAAATTGCTTTTAACTGGTTTACTCACTTTTTTAAATATAGAAAATTTTAAAAATTGTTTTGCTTCTGGTAATGCAGTAGAAGAATTTCTTGACAGTATTTATCCCTGGAAGGGATGCGGTGAAAGCAAAGAAGTTGAGGTACGGTTGTACAATTATTAATGTTCTTCTTAAAATATAAATTTTTAATTTAAAATGAATTTTTTTTTTAAATTTATTATTATTAAAATAAATGAAAATTTTTTGACATTAAATATAAAAATTAAAAAGAACACTTGAAAAAATATCCTTAAATATAAAAATGAATTCCTTTTATAGGAAATTATTCTAACGAAGGATAAAATTAAAGAATTGAAAGAGATGCCCGAACATGAAAGATTAGATTTTCTTTGCAGTAGAAATGTTTTACAACCAGTGGAAATGCAAAAACAATTAAGATGTAGATATGTCAATAGGGGAGATCCATTTTTACAAATAGCACCCTTTAAGGAAGAGGAACTTTATTTGGAACCCAGAATCCTTTTATTTCATGACATCATTTCTGATGCAGAAATTGATCTTATTACAGCTTTAGCTAAACCGGAGGTATTCCATTTTTTATTTCTGATTTTAGAATTTAGTTAATTATTAAATGTTATTAAATTATTAATTATTAATTATTAAATGTTGTTAAATTTTTAATTATTAATTATTAAATGTTATTACATTTTTAAATTTTAAATTTAATTTTAATTTTTACATTTTTTAATTATTAAATGTTATTACATTTTTAATTATTAATTATTAAATGTTATTACATTTTTAATTATTTATTATTAAATGTTATTAAATTATGAATTATTAATTATTAAATGTTATGAAAATCCTCAAGTCCATTTTTTATGTTCATAAATAAAAGAAAAAAATTAAAATTAAAGTTTGCAGCTGCTGGATTTAAAAATGTTGAATCTGGTATGATTGAAGTGGATGCCAAGTTGAGGGACACCCAAACAGGCTGGTTACATGATATGGATCATAGATTTGTACATAGATTAAGTACAAGAATAGGTGACATGACTCAGTTGAATATGGAAACAGCAGAGCAATTACAGATCGCCTATTACGAAACTGGAGGTCATTATAGGCCCCATTTTGATTTTGCTCTTGTAAGTATGTTAAAATTAGCATACTTTTAAATATTTTTTATCATACCCTTGACTTTTACTTTCAGAAATATAAAAAATGATAACTACTTCTAATAAATAATATTAATTTACAAATAGAGCACAATTTTTTTTTTTTTTTTTTTTTTTTTTTTTTTTTTAAATTTCATTAACTATTAATTTAAAAATATTTCACTTTAGTTTGATGACTCAGAAATGTTTAAAGAACTTGGAACTGGAAATAGAATTGCTACTGTACTTTTTTATGTAAGTGTTATAAATATTTTTTTAGTCAAAGAATCCTCAGCGTCGAATTTATCCAATTTTGTATTTTAATATAAAAAACATCCTTTGCAGTTTAATGAGGTTGAAGAAGGAGGAAATACAGTTTTTACAGAAATAAATCTTTCTATTAAACCAAAAAAAGGAGCTGCAGCATTTTGGTACAATCTTAAACCAGATGGAGAAAGAGATTATTTAACTTTACACTCAGCTTGCCCCGTATTATCTGGTGTCAAATGGGGTAACTTCTTTTAATTATTTAAAAAAAAAAAAAAAAAATTACTCTTTTTATTAACATTCACATTTTGTATTAAATTTAAAGTAGAATAACTTGAAATCATCCTAAATATTGAAAAATTGAAATAAATTCAACTATTCTAATATTTAAAAATAATAACAGACTCTACTTCTACAATCAGGTATTTAATAAATTTTGAAATTTCATTTTATAAAATATTATTATTTTCAGCGGCAAATAAATGGTTGCATATATTTGGACAAGAATTTCATCGACCTTGTTCATGGAATAATGAAACAATAGTATTAAATTAATTTTAGTTATATAAAAGGAAATTAAATTAAAAATACTTTATACTAGCATAATAAGCGAATCTCCTAAAATTACTAGAAAAAAGTAAATGTATTTTGTAAAATAAGTTCATAATGTGATTATTTTAATAAACAATTTGAAAATATAATAAATAATTATTTATTAATAGAAAATAGATTATAAATGTAATGCGAAATATTTATTAATATTTAATTATCTTCTATTGTCCCTTCTGGACATAACATTACAATAAATTTGTTGCACTTAGGTTATGTTACTAGAAATATAATTTTTTCGTCTTCCATATTGGATCCGCCATTTTGAATGTTTTAATTTTTACTTAAAATTCTTAATCGTTAATAAAAATAAAAAAAAAAAAAAAAAAAAAAAAAAAAAAAAAAAAAATGTCTCTTACCTTCAGATAAAAATTCAGCTTCAGGTTTAATACTAATTATAAAATCCTACTTCCTACGACGCAGTGTCTTATAAAAACAGTAACAATTAAAAATATCAAAAATTAAATAACAATTAAAATTTTTAAATGAAAAAATTTGAAAACTGAAAAAAATGAAATATTAATTAACGTTCAGATTTAATAAATTAATTATAAATTAAAAAAAATTTTTCCCTTTTAAAAAAATTCATTAACACTTGGAGATCAACAAAACATTCCTCACAGTGTATTTTTATTATTATGTCATTTATTGTTTCAAGTGGAATTTACAGTAATAAAAAAAAATAAGAGGAAAATATAAAAATATTTTTGAATGTTATTTAAACAAAATACTTTATGACAGTAATATTGCGATAAAATTTCCTTATTTTTATTCATTTTAAAAAAAATCATCTCATTTATTCAGAGTTAAGAAGAAGGTGAGTAAATTTAAAATTTAATTTTTATATAAACTGTAAGTAAAAAATTTCTAAATTTAAAATATTAAATCTTTTTTCGTTGAAAAATAGTTGTGTGAATAATATTTTAAATATGAAGCGGAAATTAAATGTATGACCTTCAATTATCAATTCGAGGACTATAAAAATATTCTTCCTGAAATGATATTTAATCGCCTTACATTATCAATTTTAAATTTAAAAATTGTGAAATATAAATCAGTTATGAAGTTATTAGTTATAAAGAATAATTTATTTAATGTTACATTATTTCTGAAAAATTATTGAAGAAATTTTTTATATTTTTTATTAAATGAAAATGTAGTGCCGAAATATGAAAGAAGTGACTTTTTAATATTATCCTTATCTTATCGTAACTTTATAACGTTTTAATTAATTATGTGCTAAAACATCTGTTCAAAAATGTAATAAAGTAAATTACAAGAAAATAAATTGCAAAAACTATAATTATTCTAATTAATTATTATTTAATTAAATTTAATTTCTAATTAAATTCTGATTAATTACTTTTTATGTAGAAACATCTTATTTTAATTATTTTCTTAAATTCAATATCAGACGAATTAACTATGAATTATTATTTATTACAGGTGTCAAAAGTTTAACTTTTTCCAAAAAATAAAATGAAAACTGCATTTTTTAATAAATTGTGTCTCACTGGAGTGCTTTTTTTAAATATCAACAATTTTGAAAATTATTTTGTTTTTGGTAATGTAGTAGAGGAATTTCTTGATATTATTTATCCAACACAGGGTTGTGGCGGACATGAGAGCCAAGCAATTGAGGTAGTATTATTTTTTTATTTTATTTCTAATAATTTTAATGTTTAATAATTTTCAATTTTCTCTAATTCTTTAGAACTATTTTTCCTAATATTACTAAAGTCAAGAAAAGTATTTCGTGAATTTATGAAATATTACTTTAGATAATTAAAAATCAGAATTTATCAACTACTCCAATTTAAAAAAAAAAAAAAAAAAAAAAAAAAAAATCAATTTTTACTAATTTCTTAGAACTATTTTTTCCTAATATAACTAAAGACAAGAAACCTATATCGTGACATTATCAAATATTATTTTAAATAATTAAAAAATCAGAATTTATCGACCACTCCGAGTCAAAAAAAAAAAAAAAATAGGAGTGATTGATAAATTGTGATTTTCAATTATTAAATACTGCTAAGTGATCAATTCAATCATATTACTTTAAATAGTTTTTGTAAATTGTAAAGAATGAATTAAAAAAAAAATTTGTCGAAAAAAATATTAATTTCGGAAATTAATCCACTTTTTAGAAAATTATTCTTACGAATGATAAGATTAAAGAATTAAAAGAAATGCCAGAACTAGAGAGGCGTGAATTTCTTTGCGCTCGAGAAATTTTTCAACCACTGGAAATTCAAAAGCACCTGAGATGTAGGTATGTCAATAGGGGTATTCCATTTTTAAAAATAGCACCCTTCAAGGAAGAGGAAATATTTTTGGAACCTAGAATTCTTTTGCTCCATGACGTCATTTCTGACAAAGAAATTGATATCATAAAAAATTTAGCAAAACCCAAGGTATTTTTCTTGATTTTCAAAACTTGAAAGAATTGTTTAAATCTCCATACTGATGCTAACGAACATGTTTTCGACAAAAAATCGCGACAATTTTAAACAATTCTTTTTACAAAAATTTTAGAAACTATTTTTATTTGGTAGGCAGAATAGAAGTGATATGAGAATTTTGTGGTATTTTTAGTTTGCAACAGCAGGATTCAGAAATGTTAAATCAGGTTCGATTGATGTGGACCCAACATTTAGGGACACTAAAACTGGATGGTTACTCGATTCTGAGAGTATAATCGTAGAAGATTTAAGTTATCGAATAAGGGACATGACACAATTGAATATGGAAACAGCAGAACAGTTACAAGTGGCTTATTATGATGTTGGGGGTCATTACAGGCCACATTATGATTTTGCTGTCGTAAGTTGTTGAATTTTTTTTTAATTTTCAGTAGTTTTTAAAAAAAGATTTATATTTTTTTCTTATCAACATTTTCCAAAATATTGCATTTTATCCACTAACAAGTATTGCAGTGTTTTATATTTTAAACATTCAGGAAGAAGACATAGATCTATTCAAACATCTTGGAACTGGCAACCGAATAGCTACTGTTCTTTTTTATGTAAATCTTTTCATTATTTTTTTTTTAAATATTATTTTCACATTTGATGTAACTTGGAAAAAAATTTTATTTTAGTTTAATGACGTTGAAGAGGGAGGCAACACAGTTTTTACAGAAATAAATGTTTCTCTCAAACCAAAGAAAGGAGCTGCCGCTTTTTGGTACAATCTTCAACCAAATGGAGAGAGAGATTTTTTAACGAGGCATTCGGCCTGTCCTGTAATTTCCGGTTTTAAATGGGGTTAGTCAGTTGAAATTAATTTAATTTTTATTTTTTTAAATCAAGTATGAACTAGAATCTCTAAAAATATTTGAAGATTTCAAGAATTTAAAAAATTAATTTTACTCTCACTGACTTTTAACTGATTTAGTCATTTAATGACTTAATAATTAAGGCATTCATTTTATTTTCAGCGGCAAATAAGTGGTTGCATATTTTAGGACAAGAATTCCATCGACCATGTTCATGGAATAATGAAACAATTGTACTCAATTAAATTTTAGAAACTTTTTTTTTTACTCGACATTCCTGAATTATCTGCTTTCCTTCGAAAATAAACCTCGAGGTTTATAAGTTGTCCTAAAATTTTTTAGTTGACAAAAATTTTTTGGTGCAACGAAGGTCCAGATTATCTTACAATCATCCATCTCTTTAAAGATCAGAAGAAGCGAACAAGGGACAAAATCGATTTTCTTAAAAAAATGTCGCGAGATGAAGACAATAACCAAATAAAATAAAATGTAGCCGAAAGAAGTAAAAAAATATTTTTTAAAAAGTAAAAAATTAGTTTTTTTCTGACCTCAAGTTTATCTACAAATTAATTGAAAAGCTGTCACCTAAGAGCTAATTACATATCTCCATTTTGTGGAAAATTGTTATCGAGACACAAGTTCGTTTCTTTTCAACCCAACATAACATTTTTATTTTGATTTCTTTAAATCAGTAATTTTGGATTTTTATTATTTTTATAAACAGAAATAGTATTTAATATTAAATCTAAATAATCTTTCTTCTGCACTAACTTATTGTAATAGTTTTGTAAATTGATTTTTAATTTAGTACTTTTTAAAAAATCGTACAAATATTTAACAGCACCTTAATGATAATGAAAATTCTATTGAGGGATATCATAATGAACATGTTGATCATGACATTGACAAGGTAACCCAAAAAAGAAAGCATTTCTGAATTTAATATATAAAAGAACAATAAATAATTTTCCAATTTTAATATTCTTTCTCCACTTTGTAAAATTTTAATATTTAGGATGATCCATTTCCAATGCTCAATGCGCGCAATCGAATTGCTACACTAATGTTCTATGTAAGTAGATGTAAAATCTGATAAAAAGAAATAAAATTAAGTATTAAAAAAAAATATTATTTAGTCAGTTGAACGACGTTCAAGAAGGTGGTAAAACAGTTTATACAAAACTGAACGTCACACTGACACCAAAAAAAGGAAACGCAGTTTTTTGGCACAATATTCTACCAAATGGAGACTTAGATTTTTATACAATGCACGCAGGATGTCATATTCTTTTTGGAGTAAAATGGGGTATTTATATTTTCTGTCAACAAATCACCTAGATAACAAATCTCAAAATTTAAATTACTTAGAAAAAATTAAAAATAGTAGCCTTTATAAAATATTTTATTTCCAGTGGCCAATATATGGTTCCACGAAGAAGGACAAGAATTTCGTAGACCTTGTACCTTGGAAAACTTTTATGACGAGAATAGAAGTGATGTAAAAAAATACATTACAGACTAAAAAATTTAATATTCAGTGTAAAATATAAATATAAATTAATCATAGATGAACGTCTCTATAAAGAGTAATTTTTATTTATAAATTAATTTATTAATTTTCTTTATTACTTTCACAAATATTTAATTATAATCTTACCAAAGAGGTTTAAGAAAAAAAAAACAGTCTATATCTACAATATAATATTCTTCCAGTCGATAACACAATTACAAACTAGTTTTTAAAATTATAACGCTTAGCACTATATTGCGACCAGTTTTATTATTTTTAAAAAATACAGACACTTTTAATAAAATAGAATAAAACTGTTACAAATTCAGATCCATTTCTTTAAAAAGTTTTATAATATTTCTGTCAAATTTTCGCTATTATTACAGTTTGTATTTTTTCGTTATTTAACGAATATTTATGTTACTGTCTTGTTATCAACTAATTTCTTTAAAAGCATTTACTTGAAAACCATAATTTGTTACGCCTTTCCTTCGGAAAAGAACATCGACAAAAATTGCAACTTTTTCAACGTTGTCATAGGTAATAAAAATTATTTATTACTCTTACTAAGCTTCTGTTGTTCCAAGTTTTTATTTTTCTTAAATTATTCCTAAGCTGAGAACAATAATTTTTTCTTATAATAATTAGTTATGAAAGTTTATAAATCAAATGCTTACAATAAATATTTACAATTTAAACTTACAGTTTAATTTTGTAATAATATAAATGTTTATAACAATATGATTGTTTATAAACATTCATATTATTACAAACAATTATACTGTTATCAAAAATTATATTGTTATCAATAATTAGATTGTTATCATTAAATAGATTGTTATCAATCAAGAGATTGTTATAAACATTCATATTATGTCAAACAATAAGATTGTTATCAATAATTAGTTTATTATCAATAATTAAATTGTAATCAATAATTAGAATGTTATCAATAATTAGTTTATTATCAGTAATTAAATTGGTATCAATAATCAGATTGTTATCAATAATTAGATTGTTATTAATAATTAGATTCTTATTAATATGTTGATTTTTATTAATAATTAGAAAACTTATATTAATTCAATTATATTATTTCTAGTAAGGTCACTCGGACGTGACACTTCTACTAAAATGGTAATTATGTTATTCTAGCATCTTTATAATGGCAAGAATGTTATTACTGATAGTTGCTGTAGTGTTAGCTGCATCGAGTAATGGAAATCGTGAATTTGTCTCTAACCTAGGGGTTCTAAAAAATTTACTAAATACAAAAGCAGATTTGATCGAAAAACTACTTGATGAAATTGCTCATCAACAACAACAATTAAAAACTATAAGGTAAGACCTTTTGTAAAAAGAGTACAAAAAAGTTCTTACTTCTCAAAATAATACAAATAAATTTTGATAAAATATGTGTTTTTTTTATTGATTATTTCACGAAAAAATTTTAATTTCGCTGGCTCCGAACGACAGTGTCTCAACTCTGGCGCGTGCTGGTATTCTGTATAGTAACTCTGAGACGTTCGTGTCAACTGTCTCAACTCGAACGGTGTATTTAATAACTAGTTAATAACTAGTAATTTTTCTAGCAACGAAGAAGTATACTCAAAGGAACTAGAAGATGTTGCTTATAAAGCAAGTGAATATTCATTATCTGCTAAAAGGACAATTAGTATGTTAACTGGTCTAGAAAATTTGTGGCCAAAAATTGATGATTATGTGAAAGAGATTAGGAGCAAAATTGGCCTTCATAATGTTACGTCTTCAGAGACAGGATGTGAGCCCGATTATGATTATGATGACTACGAACATGGGATTTTTGACAACTGGGCACTAAAGTTATGCAATGGAATGATTTCCCAATCTTCAGATATCGAAAAGCATTTAAAATGTCGATTCGTTGATTATGGAAATCCGTTTCTAAAAATAGCACCATTCAAACAGGAAGATGTGTATTTAGATCCTTTCATTGTCATCTACCACAATGTTCTTTCAGATGCAGAAATAGAAATGCTCCAAGAAGAGGCCTACCCCGCGGTATGTTCCAATTTCATTATTATTCTGCGAATAGTTTAAAAACTTTCAAGTATTAATTCTTTTTTCTTCATGATTACCTTACTTTCTTCTAAATAAAAAAAAATCTTTATTCTATTATTTTTTTATATTCTACTCTAATATTCTATTCTTTTTGTTGTTCAGTTGTATTCCTCTAGTGTTACCTCAGAAATGGAAGGTGCACATTCATCAAAAATACGAATTTCTGAACATGCTTGGCTTATTGAGGAATATTATCCAAAAGTTAAGTCTATAAACGAACGAGCAGGACATATGACAGATTTGAATATTGGTACATCAGAGCCTCTTCAAATTGCATACTATAAACCTGGAGGATACTTTAATGAACACGTTGATTTTGACCCAAACAAGGTTTAACTCTCTTTGAAGTAACAACTAATAATAACTAAGATAGAAATTTTTATAATTGATTTTTGTGAACTTTTTTCTTTCAGGATAATCCTTTTCCAAATAAGCCTGTTGGAAATCGAATTGGAACACTAATGTTTTACGTAAGTAGGAATCAATTTTAATTATTTTCTAGATTTTTCGCGTCACTGAAAACAGAATAAAGCAAATTAATCAGACTTTTACGAAGTGTATAAGAATATTGCAAATCATTTTTTAGTTAAACAATGTTCAAGAAGGTGGGAAAACAATTTTTTCTTTTTTGAATATTACCTTGACACCAAAAAAAGGAAATGCTGTTTTTTGGTACAATACTTTACCAAATGGAGATTTAGACTATTTTACAATGCATGCAGGTTGTCGTGTTGTTTCTGGAGTAAAATGGGGTATATTTTCATTTATTTAATTTTATTCAACTAATTATTGTGATAGTTTCCATATGTCTGTATCGTTAAAAAATATTTTTTATACCCAAATGAAAATAATTTCCTTAATTTCGCAAAAAAATTTCTATTCTAGTCGCAAATAAATGGTTCCACGAACATGGACAAGAATATCGCAGACCTTGTTTGTTAAAAAATGTTTACGATAAATATAGAAGTGGATATTTTTAAGAAGCTTTTTTTAATATCAAAAGCTATAATTCGAATTTATCATCTGATAAAATAAACTGAACCATCTTTAACCATCTTTATATGTGATTAATTTCATCGATTATTGAAAGTCATGAATTATAACGATTTTAACAGAATATAAATATTATAATAATAAATTTAAATTAATAAAAAAAAGTATCACATAAATTAATTGTGGATAAAAATTCTTAGCATAATATTTTATTCTTTATGTAAAATAAACTTTTATAAATTAGCAAACACCGACATCATGAGAATTCCACACGTTATTTCACTACCGAGTTTATTGTATATAATCAGAAAAAATTGAAGTCATGAATACCCACTTATTTACTCATCATGTTCAACAAAAAATAGTTATCTCTTACTTCCACTGCTACTTTTAAATTTTTTTCCACAATCAGATAGTTTCTTTACTAAAACTAATGCAATCAGTCAGAAATCAAGCTGTTTTGAAAATGTATAAATTTAGAACAATTAAAATAATAATATAATAGTTCTATAATATATAATATAAATTTTTCTGTGCATAGGGACTTTTGGAAAATCTGCTTCCAGATACCTTGGATACCACACTCCAAAATTATGTGGGGTTGGTGTAAAAGGAAAAGTAATTTATAAATAAGTAAACCTTATAATTTATGTGAGGCCACCTAATGCCAACTCCGACCTACTAAAAATTTTACAAGATTTTTTTTTTACAAAACTTTTTTATATTAAATTACAGGTTCTGCTATTTTTTAACATATTTAAAAAACTAATTAATACAAATTTGTAATATAAGTTTATAAATTATAATATAAATTTATAGTATCAATTTATAATATAAATTTATAGTATCAATTTATGATATAAATTTATAGTATCAATTTATAATATAAATTTATAGTATCAATTTATAATATAAATTTATAGTATCAATTTATAATATAAATTTATAGTATCAATTTATAATATAAATTTATTTATAAATTTATAATATAAATTCATAATATAAATTTATAATATAAATTAATAGCCTCTAAAGAGTAATTTTATAAAATTAATTCATAGCTACATTAATTGAAGAATAAGTAATTTTTTACTACACTTGAACTGAAATTATATCTCAGTTGTATTACTTGCAAAATTAAAATACACATTGCCATCGCGTGCTACTATTAAGTAGATGCAATTTTCTTGACTTCACTTTATTGAATTACCTCGAGATTTTTCTTGACAGTTATGTGCGGATACAAGTTGTCGAGTTATTTATTTTTGTTGTTCTCTTTACTTTATTATTTTCACAAATATTTAATTACACTTTTATTTTCCTAAAGTTCATCACTAATCTTCGCAAATAACCCCAAAGAGAATTTTTTTTATATAATTTAATTTACATAACATAAAAAGTGATTAAATTTTAATGGATCATTAAAGGTAAATATTTAACAAAATTTTAATTTCTCTGAAACTGAAAGTAAGGGAAATGACATATAATACAATTATTACAATTTGCTGAATTTCTTAATTATTCGCATCAAACTACTAGTAAGCAGTAATTATTTTATTCCAGCATTTTTATAATGGTGAGAATATTATTATTGATAGTTGCTGTAGGATTAGCTGCAAAAAGTGATGGAACTCGAGAATTATTCTTTAAGTTGGAGGTATTAAAAAAATTACTAAGCACAGAAGCAGATTTAATGAGCAGATTGCTTGGTGAAATTGCTCACCAACAACAACAATTAAAAACAATAAGGTAAAACTAAAACCTTTCTTATTTTATTTTTTATCTTCTGATAAAAATGATATTTTGAATAAAATGATGACATTCCTGAAGATTTATTAAGATTGGAAATTAATTACAATAATAAATTATTGTTAATGTCTTAACATTAATCTTAATCCATTAATGGTACACAATTTATTTTTTCTAGCAACGGAGATTTATACTCAAAGGAATTAGAAGATGCTTCACACGAAGCAAATGAATATTTATTATCAGCCAAAAGGACAATTAGAATGTTAACTGGTTTGGATATTTTGTGGGCTAAAATTGATGCTTATGTGAAAGAAACTAGGGAGAAAATTGGTCTCAAAAATGTAACATCTGCAGGTGGAACTGAGTATGTTTATGATGACTTTGAGTATGGAATTTTTGAAAAGCCAGCACTAAAGTTATGCAATGGAATGATTTCCCAATCTCCAGATATTGAAAAGCAACTGAGATGTCGATTCGTTGATCATGGAAATCCGTTTCTGAGAATAGCACCATTCAAACAGGAAGATGTGTATTTAGATCCTTTCATTGTCATCTACCACAATGTTCTTTCAGATGAAGAAATAGAAATGCTACAAGAAGAGGCCTACCCCACCGTATGTTCCAATTTCATTATTAATGATTCAGAAAATTTAAGTCTTAATGCTTTTTTTTTCTTTTTTTTTATCATGATATGATACTTTTCCTCCTGTTATTAAGTTGGATTCATCCAGAGTTGTATCATACAAACAAGGATTACATTCGTCAAAAGTACGAGTTTCTGAGAATGCTTGGCTCTTTGAAGATTATTTTCCAAAAGTTAAGTCTATAAACAAACGAGCAGGTCATATGGCAAATTTGAATATTCATACATCCGAGGCTCTGCAAATTGCATATTATAAACCAGGAGGATACTTTAACGAGCACGTTGATTTTGACCACAACAAGGTCTCTCAAAATTAAATTAACTGTTTTTGGGAATTTGATCTTCAATAAATTTTAAACTTTTTTTTCTCCAGGAAAATCCATTTCCGAATGTTGGTTTTGGAAATCGAATTGGAACCCTAATGTTCTACGTAAGTAGGAAACTATTCAAATGTTTTCGTTTGAGATTTTTGGGCCACTAAAGACAGTTTCAAGAAAACCCGGACTTTTCAAAAGTGCATTAAAATATTTCAAATATTTATTCAAATTTTTAGTTAAACAATGTTCAAGAAGGTGGCAAAACAATTTTCTCACATCTTAATGTTACATTGACACCAAAGAAAGGAAATGCTGTTTTTTGGTACAATACTTTACCGAATGGAGAGTTGGACTATTTTACAGTGCATGCAGGATGTCGTGTTGTTTCTGGAGTTAAATGGGGTATTTATATTTTCATTTAATTTTATTCAACTCCTTATTGTGATAGTTGGCCATATATGTCTAGTTTTCTTAATACTTTTCATACTCAAACAAAAATAATCCTATTTTCCTTAATTTGCAAAAAATTTTTTTATTTTCAGTCGCAAACAAATGGTTTCACGAATATGGACAAGAATTTCGCAGACCTTGTTTGTTAAAAAATGTTTACAATCAGAAGAGAAATAGTCTTTAAGAAATCTTTTTTCAAATAGAAGAATTTAAATCAAAATTTTTGAAAATTTCCAAATTTTCTGCATACATTATTGTAAATATAAATAAAAATTTGTTGATTTAGGACATGATGAGAAAAAATATATGAAATTGGGTTTAAGAAATATACAGTCAGGTAATAGAGTATTTATCTACTATATTCTGCTGCGAGTCGATAACGAAATTATAAACTAGTTTCTATACTATTAGGCTACTGTTTATTTTATTTAACACCATATTTTCTCTATTTTTACGTTTAAAAAATGCACACGAACTATTTTATTAAAATATATCAGTTAATATTCCTTAATATCAATAGATATTTCTTTTTTAAAATTTAATATTTTTTGTCAAACGTTAACAGTGGGTGTTCTATATATTTTTTCGTTACTTAAAGCATATTTAAGCTCTTGCCTTATCTACTAATTACTTTAAGTGCATTTACTTAAAAACCACACTTTGTTACGCCTTTCCTTCGAAAAGAAACATCCACAAAAATTGCTTCATTTTAAACGTGGTCTTAGGTAAGAAAAACTATCTACTACTCAATAAGCTTCTACTAAATGGTAATTATTTTTTGCTGCCCTCTTTAGAATGGTGAGAATATTATTCCTCATAGTTGCTGCAGGATTAACTGCATCGAGTAATGGAAGTCGTGAATTCGTCTTTAACGTAGGGGTTCTAAAAACATTACTAACTACAGAAGCAGATTTAATCGACAGAATTATTGATGACATTGCACAGCAACGTCAACATTTGAAAACAATAAGGTAAAAACTAAAAAGTGTACTGAGTTCTTACTTCTAAAATTCTAAATCAGTTTTTTCCTCATGTTCCTTCCGTACAAAAAAAAAATTTGCCAAAAGAATATTAAAACAAATTTTTTCCAGCAACGAAGAAGTATACTCAAAGGAACTAGAAGATGTTGCACATAAAGCAAATGAATATTTATCATCTGCTAAAACGACAACTAGTATGTTAACTGGTTTAGAAACTTTGTGGCCTAAAATTGATGCTTATGTGAAAGAGACTACGGAGAAAATTGGTCTCAAAAATGTAACATCTGCAGGAGAACCCTTGATTCCAGAGTATGCTTACAATGATTACGAATATGGGATTTTTGACAACTCTGCACTAAAGTTATGCAATGGAATGATTTCACTATCTCCGGATATCGAAAAGCAACTAAGATGTCGATTCGTTGATCATGGAAATCCATTTCTGAGAATAGCACCATTCAAACAGGAAGATGTGTATTTAGATCCTTTCATTGTCATCTATCACAATGTTCTCACAGACGCAGAAGTAGAAATGCTTCAAGAAGAGGGTTACCCTGCCGTATGTTTCAACATAATTATTATATTTACTTTAATTATTACTAAAACCACTCCTAGTTGAATATAACTACTTTTCACATTAGTGAAATAATATTTTTCCTGTTAAGTTGGAATCATCTAAAGTTATCGCATACGAACAAGGATTACATTCGTCAAAAATACGTATTTCTGAAAATGCTTGGCTGTATGAGGATATTTATCCAAAAGTTCAGTCTATAAACGAACGAGCAGGACATATAACAAATTTGAATGTTCATACTGCCGAGGCTCTTCAAATAGCATATTATAAACCAGGAGGATACTTTAATGAACACTATGATTTTGACCACGATCAGGTCTCTGCTTGAAAGTATAATAATTGTTTCTAATTTGAAATTTTATTTTCATTATTTGTAAACTGAATTTTTCAGGAAAATCCATTTCCGACTTTTGGTTTTGGAAATCGAGTTGGAACCCTAATGTTTTACGTAAGTATGAATCAGATTAAAAATTTTGATCTTATTTTTAGTTTTTTGGGTCACTAAAGACGCAGTTTCAAGCAAATTAACCCGGACATTTCAGAAGGTGCATTAAAATATTTCAAATAATTTTTTAGTTAAACGATGTTCAAGAAGGTGGCAGAACAATTTTCACTGATCTGAATGTTTCATTGACACCAAAAAAAGGAAATGCTGTTTTCTGGTTTAATACTTTACCAAATGGACACTTGGACTATTATACAGTGCATGCAGGATGTCGTGTTGTTTCTGGAGTAAAATGGGGTATAGATATTTCCTCTTAATTTTATTCAACTTATTATTGTGATAGTTGCCATATGTCTGTAGTTTTCTTCATAATTTTTCTATTCAAATGAAAATAATCCTATTTTCCTTAATTTACAAAAAAAAAATTATTTTCCAGTCGCGAATAAATGGTTCCACGAACAAGGACAAGAATTTCTTCGACCTTGTCTGTTAAAAAATGTTTACGATAAGAAGAGAAATAGTCCTTGAGGGATCTGTTTTCGAATTAATAAATTTAAAGCCGAATTTTAGAAATTTCAAAATAATGTACTTTAGCTAAAAAAATCTTTTTATTTTTCTTTAGTTATTTTTAGAGTTACACGAGCAAATGGATTCTAGTTTTACAGAAAAATTTTTATTGTAAATATAAATAAAAATTTGTTGATTTAAGACATAGCAAGAAAAAAAAGCCTACCAAATAGTTTAAGAAATATATAACAGTGAATTAATAGTAGAGCATTTATCCATTATAAGCTGCTGTTACATAACGCAATTATAAACTAGTTTTTATACTATTAAGATACTGTTTATTTTATGTAATTTTTTTACGTTTAAAAAGTTCAGACAAACTTTTTTATTAAAATATATCAAGACTATTAAAAATTAATGTTCAAAAACTTTTAACAGCTTCTGTCAAATCTTTCCTTTAGTGTACTCGATATAATGTTTCGTTATTTGATGCATATTTAAGTTACCGTCTTGTCTCCATTATCTACTAATTATTTTAAGTGCCTTTACTTAAAAACCACAATTTGTGACGCAAAGCTGCTTCAATAGAATCTTTTTTAGGTAATAAATTTTTTTATTTTAATATTATATTTACTATAATTATTACTAAAACCACTCTTAGTTAAATATAACTTTACTAAATTTCACACTAGTTATCAATAATTAGATTGTTGTCAATAATTAGATTGTTGTTAGTAATTAGATTGATTTTAATAATTAAATTGTTGTCAATAATTATATTGTTATTAGTAATTAGATTGCTATCAATAATTAGATTGTTGTCAATAATTAGATTTTTATCAATAATTATTAGATTGTTGTCAATAATTAGATTGATTTTAATAATTAGATTGCTATTAATAATCAGATTGTTATCAATAATTAGATTGTTAATAATAATTAGATTCTTATTAATAAGTAGATTTTTATTAATAATTAGAAAACTTATATTAATTCAATTATATTATTCCTAGTAAGGTTACTCGAACGTGACACTTCTACTAAAATGGTTATTATGTTATTCTAGCATCTTTATAATGGCGAGAATGTTATTACTGATAGTTGCTGTAGGATTAGCTGCATCGTGTAATGGAAATCATGAATTCGATTTTAACGTAGGGGTTCTAAAAAAATTACTTAGGACAGAAGCAGATTTGTTCGACAGACTCCTTTATGAAATTTTACAGCAACAAGAACATTTGAAGACAATAAGGTAAAAACTTTTAAATAAGTGTACAAAATTTTCTTACTTCTAAAACTCTAAATCTGCTTTACTTTTCTCTTTATGTGCCTTCTATACAAAAATATTTGCCACAAAAATATAAAAACAGAAATATTTTCTAGCAACGAAGAAGTATTCTCAAAGGAACTAGAAGATGCTGCATATAAGGCAAATGAATATTCATTATCTGCCAAAACCACAATCAGTATGTTAACTAGTCTAGAAACTTTGTGGCTTAAAATTGATGACTATATGAAAGATACTAAGAAAATTATTGGTCTCCATAATGTTACGTCTTCAGAGACAGGGTGTGAGCCCGAGTATGATTATGATGACTACGAATCTGGGATTTTTGAAAATTCTGCACTAAAGTTATGCAATGGAATGATTTCCCAATCTCCAGATATCGAAAAGCATTTAAAATGTCGATTCGTTGATTATGGAAATCCGTTTCTAAAAATAGCACCATTCAAACAGGAAGATGTGTATTTAGATCCTTTCATTGTCATCTACCACAATGTTCTTTCAGATGCAGAAATAGAAATGCTCCAAGAAGAGGCCTACCCCGCGGTATGTTCGAATGGTTAAAAAAATTTAAATCTTAATTCTTTTTGATAAGATTCTTTTCGATAAGATTCTTTTCTTCCTGTTATATTAAGTTGGATTCCTCTAGAGTTATCTCATATAAACAAGGAATACATTCATCAAAAATGCGAGTTTCTGAAAATGCTTGGCTTTTTGATGACATTGATCCAAAAATTAAGTCTGTAAACGAACGAGCAGGACATATGACAAATTTGAATATTGGTACATCAGAGCCTCTTCAAATTGCATACTATAAACCTGGAGGATACTTTAATGAACACCATGATTTTTTCGAGGACGAGGTCTCTCATTGCTTTTTAACTTAACTTTTTTCTGAAAATTGATTTTCAATTTTTGTAAACTATTTTTTTCAGGATTATCAAATTCTGAATTCTAGTTCTGGAAATCGAATTGGAACACTAATGTTTTACGTAAGAAGGGATAAGTTTAAAAATTTTAATCTTATTTTTAATTTTTTGGTTCACTAAAGATGACAGTTTTAAGCAAGTTAATCAGACTTTTTAGAAGTGTATAAAAATATTGTAAATCATTTTTTTAGTTAAATAATGTTCAAGAAGGTGGCAGAACAATTTTCACTGATCTGAATGTTTCATTGACACCAAAAAAAGGAAATGCTGTTTTTTGGTATAATATTTCACCAAATGGATACTTGGACTATTTTACCATGCATGCAGGATGTCGTGTTGTTTCTGGAGTAAAATGGGGTATTTATATTTTCATTTAATTTTATTCAACTCATTATGATTTCCCATATATCTGTACTTTTAAAAAAAAATTTGGGAAATGAAAATAATTCTAAATTCTTAGTTTACAAAAGAAAATTTATTTTCCAGTCGCGAATAAATGGTTCAACGAACATGGACAAGAATTTCGTCGGCCTTGTTTGTTAGAAAATGATTACGATGAGAATAGAAATGGTCTTTAAAGGATCTTTCTTCAATAAAGAATTGTATATAAGTTTTTTTATATTTGGTTTTCCAGAGTAAAAAACTTTTATTTAAATTTAATAATTTAGGTTATATATATAGTAGATTCTTATCTCTTTAATAATTATTTAGAAAATATACAAAAATTATATGTCCTTTACAACTATTATCCTAATCTTTATGAGAATAATTTCTGAAATCGGTATTGTTATTAATATCAGTCTGGAAAATTATATTATTGATTAACTTATTCAAGAACTCGAATAATTTTTCAAAACATTTAGTGCCCCATATGCTGATTTAATTATCTGAAAAAATATACATGCATCTTGATATTAATTTATTGAAATAAAGTTTTGAATTCTTTCTATTAGCTTTTTGAAAATATTTCATTACCCATCCAAAAGTTTCATTACTCAAGGAACATAGTCCTCTATAAGAAATTGTTGATCCTCTTTGAGCTATTAAAATCATTAGTGTTAAACTTCTCACTTCTGCAGGAGTGGAAAATGTCCAGTCAACTTCATATACTGCAACAGCAACACTTTTCATCTAAAAAATATTGTTATTATTATTATTAAAAAAAAAAATCTACAACAATTTCTAAATACTCACTTTTTCTTCAAGTTCTGTTCCAAACCAACAATACATATAAGACTGAGCAACAATGCACAAAATGTAATACAATAAGATCATTTTTTCAGCATCAAGTTTAGATGATTTCTACAAAATAAAATTATAAATATTTAATTTTAAAACTTTTCGAAAAAAGGAATTTTAATTTCCAGTCAAATAACCTCAGTGACGACAAAAATGCCACTACAGATGACAGAGAGTGTAAAAATAAACATAATTGTAATTGCACCCATAAAAAATGTTTTAATCTTATTTAAAATTTTAAGAATAGTGATATGCAGCATGACACACTCCTTAACCGTTATCGGTAATTTCGAGTCCTTCCTATCGCATCGTTTTATTCGAAAGCAAAGTAATTCATATAAACCACAAGTTAAATTAATAAATCCATAAACCATTGTGTCAAAGCAAACATTTAAACAAACGGAATATGAACACTCCACCACTTCCGCAACATAAAAAACTATCATTATCGTAAATTCAGTAAAATTAAATGGATCATAAATTTGAAACGGTAAATCGATACTCTCTTTCCAATTCAAAGCACATTGTATCATATAAATTGTTGTCATACACTCCGATACAATTAGAAATATCCAAAAAAATTGACGACTCTTTCTTTTATATTTATTTAAAATTAATTCCTCATCTATTGACATTTCTTGACAAGTATCATCACGAAAAATTGACAATAAATCCTCCATATGCTTTTTCTTAAACATAAAGTTTATTAATTTAACACATAGTTCAATGAATTTGACAGTAAAAACTAAACCCGTTGTCAGTTCCTTAACATTTTTACTTGTTACAAATACGAATAGTAATTGTCCCAACGAGATATGACAAACTAGCAAAAGAACAAATATTTTGTACAAGTAAAATGTGGGGGAGAATTTTTTATCTTCGTCCCACAGACCACAGAGCCACAAGGTTCTAAAGTTCTGAGGCAAAACATCCATTGTGTAATAAAGTCAAGAAAAGGAAGAGGGATTATTGAATATGTATTCTAGACGAGGGTATTTATAGTAGTGACTAAAGTCAATTACATACAAGAAGTGCATAACAATTTTCTCAACATGTTCTTCATGCGCACCTGTTCCTTTTCATACATTACTAAATCAATGATTTTCCAATGCGTAAAAAATACTTTGTAAAATTTTCCAAAAGTACAATTTTAGAATCATAAACGAATCTTCTTTGGAGTTAGCAGTTGAGGCTATAATTTCGATTTTCCTTCTGGCATCACATGGCGCATACCGAAAGGTATAATTTTCTTACATGCCATAATTTTAGTATACAATTTTGTGACTTTAAAATTTGAAACTATCGCTCTTGATGCAAAGGGAGACTTCTATGTAAATATTGTGAAGAATAACGTTTACTGTATAATAAAGTAATTTTACACTCCAAAGGATTTGCAAAGATTTTCAGCAATTTCCAGTCTTAAAATGTTGATCCTACGATGTATCCTTTAATGTTTCCTTATCTGATAATTCTTGGTGAACAGTTAAATATTAATTATACAGAAGGCAATCATATGATTACACAAATACTTCTTCCTAACGAACCGATTCTTTTCGAATCAATTGACAACATTAATCTTTTCAATTAAATGATATAAATGATATATATATAAATGATATAAATATATATGATATAAATGATATATTGCAATTTGGAGGATTACTAACAACTTTATTTCAAGTAATCACTAAATGCTCAAATGATTCCATTACAGAATCTGGATCATGAATCATTATAATCATAAAAACTAATAATATTAAATTTAAATTTTATTTCATTAAGCATGTCGATTATACAGCTATTCCAAACATTTCTTGATATGTGATGATTTTTAAATAGAAGTACACTGTCAATTTTCTCTTTTGTACAACAAATATGAAATAGACATTTGGTAATTTAAAAGTTGTAGATACACGAATTTTCTTCTTAGCTTATTGATAATTCTTCAGTAAGTTTACAGCAGCATATGATGTCTTCATTATCTGAGAATATGAAATTGTCATATAAGGGTTTCCTTATTTTTTTCCATAATAGCTTTACTTTTACAAATTAGGTACAAAAATTATTAATTCGACACTTCGGATTATAATCGATTTGAATTTTTTTTACCAAACCAAATGTTTCGTGACTCAGAGTACAAAGTCCTTTGAAAGAAACGTTGGATCCTCTTTGAGCTATTAATATCATGAATGATAAATTTTTAACTTCCGTTACAGATGCACAGCACCAATTAGTTTCATAAGCAGCTACTGCCAAATTTTTCACCTATTGCAATTCGAAAATTTGGAAAAAAGAAACGGATTATAAAATAGCTATTCATGATTTTTTTTAAAGAATTTTAAAATCTGTATACAAATACCTTTTCTTCAAGTTCTGTTCCAAACCAACAATAGACATATGCTTGAACAATTATATATCCGATGAAGTATGGTAATATTAATTTGTCAGCACTAAGTAGTGACGATTTCTAGGCAAAATTAATTTACAATTTTTTTACAAGAATCCCACAAACAAATTGTAATAACAAATAATATTTCTAATGGAAATGTTGTTGATATGTTTAGTGTAACTCTGTATGTGTAATTTTTTTATTTTTTAAAGAACAAATTTATTTTTTCCCCTTTTTCAAGAATATAGAGAAAGAATCCCACCGCTGTCACCAACTAAATATTAAAATCAAAATTCAACAAATTGTAATAACAAATTTATACAAAAAAAAAAAATATTTAAACTTTAAAATTAAGTGATTGCTGATAGAGAATTTTAGCTTCTTAAAACGAAAACAAATATTAATTTCAAAGAAAAAAACTGCAAACCTCAGTTAACAGAAAAATTCCACTGCAGATTACCAAAAGAATGAGCACGAACACAATTGCTATTGATCCCATGAAAAATGAATTAATACTTTCTAGGATCTTCAGAGCATCGATATGCAATTTATAGCAATTTTTCATTGAACCGGAAGACAAATTTTTATTTCTACTCGTGTTTCTCAAACGCAAGGATAAAATGTCAAACAAACAGGATGTCAAATTAATAAATCCACACGCCATTGTGTCAAAACAGACATTCAATAAAACCGAATAGGAGCATTCAATTACTTGAATAACATACAAAATCATCAATTGCGTGGAATTTCTCACAAAAAAAAGATCGTAAATCTTAAACGGTAGTTCGATTTTCTCCCTCCATTTCACTATCGGCAAAATTAATTGTGTCAAACTTATACTTTGTGAAACAATTAAAATACTAAGAAAGAACCTATCATTTCTATTTCGGTAATTATCGAAAATTATCCTCTCCTCAATTACAAGGGTACTGTAAATATTTTCGCGAAATAAATTCAAGAGTTGCTTCATATCATTTAGTTTAAAGATAAAATTGCAGAGTTTCACGCAAAGTGTTACAAAAGTCACGGTAAATACCAGTCCACTTGATAATTCTTTAACATTTTTACTTGTTGCAAAAACATAAAAAACTTGTCCTGAAGAAATGTGAATTATCATTAATAGAACAATTGATTTGTAAATGAAAACAATTGGTGTGAGTTTGTAATTTTCGTTCCAAAGACCACATAGCCATAAAGTTCGAAAGTTTTGTGGGAGAATATCCATATTGAGTCAAAGTCAAGAGAATATGTAGTTGGAAAACCAAGAGGGCTATATAGTCAATTATTTATTGAATGCACATTCTGAAGGGGGGTCTATAGGAAAATTAAATGAATTACATGTTAGAATCAAGATTAATGTACATAACTTGCAATTGTCTTTTCCTCGCAGGTCTTATTGCATAAAATATCTCAAGTCTGAATACTTTTGAAAGAGGCTGAAAAAATAGTGTTACAAATACTATATTCTCTTACTATATTCTGTATTCTCTTAAAGCAGTTTTTTTAATTCTTTTTTTCCCGAAACATATTTTGAAAAATAATTCCTTATACAGAGGATAAAATAGAAAAAAAGTTGGTTTAAACAGTTTCGATAGAATTTTGAATATTTTATACATTGCCAGCATTATTCTCTAAATAAATCGATGGATGCTACAAATTACAGGTATACTTTTGAGTTGTTTGTATTTGCCTCTGCACTGTTTGTGCTATAATTTGAGAATCGATTCAAGCTTGTCATTTTCTTACCTCCTATAATAATTGATTTATTGAAAATATTGTTTTGTACAATTGCAAATAAATAGTTTCTGTTTTCTATTTAAGGAAAGTAAATAGATTAAAATTAAAAAAAACAAAAGAGTAAGAATACAAATGCTTCCAATTGTTAAAAACCAGGATACTAGAGATTTACGAAACATAGTCACTTTTCGTATTCAGTTTTTTTTTTTATTTAGTCACACAGCTTAAGAGAAATCATAATTGAGATGTAAATCTAGCGAAATCCTGGTTCAGGTTGATCTGCACTTTTGGATTTTTCTTCTGGTTGTTAGTCGAGGCTAATTCAGAAATACTTGATGAGCCTTCTTCGATTTATCCTGCTTAATATATAATTAGGCTTAATTAGGCTATAATTATAAAAGGCTGGAAATATCTACTTTTTAAATTTCGGAATAACACTTAAGGACATTCAATGCGGCGTATGATGACTTCATTATCTGGAAAAATAAAAATAACATGATAAATCTTATATATATTTTTAATTTAGGATCAATAAAGGTAAATTGATCATAAACTTCTTAGGTAGGTTACAGTAAGAGGTAACGTATTCATAACATTTATATTTTTTAATTTTCATACCAAACCAAATGTTTCATGACTTAATGTACAGATTCCTCTGTAAGAAATAGTGGATCCTCTTTGAGCAATTAAAATCATAAATGACAGATTTTTAATTTCCGCAGTCGATGCACAAGACCAGTCGACTTCATATGCAGTAGATGCTAAATTTTTTACCTTTGTAAAATTACATATAATTCAATACAGTTAAAGAAGAAAGCATCACATGGTAGAAAAATTTTTATAAACCGATACCTTTTCCTCAAGTTCAGATCCAAACCAACAGTAGACGTAAGCTTGGCCTATGATGAATGAGATAAAATACAGTAATATTATTTTGTCTACGTTAAATTTGGATGATTTCTGAAAAATAATTTAATGTCGTACTTTAGTCGAAGTCGGATTTTAAAATAGTTTTCGGAATATCAAAATGCTGTTAGGGTAGAAGCTTAACTTCTTGATACAATCTAGAAATTTTGCAAAAAGTTGTTAAAGTTAACCAACCTCTGTTATTTGGAAAATTCCACTACAGATCACCAGGAGAATTAGAACGAACATAATAGCGATTGCTCCCATAAAGACAGAATTCAGACTTTTCAAAATTTTCAAAATAACAATATGCAATTTAAAGCAATCGTTAAACGAAACTACGGATAAATTCCCCTTTCCCATATTCTGCAGACGAAAACAAAGTATATCGAACAAAGCACAAACTAAATTTATAAAACCAAAAATCATTGTATCCAAACACATGTGTAGGCAAACGGAATAAATACACTCAACCACTTGCATGACATACAAAATTGTCAACATCGTAAAATCCGTTGTATCAAAAGGATCATAAATTCTCAACGGCAATTCTATTAATTCGCCTAAGAAAATTGGTTGACTCATGTAGGTTAAACTCACACTTTGCGATACAATTATCAACAGAAAGAAGAATCGTGAATTTTTCGTTCTACAATCATTCAAAATCCGTCTCTCCTCTGATAGTATCGGTTGACAAATATCCTCCCGAAACATATTTAACAATCGTCTCATATCCTTCACCTTAGACACAAAGTTAATTAACTTGACACAAAGTGTAACGAACGTGACAGTAAATATCAAACCGTTCGTCAGTTCCTTAACACTTTTACTCGTTACAAAAACATATATTACTTGACCTAACGAAATATGAAAAATTAGAAATAAAACGAATAATTTATAGATGATGAACACTGGTGAGAATTTATCAGTTTCATTCCATAGACCACACAATGATAAAGTTCGAAAATTTTGAGGTAGTACGTCCATTGTGAAATTTTGTTCAGAATATGGATTTCTAAAGAAAAGGATGAAGTCACGAAGAGGTATTCAATTATTAACGTATGGAATGAACATACTACTGGGAAATTTTACACAATTACATGTATAGGATGAATAACAAAATGTACAACTATCAATTGCTTTAATGTTGTCTTGATGCAGGTGAGCATTTCCCAAACAAATAATAATACAGAACTTCAGGTGCTTCTGATAAATAATAAATACTTTATTTATCATACAAGTCTCACAATCAGTAAATCTGAAAATTCACCTGAAAATAGATTTAAGTTTTTTTTTTTTACGAGGGAAGTGAAAAATCCCACTAAAAACCACACCCTTTGACTTGACCTTACTTTGCCTTCCTTCCTGCTTCCAATTTCGCAAGTGGAGGTCATTTCTTAAATTAAAACCATTGTTTCTTATGAAATATATCTTTTAAAAACCTTGAGGCTAGTAATAAACTTAAATAGCTGGACAAAAAATGTTAACGTATATTGTCAAGCGTTAGACAATATGTTGCAATACAATGTAACCTGTTAACAATAGTTTTATTCTTCGCCGAAAATATATTCTTTTCTTCTGCAGCCCAGCGGTCGAGCAAAATAAATATCTCGAATTTCTGCAATCATCAACTTTTTAGAAATGTTTTTAAGAAAAAATTTTTCTTTAAATTCATTATTTTTAATAAAATTAATTAAATATATATTAATACTATCGAAGGTAAGTGCAACACCCATGCAATTATGTTGAGCTCGGTTATAATTAGATAAGATTAGATTATTTTATATCTTCTTCCGTGTTAGTGAATTTTTTTTGCAAATTTTTTGAAATTTTCAGTTTTTATTAAAAAGTAATAAAAATGAAAATTGTATAATGAAAAAAAAAATTGAGCATTACGACATTATTATTGATAATATGTGGACGCCTTTGCGCATGCGCAACACTTTGTGATAAAGATTTCATAATATACGAAGTAAGTAATTCAAATTTCCTTCAATTCATCTTTTGTGCTTCAATATGTGAAAAACTATATAATAAAGTGTTAATATATGAATTTTTTATTGTAAAAATTATTTAAAAATTGATTAAATTTGAATATTGTTTTTTTTTATTCAGAAAATAAAATATGGCTTCAGAAAAGGTCTTTCATGCATATACCGCTGGAGTCTTATTGAGAAATCCCCCGAAAGCTGGAATTGGTGTTTGGTTTTACGATGAAGATGATCATGATGAGAATCAAATACTACTGTAATTATTATTATTACATTACATTAATACAATAATTATTACATTACAATTATTATTAGAATTACAACTGTAATTTTTTCTCTTTTTAATTTTTTTGTACACGTGCGCTCAGGGAATTCGAGGAAAAAAGTAAAAATTTGTCCGGAAAATGAGGGAGAAAATTTGACGAAAATTACTCGAAAAAATATAAAATTTCAAGATTATAAATTTATAATGTTTAGTTTTCAGGCTACTTTTTAAAAATATAAAAGATTCAATTTTATTTTTAGTACAAATTTTAATAAAACTTTCTTAAAAAATTCAATTATTTTATAAAAAATTATATTCAAAAATTGGAAAAATTTTTTTTTTTTTTGAAATTTATATAATTTTTTTTTTGTAGTAATGTTTCTGAACCCGTACAACAAGGAGAACCCACGAAACATAGAGCGGAAGTTAAGGCGGTGACAGCTGCTTGTATGAAAGCACGGCCTGCGCAGGGAATCTTTTTTGAAAAATTATTTATACATACCGATTCAGAATATGTCGTAAATGTGGTAACTAATGTGATTTCTGAATGGAGAGACACAGGCAGAATCACTGTCGAATTTAATGAAGAAGTAACTGTGTGTGAAATTGAGGAAATGGTGGATTTGGTGACACAATTGAACGCTACATTGGTAAATTAAAATTTGTACTTTTTAAAAATTATTATTTAATTTAAATTATAGTCCTTGCACTAAAAGTAATATTTTTCTTATAGTTAAATAATAATTTAAGCTAATTTTCGATAAAATGTAATTTTACTCATAGGTGTAAATAGTTAGGGGCCTGGGGAGGGGGGATTTCTGTAAGCAAAAAAATTTAAAAAACTTTTTGTGTCAAAATTGTATTTATTTTTTATTCAAATAATTATAATAATATTGTGAATTTTAATTTATTGTTAAAAATTTATATACTGTTTAAATTTATTTTCCAGGAACTAAACTCACCGGACTCTTCTAGTCATGGCAAAGAAAGAGCTGAATATTTTGCCAGACAGGGAGCCGAAAAATACAAGAAAAAAAGAAACAAAAAAATACAAAAATAATATTTTAGAGATAAATATATATATTTAAATAAATAAATAAATATTATATTTCAAGTTCATAAACTTGAAAGTTTTATTTCATATTTACTTGTTAACATACTCTCTAAATCTGAATATGTGAAATTTCACTTATTGTACGTTATAAGTCGTCCTCTTGATCAATAAGTGCATATACACTTATAGATAAGTGAATTTTTCACTTATTCTGAGTGAAATTTCACTTATTATAAGTGCATATGCACTTATTGATCGAGAAGACGACTTATAACGTACAAATATGTGAATTTTCACATATTCAGATTTAGAGAGTACATTGCGCTTTGAAAATATTAAAAACATTAATAAAATTAGTAGCATATTTCATTATTTTTCCTTAACCTTCAAATAAAAAAAGAATACGTGGTCGTCCACACATTTCAATTATTTTCACAATTTTCAGTAAAAATTTCCTTTCTTTCGATGTAACTTAAAATCAATTCTTCAAAAACAATTAAATATTTTTTTTGTTATTATTTTCTTTGGAAGAATTAAAAAAAAAATGTTTAAAAATAATTGAATTCCAGCGAAAATTTCATTATTTTTTTTTTTAATAATTATTACGAATTCTTGAATTGGATTTTATTAAAAGTTTTTTAAATAATTGAACTCCTGTGAAAAATTCAATTATTTTTTATAATAATTGAAGTTTCTCGGAGAATTTTTAAAAGATTTTTAAAAATAATTAAAGTTTTCAAATCCTGATGAAAATTTTATTATTTAATAAAAATAATTGATTTTTTTGCAAAAGTTTTTATTATTTATAAATACATCTTAGTTTAAAGACCACAATCTTAAACTCAAGTACATGTAATTAATTTGAGTTTTAAAGATTTTACAAATTTCTTCTATCAGATAAGAGAATTTCAGTATATAAATTTGAAGCGCGTTTATCTGGAGGAAATTTTGTTAACGTACATTGAAACAGTTATGACGTGATAAATTTTGTAACAATAAGTGTATTAATAAAGGTGATGCATGTGGATACCAATTTTTGTATTCTTCTGTATTCATAATTTTTCTGATATTTCTCCCCATGTAGTCAATCATTTCTGATTGTAAAGATTCATCATTGTACTGATCAGCCAGTAAAAGTTGTTTTATAGCATTATTAATGTTAACATTATTAGTCATTATTTGCCTACATAAATTTGATAATCCATCTATGTCGTACTTGTGAGCAACTTTGTAAAGTTCATAAGCAATAGTTTTCGCATCTTTTAAGCAATTACTATATAAGAATCTTAATAATTCTTTAAACACTACAGAATCAATGTCAGTGATACTAGCTTCATTTTTCATACTTTCTTCCATATCAGTCGTGAACATAGCGAAAAAAACTTTTGATTTTGATGCCAGAATTTGTTTGTGGACAGGAAACTTTTCTTCACCGATTATAAATGTAAAATCAGATAATTTCTCATCCTCGAAAAGTAATGAACAATTATTATTATAATTTGAATTGTGATGAAATAATGTAGAACCATAAGCCATTATATTTCCTTAATCTTCAACCTCGCTTTTTCCTAAAAATGTTGAAAAAGAAAGTTATTAGAATTTCATTAACGTTTTCAGAACAAAAAAAAATTATTTCCATTCCATTACAAAGTGCAACTTTATTCCATCAGAGTTTACTATATATCGTAACTTTTTAATTCCAAAAACTTTTGTTAAATAATGTGTATAAAAAATAGGCTTAAAAAATAGAGGGAATTTTCGGAATAAAATAGAATTTAACTTTATTAATTTCATTCTTCTTACCTGGAAAGTTCCTCTGATAAGTTATTCGAAAGAGAATTTGTTTAAAGCCAAGGGCACCTTTAAAATAAAAAGACAATGAGTTTAGAAAATGTTAAATTTAAATATTAGTTTCTGATAAAAAATACCTTGTAATTTCACAATTATTATTATTATTTTATATAAAACGAACTAACAAAAGTTATCCTCGTTTTAACGTTCAGAACATAATTGATCATAGACCATAGAGATCAGAATAGAGCAAATTCTCATTTTTCAAAAGGTCTAACGCCAAAGCAAAATAGTACTTGAAAATATAATATGTGATGTCACCAGGGCCTAGTGTCGCCTTTGGTAATTTAGGGAATTCATAGAAATTCAAAAGTAACCATAACTTAACTTATATTGCTGTCCTTCTCTTATTCATTCTTACGATTGTCCTTATCTGTGGACGTCCGCTTGAAAAGGGACCACTTTGGCACTATTGGACTTATCTATATGGGCGAATTCCTGACAAAATTTGGAAAATTTTGAGTGGTCTTACAACCTTTTTGGTGAAAAATTCGATGAGTTACAGAATTTTAAAGTTTGGAGTATCAAATACGTCATTTCGAGAAAAACGAAATCAAAGATTGTAATATGAATATCTGTGGTTCTTCTGGGAAGTTATTCAGATAATAGTTGTTTTAAGTCTAGTACACCCTTGAGATTGAAAATCAATAGGTTTCGAATTCCCCCCTCCCCCTCATTTTTTAACAATGACAAAATAATGGATCTCCGACAAAGTGGTCCCTTTTCTAAAAATACGGTTATTAATTAATAAAGTGGAATATTTAACGAATTTAAAGGTTCGGTGTTATTTTTTAGAGTTATTTCAAGCAAAGAAAAGAAAAGTAACCTAAAATAGTAGATTGTGCATCAAGGGAGGGAAATGGATGATTTCCGACGAGTGTAGTTTGCAGTTCGAGGCGTAGCGAGCAAACGAGCCGAAGGCGAGTGCTTGCGAGCGAAGCCGAGAACTGTAAAACACGAGTGGAAATCAATTTTCCTCCCGAGTTGCACATACTATTTTTTCTAACACACGTATACCGAAAGTACAAACGCGGCAGTTTGATTGTTACTTTTGAATGTATAGTTGTAGCTGGGGGCGGTATAGTTACAACTGTGGTAACTGAAAGTTTGTGAAAAGCTTGAAATAACTAAACTAACCCAAAGAGCGTAGGTTTACGCAAGTAGCGTAAGTAACGTAAGTTACGTAACTTACGTAAATCATTTATTATTTGTAACTCGAAAGACTAACATAACTACACCATTTACGTAAGTTACGTAACTACACCATTTGCGTAACTCGCGTAAGTTACGTAAGTCACTTAGCTGACGTAACTCACGTAACTGATTCATCAATGGTCATACTTTGATAATATTACCGAGAAAGCAAGTTACTTTTCCTCCCTCCCGCTCGCAGGGAATCATACACTTTTCTCCCGCTAAACACGTAGGAAATGGTGTACTTTCGGTGCGTGTGGTAGAAAAAAAATTTTTTAAGCGACTTTATTATAAAAAATCTTAGAAAAAATTAAAAATTCCTTTTCCAAAAACACGAAATTAAAAATTGTAATGCGAATTTCTCCGGCTCTTCTGGGAAGTTATTCAGATAAGAGTTGTTTTAAGTCTAGTACACCCTTAAGATTGAAAATCAATAGGTTTCGAATTTTTCCCTCCCTTCGTTTTGAAACAATGAAAAAATAACAGATTTCCGACAAAGTGGTCCCTTTTCATTTTTTTTTCTAACAACGAAATAAAATACTTAGAGTGTCAATAAATTAATAAAAACTGCATGAATCGACGTGGTAGACCCTGTAGATTAAGAAAAAAAGATAAAAAAAATTTCGATATTTTTCTTCAAAATTAGTAAATTGCGAATATCTCGGAATCTAGAACCGACAAAGTGGTCCCTTTTCATGCGGACGTCCACATCTATTCACGTTACTGCTTACTGATTAAGTGTTAAAACAAAAATATAGATTCAAACTTTTTTAAAATAAATGAGTTTAAAAATATTAAAACTCTATAATACATTTCACTGCTTTTTCTCATATCGTTATTATTTTAGACTTATTCACAAAAAATGAATTCAATAATTCAAAATCCACGTAGAAATATTTTTAATTCGGCCATATTTGCAAATTCGGTCAAATGACAATTCGGTATTTTAAAAATTCTCTAAAAAATAAAAATTCTTGCAAATAAAAATTCGGGCAAACGAAGAATTTGTTTCAATGAATTTAATAATATACAAAATTCTGATAAAAAGTTATTGTAAATAATACTGCAATTTATAAATTCTGGAACCGAAAAATAAAAAAATAAAAACTTAAATAAAAAAAAACTTTGATAAAAACTTTGATTTTCTTTTTTGATATTATGCTGGAAATTACCGCTTTCTTAGGGTAATTTATAAAAATTTCATTGGGGTGAATCTGAACTAGCTTTTCTTACTGACGCCTACGCTTAGAGAAATATCAATATACAGGGGGCAGTTTGATTTATTTTATATATTCTCTTTTGGCAAATTTAATTGTTTACGAAAAATTTCATTAAAATTTTTTAATATAATTTAATTATTTACGGAAAATTTCATTAAAATTTTCGAAAATAATAATATTCTTACTTATTTAATAAAATTTAATTTAATAAAAAATGTATTGAAAATAATTTTAGGTATTCAATTCTAATAAACGAAATATATCAAATTTTTTTTAAATAATTGAATTCTTTCGAAGACTTTTATTAAAATTTTTAAGAATAATTTCATTTTTCTAAAGAATTTATTTGAAATTGTATTATAGGTATAAAAATAATTGAAATTTTATTATTTATGAAAATAATTGAATTTATTTAGAAAACTTTCATAATTTATAAAAATAATTGAATTTCTATGAAAATTTTGTTATATTTATGAAAATAGTTAAATGTTTGCAAAGAATTTTATAACATTTTTTTTTAAATTATTGAATTCTTTTGTGAATTTTTTTATTAAAATAGTAGATATTGCTAATAAATGAATTTCGGAAAATTTATGAAAAATAATTGAATCGTTTAAAAAAATGTTATTAAAATTTTTGAAAATATTTTTACTTCAACTTTTAGCGAATTTAAAGTGGTTTAAATTCTCAAATAAAGAAAAAAGTAGCTTTTAGTTTAGTAAAAAAAACAATAAATTATTAGTAAAAAATAAGTTTTAATATTAATATAAAGAAAAACCTTAAAAATAATGTTTGTCACTTCTATCATAATTTTAATGCTATTTCTGGAATAAATTTTTTTCTTCAAAATAATAAGAGTTAAGCTTTATTGTTTAAATAAATTTTTAAAAATAGAATTTTTTGGAAATTTTTGAAAATAGAATAAAATAATTATTATTGAATTCACTATCATCAGATGTTATGAAAAATCGAAAGTATAGGTAAATTTATGGACCCGCCCATTTAGAAGGAACCAAGAAGGGAGAATATAGATTTTAAAAAAAGCATCCCTTCCAAAGGGTTCTTTTTTCGACCAATCAAAAACTAAATTCAAAATATGCGAAGAACTTTTAGGACATTCTATTGGTGAGAATACACCCACCTTTCAAAATAGGTTTGCAATAATGCGCGCGCACTTTGGTTGTGAAGTGGGAAACAGTGCCTTTGAAAAAGGGATGAGTAAAGGACTCTTATTTCCATTATAAGAAAGAAATCTTATGAGTCAGTTAAAGATTAGATTTCATAGCACGAAGCAATTCAAAATTGTTTTCTGTATTTAAACCTTGTCCAAGATCAAGATCTTTTGTGCTCACTTCAGTGTGAAAAAAATATAATTAAAGTGTTAAACTTCATCATTTTCGTTTATTATTCAGGTAAAAAAAAATTGTTATAACAAATTTTATAAATTATTTCGCATTTGTGTTCGATGTATATAAATTTTAGATTTTTCAAAAAACTTTAAAATTTATTAATGTAAATAATTGTTAATGTAAGTAATTTACAATTAATTTTTTTTAAATATTGAAAATATTTTATTTATAACATTTATAAAAAATAATTTAATTAAAATTGTAACTTATAAAAATTTGAAATATTTATATCTATACGTTATGGAAAAAATTTTCAAAAGAAAGGCAAATATTTTATCAGCAATATTATGTATTTGAAACGTTAATTTAAAATTAAGGAAAATTTCTAATGAGCAAAATTCTTTGAACCAAAAAAAAGGAAAAAAAAACTTTTTCTCATTCATTTAATGTATACACACATTCATAATTCGATGTAAACAAAGTATTATGATTTTTCGTACAGTCAAAACATTATGCGTTGAAATCTTATCTAGATACAATTTTTCTTTAATATTTCTATATAAGACATACCATTATTTTTGATATGAAAAATAATTTTCAATTAAATTTCTTTTATTTTTCATAAACATTGATCTTATAGAAAACCACAGGGCGCAATTTTGTTGCAAATTTTCCTCGAAATTTCCTTAAAAAAAAGATTATTTTTGTTTAAATAATTAAATTTAATTGTTCTTTAAAAAAATATTTACAATACACATATATTGTAATTAATTTTTTTAAAAAATAAATTCTACTCTAAATTATGTTTTTTTTTTATTTTTTTCATTTATACTTTGTTCGACATGTTTATGTGTATTTTAAAAAAAAAATAATTGAGACAAAAAATTTTTTTTTCAAATTAAATATGTAAATTTTACTAAATAGAAAAATTTTTCGTTTTTTTCAGAAAATAAGACATATTTTCAAAAATGTCACACCGCGAAATACAGGAAGATTATGAGGGATATATAATGGTATATACCGATGGATGTTGCATTAACAATGGTCGTGGAGGCGCCAAAGCCGGAATTGGTGTTTGGTTTGCCGATGGTCATCAACTGTAAGTTTTATTCTTTTGATAAAAAAAATATTGTTTAATGGAAATTTATTTCTTTTTTTTTAAATTAAAAAAAAATTAAATTTCTCTAAAAAATTTAATTATTTTCCAAAAAATTTAATAAAATTCTTCAAAAACATTCAATTATTATTATCGACAAATTTTATTTATTTATTTATTCATTTTTAATAAAATTCTTTGCAAGAATTAAATTATTTCTCCAAAGAATTTAATTAATATTAAATTTTACTATTTTTGAAGGAATCTTTTTCCAAGTCTCAAATAAAATAGTTTTACTAATTTTTTTTTTCTGAAATTTACTTCGAATATTGTAAAATTCATGTAATTTTAAAAATAAAAGTAGCGTTGTAATAAAAATTTTATTTTAAAATTTAAAAAAAAGTTAGGAACTACGAAAAAGAAATTTTTCTAACTTACAAAAAATGACAATTTCTTAAAAATTTTAGGGGATTTTATTAATTTAATGGAATAAAAAAAGGGGAAAAGAGGAAAAAAGAAGATTAGGTAAAAAAAAGGGGAATAACTGTGATTCCCATTAAAACCGCGAAAATTTGAAAAGTTTAAAAAATTTGTTTTCTTAATTTGATTTTTTGAAGAATTTTCATCCTTAGTTTAAAATTATTGTAATTATAAACATTTTTGTAATTTAAATTTATAATTTTTTTTTCTTTGCAGGAATGTTTCAGCACCTTTGAAAGGAAGGGCGACGAACCAAAGAGCCGAACTGCAAGCGGTCGTAGCTGCTTGCAAAAGAGCGCTGGCTGCAGGATTTGATGAATTGTTTATATTTACCGATTCACATTATGCCATGAATTGCGCCATTAAGTGGATTCATGTTTGGAGAAGAAATGGCTGGATTAATGCCCGAGGAAATCCTGTAGCGAATAAAGGCGATATTCAGGAAATGATGCATTATGTTGATCAACTTAACACTAAATGGGTAAATTAAAAATTTAACATTTAAAAAATTATTTTAATTAAATAAATAAAGTTAATTTTAGTTAAAATTTAATATTGCCAAAAATATTTTTTATTTTCAATGCAAAAATTAAAAAAATAATTTTAGTGTAAAATTGGATGTTTTAAATTAATAATTATGATAACATTGTAAATTTTTATTTATTTTTAAAATATTTTGTTTAAATTTATTTTCCAGGAGGCAGTCGCAGCGCACTCCGGCAATTATGGCAACGAAGCGGCTGATCGTCTTGCCAGACAGGGGGCCAAAGAATACTAAAAATTATATTTATATTATGAGATTTAAGAAAAATTTCCCTTTAAATTTATATTGACTATATTTTTATAAAGCTATTAAACATTATTTAAGAAATAAATATATATTTAGTTTACATGAACTTCAAAGTATTTTATTTCTTATTTTACCTGTTCACATACATTACACGTTTTAAAAATACTAACCATTTTGAAAAAAGTTTATAAAAATTTTTTAAAATTAAATATCAATGACTAGTTAAAAAAAAAGTTGTAATAACACTTTTTCCAAAAGAAATTTTTGAAAAATTAACTAAAAAACTTAAAAATTCTGTCTATATTTAAATTCCGGTTTCGAGACAATATTTAAAGTTAATTAAAAAGCTTTAGATTAGATTTCTTAATTTTTATTATTCATATTTAAAAAGTTTTTTATTATTTAAAAGTAAGAAATTCCAAAAGAGATGATCCGACAATTTATTGTCACTCGAGTTTTTGGGAGTTTCAATATTATCCCCAAAGTATTTTATTCCTTTTGGGGCCCCCCATTGTTGCACGTCTTAAAAATGTTTTCCTTTTATTACTCTATTTTACAGATACTTGAAATTTTCTTAAGAAATTTACACTGAACGTGTCTCGACCTGTGATTTAAAAGTATAAAACTTGTTTTAACTTGCTCGAAAAATTTTGCTATTATTTAGATTTTAATTTTAGTATTTCCAAGGATTTTTGTCAAATACTGTTTGTTAATTGTGGCCCTTGGGTCCAAATAATTACAAGAAAGCTCTTTGTTAGAATTGTTTTTCTATTTCATTGTCGAATGCATTTTCACTGTGAACACAACTCATCAGGACTAAAACAATAAATTTCAAGTGTAATAATTTTTTAAAGTTGGCATTTTATTTTTTGTTTTACAAAATTTCGATTCTTAGAGAATACTAGATTTTTATGTAAATTATATAATTTTTTTGTACTTCATGGTGAGAAGGTGTCTTAATGTTAAAGAAAATAAAAATTCAAAATATTAATACAAAAACCAACTTATAAGTAAACAATGCTTAGGATTGTGAAAAGAAATATAAAAGTGAAAAATTAGTAAAATAAAGAAAAAATAGTGCAGGAAAGTTACAAAGTACGCTGCACAGATTATGACGAAACTTAAAGCTAACTTTGGTGAAGGTAGTGTCGTCGTTGCTCCCTACCATCTAGTAGTAACTCTAAACATGAAAAAAATTATAAGTTTTAGTTAATTACAGTGCATAGAATTTGTTTTAAAAATAAATTTTAGTATTAATAAATTGTAAATTTATGAATTATTTATATTATTTATAATTATAAATAATATAAATAATTAATAAATTTTGAAAAATAAAAATAAATTTACCCCATAATAGCGAGAACGATAATAATTTCTTCTTCTATACCATCTTTTACGTCGACTAACACCACAGCATGAACATTTATTCTTTTCATCTGCAACAAAAGGAATATTTTAAACTTTCAGATTTTTGTATTATTATTTTTTTTTATCTTATATCACGGTAAAATTTTAATTTTAGTATTGATAAAACCTAGTTTAAAAAAAATGGAAAAATTAATATTATCCTCGAAATGAGTTTTTTTTGGGCTTAAACTTTCTGAAGTGAAAAAGTTTTGCTGATTCCGGATATTCATTTTCCTCTTATTGAGACTTGTTTATTTAATATCCTACTGTGTCATAATACGTTGTTTTCGTTAAACCTTTAGTCAGGGGCAATAAACAGATTTAAGGTGTTATTTACCTGTAATCTGAGAATAATGACTACAGAAGGAACTGTGTCCTCTACCTGTAAAGATGAATCACACCTCACCGCATTATGAACTACAACCATTTTATTATAATGAGCTGGGCAGGGATTCCGATTATCAACGCGGCGTTAGACAACTCTATTCATTAAATAGACGCAAAAATTCTAATCTTTTGTTAAACATTTGTTGTGAATGAGTTTTATAATTAACTAAAACTTTTATAAAAATGTTATACAATACCGTTTAGGAATTACATTCGTTCAAAAAATGGGTGGCCACCTTGGGGCCTCTTACCCTATTTATATTTATTCGTAATTAGGTTGAGAGAAAAAATTAAATAATAATAATAATAATTATTATTATTATTAATAAATTGATAATTGATTAATTAATAAAAGGACAAGAATCGTAATCCTTTAAATTAAATACGTACAGCATTGGCATCTTGTGTGACTGCATGATGAGCCACAACAGTTTGAAGGTTGAGGAGTATTAATCACCATTGTAACCGGAACAACAATTGGAGCTTGTTGAGAATCAGCAGATGAACTTGAACTGGCGGTAGCGGAAGTGCTTGGAAGAGGATTAGCGTATGATGCTTGGGAAGGAGCATTAAATAGGGTTTGAATCGTAGCTGGAAGTACAGTTGGCAGAGATGCATAGGAAGGAAGGTACGGATAAGCTGGAGCGTATGAATAAGATGGAGCATAAGAGTAAGAATTTTGAGGAACTGGAGCCGCATGGTTCAAACTGCTTTGGCAATGTTCAGGGCACATATTAACATTCACAGTGACCGGTCCCCTTTGAGATGAAGTTAAATACCTCATCGCGTCCGTCACTGTCAGCTTCACTGATGACTGATTCGCCATTTTAATTCTATAAAAATAATCAATATTATTTCATTTTAATTCTGAAATTTAGTCAAACATTTTTCGGATAAAATCAGATGATGAAGTTTAGTATACTTCATCATCTGATTTTATCCAAAAAATTTTTGTTCTCCATACACTCTTTAATCTTTAAATCTTTTTGGCCACTACAGTGGCCACCGTTTATTTTGACGAATCTTTTTAACGAATTGACCTCCTTATTCAAAAATTTTTTTAAAATAAAAAAAACTACTAAAATTTTTTTTAAATAAAAAACTACTAAAATTCTTTGTAAATTTACCGGGCCCTCTAAAGGTTAAAATTACTAATGTAACTAAATATTTATTAAAATGGAAAATTTTTGTTTATTATTATAAAAATAATTTAATTCTTGCGAAGAATTTTATTGAAATTTTTAAATAATTGATTTCTTTCGACTAATTTTATTTAAATATTTGAAAATAATTGAATTCTTGTGAGAAATTCTAATATTTTTGTAAATAATTGAATACTTGTGAAAAATTCTAATATTTTTTGCAAATATTTGAATTCTTCAAAAGAATTTAAAAAAAAAACATTCTTTTAAATAATTATTTTTTTCGAGAAATTGAAATTAAATTTTTAAGAATAATTACATTTTTTTTGTAAATTCCTTTAAAATTGTGTTAAAAATAATTGAAATCCTACTATAAATTTTATTATTTATGAAAATAATTAAATAGTTGCAAATAATTTAATTACAATTTTCAAAAATTGTATTTAAAATAATTGATTTCTTTCGAACAATTTTATTAAAATATTTGAAAATAATTGAATTCCTGTGAAAAATTCTAATATTTTTGTAAATAATTGAATTCTTCCAAAGAATAAAAAAAAATTTTTTAATTTAATAATTACATTTTTTTGAGCAATTTCTGTAAAATTGTATTAAAAATTATTGAAATTCTGCGATGAATTTGATTATTTATGAAAATAATTGAATTTTGGGTGAATTTTATTAATTTTTTGCTTTAAATAATATTGAATTCTTTTGGGAAATTTTATGAAAATAATTGATTTTCGTATATTTTTTTTAACATAATTGTATTCGTTTTGGTGAAAAGGCGAAGAATTTAATTTTGAACATTTTAAAATGATTGAAAGTTGCATTTCAATAAAAATTACAATTTTTTGGCAATAAGAAACATTTGTTAAGTTTTAGGTTATATTACTTAAATTATTTATTATTGACAAAAAATCATAATTGTTATTCAAATCTAACTTTAAATTCTTAAAAATGTAGAAAATTCAATTCCTTACGCTTCTACCAAAAAGGATGAATTTAAAGTTTAATTTAACCTTTTTTTTAAAAAAAAATACGAATACTAATTTTTGTTTCCGATTGTTTGTCGGATTCTTCCTTAACCTGAAATAATTACTGACAAAAGTAACTGTAATTGTTTTTTAATTTATTTCTAACTATTCGTCAATTATTTGTCACATAACCTCATAAATTATAATGAATAAAATTCCTAATTTTTTTGTTTTAGATAAAAATTATTTGTTACATAACCTCATAAAATTAGTGATTTTTTTCTTGATTCTAGAATCAAGATTGATCAATTGTGACAAAGAATTAATTTAGCTTTATAAACCAATTGCCAATTGAAAATGAAACAGCTTAAAAAATTGCAATTCAAAGAAGGAAATAATCTATTTTTTGTTTCGAAAAAACTTGTTTTTTTAATTAACTCTCGTAAATAATGTGTTTTTATTTAAGATTCCATCGATTTACACGGATAACAATTCGATAAAAAATTTTTATGAAAACGTAATGGAAGGTGGATATGGGAGGCTGTGGCGTCGTTTTATTGTTTTATTTCTAGTATAATCGTTTTAAAGTTTACAAGAGTTGAAATAATTTAGAAAAATAATAATTAATAAGAAATGAGAATAAAAAGAATTGGAAATATACCTGCAGTTTTCGTAATATTCGTGAAATGAGAATAAAACGCAGGAGCAAAAAACCGTTGAGATGCACGTGTTCCTCTTTCCTCGAATGAAATGAAATGAAGTCAGGCGATAAGCAAGGGTAGTTGCAATATTTTTTCAATTGCATCACCAAGGTTGGGAATGTAAAATTGTCCTATCAGGCCTCTGGGCGGAAGGACAATAGAAAAGTAACCGGAACTGGATTGAAATCGCAAACGGAAGAATGACTGTAAAGGTGTCTCTGCAATAGCTTGCAATTGCATTAGTTTTGTTAAATTCGAAGCAAATTTATATTTTACATACGAATTTACTATAAATCATTTTGAATTTACAAATTAATGTCAATCTATATGTAGAATATACAATTACTTTGAATCAGATAAAAAAAATTCATTTATAAGCTACTGTAGAAACACCTTTACAACTAGGTGTAAAAACGCGCTTTTAATATTTTTTGGGTAATTTTTTTTTATCGCCTGCGAATCTAAACAAATTTGGTAACACTGCGAGAAACCTTTTTTACATTTGCAGACAGACGGTAGAGAGGAAATTTTACAGAAAAAAAGCATTTGGTAGGTAATTTTATTAGAAAAGGTGTAATTATTTATAAAAAAAAATTGCTTAATAGAATTTGTAAATGTTTAGTAGAATTGTCGAATATGTGTACCATCTGTTTTATTTAAAATAATTTTTTATATTATACTATAAAAATAAATAGCATACATAACCTTAAAAATAAAAATTTCGTCGAGTTAGTGCAATATCATACTTATTCAGAAAACAAAGCAAGAACATATACCTATTCAGAAAAAGAGACAAGAACATACTTATTCAGAATATAAAGCAAAAGCGTGCAAATTCGGAAATTAACATTTTTAGTCAGATTCTAAATTATCAGCAGTGTTATAATTGCATATCGTTAACAGTTATTTTATTAGAAAAGTTATTAACAATTAAATGAAATTAAAGTAATTATTCATTAAAGTTTTTTTTAAATAAAAGTACAAGTTGAATTTTACCAGGAAAGAGGTTACTTTCCGAATACTTGCTTAAGTTCTCAATTGTTTTTTTCATTGTTATTTATATCTTTTTTAACAATTTTAGTAAATAAATTGCTAAGTTTGGTTAAAAAACAACACGTTCACCATTTTTTTTCGAATATTTTGTACTTTTTCCAACGGATTTTGAAAGTGGAATGAAAATTCTTTTAGATTCAAATAGAGAAAGTAAACTCATTTTCAAAAAAAATATTTTTTTTTAAATTTGAAAAAAGGACAGTTCAGACTTGAAAAATTAAAATCCTTATAACTTCGTACAAAAACAATTGTTGTAGGAATAACAGAAAAATTATTTGTCGTCTTAAATTCTATGTTTTAAAATTTATTTTTAGAACTAACGTATTAAAAAATTTTTTTAAACTGTATAAAAATTGTTGTTTACATAATTTTATTTATTGATACAAGTAACTATTTTCTTTTTCAGTATTCAAACAAAATGTCTTACTACGGAAGTAGCAAATATTCATCATCTGAGGAGGTATTTTTTTCCCTTGTTATTTTAAAAACAAAAATTACTAAATACTTAAGAAATATTAAGAAAAATATTAAAATAACTATTTTTTTAATTTAATTAATAATAAATGTTAATTAATCAATAAATGTTCTTTCTGTAAAAACGTAAAAATTAAAGTTCGATTTAAAAAATTAATTTTTAAACTTAAAATTAAAAAAGTATTTTAAATTGTAAATTGTGTATTTACTGATTTTTCTTTCAGGGTGAATATCAATTAGAATTAATCGAACACGAATTGGAAAGAAATGATGAAGGTTTTGTAAATGTGTACACCGAATGCGTTTGTCCTGGCGATGGTACTGAATACGCAAAAGCAGCAATTGGTGTTTGGTTTATGGATAATCACGAACTGTATGTATTTCATTAATGTTAAGAAATTTAATATGAAATTCAACCAATATTATTGTAATCTTTTGATTCACAGAAATGTTTCGCGAAGATTATATGAAAATCCTTGTTACAATAGAGCAGCGTTTAAAAGTATTACCATTGCTTGTAGACAAGCAAGAAAAGCGAACGTAAGAAAATTAAAAATAAATCTCACATCTGCTTTTTTAAAAAATTGTATTGAAACTTTAATACCAAAGTGGAGGAGTAATGGTTGGAAAAATAGTATTGGAGAGACATTAGCTCAAAAACAAGAAATTCTTGAAATGCAAGATGCTCTCGATGAATTCGAAAAAATTGATTGGGTAAGAAAAAATCATTTTTTTTTAAAAATAAGTAAATTTTTTTCATTAAGGTACTGAAAGTTATGTAAAACATTTATTTATTAACTTTGTTTAGTACAGAAGGAAAAGAATTTTCTAAAATTTATAAATTATCCTAATTTTTTATTTTTAGATATTTCACAATAATTATAAATTTGATGGGATGAACGGGGCCCTTAATTTAGCCAAGAATGCTGCCGATTCAGAATCAGATTAAAAACCAAAATGTTATCCTTTTGTAAATTCTTATATTTTAAAAATATAAGCTTTCTTTGAATAAATTATAAAAAAATATTAATTTTTCTCTCCTCTTTAACTATATGAATGTGTAGCAAAATTTTTCAATTCATGATTATTTTACTATTAAAAAAATTCTAAAATTTCAAAAAATCATGTAATCGACTAAAATTCTCTCATATTGAAAAAGAATTATTAGTTTGTCACGTTTTGTTTAGAAAATGTTGAGTTTTTCAAGTATTCCAGGATTAAGTCATAAATCAAGTGAAAAGCGGAGGGAAATATTTATTTCTCTATGTTGAAATCGTAAAAAGTCTATAGCGACAATGAAAGGGCATAAAAACAACTTGGAGTAATTTGAGACTTTTCCTTTCGATGACCGAACAATAAAACATGTGTTAGCCGGACCCCTTGAACGTATTTGGACTCTTTCTAAACGAAAAATAAGAAATAAATAAAAATTGAGGATTAGTTCACTCCTTCTCTTATGGGAAGAAATTTGACATATTTTAAAACTTTTTCTACAATTTTTTTTTGAAGGTAAAGAAATCTTTTTTTTTTTCGTTCTTTTATACGAAATGTACCTATCCGTTTTCTATTTTTAAAATGCGAAGCAATATTTTTTGTAAATGCTTTTTATTTCTAGCGTTCAAACTACAAATGAAGTCGTAAAATAATTTGTATATTTTATAGTTTAAGAAAATATATCTAAATAATTCGAAATTTTTTTTTTGTGAGCAATTTTTTTTAAGAATATTTCTTTAAAAAAATAACGAAAAAAATTATGTATATTTCTATTAATAGTATATTATGTGCCAAGCACGTAAAGCAATACAATACAAATTTACGTATACAACTTTTCACAAATACGAAATTTTTATAAATTTCCATAAATAATTATTTTCTCAAATATATTAAATTTTGTTTTGTAGCCAATTTTCTTTTTTTTTTTATTTAAAAGATTTCCTAAATTTAACCACTAAAAAATTTATTTCATTCAATAATTAAAATAATTGAACGATTACTTAACTATTATCAAATAAATATTTATTTTTAACAAAAAATTTTTGATTTGAGTCAATTAAATGGTATTTGCTTCAAATACTGAAATATTATTGGTTTAAATAAAATTTGTTAGATTTAGACAAAAATTTATTTGATTCAAGAAAATGTTTATTTAATAAAAGTAAATATTTATTTGATTCAAGTAAATATTTATTTAACCAAAGCAAATATTTATTCAATTCAAGTAAATATTTATTTGATCCAAGTAAATATTTATTCAATTCAAGTAAATATTAATTTGATAATATACAAGTAATCAGTTATATTTGAATCAAATAAATTTTTTCTCTAGTGCAATTAAATTTGTAAAAAAATTTAATACTTTTTTAGTAGAAATTATTAATTTACTAAGAACAAAATACTAATTCGATAGTAAAACATCTACAAATTGAAGTTGTGAAACTTTACTATTTTCGACTATTTTTAATTTACTATTTACTTTACTATTTAATATAGCAATTAAATATTTTTAATAATAAATATCCATTTATTATTATTTAGTAATATTAAATATTATTAAATATTTTATTAATAAAAAATAGTAATTTTCTACTTATAACATTTTTATTTTTTTTGTAAATTTGTTATTTTTGTTTTTGTTAATCAATAATAATTAACTTTTATTACTTAAAATATTTTTAAAATAATTACAATTACAACAAGAAAATGAGTAAAATTTATTTTTAAAAAGTGAATATTTTGAATATTATATTTTTTTTATTTTTATTTATTTATTATTTATAACAATAAATTAAAAGCGTTAAGCCAATAGAAATGAGTAAAATTTATTTTAAAAAAGTGAATATTTTGAATGTTATATTTTTTTTATTTTTATTTATAACAATAAATTAAAAGCGTTAAGCCAATAGAAATATTCTGCTCAATGAATATAATTCCAATAGAGACTTTTTATTGGTTTAAAGCTTTCCCCTTTTCTTTTTCTTTTTGTTGTAATCTGACGCTGAACGCGCCTTTATGCCGTATGGGATTCTTTCATCTCTAAATTGAAAGGCACTATAGTCCGCCTTTCGCCGCCTCTGGGAATCCCTCGGTTTTCTCAAAGCAAGTAACTTGTCGCCATTGTGTCAGCGAAAACGAAATAGTGCAGCATACAGTCATACACCTTCGAGTCGAGCAGTAAAAGCTTCTTCTCAGACATACTTTAAAAAAATACCTAATTAAAAATTAATAATTACTGAGTTTTCTGGTGATTTCATTGGAAAAATCTATTCCGTAAGTCTTAATTTTAAACAATATATTCAATTAATAATATATTCAATTAGAAAATTAAAAGTGTAATTTTTATTAATATTTAAAAGCAATTGTTGATCATATTGAAACAAAATTCTTGTATAATGTTATATTTTTTTTCTGTGCCTTTAAAATATTTTATTATTATAGAATAAAATTAAAAATTATTTTTATAACATGACATTAATAATTGAGGGGCTGGACGCTATAATGTGTTACGCGTCATTCACTTAACATGGCGCGTAACACATTATAGCATCCAGCCCCTCAATTATTTTTTTTAAATAATTTATTGTGAGATATCTACTTAAATTTTTATAAAATAATACTTTTCTTAAAAATGATTAATCTTATTTTTACAAAACAATGACTATTTATTTATGTAATAAATTTTTTTATTTGTATATATTTTTCAATTGTTGATTTGTAATTCTTAAAATAATTAAATTTTAATTTATAGTTAGAATTTTATTAAAATTCATCTATTGAAAATGAAAATTAGTTGTAAATATTAATTTTATTTTATGTGCTTCATTTTGGTGAATTTATACTTTTTATGTGCGCACTTATGTGTTTATCAAAATGAACTGTCGCATATCAGCTTTCAAAGAAAAATAGACTCACATATAAACAAACGCTTCTCAGACAAGAATACATTTTAATATTAAACCGACAGAAATATTTTCCAAATGTCCTTCATTTTTTAACATAAATTTTAAAAGACTTTTTCAAGACACTAAAAAAATTATCTGAATTATTAAAAAATAATTTCATGACCAAATATTTCAACAAAATAGCATAATTTCATTAACAATTTTTTAAGAACCTTAGTTTTTAGTATTATTAAAATTTTTGAGAAAACAATCATTTTTAATATTTTTAACTAAGATTCTTTAACAAATTTATTAGTTTCTTAAAGTGTCGAAAATTTTTTTTAAGAAATTCAATTATTTTCAAAACATTGCATTACAAATTTATTTTGAATAAACTAATTATAGAATTGGTTTATAATTCTTTTGAAAATTCAATTATCTTAAAAAAAACTAAAATTAAAATTGTTCGAAAACTATTTTTTTTTGGATTTTTCAAAAAAAAAGTTTAAAAATTCAATTACTTTCAAAAAGTTTAAAAATTCAATTATTTTCTAAAAATTGAAAAATTTCAATTATTTGGAAATTTTTAAATTCTGCAGAATTAAAGAATCAATTACTTATTTATTTACGTTCAGCAATAAAAATCTCAAGAACTTATTTTCTATTCTTTCAAGACTAACCATTATCTTTTAAAAATTATTTAAAAATATTTTTAGAAAACTAATTTTATAAATTTTTAATTTTACCAATAATTTTATCAATAATTTACCTTAATAGGAAAAAAAACCCTGAAGTTAGAGTTAAATTTAATTACCTATAAAAAAATTGAATTTTTGTATTTAAATAATTGAAGTTTCGAAAAATTTATAGGAAATAGTTAAAAATAAATAATAACAAAACAAGTTTTGTTAAAAATTCCAAATAATTAAATTTGAATAATAACAAAATAATTAAATTTAAATTACATTTTGTTATCTTAAAAAATGTTAATAAATTCATTTTAATATTTGTGTGCAGAAAATATATATTTTTTTTTTGAAAAAACACATACTTATTGTTTAAAGAAATAATTATTTTTAGAAATATTTTTAAATTTCTTACTACAAAATGTTATTTTTTCTATTTACTACAATGTCGTCGTTAAATTCAAATGTAATTCAAAAATCTTCTCTAAATTTGAAATATTAAAATCATAGTATATTAAAAATCGTTGCAGTTTAAATTAACATAAAAATTGAAATAATACATTTTTCGGATTCATTTTTTAAAGACAAAGAGAACTTTTTATTATAAATTTACAACTCTCTGTCCGTTAGTGATGGACATATGACATAAAGTAAAATTTACGACTTCATAAAAAAACAAGAAGTACCCACATTTCTTCGACCTTTACTGAACCGTTTCGTTATCTAATCGCATTTATAGTTCAAATTAAATTTTGGTTTCAAAATAATACCTCACAAATTTTATCAAGTCGTCCACTAATTTAAATAATTTTTATTATTAATTTAATTAATTTTATTTAAGAACCGTTTTTAATAATATTGATAATAATCATAGATATAATAATAGATAAAATAATCATAGATTATTATCATTATTTATTATTATTATTTTTACCAAAAAAAAAAATTTTTTTAATTTAAAAAAATTTTTAAAAAATGGATATTGAAACCGCTAAATAAAATGGTAAAATTATTTTTAATACAAAAATTTTTCAAATTTTCCTCCAAGGTAGTACAACAATATAAAAAATTTTAAATTCTTGTTTATAGAGTAAATTTTACTACTTTCGAGATAAATTTTTTAAAATTTTTCTAAAGAAATAACTATAAATGAACGTTTTTATCGATTTTCAAAATAATTATAAAGAAGAATAATTTTTTGTTTGCAGATAAATTAAAAATGGTAAACCAAAAATTAATCATTGCATTAGTTTTGGCTTTGGCGAATGTGGCCACAGCCGGACCACTGGCCGCTGGAATATGTTACGCAGGTTGTGCGGGCGTTGTGTGTGCGTGCTTTGCAGCGGCTGGCGTAGTTTTTGGAACAGTGCCTTTGTCCGTAATTGCAGCCACACCTGCACTTGCCGGTTGTAATTCAGCCTTTGCGACATGCATGTCGCTATGTTCAGCGGCTGTAATTGCTCCAACACCATAAATATTAGAATATTATATATATTATATTATAAATAATATTATAATTATTCACAGCATTGTTTAAAATTAAATGCTAAATTAAAAATTATTCTATTTCATTCTCTAAAAAAATTATATTCTAAAGTTTAATTGCTTGTATTATATTCAAAGCAAATTAAGAAATCATGATATTCCCTATGTAATCTCATTGTATATTGTATTTTTTGTAAAATAAATTCAACTACATTCTTCTATGTATTTTCAATAAAAATTTCTATTATTTAAACATTTATATCCCAAAAAATTTTTTAAAAAAATTATTTTTTTTATTCTAAATTATAATATAAAATAAAATAATAATATATAAAATATGAAGAAAATTCAATTTTTTTATACAAAAAGATGAAATTATTTTTGACATAAAAAATAGTGCCTTGGCTTTAAAAAGTGAATAATTATGAAATAATAAAATAATTATGAAAAAATATTAGAATGAATATTACAATAATTATTATTTTTTAATTCTGATGCCTTACAATAATAAATTATTTCTAAAAATAAAATACTAATCATTGTTTTCATATTTAAAATTAAAATTTTGAAAACAAAAGCGTGAAGCCAATAGAAACATTCTGCTGAATGAATAAGTCATTCTAACAGAAAATTTCTTATTTACCTTTCAGTATTACGCTGCTATTAAACGAACTTGCAGCTCCAAATAGTTTAAAATTTCCTTGAATTCTAAAAGAAAGTGGAAATAAAAATTACTACTGTTTTTTTCTGAGAAAAGGAACATTTTTATTTATTGGTAAGTTGCATATTCAAGCAACAATATTATAAAATATGATTATATTCAAAAATATAAATTACTGTTTTTCTTATTATTTATATTAATTTTTAAGTCATTATAATATTTTGCGAAACAATAACAATAAGTAAAGAACAAAATTCTTTAAAAATAATAATAATAATTATTATATTTCCTTTAATTAATAATTATTATTGTTACAAATAACAATTTGTATTTATTATCTTTTACTTTCATTCAAAAACCTAATTTAGTATTAAGATATTTTATTTTTATTTTCACAAAGTAAAATTCAAACTAATTGTCGTTCTATTTCTATAGAATAAATTATAGTATATTGCGGAAAATTTTAAAATTCATAAGAAAATTCTGAATTTTTGTGTCAATTTTTTCTATTTTTGCCAATAATTTCTTTTTAAATAAAAAATTTAATTAAAAATAAAATAATAATAATAAAAAATAATAATAATAATTAATTTTTTTTATTTTTTAATTCTTTAACAAATAAATTTTTTTTATAAATTCAATTATTTCTATAAATAATAAATTTGATTTACAAATTCAATTACTTTAATAAATAATAAATTAAGCTCATCGCAGAATTTTAATGATTTTTAGTAAAATTTTAATCGAATTCTTCGAAAAATGTAATTATTCTTAAAAATTCGATTAAAATTGTATTAAAAATAATTGAAATTCTGCGATGAGTTTTAATTATTTGTGAAAATAATTGAATTCCCAAGAAGAATTTTATTATACTTTTGAACAATATTTAATTTTTGCGAAGAATATTATTACTCTTGAAAGTAATTGAATTTCTGCAATTGTTTCTAACTTTTACAAAATTGAATTTTTTTTTCGTGTTTTTAACTAAAACCATCTATAAATCCATTATTTTTGATAATTTTTTAAAAAAGTTCTTTAAGAATTTTTCAAATTTATTTCTTTACAATATTTAATTTTACAAAATTTCAATTATTGTTAGTTAAAAATATGAAAATTTCAAATTTTCACATATTTGTATCTGAAACCTTTTCAACATTCAATTATTTAAATACAAATAATATGCAAATGAATAATTTATTGAATAATTGGATGTTTCTTAAAATTCAATTATTCCATAAAGAATCGTTATCCACAAATTTTTAAATAATTAAATTCTATCAACGAATTTTAATAAAATTTTTGTAATTACATTTTTCGAGGAATTCGATTAAAGTTGCATTAAAAATAAATAAATAATTGAAATTCTGCAATGAGTTTTCTTAATTATGAAAATAATTGGATTTCTAAAAAAGAATTTTATTATATATATTTATGAAAATAATTGAATCCACGTAAAAATTTTATTATTTATGAAAATAATTAAAAGTTTGTGTAGAAATTTATTAAATTTTTTTTTAAATAATTGTATTCTTTTGGAAAATTTTATGAAAATAGTAGATATTGAAAATCATTGAATAATTGATGCAATTTTTTGAAAATAATTGAAATTTTGATAAAAATTTTTGAAAATAATAATTGAATTTCGTAGAAGAATTTAATTATATTTCTATAAAAATAATTGAAATTTTGATGAGAATTAAAAAAAAAATTTTTAACAGAATTGAATTTCTGCGAAGAATTTTATTACTTTTGCGAAAATAATTGAATTTCTGAAATCGTTCGTATAATTTCTCTAAAATTATTCAAATTATATCGTACAATTTATGAATTTTTCATCCTTTTTGAATCAATATTCAAAAATTATTGTGAAAAAACAATAATTTTCTTTTACAGATTATTTAAAAATGATGAACCAAAAATTAATGATTGTATTAATTTTGACTTTGGCGAATATGACTAGTGCCGGACCAATAGCAGTAGGAATATGTTACGCAGGTTGTGCGGGCATGATGTGTGCGTGCTGCAGTGCAGCGGGTTTCGTTTTCGGGACTCTGACTCCGGCCATGATTGCAGGTAGCTCTGCACTTGAGGCTTGTAATACAGCTTTCGCCAAATGCATGGCACTATGTGCAGCGGCGTTTATGGCACCAACACCATAAATATGATGCTCTGCTAAATTATCACAATTATTCACGGCATTGCTTAAAGTTAAATGCCAATTTAAAAATTATTCTATTTAATTCATAAAAAAAATTATTCCAAAGATTAATTGCTTGTATTTTTCAAAGCAATTGTATATAAGAAATCATGATATTGTCTATGTAATTTCAATGTATTTTGTATTTTTTTATAAAAATAAAGTCGACTACGTTCATTAATGTACTTTTAATAAAAATTTCTATTATTCAAACATTTACTTCCCAAAAAATGAAAAAAAAATTGAATGCATTTTGTTTTATAATACAAAGAGATAAAATTATTTTTGGTATGAAAAATACTGCCTTGGTTTTAAAAAGTGAATAAATATTAAACATATTATATTACATTATTATTATAATTATATTATACTATTTATCAACAATAGTAATTTCAGTAATTTTTCCACTAAAAATTTATTTTTTGTTGATAAAATCAGGTGTTTTATTAAGCCAGGGTGTCTAATGGTCAGGGAAAAGTCAGGGAATGTCATTGAAAGTCAGGGAAATTTCTAAAAATTTATACAAAAATTAAAATTTTTGTGAATAAAAATTTTTTTTAATCTAACAAAATTTAGAAGATTTTTATTAACGTTTGTTTCTATCATAAGATATTAGTTTATTGTTAAATACGTCAGTTACCAAGCAAAAGTTTTGTCCCAAGAAAACAGAAATAAAATAAGTAAAAAATCAGAATTATTTTCTCGATCCTTGTTAGACACCCTGCGTAAATAAGTAAAGTGTTTTAAAAGAGCCCGAAAATAGTGAAACTAAATGCCATTAAAGAGAAGAAAAAATGTTGAATTTTAAGAAATTCAATTTTTTGAGTTTTTGATAATTTTTAATAAATTTAAATTTTTTACCAAAGGGTGGAGACTATTAAATAGGTAAAGTGTTTTTCAAGAGCACAAAAATAGTGGAGCTAAATGCCATAAAACAAAAGAGAAAATGTTGAATTATAAGAAATTCAGTTTTTTGAATTTTTGATAATTTTTAATATTTTTTTATTTTTTACCAAAGAGTGGAGACTATTAAATAGGTAAAGTGTTTTTCAAGAGCACAAAAATAATGGAGCTAAATGCCATAAAACAGAAGAAAAAATGTTGAATTATAAGAAATTCGGTTTTTTGAATTTTTGATAATTTTTAATATTTTTTTATTTTTTACAAAAGAGTCGAGAATTTTAAATAAGTAAAGTGTTTTTTAAGAGCACAAAAATAGTGGAGCTAAATGCCATAAAACAGAAGAAAAAATGTTGAATTATAAGAAATTCGGTTTTTTGAATTTTTGATAATTTTTAATATTTTTTTATTTTTAACAAAAGGGTGCAGACTATTAAATAAGTAAAGTGTTTTTCAAGAGCACAAAAATAGTGGAGCTAAATGCCATTAAACAGAAGAAAAAATGTTGAATTTTAAGAAAATCGGTTTTTTGAATTTTTGATAATTTTCTATAATTTTAGATTTTTTACCAAAGGGTGCAGACTATTAAATAAGTAAAGTGTTTTTCAAGAGCACAAAAATAGTGGAGCTAAATGCCATAAAACAGAAGAAAAAATGTTGAATTTTAAGAAATTCGGTTTTTGGAATTTTAGATTTTTTACCAAAGGGTGGGGACTATTAACAGGGGGTCTAACATTAGAAGATTCATTAGAAGATTTTTATTATCGTTTATTTCTATTATTAGATATTAATTTATTGTTATATATGTCAGTTACTCTATTTTTGTCACGAGAAAGCAGAAATAAATTTAGTAAAAAGTCAGGGAAAAGAAACTAATCATTGTTTTCATATTTCAAATTAAAATTTTGAAAACAAATGCTGGAAGCCAATAGAAACATTCTGTTGAATGAATAAAAGTCATTCAACAGAAAATTTCTTACTTACCTTTCAGTATTACGCTGCTATTAAACGGATTTGCAGCTCCAAAGTGTTTAAAATTTTCTTAAACTCTCAAAGAAAGTGAAAATTAATTATTATTGTTTTTTTTCTTGAAAAAAAAAATTTTTATTTGGTAAGTTTCATATTTAAGCAACGCAATATTATATAAAATATAATTATATTCAAAAATATGTATTCGTGTTTTTATTATTCATGTTTTATTTTATATTGATCCTGTTATTTAATTTTATCACTTATTATTATTATTATTTTTATTATTATACTAATTTTCAAATCATTAATATTTTGGGAAACAATAAAAAAAGCAAGAAATAGATCTCTTTAACAATAATAATAATAATTGTTAATAATTATTTATATTTATTTTCTTTTACTTTTATTCAAATCCTAATTATTAAGAAAAAAATATTATAAAAAAATTGATATAGGTGATTAAAAATAATTTTAAACAATGTATTTATTTCTGTTTTATAATTAATTTATAATTTATTTATAAAATAACAAAACTTTTTCGACCACTGCGGTGAATTTGTATACTTATTATTTAATGTAACTTCGCAAGGTCACCTTTTAAATAAAAATAAACAAATATGTAATATATTACAATACAATATTAATAATGTAATAATTTTTTTCATTTATTTATTAATTTTTTTTATTTTTTTTATTATTAATTTTTTTATTTTTATTTATTATTTTTTATTTTCTTTATGTGTTTATTTTTTATTTATAATAACGTATATTTATTTATTTATTTATATATTTATTTATTTAAACTTCAAAATTTTGGTAAATTCCTCTTTTTTTGTTCAATTAAAATTCTCTACTTTTTGAAAAAACTATTGCGCAAAAATTTACTTTTTATTACCCACAGATATTGTTTATTGTTATTATTATTTTTTTTTTAGAAAAGCTTATATTAGTCATATAATACTATTTTCTAGATCTAGAGGTATGGAAAATTACAAAATTGATAATAAAAAAGATTAGATTACTAAAGGACTCTTAGAAAAAATTGAATGCATTATGTGCACTTTCTAAATCTGAATTAGCGAAAATTGAACCATAGATTTACATATTAATAAGAATATCCACTAATTTTTAGTATTTAAAAATTAGTATTTAGTAAAATTTAAAATTCATTTAGTTAAATTTAAAATTTATTTAGTAAAATTTAAAATTTATTTAGTAAAATTTAAAATTTATTTAGTTAAATTTAAAATTTATTTAGTTAAATTTGAAATTTATTTAGTAAAATTTAAAATTTATTTAGTAAAATTTAAAACACTCTTTTATTTAGTAGTTTTATTTTTAACTAAACTATTGTAGTGAACACTTATGTCTGAAAATTAGTAAAAAAAAAATATCCCTATTGTAAACCTGTGGGCTTTTTACTAATTCAAATTTAGAGAATTTTTTTTTTAAATTAATAAAAATATTTTTTAGCATATTTCCGCAATGTGATTATTGCATCATATCTGGAAAACTTTTAATACTATTAATTAACGTGCTCGGTTCTATCTATTAAAATTATTATAAACCCCGAGATAATATTTTTTTATTTTACAGAAGGATTATAGTTTATTCTTTATAATTTTCTAGATAGCAGGAAAGGAAAGATTTTTATATTTATTAATTTTTAGAAATAGTATTTAAAATTTAATACTTCAAAATAAAATTTTATACTTCAAACTTTTTTTTTTAAAAAAAGTATATTTCAGTATTTATAAAAAATATTTTACGGTAAAAAATATGTATTTAAATTTATCAGCAGTTTTATTATAATCTAGTTAAATATAAGTCTGGGCATAGGAATATAATTAAATATTTTTTTTTAATCTAAAAAAAATTGTTTTATTTTTTTTTTAATTTTCTTTTAATTTTTAACAATTTTTTAAAAATTTTTAATGTAGGTAATATAAATAAAAATGTCTTTAAAATAAAAAAAAAATGTTGTTTTGTTGTCTGAAGTATTTTTTTATTTACAGGCAGATTAAAAAATGGCGAATAATAAATTCTTGAGCATCTTTTTGATTTTAACATTGACCACTTGTACGACAATGGCAGGACCTTTAGCTGCCGGAATTTGTTATGCAGGTTGCGGAATATCCGTAACTGCATGCTTCTCAGCGGCTGGCGCTGTTTTTGGGACAGTGCCTGGGGCACAAATAGCAGCTATCCCAGCACTTACGGCTTGCAATTCTGCATTCGCAACATGTATGTCGCTCTGTTCAGCGGCTGTAATAGCACCAACACCATAAATTTGGTGTTTTTTTCTAGATTATCACGCAATTATTAACGGCATTGTTTAGTTACTTTAAAAATATTTTTTACAAAATGATTCTATTTCATTTTCTGGAAAAATTATTTCAACGTTTAATTATTGCTCGTTATTTTTTAAAGCAATTTAAAAATATGATATTGTTTCTGTATTCCTTCTGTATTGTGTATTCTTTATAGAAATAAATGTACTGTAAAAAACAAATTTTGCAAAAGAATTTATAAAATGTAAAAAATATTAATAGAGATTTGTAAAAAAAGATAAAATTTTATAAAAAAAATTTTTTTTGTTTTAAATCATCATCATTATTACAAAACATATTAATATCAAATAATGTATACATTTCATTATAAACAATTATAAACAGTATAAACAATTATAAACATTTTAAACAATTGTAAACTTTATAAACAATTTGTAAACATTTTAAACATTTAAAACAATTATAATGAATTATAAACAATTATAAAAATTATAAACATTATAAATAATCCTAAACATAAAAAAGAATTCTCTTTTGACCTAAAAATCAGACTTGACATAAATTTAATATTGCAAAATTTGGTTTATTTTTAACTAAAATCCGATTGACAGGATGAGAAACATTTTTTTGGTTATATTTTAATTCTATTTTATTTTTGGTAGGTAATGAAACACTTGCAAAGAGATTAAGAATTAAAAAACTTATCACTATTACTTCCAGGAATGAAATTATATATTATCCGGAAGTTATATGACTGATATTATCAAGATAAATTTAATTTATATTCTATATTTATAATGTTCCTCGATTATTTAAATTATTATTAACTTTCTAAACATTGTCCGTGTAAAATTGTAATTTACAAAAAACATTGTTTAAAAATAAAAGAAACAAGTTTAAGATACTTCTTCATTTTATTATTATATATTTATTATTTTATATTTTAAATGAAAAATTAAATTTTTAAATTTCTTTCTTGGTACAGAATTTTATTTGCAACATTTTAAAACAAATTTCAAGTTCCATTTGAATAAAAATTATAATTTTCTGTCAACAAACAACGATTTATTAATGAAATTCTGGTAAATTTAGAGGGAGCATTATGAGAAGCAATTTATGAGAATTTTATGTATTGGAAATTCGTAACGAAAATAATATTTTCAGCTTATAGGAATGTATGTTCTGTTAGGTGAATGTTCTTCTGATAAAAAAATCCTTTGTTTCATATTTTCCCCCATGAACGGACCCTTAAGTTGCATATTCGTTTGCGTCACTACCGGGGAATTATTCAGTACAGTTTAAAACTCTGAGCAAGCGACTTGAATGTCGACCTAAAGCTTCTTTATTTTAAAAAGAAAAAAATAATTTGTTTTTGAGATTTTCTGCGAGGAATAATATTCGCGGTGAGTTTAATCTTAAATATTTCTCAAAATATTTCTTTTAAATACCTATTTCTCAAAATTTCAATTCAATTATTTTTTTGGAAGTTCAATTATTTTAAAAAGCCTTCCTATAATTTATTTATTAGAATTTAAGTATTATTGTCAATATAGATTTTTAATTAAATTTTTTCAAACATATTTTCAATTTAAAAAAAAAAATATTATTAAAATTTGTCTCAAGAATTCAATTATTTTCGAAAGTAATAAAATTCTTCGCAGAAATTCAATTCAGCGTCAAAAGTTTAAAAAAATTCTCTTCAAAATTTCAATTATCTTTGTAAATAATAACATTTTTCTCCAAAATTCAATTATTTTCAAAAATAAATTTTAATTTTAATAAAATTCTTGGCAAAATTTCAATTACTTTAAAAAATTTTAATACAATTATTCTTAGCAAAATTTCAATTATTTTCAAAAAATTTTTTCAATTCAATCAAATTTTTTTACAGAGATTCAATTATTTTTAATACAATAAATTTTAATCTAATTTCTCGAAAAATGTAACTATTCTTAAAAATTTTACTAAAATTCATCAGAGAAATTCAATTATTTTAAAAAGCCTTCCTATAATTTATTGTCAATAGATTTTTTAATTAAATTTTTTCAAAAATTTTAATAAAATTCTCTTTAACCGTTCAATTTTTTTTACAAAATAATTGTAATAAAATTCTTTTTAGAAATTCAATTAATTTCAATAATTTATTAAAATTCAATTAATTTTTAATAGATCATATTTCAGTGAAATTTCACAAAAGAATTCAATTATTTAAAAAGAAATTTTATTAAAATTCGTCTTCTCAAGAATTCAATTATTTTCAAAAGTAATAAAATTCTTCGCAGAAATCCAATTGTGCGTCAAAAATTTAAAACAATTCTGTTCAAAATTTCAATTATTTTTATGAATAATAAAATTTTTCTCCAAAATTCAATTATTTTCAAAAAAAAAAATTTTAATTTTAATAAAATTCTTGGCAAAATTTTAATTATTTTCAAAAATTTTAATAAAATTCAATCAAATCTTTTTTACTGAGATTCAATTATTTTTAATAGAATTTTAATCTAATTTCTCTAATGAAACTATTCTTAAAAATGTTATTCAAAAGGATTTTAATTACCTATTTAAAAGTTTGTTGATAACATATTCTTTAAATGAGAGTTCAATATTCAACTGAAAGTATCATTGTCAAAAAGTACGACTTAAAAATTTTCAATCAAAATTTTTTAAAATTAAAATTTTGCAAAATTTTTCCAAAAAAAAAAACTTCAGGAATAATTAATTTTTGTTAATATTATTATAAAGATTGTCGAACATCTACAACTAGAATCTATTAATAAATTTAAAAATTTTAATATTACTTTAGCACTTTTTGATAAAATTTCGGCCTTTCTAAATGAGTGTAATACGAAAAGAATGTTTGAAATAGTTGTTGGAGATAAGTCTCGTTTTCTCGTAAACCATATCGGAAATGTAAAAAAAAAGTACTGCAGCTTTGCCAGTATTTTTCAGTCCTTCCGCAACATTTTATTTTAAAATGAAAAAAATAATTAAATTATATATTTTAAATAAAATATTGAACTGAAAATTTAAATAAAAATTATAATTTTCTGTCAACAAGAAACAAATTAAGTAATATTTTGTATTAAAATATATTTTTTATTTTCAGCTAAATTTATTCAAGATGACATCAATTTCAAAGATATTGAAATTGTTGACTTTAAGCATTTCATTATGGTACATATTGAAACCGTTAATATGCTGCATTAGTAAAGGATTTTGTTGTATAATAATTTGTATTTAATCTCCAAATTCAAGTCGATGTAAAATAAATGCATTGATATAACACTAAAAGTTTTCTTAATTCAACCAAATTCTTCAATTATTATTAAACATTTTTATATTTAAATAAAACTCTGTTTTGCATTCAACTGGATTTTTTTTAATTCATTGGAAAATCTATATGAAATTAAAAAATTTCATAAAATATTTTGTTTTTTTTTAAATATGTTTTTTCTAATATAATTATTTGCCTCTATTATCAGATATAGTTATTAACTCATTAGGCTACAATGCTTACAGTCAAGAATAACAATAAAGACAAATAATTAAATTTTGAATACAATGTAATTGTCATGTCACAGAAATGTGAATAGACTATTTACGACATCTGACAACTAGTTATTAATTACAATATAATACTTTAGTTGTTCCTCAACAGTATAAGAGGAAAGGCTTATATTCTTTTTCCTAAATAAAAAAAATTTACAAATCTCTTCGGATTTAAAAAATTCAAAATGGAATTAAAAATAACGAAACGAAATTTTGTATTTTTAACAAAAGTGTTTTTATTATTTTTATTTGCTACAAAATCGGTGAATTCATATAGTGAAGGACTGTATAATACTAATGACAAAGTAGTGATTCTTAATGCTTATAATTTTTATTCGCACGTTTACTACAGCAATTCCAGTTGGATAGTTAAATTTTACAGTAATTGGTGTGGACATTGTATTCGATATACGCCGATTTGGAAGACTTTTGCTCGAAGTGTTCAAGGTATTTTTTATAAAAAACATTAAAATTATAGAATTAAAAATTTTATATCATTTTTTGTGTTTTAAAATTTTTTAAAATATTTTCAAAAAATCGAAAAAGTTGTTTATTTTACTCTGTATTTTTATAAAAAATTTAACTTTATATTCACCTGACTGTTCTCTGATTTTCAGAAAAGTTTTAAATTTTTTCCAAAATTATCAAAATAAACTGTAAAAATTTAAGAATTAAAAATTTAACGTGATTCACATATTTAGAGTCTAATAAGGTAATGACGATTTTAAAAATAATTGAACAAATTTAAAAATTTCAGAATTGAACAGCATTGTTCGTGTAGCAGCTTTAGATTGTGCTAATGACATTAATAGTCAAATTTGCCGGAATAATCAAGTCACACGTTATCCAGATTTGAGATTTTTTTCGGCCAATTCTCGACCCGGATCATTAGGATTATCAGTTGAGAATGAAAATGACGTTGCTAGTATGCAGAAGGTTTTACTCAACATATTGGAAACGGAGAAGCAAGAAGGACGTGGCTATTTATGGCCAAATTTCATTCCCTACAGGTATACTTCAAATATATATGCAATAATTGGAATAAAAAAATTATTTTCAAAAATATTAAATAAAATGCTTAGAAACAATTCAAATAATTTTAATAAACTTTTAAAAAAATTCTTTCAAACCATTCAATTATTTTAAAAAAAATTTTCGAAATTCAATTATTTTGATATTTTAATAAAACATTTACCCAAAATAGTAAATTATTTAAATTCAATTATTTTCAATTATTCAATTATTTTCAGTTATCCAATTATTTTCAATTATTCAATTATTTTTTTGAAAAATTTAATAAAATTTAATAAAATTTAATTCGACGCAAAAGTTCAATTATTTTCATATCTAATGAATCTCATCTCAGGACTTCAATTATTATTAATTCAATTTTTAATAAATTCCACGAAAAATGGAATTATTCTTAATTTAATAAAATTCTTCAAAAGAAATCAATTATTTTCAAAAAATTCCATAAAATTCTTAGAAATTTAATTTAATTTCAAAAATTTATCGAAATTCAATTATATTTTCAATATCTACTATATTTCAATAATACCAAAAGAATTCAATTATTTAAAAAAAAAAAATTAATAAAATTTGACGCGAAAATTCAATTATTTTTTAATTTATAAAATTCTTCGGAAGAATTCAATTATTTTCAATAAAAATAGAATTTTTGATTAAATTGAATTATTTTTAAAAATGTTAATTAAATTCATTGGAAAAATTCAATTCTTTTCATATCTAATAAAATTCATCTCAGAATTTCAATTATTTTTAAAAATTTTATTAAAATTCTTCAAAAGAATTCAATTATTTTCAATAAAACTTGAATTAAATTTCTTATAATAGAATTTAATTATTTTTTAAAAGTTTAAGAAAATTTCTTTCATAGAATTCACTTTTAATTTAAAAATTGTGATAAACTTTTAAGAATTCAATTATTTTTCAGTACAATTTTATTTTTTTAAAATTTTTATTCATTATTTTCATATAAATAAGAAATTTTTTAATTTTTAAGAAATAATTAAATAGCAAAGATTTTTTGAATTAAAATCTTTGATAATTTCAATTTTTTCGAAAACTTTAATAATATTACGATGTTTTTTTTTCGAAGTTCAATTACTTTCAGTATTTACCATTTTCATAAAAAATTTATCCAAAGTATTAAAAAAATAAAAATTCTTTTTTTTTAAATTCTTTGCAAACATTCAATTATTATTTTTTATAAATAATAAAATTTCCACTGAAATTCTTTTTACAAATTTTTTGTTATTTTTATCTGTTATTTTCATAAACAATATATAAAACTTTTACAAGAATTCAATTAATTAATTAAATTTCAATTTTAAGAAATATTCAATTATTCATTAGATATTTATTTTTGTATTTTTAAAATTCTCGTAGAATTTTCTAATATGAACATTAATTTAAAATTGAATTTCAGTTAAAATTTTACATAATAATTGAATATTTGAAGCGTTATAGAGGAAATTTTTAGAAATATTTAAATTTCAAAAGCATTTTTGAATTAAATCTTTGAAAATTTTAATTTGTTGTAAAACTATAATAATATAAGTAAATAATTTTTTTTAATAAAATACTTAAAGTTTTGAAGAACTTAAAAAATTTCAAGATAAAAAGGATTGAATTTTGGAAGAATTGAAATTTTTAGAAATAATTGAATTTCGATAATTATGATAATGATTTAAAATATTTTAATTTTTTTTGGAAAAGTAAATAGGTATTTAATTATTTATTTTGAAAAAATTATTTTTAAATGTTATTTAATTTAGAAATTATAAAAAATTAAGTCTTCACTTTTTTTCAGGATTTTTTGTTATTTTATTTTCCAGAATTTTAATAGAATTTACTTTTTTATTAAATAATTGTGTATTAAATTATTATTAAATTATTATTAAATTACTAAAATTACTTTTTTACTACTTTTTTTAGTCTTAAAGCTACTTTTTGATAGTTTTTTAAAATTAATTATCGAGTACGAATTCTTTCTGAATTTTAATAATTACTATGTTGTTTTTCTGTGATTTTTTTAATTATTTTCTAAAATTTTAGTAGAATTTACTTTTTTATTAAATTATTATTAAATTATTAAAATTACTTTTTTACTACTTTTTTCAGTCTTAAAACTACTTTTTGATAGTTTTTTAAAATTAATTTTTTCTGAACCTTTTTGAATTTTACTGATTAAAATATTTTTTTTCTCCAACAGTGGACAGAGTCTTCAAAACATTTGGCAAACCGTCGACGACAATGTGAAGCACATAGTTCTCATATTCGAAAATCCAGGATCCATTCTGGGTACAAGTGTAATTTTAAATTTTCCCATAACTCCCCAAATTCATATTGGAAGAGCCTTGACTTACAACAGCGCATTGACACTAATTTTTCTCCAGCGTTACGCTTCCCAAACAACAATGACCATCAACAATCCAACAAGTAGTGACGAAATTGAAAAATTGATAAAAGACAAACTTCAAAATTTAGGAGTGATGACAAACATCGACCTAACGAACCTAGTGGACGAGGAAAAAGTTTCCGAAACCCCGATACCAGTGGATGATAAAATTCATAAATCCCCAGATCCAAAAATCCAACAATTCGGAGACGTTCTCTTTCAACTTGATTTGGAAAAAACTCTTCGCTATTCACTAAAGCACGAAATTCCCATGAGTCGATTTATCACTGAAGAAAAAATGTCAGCACTGAAGAATTACGTTAATATTCTAACCTCTTATTTTCCAATGCAGAGCAATGGCACCACCTATTTATTAAGTCTTCAAAAATCCATCAGCAATTTAAAATTTATAACCGGTGAGAATTTCGGGAGATTCTCCTCAGAACTTGAAAATCGACTACCAACGATCTATTCAGGAAATGATGAATGGATCGGTTGTAGGGGAAGTACTAATATTTATAGAGGTTATCCCTGTGGACTGTGGACAATGTTTCATTTGTTGAGTGTGAATTTTGCAAAAATGGACAAAGAGGAAGATTCTGGAAAAGTTTTAAAAGCAATGCATGGTTATGTGAAAAATTTCTTTGGCTGCGCCGAATGTTCTCGTCATTTTTTGCAAATGGCGGAAAAAAATGAAATTTTTCAAGTTAAAAATAAGGACGAGGGTATTCTTTGGTTATGGAGGGCACACAATGAAGTTAATCGAAGATTAGCTGGCGATGCAACTGAGGATCCGGAGCATAAAAAAATTCAGTATCCCTCAATAAATGATTGTCCATCGTGTAGAGATGGGGATAATAATTGGATTGAGAGCAATGTTTTGATGTACCTGAAGAAAAAGTACAGTTCAAGTGAGGTTAATTTTTATGGATCTAGTTTGGAGGCGAAGAAATTGTATTATCACCAAGCATCGCAAAATAGTTCTCCGTATATGTTTTTCTATCGTCGATAATTTGTTCTATTTTTGTTATTTAATTTTTTTAAAAAATTAAAAAAATTTTTTTTTAAATTTATTTAAAAAATTAAAAAAAAATTTTTTTTTTTTAATTTTTCTTATGGGCATTTGAACCATTATGGCATTACAGCTTTAAAACACATTCTTTGCACAAATTGTGACGTCATAATGGTTCAAATGCCCTTAAAAAAATTTTTTTTTTTAATTTTGTTTTTAAAATTTTTTTTTACGGGCATTTGAATCATTGTGACGTCACAGCTTAAAAACCCCATGCTTCTTACAAATTGTGACGTGATAATGGTTCAAATGCCCTTAAAAAAAATTAAATTATTTTCAAAATTGTAATTCAATTATTTTCTGAAATTTTTAACTATAATTTCGCTTTATAAATTTATTTTTTAATAATTTATCAGAATGTTTTTTTGAGAATTCAATTATTCGAAGAAAGAAAGAATTTTCATTTAAAATAATTCTGATATCCGCTTCGAGCAATATTATAAAAAAAATTTTGTTTAATACAGAATTTTTGGTTTAAATAATATATTTTATGTGTATTGTATTAAAAAATTTAAATTAATTTGAAAAAAAATTAAATAAAATTGTAAAAATTTAATTTCTTCTGAGTTTTTATTTTTAATAAAAATTATTTGAAACTTCAAAAAGTTCTATAATTTTCCAAAATTTCAATTTGGTACATTTTGAAATCAATTTATTTAAAGAAAATTTTTCTAAGTATTATATAATTTTAAATTAACTGAAAAATTATATTTTTCCTAAGAAACTTTTTAAAAATGTTACTATATTGGGTTCTTATAAGTAAAGAATTTTTTTTTCTGTAGTAAAAATAGTTCCCCTGTATCTTGACAACCCAACATTATTAGAAGGTGAAATGAAAATCTACAGAGAATATTATAGTTTATTTTGTTTAATTTTTCATTATCTAATTATTTACTTTATTATTATTTTATTATATATATTTTTTACTAATTTTTTTATATTAATATTACAATTTATAATTGTTTATTATTGTTGTTTGTTATATTTATCTATTATTTATAATAATATGTAAATAACAATCTTTGTTACTGACTTTTATTATAATAATTATTATTATTAATTATTATTCTACATATTATTATTATTATTATTTTATTATTATAATTATTGAAAATAGGTTACGGTGACGTAACATTAACATTACCAATTTGTAATTTTAACAAGTTTTTATTATTCAAATTTTATTAAATTAGAAAATTAATAATTTAAAAATAAATTTTTTTTTACTTTTTATATTTAATAAAATTTTTATTCAATTAAAATTTAAATACAGAAATTATTTATCGATTTAAATACAAGTTATTTGATTTAAATAAAAATTATTTGATTCATGTAAATATTTATATTTTGATAACAGTCAAGTAATCGTTTATTTGAATCAAGTAATTTTTTTTTTCTTTTTTTTTTTTAATAGTAAAAAATAAATAAATTTAAAAAGTAATTTTGAAAATAGTTTTAAAAAACATTTTGAAATAAAAATAGTTTTAAAAAACATTTTGAAAAAATAGTTTGAAAAAATAGTTTTAAAAAGCATTTTGAAAAAATAGTTTTAAAAAATAGTTTTAAAAATCATTTTGAAAAAATAGTTTTAAAAAATAGTTTTTAAAAAAATTGAAAAAAAATAGTTTTAAAAAATAGTACCTTCTAAACATTGCTTTCCATTGTTGTGCACTTGACTTTGATCTTCGTGGAAGTTATCTCTCGCTTGCCATGAAAAATTTCTTTGAAGGCTTCGCGATAACGAGAACTCATTAAATTATAAATTATTGGATTAACAATGGTGCTGGCGTAGAAAAATAAATTCGAAAGAAACATGACCCAGTGATAAATTACATAATCCAGGGATTGAACTATTCCAGTTTGTTCTGCCATGAAAATAATATTATTCGGTGCCCAGCATATGAACGTCACTACAACAACAACTCCTGTAAAATTAAAAAAGAAAAGAAAATTTAATTTTCATTCCCATTTTTTAAAATCATTTTTATTATTATTATTATTATTATTATTATTATTATTATTATTATTATTATTATTATTATTTGTATTCATTTTGTTATTACCTATAATAAAAAAAAATTATTATTATTATATTATTATTTTTTTTCTATTTTTAGTTTCTAATTGTTTATAAAATATTTCGATTTTGATGGAATAAAATATTTTAGCCACGCAATGAAAAAAAAAAAAGTTTGAACGTCATACTCAACATCTTGATTGATGAATTTCTGATTTGAAATTGTCGTGTGAAACTGCTGCTCTTTCCAGAATTTAATGTCTTCACTCGACAACTGTCTCGTAATTTTTTTCCTATTTTTACGTACAAAATAATAATCACCAACATTGGTAGGACGAAGAAAAGTAGAAAATCCAAATGATTGTGAATAAGTAAGTTTAAATTGTAGGTTAACTCGCAATCAATGAGCTTTTCTGGATCAACGATTAAATCTGCAATATGAAAAAAAAATATTTCAAATTCAACTGAAATAAAATTAAAACTTATTAAAAATAAATAAATAATTAAATAAAAAAACCAAAATTCAATTAAAATAAAAATCAAAATAAAATGATTTTTTTTTTTTTTATAAATGATATATATTTTTGAGTATTTGTGAAATTAATAGATCAACTTTACCAGAAGAGAATTGAAAGACAGTTTTCGTTAAACGTCGAAATAGTTGATTTGATGAAAAGATTGATCCAATTATCCATAAAACGAGTATGAAGCCAATAGGTCTCTTTAATTTTTTCATATTATTTAATCGTAGTGGATGACAAATTGCCAGGTAACGTTCGAAGGAAAATGCTAATACTGTCAATACTGATACATGATAGGCTCTAAAAATATAATTAATCATTTATTGTATTATTTTTCTGGTAGTACAAAATAAAAGTCGAAAATTTAGTATTTAGGTCGATTTTTGCTTGTACGGCTACGGGAAAAACAACCTTAAATCATTCAAATGTCGAAATATAGATAGTTGGGTCACTATTTTTTCTAATTGTTTTCATAAAATACTTGATAAATTGGACTAATTAAAGATGTCAAAAATTTAAATAAATTCTCACACGCTGTATAAATAATGAAGAATTCTACAAAGTGCAAGTCCCCATATCCATGGATATTTTTTCCATAAAACTTTAAAATCAAGAATCATACCTAGAATAAAAATAAAAATTTTCAATGTAATTCATTGAGAGAGATACGATGGTATAAATAAATATTTTCTAATATTTTCCCTAACATAATTTTTATACTTAAAAAATAATTTTTAACGTAAATAAAAATATTTTTAAAAAAAATTTTCAAAAAAACTTTTATTCTCATTTTTATCTTGACTCTACAGTTTTACTTTCATCAATTTTTATTTTCACTTTAATTTTCAAGTTAGATTTCAATTTTACTTTATAATTTTCATTTTGATAGAATTTCACTTTCACTTCCATTTTCACTTTGTTCAATTACAATTATATATTTTTTATATTAATTAAAATTGTTTCTCTTTATAAGAATTTATACATCCCTACAATGTGTAGGTATAAGCTTCAATGTAAATAAAATATTTTTTTTAGACGATTAAAAATCATTAAAAACATGTGAAGTATGTTTACATACGTAAACTGTAGCCCTGATTTCGCGCATATGGCACTAAATATTCTTTGTTCAGTTAAAATGAAATTTTCATTTTCACCTCACGTAATTAATGTATACTCCTTATTTTCACTTTAATTTTATTTTTAATTTGATAGAATTTTATTTTTTATTTTTTTACAGCAATTTTGACTTATAGTTAGTACTTTATTTTCTCTTCTATTTTCTCATTCACTTAATAGAATTTTTTTTCACTTTGTTATATTTTTATTTTCACTTTCATTTTCACTTTGACGGATTTTTATTTTCATTTTTAAAAAAATGAAAGTGAAATGAATGTGAAAATAAAAATCTATTTTAATAACAGTGAAAATAATCGGCAAAAATCTGTCAAAATGAAAGTGAAAATAAGAGTGAAATGAATAGTGAAAATAAAATGTCAAAGTGAAAATGAAAGTGACAATGAATGTAAAAAATATTTCTGCTAAAGTGAGAGTGAAAATAAATTAAAGTTAAAGAGAAAATAAAATACATCTTTAAAAGTGAGAGTGAAAGTGAAAACGAAAGTGAAAGTAGAGATACAATTAATAATAAATAAAAATAAAAACAGTAATAATAAATAATTTTTTACCAACAATCAAGAGAATTAAATCAGAAACAGCCAAATTGAAAAGATAATAATTCGTCGCATTTCGTAATGATGGACTTTTAATTATCACTACACACGTAATGACATTTCCTGTAACACCTAAGATCAAAACCACCAAATAAAGTAATGACAAAGGCGCAGCAACATCAAAGAACACATGATCAATTAAAACATCCTCTAGTCCTTTCTTTAAATGCACCAAAGTTGTTATTTGCTCATCAGTCATATTTTCTAATTCTGGAACTGTTCCAGCAAATTCCCATGCTGGAACAATTGACAATTCATATTCAAATGTCTCATTTTTAATGCCAAAGATTTGCGAAAAATTAATTTTTTTATTTTCATTTGTCATTATTTTTTTTAAAGATTATATAAATTTTATAATTATAATTAATTAAATTCATTAATTTTATAATTATATTCGAAAATGCGAATGATAGTGGAAAAATATTTTTTTAACATTAAAACTGTATTTTATGAATTTTTTTTTTAACACACTGTATTCGAGATTCATTGAAAGGCACTACTGTTGCGTAAAAATGCAGAAACATTGTGTTTAACAAGGTATTAGAAAATAATAATGATAATAATTCTACTGAAATGATAAATTGAGTCTGTTTTTCATATAAAGATATATCATTTCTAATTTCCTGCATGCATGTGATTAGAACGTTAATGAACAGTTTTCAATATAAGCGTTTAACAGAACATTTATAATTATGCGTGAATCTGCAAAAAAGTAAATTTCTTTAAAAAAAGGGGATTTTAAATTTGACAAAAATAGTCAATTTTACTTTTTTTCGACAATTTTTTCAAAAAAAAAGAAAAATGAAAATTATGGGCTTTTTAAAAAATTTAAACAATATATTTCTTTTTTGTCAATTTAAGAAATTATAAAAGTAATCTGCTTCCTTATTTTAAATTTTTAAGAGTTTTGACTCCTTTTTTTCATCTCACCAATGAATTTTCCATTTAAAAGTAACAAGGTGCTTTGCTCTTATGTAACTGAATAAAAATATGGTCCTGACTTCCTGTTATTCAGAGATGCATTATTAATTTTTTGCTTTACACAAAGTTACATATGGCTTTTTCTCCTCAGCATCGATTCAGTTCTTTCTGTCTTCTTACATTAATCTCTTAATCTTATTATTTGACGCTGTACTAAGAATAATTATATTAAAACCATTCAAAGTTGTTTGTTTTACCATTTTTCAAAAAAAAAAGTTTTTGCAAAATGAAAATGTCTTTAGATAAAATTACAATGTTGAATATTTTTCTTCTACTTTTGTACTCATTGAGAGGGACAACATCCACTTCGTATCATACGGTTAATATTCAACAGGGTACCCTTAAGGGAGCATCAGTCGAAACTGATTTTGGAGAATTTATCTCCTTCAGTGGCATTCCTTACGCTGAACCTCCAATCGGAGAATTAAGATTTAAAGTAAGAAAAATAATTTTTTTAGCCATGGAACAATTTTTATGAATTTGCATGGAATTTGAAATTTAAAAAGAAATTTGAAATTTGTAGAATTTTTTCTATGTTCTTCAGCAGTAATCTAAGTGCCCCAAAAGGGGAATTCCAAATCGAATTCGACCCCACACTACTCCAAATAGCAAAAGAATTTTTATTTTAGTAAATAAAATTGAAATATTTTTATAATTTTTATAAATATGTTTGAAAGGATCCCCAACCAGCAAAAGCTTGGAATGGAGTTCGAGATGCAACAATCGAAGGAAGAATGTCAGCTCAATTTTCCATGTACGATTTAAAATTAGTTGGTGGCGAAGATTGCCTTTACCTTAATGTTGCAACGAAAAGTTTATCAGGAAAAAAACCAGTTATGGTTTGGATACACGGAGGAGCATTTATGACCGGTTCCGGAAGCTACGATCTATACAGACCTGACTATTTCCTTCAACATGATGTCGTTTTCGTCACACTCAACTCCAGATTGGGAATTCTAGGTAACGAAATTAATGATCCTTTGGAACAATTAAAAATTGTTAAAAATTTTACGAATGTTGTCAAATTTTTTTTGTAGGATTTTTAAACATGGGTGTCGAGAGTTGCTCCGGTAATCAAGGACTGAAGGATCAAATTTTTGCCTTAAGATGGATCCAGGAAAATATCGAGGCCTTCGGTGGTGATAAAGATAGTGTCACCATTTTTGGTCAAAGTTCTGGATCAGGATCTGTTCATCTCCTCAGTATTTCCCCTTTGGCGAAAGGCAATTAATTTTCCAGAAAATATTTGTTCTTAAAGAACTATTCATTTAGGTATAATGTCTAGCAGATCGTAACTATCTTTTTAGGACTATTCCACAAAGCGATCATGCAAAGTGGAGTTGGTACGAATCCTTGGTGTTCACCGAAATCGAATGACGAGTACGCTAGGAAAATTGCCATTGATTTAGGATTTACTTCGTTAAACAATGCTGAAATTGCTGAATTTCTGCGAACCGTTCCAATTGAAAAACTGTTTGAAACCGAAAGAAAACTTTTTCCTACTGTAAAGATGACAATCTGTTACATTATCATTTGCTAGCATTAGATTTATCATCATCATCATTTGCTAACTAGATAACTAACACTAGATTAATAATAATAATCATTATCATCATCATCATCATCTTCTGCTAACCAGATAATAGTAGTTAATTATTCCCTTCGTTTTATTTTAGTTCCTAACTAAAATGCGATACAATTTTATTCCAACGATTGATGATAAAAGTGTTAATCCAGTCCTACCACGGCCACTACACGAAATGATTAAAAATGGAATAAATGTTCCCGTAATTATTGGTTATACTTCTCACGAAGGAATTCCAAAATTAGGTATGCACTTAATTTTTGGTCCAGCCTTCCAAAAATAAAAATACTATACAGAAATCCAAATTTGTAATAATAAAATCTATTCAATTTTAGGGTACCCTGGAATTAACGACCATATTAAGAATCTAAACGAAAATTTCCAAAATATTCTGTCTGAAGATTTTCATCTCAACTATACCCTAGACTCAAATTTATGCAAGGATGTAAGAAATTTTTATTTTAAAGAAAATACGCTAATAGACTTAAAGGACGAGAATTTTATTCAATTCGAAAGTGATTGGAATTTTGTGTCCGGAATTTATGATGTACTGGAAGTACAATCTCAAAAAGCAACACCGACCTATTTGTATAAATATTCCTATAATACGGAAATTTCGATTATTAAAATGTTTATCAACTCGAATGTAAAAGGTAACTAAGGCGAATTAAAATTAAAATTTTTCATTGAAATAATATTTTTAATTAAAAATAGCTGTTAAAGATTAATTAATACAATTCATCTTTAGAGGGCCGGTAAATTCGAACAGATTTTAGTAGTTTTTTATTTTTAAAAATTTGTAAACAAAAAGTATAAAATACTCTTTCAGGTGCTGCTCATTCTGACGATCTCACAATTTTATTCTACATGAAAGCTTTTCCACCAAACATGCAACTTAAAAGCGGTACAATCGATTATTTGATAATGCAACGTATGACTAAGATGTGGACAGATTTCGCAAGAACTGGGTAAGATTATTCAAAAATTTTTCGGAAATATTTTCCTAACATCCGAGAATGTTAGGAAGGAAAACCCTTCCGAGGATTATATATAAATAGATACAATAATTTTATTAACTCTAAAAATATTGCTTCCATTTAGGAATCCAACACCTGAGACTAATGAACTGATTACCTCCAACTGGTCTCCGTATAATTCGAATCAAAAAGTTTGTCTTCATATTTCTGAAGAGCTGAAGGCTGAAGGAAATTTCGAAGAGAAATCGTGGAATGTTTGGAAACCTATTTATCACAAAGTCTTTCCATAATTACAATTAAGGCACATATGGTCATTAAAGCAAAAAAAGGGTTTTTCTATTTAGACTATAAAAAAATATTTCTCCAGACTAATTCAATTTATTTCTTACTTTACCTTTCCTTAACTTTAAGAACTTTAACGACTTTAGGGAAGTAGATGTTTAGGGAATATAACATTTTATTTAAAGTTTATTTAATTGACTTCTTTATTTCAGTTCGAACTTTTCGCAAATGTATTTGGTTTACAGTTATCCGCTGTTGTAATTATCGTACTCGAACTTTGCCCTGAAATAAAATTGGTGTTTAATAATTTAGGCGTTAATTATAAAAAAAAGTTGTCTAATAATAATTCCCCTCCTTTTATTGTATTACATGGGAAGGGCTCCTCTACTGCATGCTAGGCATTCAGGATGGAGTTCGCTTCCTGTTAAATAGAAGTGCACCTCGAGCCAAGACGGTAGACGAACTGAGTGAAAAGACTCAGCGCGGCGCTTATATAGGCCTTGCCATCCCCCTACTACTCCCTCTCCACGCGCTGCTACAGAGCGAGTGGTGGGGAGAAGGCAAGCGGCGCTTGGCTCGTGCGCGACGTCAGTCTCTCTCCGCCTGCGCGCTGTGCGTTACTACGATGGCTGTACCGTATTTTCTATTCTTAAATAGATTTAATTCCCAAAAATGATGACATCTCACCACATTCGTATCTGGGAGCAAAATTTATTCAGGAGGTCCTTTTTTGTTGTAAAAAAATTTGTAGACGTTCTAATTGGGTTGGGTATGGAATTATGGATAAAAACTAGACAAATGTTATAAATATGACAATGCCCACTTTTCACAAAGTGAATAAAATAATTTTGATTTTTAAGAACGAAAAGTAATTTTAGGAATTTCGGTAGAATTTCTATCTCATTTGTGCTTAAGAGATTATTCTCCGAAGAATATGAAAAGAATAGTAATGCAAATTAGGTCAAGGAAGACCATCTTTTTTATTTTCGAAAGAGAATGAAAGAAATATCGTGACTAGAAGAATATTTAAACATTAACAGCTATATGGTTTTGATAGAAAAAAGAAGGCGTTGCTTGGTGGTGTTCGCCGACTAATATCATCTCCTCCAGCTAATGAAGACAAATCAATTGATAGGCATTGAACAATCTAATAAAAAGACATAGAAATATAATTCACTTAGAATTTCTTTGTTGATTGGCGGGGAATGTAAAGTAATCCAAAATCACATTTGTCACAACTCACAGTTTATTAATTATTAATAATCTATAAACGAACTACACAAAGCAACGATTTTAATAAGTTGTTTATAATATATTGAGTTGCATAAATTAATTAAATAATATTTAATTCAAAAACACAGTATTTTTTACTTCACATTCCTAGATAGCAACAGTTTCTTGAATTAAAATTAAATAAAATTATAACAATTTAAACACACAATTTCCAAATAAAATATAAGTTACAATAAATACAATCAACTAAGCTAATCAACGTCGGATCGAGTACTGATTCTCAAAATTTGGTTTCTCTTTGATAGAATTTGTGAATGGCTAACACGTCATTGTTCTATTACTATAATAGAATTGTCGATACACATTTTCAATTTTAATTATCAAAAAAATATAATATTCATTTGCGCAGCAACAGACATATATATACGCGAATAATTAATTATTTTTTAAGTGAACTTTATAATCTGTTTATTTACAATTGTTAGTCAAAATATTTTTTCTAGGTCCTGCACTATGACTAGAACAATTCTATTAATTATCTGAGTCATCCAAATTAATTTAATTCACAATTCATAAAAAGTAACCACAGCCCATAATTTTCCATTTAATCTAACAAGGTGCTTTGCTCCTACGTAATTGAATAAAAATATGGTCCTGACTTCCTGTTATTCAGAGGTGTATTATTAATTTTTCGCTTTATACAAAGTTACAAGGATTTTTCGCTTCAGCATCGATTCAGTTCTTTGTCTTCTTACATTGATCTCTTAATTTTATTATTTGAAGCTGTACTAAGAATAATTATATTAAAATCATTCAAAGTTGTTCTGTTTCACCATTTTTTACCATTTTTCAAATAAAGTTTTTGCAAAATGAGAATGTCTTTAGATAAATTTACAATTTTGAATATTTTTCTTCTACTTTTGTACTCATTGAGAGGGACAACATCCACTTCGTATCATACGGTTAATATTCAACAGGGTACCCTTAAGGGAGCATCAGTCGAAACTGATTTTGGAGAATTTATCTCCTTCAGCGGCATTCCTTACGCTGAACCTCCAATCGGAGAATTGAGATTTAAAGTAAGAATAATCATTCATTTAGCCATGGGATAATTTTTCTGAATTTGTAGTAAAATTATTTTTATGTTCTTCAGCAGTAAAGAAAATTGAATTATTTTTATAATTTTTATAAATGTTTGTTTTAAAGGATCCCCAACCAGCAAAAGCTTGGAATGGAGTTCGAGATGCAACAATCGAAGGAGGAATGTCAGCTCAATTTTCCGTGTTCGAATCAAAATTAGTTGGTGGCGAAGATTGCCTTTACCTTAATATTGCAACAAAAAATTTAACAGGAAAAAAACCAGTTATGGTGTGGATACACGGAGGAGCTTTTTTGATTGGTTCCGGAAGCTTCGATGAATTCAGACCAGACTATTTCCTTCAACATGATGTCGTTTTCGTCTCATTAAACTATAGATTGGGAATTCTAGGTAACGAAATTAATGATCCTTTGGAATAATTAAAAATTGTCTAAAATTTTACAAATGTTGTCAAATTTGTCTATAGGATTTTTAAACATGGGTGTCGAGAGTTGCTCCGGTAATCAAGGACTGAAGGATCAAATTTTTGCCTTAAGATGGATCCAGGAAAATATCGAGGCCTTTGGTGGTGATAAGGATAGTGTCACCATTTTTGGTCAAAGTGCAGGATCAGTGTCTGTTCATCTCCTCAGTATTTCCCCTCTGGCGAAAGGCAATTAATTTTCCCGAAAATATTTGTTCTTAAAGAATTGTCCATTTGGGTATAATGTCTAGCAAATCGTAAATATCTTTTTAGGACTATTCCACAAAGCGATCATGCAAAGTGGAGCTGGTACGAATCCTTGGTGTTCATCAAAGTCGAATGAGGAGTACGCTAGGAAAATTTCGAGTGATTTAGGATTTACTTCGTCAAACAATGCTGAAATTGCTGAATTTCTACGAACCGTTCCAATTGAGAAACTGTTTGAAACCGAAAGAAGACTTTTCCCAACTGTAAAGATGACAATCTGTTACATTATCATTTGCTAGCATTAGATTTATCATCATCATCATCTGCTAACTAGATAACTAACACTAGATTAATAATAATAATCATTATCATCATCATCTTCTGCTAACCAGATAATGGTAGTTAATTATTCCCTTTGTTTTATTTTAGTTTGTAACTAAAATGCGATACAATTTTATTCCAACGATTGATGATAAAAGTGTTAATCCGGTCCTACCACGACCACTACACGAAATGATTAAAAATGGAATAAATGTTCCCGTAATTATTGGCTATACTTCCCACGAAGGAATTCCGAAATTAGGTATATGCACTTGAATTTTTTGTCCAGCATGAATTTTTTGTCCCGAAAAAAAATACGGAACCCAAACAAATTGTAACAATATGCTTTATCAAATTTTAGGTTATCCTGGAGTTAACGATCATATTAAGAATCTCAACGAAAATTTCCAAAATATTCTGTCTGAAAATTTTCATCTCAACTATACCCTCGACTCAAATTTATGCAAGGATGTAAGAAATTTTTATTTTAAAGAAAATACGCTAATAGACTTAAAGGACGAGAGTTTTATTCAATTCGAAAGTGATTGGAACTTTGTAGCCGGAATTTATGATGTACTAGAAGTACAATCTCAAAAAGCAACACCAACCTTTTTGTATAAATATTCCTATAATACGGAAATTTCGATTATTAAAATGTTTTTCAACTTGAATATAAAAGGTAACTAAGGAATTAAAATTAAATTTCTTCATTGAAATAATATTTTTAATTAAAAGTAGCTGTTAAAAATTAATTAATACAATTAGGAAAATATAAATACTAAAAGTATTAAATACCCTTCTAGGTGCTTCTCATTCTGACGATCTCACAATTTTATTCTACATGAAAGTTTTTCAACCAAACATGCAACTTAAAAGTGGTACAATCGATTATTTGATAATGCAACGTATGACTAAGATGTGGACAGATTTCGCAAGAACTGGGTAAGAATATTCAAAAATTTTTCGGAAATGTTTTCCTAACATCCGAGGATGTTAGGAAGGAAAACCCTTCCGAGGATTATATATAAATAGTTACTTTGAAAATATTGCTTTTATTTAGGAATCCAACACCTGAGACTAATGATCTAATTACGTCCAACTGGTCTCCATATAATTCGAATCAAAAAGTTTGTCTTCATATTACTGAAGAGCTAAAGGCTGAAGGAAATTACGAAGAGAAATCGTGGAATGTGTGGAAACCTATTTATCATAAAGTCTTTCCATAATTTAAATTAAGGCACTTATGGGCATAAGAGCAAAAAAAAGGAATTTTCTGTTTAGACTATAAAAAACTGTCTAGATTAATTCAATTTGTTTCTTACTTTACCTTTTTAACTTCAAGAACTTTAGAGAAGTAGATATTTAGGGAAAATAACATTTGATTCAAAGTTTATTCAATCGACTTATTTATTTCAGTTCAAACTTTCTGCAAATGTATTCGGTTTACAGTTAGCCGCTGTTGTAATTATCGTACTCGAACTTGGCCCTGAAATAAAATTGGAGTTTAATAATTAAAAAAAGTTGTCTTAAATAATTCCCCTCCTTTTATTGTATTAAGGGAAGGGCTCCTCTACTGAATGCTAGGCATTTAGGATGGAGCTCGCTTCCTGTTAAATAGAAGTGCACCACGAGCCAAGGCGGTAGACGAACTGAGCGAAAAGACTCAGCGCGGCGCTTATATAGACCTTGCCTTCCCCCCACTACTCCCTCTCCACGCGCTGCTACAGAGCGAGTGGTGGGGAGAAGGCAAGCGGCGCTTGGCTCGTGCGCGTCGTCAGTCTCTCTCCGCCTGCGCGCTGTGCGTGACTACGATGGCTCTACCGTATTTTCTATTCTTAAATAGATTTAATTCCCAAAAATGATGACATCTTACCACATTCGTATCTGGGAGCAAAATTTCTTTAGCAGATCCTTTTTAGCTTGCTCCTTTTGCTGACCACTCAATCCACCATTATTATCCAAACAGAGTACAATTCTGTCAATAGCCTGCTGTGACGTAGAGATCAATTCAGAATTAACAATACATTTCGTATTAATCAGCTGATCCCATTTTGCTTCAGTCATTCCACTGGAGGTTTGCCTTGCTCGATTCAAGATATCAGCTTTCACTTGTGCAGAAACAGAGTCATATTTATCACGCAAATTAGAGACAGGTGGGAATAAATTTGCTCCTTTAGAATCACACTTTCCTTTAAATTGATCCCAGGTCAATCCAAATCTATCTTGAATCTCGTAGACAACAGGGTTCACGAATTTTAATCCCCTGATATATTCTGCACCTATTTGGAAAATTGTTTAGCATAAGACACAAAAATTATCATTCCTCAGTTACTAGGTACATCGAATTTTAAAATTAGCCTTCTCAAAAATTTTTTTTAATTCTAAACTCCGTCTTTCTAATTTTGCAATTGTTTTTTAATTCTAAAATCCGTTTTTCTAATGTGATGTCCCCCACAAAATAGTTTATCAAAACTAACCCAAAAATTAGGAAGGGACAAGAATATAAAAATACGAACTCCATTGAATTGATGAAATAATGATTCTTTTATTCCTTATGAATAATATCCTTAAACAAAAATCAATTTGAATCGTTTCTGAGTTAGTAGACGCAATAGACACAAAAATTAATGACTAAAGAATCACTTATATTCTTAAAAATTTATACGAATGTTGCCGACGTAACACTAATTTTGCAATTAATTTTTAGTAAAAATGAATTGATGATATAATTTTTTTTGGTACTTACAAGAAAGTAGAGTTAATAGAAAGACGAAAAGAAACTTCATGTTTATAACAAAGAATCTTTTTTGAAGAAAATTTGTGTTGTGACTAACAAAAATTAGTCGTTTTCCTCTTTTATTATTGAAACTTCCACTTTGTTTCCCCAGTGAACAGAATTATAGATGCATAAGTTCCCGGACAAATGCTTGCTTTTAACTGACGATGTGCTGTTATACGTGCTGATTGCTGAATTTGATAAGACTTTACTCACAGATATTTATATGTATGAGAAAAAAAAGTGAATATAGAGTAATAATAATTGCAATTTCGCAATGTTGTCTTTAATTTTTTTAAGGCAACTGTGCTATTTAAATACACATCACTTGATAAAACAAAAACTTTGTAATCGTAATTTTCTTTTTATGAGTAATTCTATTTATCTTTACACCAAATAATGAAAGTTTTTCCTCTATTTGATTCGTTAAGTATACAAATTTATTTTACAAATTTATTTTTTGACGTCGTACAGTAATTTAAACAGATATTTTTAGAAATCTAAATTTTATCTTGAAATATAGTTTCGGTGTTAATGTTTCTAATTTAAAATTGGTTCAGAAGAAAAGATTTAGAACTTCTTTTTCGAATCACAAATTGTTCATGATGACCCATTTTGCCCTATGGAAGAAGAAGATAAGAAATTTTATTTTAAAATATAATAATTTTTTTGTTGTAAAAAAATCTGTAGACGTTCTAATTGGGTGGGAACTTACGATAGTGATACAGCGCCACATAATCTTTGGAGAAGCTCTTCTTTTGCTTTATCTACTTCTGCTCCTTGTAAACGTTGATTAGGATCGACACAAAGTTGCGCCTTGTCTATTGCTACTTGGGAAATGGTAATCAGAGTCGCGTTTGATAAACAATTGTCTTGCATCCATTGTTTAAATTCAGGATCTGTTAAACGTCCTTCTGCTTTGTTTTTAGCAATTAAAGCACCTGTTAATTGAGATCTGATCTCTGATTCTTGGGATTGTAGGTCAACTAATTCATTATGTAAACTAGGTCCCTTACTATCGCATTTTGGTTTTAGGTCTCCCAAACCAACACCGTATTTTGATCTTATAATTCCATCGAGTGGTTCTATGAATCTTAATGCGGAAACAATAATTCCAGCACCTATAAAAATTTATGTTTAATATTCTTCTCTAACCTGCTCTTCATTTAATTTTTAGTTTTAAAAACTACAAACTAAGTTTATTTCGTAACTTAGTTTTTAATCCTTAAGTTATTCCTTCTTCTTTTGGTTTGAATTGAATAAATTTAAATTTTCTTGCACTTACTTATCAGGATTAAAGTCAAGGAACGATTTAAATTCTTCATTGTCTGTTATTACTTTCAATGAACTTTTAAACACACACTAGACAAATGTTATAAATATGACAATGCACACTTTCCACAAAGTGAACGCAGAAGAGCATTAAATAAACTGTGTTTAGAATTCAACAACTCAGTTACACAGATAAGATAATGTGAAAATAAAACTTATTGCAAATCATTAATAAATTATGCACACGTGGCAAATAAATACGGAAACTTTTTCAGAAATACTGTAATTTTTGAAAAATACATTGCAATTTGCAAATTAAAATGTTAGAGGAAAATCAGATACACGTCTAATAGTCTAAGTTAAATAAAAGAATTTGATTTTTAAAAACGAAAAGTAATTTTAGGCATTTCGGTAGAATTTTTATCTGATTTGTGCGTCAAGTTATTTTTTTTAAAACAGAACATTTAAAAAAGAAATGTTTCAAAACTAATTCAAAGCTTTATATTCAAGCATCGATATGTGTTAATAGTTTTATTTTTTAAAATGTTCCAGAAAACTTTATGTTAGATCTCCTTTCTTGAATCACAAATTGTTCATGATAACCCACTTCGCCCTGCAAACAGAAGAAGATTTTATAAAATAAAAATTAATTTTCAGAATGTTGTGTTTCAAAATAATTTCATTTACTAATTCATTTCTCTGTCTTTGAATTAGGGCAAAAATAATACGAATTTATTTTAATGGAACAGAATAGGTTTGATGGTATTTTAGTATTTTTGATAGCATAGGTTATTGTAAATACAAATTATAGTAAAAATAATTCTATAGTTGATTACATGAATTTAAGTAATGGAAGTTGAATATAATAATTAAAAGTTGAGTATTTAGGGAATTCTAATTAGGTGATAACTTACGATATTGAGACTGCCCAACACAATCCTTTGAGAAAATCATCTTTAGCTTTATTTATCTCTGCTCCCTGTAAACGTTGATTAGGATCGACACAAAGTTGAGCCTTATCTATTGCTACTTGGGAGATAGTAATCAAATTCGCGTTTGATATACAATTATCTTGAATCCATTGTTCAAATTCACTATCTGATAAATGTCCCACTGATCTGTCCTTAGCAATTAAAGCCCCCGTTAATTGAGATCTAATCTCTCCTTCCTGGGTTTGCAGCGCAACTAGTTCATTATATAAATTAGGACCCTTACTGTCGCATTTTGGCTTAAAGTCTCCGAAAGTTACACCATATTTTGATCGTATGATAGCGTCCAGAGGTTCGATGAATCTCAATGCGGCTACTAATATTCCAGCACCTATTAAAATTACAAGATTATTTTTCTCTAACATGCTTTTTAACTATTTTGTATCTTATTTTTTAATACTTCTCCGTTAGTTTCGAATTATTTGTAAAAAATTTATTTTCCTTCAAATTGTACTTACTTATTAAGAGTAAAGTCAAGGAACGATTTAAATTCTTCATGGTTTTGTTATTACTTTCAATGAACTTGTAAACACAAACGAAAAAAATGCTATAAATGTGACAATGCACACTTTTTAAAATAAAAGTGAATACTGGAGAGCGTATTAAATAAACTGTATTTAGAATGCAAAAACTCTGCAGATTGATAAGAAAACGTTTACAGAAGCATATTGCAAATCACTAATAAATTATGCATACGTGGCAAACAAATACGGAAATTTTTTCTGATATACTGTTATGTTTCAAAAATACGTTGTAAATAAAACAATTGAGGAAAATTCTATACTTTCCTGTCTAATTGTCTCGTAAGTAAGTTAAACAAAAAATAATTTTAGGCATATTCTTCTAAATAGATCAGGAAGTTTTTAAATTTATTCTGTTTTTGGAAATAGATACCACACGTATTTTACACTCTCACTTATTTTCAATGTCATTATTCTAAAAAAGAGGAAATTTAAACACAACATTATTTGGAGAACTAGATATCTTTGGAAATTTGATGTAATAACGTATTTAAATTTCATCAGCAATAACTAATATTTGCTATTCCACTAAAAAAAAATTTTTCTAAAAAAAAACCATTAACATAATAATGAAATGTCTCATATATAACGTCACTAATTTTTTACTTTTTCGACACATATTAAACAAGTTTTAACTAAAGAAGTAATCTTTGTAAAAATGAAATTCTTTCATTTAACTATTGGATTGATAGGACTTATTCTTTTGTCGTGTATTAAAATAGAAGTCATAGCACAAAATCAAGAAAATCAGGAAACTCAATCAACAACAAATAAACCAGAAACTGCAACAGAATCAAAGAAAAATCATGAAAGTACAACAGAGATAACTAAGTCATCAGAAGTTACTACCGAGCAACCTAAAATTAAGGAGAATGGAACACAATCAAGTAATAAATCAGGAGAAAATTCAGAAAATTCAGAAGTGTTAACTAAAAATAATGAGAGTGGAATACAATCAATTAAGAAAGGAAAAAAAGAAATAGATATTAATCAAGAACATGAAGATTCAACACGACCTAGCACGCATGTAAAAGTAATAGTCAACTTAGGTGATAAAAATGGAAGTGAAAAAAAACCATCTCAAAGCCAGGGAAATAGAAGAAATATTAATAATAGAATACAAGGAATGCAGAATCCTCACACCGTAGTTTATGTACAATATCCTCAAAATCAACGACGTGGACCACAACTACAAAACAATGTACGATATCAAAATCAGCATGGTCAAAATCAAGGACCTATAAGACCTCACAATAGAGAATATGTACAACAATATCCTCAAAATCAACGATATGGACCACAAATACAGAACAATGTACGATATCAAAATCAGCGTGGTCAAAATCAAGGACCTATTGGACCTTACAGTAGAGGTAACGGACAACAACGTCCTCAAAATCAAGGACCTAGACAAGGTCCAAATAATCAAAGATTTGGAACACAGCCATATTACAATTCGCTACGCAATCGGACATAACTATCATAAAAACTTGAAGTCTCAAACCGCAGCCGCCTCTCAATATCCAGCTTATAGGTAACATCTTAAAAATATGATAAGTTTATTGATATTATTGAAAACCTACTAAGGATTATATTTGGTTGGTATTTTACACAACCTTTTGTATTAAATATATTGAATAAATACTTTAAAAATATTCGTCATCAGTAATCTCTAAGTCACAAATGAAATATTATGTATAAACCTTGACATACCCATCCCATTCCGATTATTAAGATGTATCATTTTGGAAATTGGTTAATTATTACTCACTCAATTGTACCTGTCTCGGAATTAACGTCACATCAATTCAATTAAATAAAGAGTTATAAAAATAAAATTCCGGAAATGTAGTAAAACCACGATTACTAAATGTAATCATATACTTATCAGTTAATCATTTTAGTGAGAATTGGCTCATTGAGAGGACGCGCCTAAAATAGCGCGAGTATTCAGTTATTATTCTTCTAGGTGTTATTATCGTAAATATCGAAAATTTATATCTGATGTGATAAAATATGTTTAGACTATAATTTAACATCAACACGGATTTTAACAATTAAAAAGATTTAAAGAAACTTTATGTATTATTGTATAATAACTTATATAAATTTCGTCAGCAGTACGGAATTATATTTGCTATTTATATTGATCCATATTTTTCCAAAAAAAATGTAGTATTATAAAATAAAGTGCCTTATTGTATATAAAGAAAAGTCTGATTAATTTTTTCCATTACCTATTTGACACATATTGAGGAAGTTCCAACAAAACGGGTGATATGTGTAAAACATTGAATAATTCATACTTAATTATTGGATTAACAGGAATTGTTCTTTTATCATTAATTGGTGTAGGAGTCTTCTTAGTGCTAAATCAGGAAACGAAAAATAGTGCGACTGGAATACAATCAACTAATAAATCAGAAAGCAATACAGTTCCAACTAAAAATGATAAAACTATAGCACAAACAAGTGTCGTTGTATCCCTGCTTCCTCAAAATAGTGTTTCTGGAACGCAAATTAATAAACCATCGGAAAACAAAAATATAGTTATAAATGTGAATAATCAACTTAATGGGACTGGAATACAATCAACCAAAAAACCAACGAATACAAATAAGAATACAACGTCAACAAGTGTGCACTTAAATGTTTCAGTTTTGTTAGGTCATAAGAATGGGAGTAAAATACAACCTAGCAGTGAACGAGGAAACAAATCGGTTGTAAAACAAGGGAATAGAACTACAACACAATTTGGTGTACATTCAGGAGTTACTAATATTCGAGATCAATATAATGGGACTCGAAACCAAACAATAAGAACGCAGGTACCTTCTGTAGGACATGGACCACTAGCTAAAAATCAAACATCTGGAATGGGGAGACCATTCATTGAAGGGAATAGAACTACAACACAATTTGGTGTACATTCAGGAGTTACTAATATTCGACCTCAATATAATGGGACTCGAAACCAAACAATAAAAACGCAGGCACCTTTCTTAGGACCTGGACCACAACCTAAAAATCAAACATTTAGAACGGAGAAGCCTTTCATTGGAAGAAATAGAACACAAGTGGACACAGGACACAGCGGTGGACAAAGGAAGTACCCAAATGGGATTGGACAGTATGTCCCAAGACCTCCTATTAAGCCTCCAACGTTTACACCTTACGATAATAGACATCTATCACAAGTACCCCAAGGCGGTGGACAAAGCAAGTACCCAACTGGCATTGGACAGTATACCCCGAAATTTCCTATTAAGCCTCCAACGTTTACACCTTACGATAATAGACATAAATCACAAGTACCCCAAGGCGGTGGACAAAGCAAGTACCCAACTGGCATTGGACAGTATACCCCGAAATTTCCTATTAAGCCTCCAACGTTTACACCTTACAATAATAGGCATGGATCACAAGTACCTCAACGCGGTGGAGAAAGAACGTACACAACTCACAATGGACAGCGTGGCTCGAAACGTCGTTATTAAGCCTACGACTCCAATATCTTACAAACAAATGACACACACTAATTCCAGTGTTCATAAGTAATGTTCCTTTTGAATTGTATATTTAATAAAACAATTAAAAATAAAAAAGTGTTTTATTAATTAAATTATATTTAACATTTGATAAATATTAATTTTGTCATCCTGAGTATTATTTTATTTATGATTTAATACTTAGACATTTAATACCTGGTTCTATCATTGACCTCATCCTTGTAATTCGTCCATGAACTATCTGAGTTTTAAAACTTTGCGCCGCACTTTTTTTTAGATGATAACAATTCCTCTTTGAAATGGTATTTCAATAGACAAAATTAAATAGTAATATAGAAATAAATTGAAAATATAAATTCATTCTGTTAGTTGACGGATTTTTCTTAATAACCCAGTAATCAAATCGCGGATTTAAGTAATATACTTATTAGAAGATAACCACATTTGGATTTATTGGTCACAAATTAGGTGAAAATAAAAAAAATATCTTCCGATATCTGGATAAAATTTGTTTACATCCCTGTCCGATATGGATTAAATCAAGTGTAAAAACCAATTTCATTCATTATAGTTTAAAATAAATTGCTTGAAACTTGAAATTCATAACTGATTGATTGTTAAACGTAATGGAATTAATGGAGCACGAAAGATTCAATCCTCTGATCACATTGTGAGTAATAATTAAAAAATAATTAAATAAACAAATGTTAATTAAATTTCAATTTGTATTTTCAATGACGAATCTTCCGATTGCTTTATTGTTTATTGTAATCAAAGTTGCATTTAAATAGAAGCACTTTTGTGAATTCGACACAAGAACTCGAAAAATAAAACAAATAAAAATGTTTTTTACAAAAAGTTTCATTTTTTTTATTCTAACTATCTGTATCTTTCTAATTACTCACGGGCAGGAAGCAAATGGAGGTATGCGTTAAAAAAAATTTATCGCACTAAACAAATGTATCCAAAAGTTATTTAAAAATATTTAATATTTATTTTACAAATTCAGTCAATAATAATTTATGGTAATGAGTATTAGAGATTTTATGTGGGTGGATTAAGATAAAGTTTATCTTTTTGAAAATGTTTTACATTATAATAAAGTTCGAGAATTAGGTTATTGAAAAAGAAGTTATAGTAAGAAAAAAAAATTGACTATGTTTTAGCTGCAATTTCTCTGGTCAGTGAGGAAAATGAATTTTCCGACAATAATGATTTTGGTAGATTAATTTCAGCTAAGAGACAAGCAGAAGATGCGTGTAAGAAAGAGGGACCATGTCGTAGTTCTTCAGAGTGTTGTCTCAATCATAAATGTATTTCTGAACTTGGTTGTACACCACAATAAAGGATTATGTGCGGTAGGTTCCTTAAATAATTTCCTATTCATTTTTTTTTAAATAAAAAATATATTATAAAAAAAATTCCACATTTACCTTCATTCACAATTCCCCTATAGTGGAATAGTTTTCTGTTAAAAAATTGATGTTCAAAAAATATTATTTTTCAGATATATTCCTTTCTTCTACGGTAATATATATATATATATATATATATATGGGAAAGTGAATATAAACCAGTCGCAGTCTTTTTTTATTACTACAGCATATATCATTGACAAATTAAATAATATGAATATTGAAAATAAATAAAAACTGTAAAAATATGACATAGACTAACTTTGGTAAAATAATAAATTTAAAACACTTTTAACAAAAAGGAAATAGTAAAATAATGTTATGATTGTATCATTGTGTACACAAGTGACAGACGATAATATCAAAAATTGTAAATATTTACTAATGTGTCTTACCTGCTGTAACGTTAATAAAAACAAAAACTAATAAAAATCTCTGTTAGCTATGCACATTAAAAAATAAACAAATAATAAAGTGCTTATCGACTTTAAAAATATGTAAATTTTTTGCTATATGTAAATTCCAACTGTAATTCTAATTCTACTGATGATATAATAAAATAAATAACACTTGATGAAATATTTTCAAAAATAAAGTTTTATTTTATAAATAATGCTTTTATTGTCCAGTCCTTCGGATTAGCTCCCGAAAATTCTTTATAAAAGTTTTAAAAAAAATTATTTCCACATATAAAATATGTCAAAATAAAGTTCAATGTACCCTTTATATGTACATTAAGTTTTAAATTGAAATACTCAATAGTTTTCTCAGAAAAAAATCCTAAAATATCGACTTTGTTTGTCTGTCTATATCTGGACGAAATCCCTTAAAAAAAAATTTAAATATAAAAATCTAATGCCAATCTGGAACTTTGGATCTACAATGTGGCACCCTTTCTAAACTGTAAATCAATTCATACGAAAGTTTTACAACTGACGTTGCGCAGTGTTTCACTACATCAAGTTGACAATTAACCCTTCTGTGCAGATCACTAAAAATAAAACATTTTATTAAATTAACATTATATTTAATTATATTTAACGTTATTTGTTATTAAATTAACAAAAAATCAGTTTTTACTATAAAAAAAAAAAAAAAAAAAAAAAAAAAAAAAAAAAAAAAAAATTCTTGTTTGAATAAGTGAATAAAATTTGGTAAAATTAAACAAATGATGAATCAAATGTTTTCTCGTAATTCGAAATGATGGAAAATTAAAGTATGTATTTATGTAGGTCAGTTTTTTTTTAATTATACATATAACTTACTCGCATTCCTTTTGACTGAAATTGATTGGAGCGTACAGAAGAATATTATTGTAAAAAGGGTCATAACAGATTTCATTACATAGAGAACAATTTGCTCCAACGCATTCACAATTTTCTGCAATACGCCATAAGCGATGATCACATTGTTCTATAAAGCATTGCGAAATATTTTTTGCCACCTCCCAAAAGCAACTTCTCATTGAATTATAATAAAAACCCATATTATAGAACAGTCCTAAGAAAATTATCTCAATTCAATATTTTTCAGTGTTTATAATTTTATTTTAATTTATTTAATTACAAAAATATTTATTACTTATTAAAATTTATTTATTATTTAAAAAATTTTTTTTTTAATTTAATGTGTATTTTATTAAAAAGTATTTTTTATTTAAAAAAATAAAAAAACAGAATTGAACAAAACGTTTAACAATAATAATTAATAATGTAAATTAAAATATTTAATAATTTAATTATTTAATAAAGTAATTTTTTTTTTTTTTTTTTTTAATTCAATGAATAATTTAAATTATTTAATATTAAAAATAAGTTTTGGAAAATTACTCCACTTACGTATTGCTTGATCATTGCAAATTTTACTCAACATCATTTGCTTCAAACTTTGTGCGTCAACATTTTCCGAATTATCCAAACATCCAAGCATTTTATCGGCGGCATTGTACAATAAATAATTTAAATTTGTATTATTGTTGCAAAAATGTTCAATAGCGTTATTTATAATATTGCTATTTGTCTCCTTGTAGTAAATTTTCAAAAGTAAATCCTCTGAGATTTCATTTAAAACATTTGCATATTCCTGTTGAATATTAACAATTGCTGGCAGTAAATTCTTTCGTTTGCAATTCTTTCGAAATTGACTCAATGAAATTTGAAAATTTGGATATAAAACACGATCATCACGACACACAGATAAAATAAAACAATCTAAAAAAAAATATTATTCATTTTAATGAAATTTTAATAAAAATTAAAAAAGTAATTAATTTTATGAAAATAATTCTTGAAAATATTTTATAAATAAACAAAACTTACTGAATGAAATAATGAGATACAGGATAAAAGAACTTTCCATAGTTGGTTCGCTTGAAAAAGCGAAATGAAACTGACAATTTTACATTTTGTATATACGTTACGAGTGTAGGAGGAACTCATTATCAATTTCCTAATTTGATATCTGTGTTATGAATATTAGTGATGACATTTGACATTTTTTTTCAAGTTTATAAATCAACTTAAATTTTGTTTATATTTCAAGCAGACTTTCTATTTTGACCTACTTTTAAAAATTATCTTTTTCCAATAATCATATATTGAAGAAAGAGTTCTATATGTAATTGATACACATTTGTATTTAAAGTTTCTTCATATTATAAATTGCATCAAAAATTTAATTCTATACATGATGATAGTATAGTTAAGTTTTTTTTCAAATTTTATTTATCTATTACTGTTAAGAAATGATGTCAAGTAATGTTAATAAAAGAATTGAATTGAATTGGAAACGAAATTGAAAAATAAAATGTAGGGGCAGGTCATTAGAAAAATATGATAATTGATATTAATTGTTAAACGTAATAGAATTAATAGGTTATAAAAGATTTAATCTTCTGTAAGTGATAATAGAAAAATAATTAAATCAACAACAAAAGCATGCAAATTGAATTTCAATTTTTATTTTTAATACACATTATCTTTTGATTGCTTTATTGTAATCAATTTTGCATTTAAATAGAAGCACTATTGTGAATTCGACATAAGAACTCAAAAAAAAAAAACAAACAAAGCAAGAACAAATAAAAATGTTTTGTAAAAAAAGTTTCACATTTTTCATTTTAACTATTTGTATCTTTCTTGTAATTACTTATGGACAGGAAGCAGATGAAGGTACGTGTTGAAAAAAATTTATCTCATAAAACAAATGTACCCAAAAGTTATTTTAAAATATTTTATACTTATTTACCAAATTCAGTCAACTTTTGTTTTAGTTTAATGAATGATAAAGATTATTATAAAAGATTATTACAATAAAATGATTTTAAATTAACTGTAAAATTAGAATTTTTGTTAAAATTCTAAAATTTATTATGTTTTAGCTAAAACATCTCTGGTCAGTGAAGAAAATGAGTTTCACGACAACAATGATTATGGTAGAGTAATTTCAGCCAAGAGACATGTAAAAAATGAGTGTAAGACGAATGGACGATGTAGTAATTCTAAAGAGTGTTGTCCTAATTATAAGTGTGCTTATGAACTTGGTTGTGTGCACATCAAGGATTATGTGCGGTAAGTTCTTTATGCTTTTATCTATAGTGAATTCACTGTACAAAAAATGTTTTTTATTTCAGAGCTACTTATCTGTCAGCCTTCGATCCTACATATTTAGGACTAACTTTTTGTTAAAATAATATAAAAAAACGCTTTTAATAGAAAGAAAATAATAAAATATTATGATTTTAATGTTGTGTACACAAGTTACAGACATAATACGAAAAGTTGTAAACATTTGATAATGTCTCACCTACTGTTGTGTTAATAAAATGAAAACTAATGAAAACCACTGTTAGGTATGTACTTTACACGTAACAAACAATTATTATTATATTAATTACTTAATAATTAAATAAAAATTAAATTAATAATTAATAAAACTTAAACTATTGACAAGAGTAAAATTATGAAAATGTGAAAGAAATTGTATTGCATTGCTGCAAAGTTAATGTGGAAATATTTTTTGCTTGAGAAATAAGAAAAGTATTTATTGTCACAATTAATAAATTTTATTTCAAACAGTAATGTTACAGAAGCAAACTTAATTTTATTCAAAACAGAAAAAGACTGAACAATACGATTACGTTAAACTTTGATAAGTTTAAGTGTTAAGCTGATTACAATCTTTAAAAACATATTTAATAATAAACTTTTTTTCACTCATAAAAATTTACAGAGCATCTGCAACACTTCTTGTCAACCTTCAGACTATTTTAAACATTATGTGTGGAATAAAAGTTTTCTAAATTTTTTTAATATACATATTACAGAAGAAGTTAGTACAAGAAGAGTTAGCAGACATGCTGTAAACTTTTCAAATTGGATCTTTAATAAACCCGTAGTAAAATATTAGACAAACTAAACATAGGTGCGTGTAAAAACACAAAACTAGTAAATATTTAAAAGTAGTAAACGTTGAAAAACAGGTATAATTATCCGTTTATATCATCACCACTGCACGTTCCCGGTAATAGGGGATAGCAATCATTTCCAACAATATAATAAGCAGAATCATCAGTGGCAAGTGAATAATATTTTTGCATAGCTTCTACACATTTTGGATCGCAATCAGCTGTTGTAGTATATTCAGCATTACCAATGAGTTCCAAATTAACAAAATCCGTAAATTTTGTTAAAGAATCAAATTTACGATCTTTCTGAATTGGTAGAAGCTGAACAGTATAAGCTGCATAAGGACTTAATAGATACGGTCCTTCAGACAACCTTGTTACCAAATGATTTTCCTTAATTGTATCATTTGCATCATAATTGAATGTTAAAACTGTTCGGGAATTCTTCATTTCATACATAGTCTTACTATAGTTATATTTGGAATTTCCAAGATGTGTAAGTTTTACATCAAAATTCTTTAACTCACTATTTAGTTTCTCTTGCTGCTCAGAAGAATTAGTGGTAAACAATAATTTAACACGATTGAATTTTATGGCTTCTGCATCAAAATTACCATATCGAATGTCTGCAATTAATATCACTTCCTTGCCAGCTAGAATGTAGTATATTTCAGAATGTCTTTCATCATTTCTCCAAGTGTAGAAAGAAAATCTCGATCGCTCATCTGAAGAATTTAAACCATTCACAAGTATTTTACGTTTTTGGTCGGTAAATATATTTGAATGAGAATTTTTCATTAGATAATTGATATTATTCACGGCATAATTTGAAAATTTGGTAATTCCACGTTCACTATATTCATCTAAGTCTTGCAATTTATCCAATTTTTCTCCATAATACGGAAAAGCATGTTGTTTAAAAGCTGCAAACCATTTATGTTATGTTTCAGCTACGTAGTTGGACATTTTCACAACCTCTAATTCTGATAAAGCATATCTTAAATGATAATCACTAACCCCAAAAATACTATCATGGGCAATGTGAAGAATAGTCTGATCAATTGTATCTTTTTGTTTCTCTTTACTTTGTAGTAATAATCTATGCACCTCGAACAATAAATCAAATGCCTTGGTAAGTATACCGAATGATCTTTCTATTTTCTCGCCTGTTTTTAAATTTTCAGTTGCGTTATGTAAAGTCAACTTTATATCCTCAATAGTTCTGGTGACGTTCCATTTTGCAATTGCTTGTTCAAACTGATTCATATTCTTTACTTTACGCTCAATATTACCTAAATTGTTTTGCATAGTACTTAACAGAGGTTTCACACTATCGTAAATGTTTTCCTCCATTAAAAAAAGTTTTTTAATCGCCTTTTCGTTTTTATTCATTGCCTCTTCAATTTCATCGACTTTCTTCCCATCTTTCATAATACTTGTAACAGTTTCCGTTCCCGCTTTAAAAGCTTCAGAAGTTGCTTTTAAATATTTGGCAACCCTTATACCAATTTTAACACCGTCTATTTTCTTTGAATCTTGCTTGTCCTCTGACTTTTTCAATTTTTTTAATAAATCTTTTAATTTTTCTTCTTCTTTAGCATATATTTTCTTCATATGATATCCTGAATTACTTACTAACTTATCAAAGTTTTTGAGTTTTCTATAATCCTCTGTTAGGCCCCATACATTATTTATAATATTTTTTTCATGAATTGTTGCAAGCTGTATTTCTCTATTGATAAACTTTTCTTGCTCTTGAAGTACCTGCTCTTGTTTTTTCTCCAATTCTTTGAAATAATCATCTGACTGTTTGGCAAAATTCTCAACAGCTTTTGGCAAAACAGTGATAAATTCATCTCTTTCTTCAGCTGTCTTTACGTCTAATACTGTAATGGCAGATACTGCTACACCGGCTACAAAACCTAATGCTGGATTTATTACTCCCAAGGCTCCGCAACCAACTGTCAGAATTCCAAACAACACTTTCAGTCTCATAGTATGCTGTAACGTTAGTCGTTTACTATCCAATACTGTTTGATTAGCATATATTTCATCCACCGTTTCTATAATTTCGGTAAGTAAGGAATTTAAATCCTCATCTAGTGTCTCTTCTATGTCAGAGATGGCGTTCAAAATCACGTTTTTAATTACCTGTTCACCACTTTTCATATTTTCTTCCAGTAAAAATATTTTTTCATTTAGTTGATACAAAATGTTCTTAGTTCTTCTAAAATCTTTTAGGTCTGTTACCTCTAGTGATAATAGATCCTCATCTTCTTTTAAAAAATCTGTATTGACAGCATAAGGCAAATGAATAGATTTCACTGCTTCAAGACGATCTGTAACGGAAAAAAGTTGTTAACAATTTTTTAATTATTTTCTAGGGTCTCATATATGCAATAACAGGTTTGCCACAAGTCAGGGAAGTGTCAGGGAAAAGTCTGACTAAAAAAAATCGAAATTTGAAAAAATTACAAATGATTCCAGAAATTTAATTATTTTCAAAAATAAATAAAAAATTTTTTTTAAAAAATTCTTTGCAAAATTTTAATTATGATAAAAAATTTTTAAAAATTCTCGTCAAAATTTCAATTATCTTTATAAATAATAAAATTCTTCATCGAAATTCAATTATATTTTAGAACAATTTTAATAAATAATAAAATTCTTGGGAAACACAGAAATTCAATTTTTAATAAATTTCTTCGAAAGAATTATTCAATTATTTTCATAAGTAGGTAATAAAATTTTCACAAGAATTAAATTAATTAAAATACAAAAATTTCATGAAATTTTTTGAAAAATATCAATTATTTAAAAAAATTTTTATAAAATTCGTCGCAAGAATTTAATTATTTAAAAAAATTTAACAAAGTTTTCAAGAATTCAATTATTTTTAATAAATAATAAAATTCTTCACTGAAATACAATTATTTTTATAAACTTGAATAAAATTCGATTATTTTAGAAAAATTTTAATAAAAAATTCTTGGTAAAATTTTAATTATTTTCATAAATTTTAAAATTCATTGCAGGATTTTAATTATTTTTGATAAATAATATTTGAATCGAATTATTCGATTATACACGGCATATTTTAAAAATTGTCACTTACTATTAACGTCTTCTGCTAAATCGTTAATAATTCTTAAGTATTCTGCACTTTTTTTGCTAAGATGGTTCTTATATGTATCAATTCGATTTTTTAATTGTTCGTAAGAAGATGTAAAGTTGATTTTCTTATTTAAGGAAAAAAAGTGCTTTTCTAGTCCTATAAAATCATTAACTAAGCTGAAGGGATCGTACACTTTTGTAATATTTTCGTGAGTATTTAAGTGATTATAAAAGGACCATTCTTCTGTTGATTTAGATTCAGATAAATGTGGCCTGAGGAACATTTTATACTCATTCACTGATCTTGGAAAAATGTTCACAGTTTGTAAACGTTCAACTTCTACATTTCTTTTTAAACTGGTGCCGTTTTCCCCGTCTAATCCTATTTCAGCCATTCCAGTGTAGTCTGATAGGTTTGTTCGTTTTACAATTTGCGGGGTTCTATTAGAGTCGTCTAATAAACATGAAAAAGTAACTAGAACATTTTTACCATTCTTACCACCTAAAGCAGACTTTCCACCTGTACCATTTGAACCTACTTCACCATCCAATTCAGAGAATTGATATTGGTTTCTATTTTGACTTGATAATTCCACAATTGTGACAAAACCCTTTTGTCCCCCAATGCCTCCAATACCTCCATTACCTCCACTTCCTCCTTTTCTTCCACCCTTTCCAAGTATCTTATACTTGTAAGTATTTTGATTAATTGCAGGTGCATTAAATATTGCAGAAGAATGGATAGGACGTTCCACTTGAGAAGAATTCCATCCTATTGCTATTGATTTTGGTGGACATTGTAGTCCCGGTTTTTCGTTATATGTAAGGCCATTAGCTCCTTCAACCCCATTTCCACCATGTTGTCCATTTCCTCCTCTACCTCCATCAACTAAAATATTAAGCTTCTCAGCGTTGATAATTTTGTCTGCAATTCCATAGAAACTTCCAGCAGGTCCTCCTGGTAGACCAGCTCGACCGTGTGCACCATTTTTGTTTCCATCTTTTGTACCATTATTTGCTTGTCTTTTATTATCATCTTTTCCATTTTCACCACTCAAGTTAATTACTCTATATCCTGAAATTTCTACATCACTGTAGATTGTATCCACCTCCCATATTGGGGCTATGATAACCATTTGAATTTCTTTTCCAATCAGTATAATATCTTTGTTTATAATTACCCTTTTAGTTGCAAATACTTCAATTACCTTCGGGTTCACACTGCAGTTATTCAGTTTTAAATCGCTCACTTTGATGACAATACCCGTAATTCTTAGTGTACATTCATTTCCATTAACATCGCAAATCTGTTTTACGTTATCACTAGACTGGTTTTTTATATTATCTTTCAGATGAAAATGTTTCAAAACTTGTTTCCACTCTTCCATTGCTTCATTAAATTTAGAATTGTCGACAAAATGATATATTGAATCAATAGTTTGTCTTTCCAGTCCAGTAAAATTTATTTCCGTTTTAAGTTTTTCAGTGTAATGATTATAGTTACAGATATCTAGATTTAAAAAATAATCTTTTGCAGAATTTAGTTGCATCAATGGCAATGTAGCTACTTTCCTAATACAATTAAGTAAATCTTTTAGAATACTTTCGTTATATGATTGTTGATTAGAATGTCGATGTTCGATGTTATTTAATATACTATTCGTTAAGTTTTTCATACCTGAAGTTACTTTTTTCTGAGTTGTTTCTACACCGCAATTTAACACTTGTTGCATATGTTCACTGAAATTGAAACTTCTATCATGTAAACGACTGTCCATTGTATATTCTTTAATAAGGAAAGGTGCAAGAAAATCATTAACGTCACTTGTAGAGGAGTCTTTAGTAAAAATAGCTATCAGTGAATTACTATTCTCCCTTATGGTTTGTACTGAAAAAAAAATTTCCCTTCTTTGCACTGTATTTGCTACATTTTCAAGTTTCTTTATCATGGGTCCTCTAATATCCTTATTTTCCGAAAGTGTTAATGCAAAAGCAATTTTTCTATTTGAAGATATAGAGAGAGGGACAATATATGTAATATTCTCGTAAATGTTCACAGCACTATCAATACTATCAGCATGAATAAGAAACACAATCCCATCATTTACTCTACTCAAAATTACTGCAGTGCCGAATGTTTCTTGAATATCAATATTAAATGTTCTGTGAAATTGTAAGAACATTGCTTTTTCTTCTTCTAATTTTTGTCGCAAATTCGCGTTCATATTTGTTTTTGAATCGGTCAGTACTATAAATCTGCCAGGAACGAAGCTAACTATATCGTTTGTTGTTTTTTTCATAATTGAAATAAACTCAGCATTTTCGGTTTCATCGCATATTTTCTAAAATAAATGAATTCATATTTTAATTTTGCAACAAAATAAGAATATAATTGTTTTTTATTCTTCTACATAAAATAATAATCACAGATAATATAATAATTATATGTGTCACTCTCCGAAGAAAGATACCAAAGAAGCAAAAAAATTTGAGGTTATGTTTTTAATTTTTTGATTAAAAATACAGAAAGAGAATCAATTATTAATTAAAAATTATTGATCTTCAAGTCTTCATATTATATCCAAAAATATTCAATGACAATTGGTTTCAAATTTAAATAATTAAAAATAAACTTTTAATCGCAAGATAAATCTAACACGAACCTAACCTACAATTCGTTTGCTTCTTAGGTACCTTTCTTGGGAGCGCGTCTCATATTTAGTTATATATATTTATATGACAATATATTTTATGTAAAATCCATAAGGAAGCAAAATTATATCTATCTATTTCTTACTAAGAAAAAAATTATATTCAAAATATATTTACAGAAGGATCGAGATAGTAATCAAATTTTTTCTTTGAATTTTTTCCATAGACGAAAGCTGTAAAACCAATAACTACTCCTAGAAGGAGTGTCACAGAAAACTGTTTTCCAAGATTCATTTTTTACTTCCTGCTTCTGATTGTCTGACTGTTAGAAAATATAAATGAAAACATAAGAAATGCAATTTCAAATATTTAGAATGTGAAATAGTATTTCTTCATGAAATTATTTATTTTAAAATAAAAAATTTATATTAAAAACTGAAGCAATTCAATGGTCAGAAAAAAATTGTTCAGAAAATATTTTGACCTTTTTTGAATTATTATTTTTTTCTAAAAATTGATAGATTTTGAAATCCATACGTAATTTTGTAAAAAATATGTTTTTGTATTCATAAAAGAATTTCCGAATGAAAAAAGTAATATTTATAATTTAATTGTATACATAACATTTGCGAAATAAAACTTGCAAACTATACTCTTCGAAAAATAGTTTACTATAGTTTTATTTCGTAAAAGTTATATTCTAAGATTTTTGAATATTTTTCTAACTAAAAATTTAGAAAAATTTTAAAACAGTAAAACTATATTAAAGAATTTTTATTTTCCATATTACATAACATATTTTATCGACAGGTGTATTTACGACTTGAAGCGAGTCAGCCTGCGTGATTTGAAATGGATTCACTTTTACTTATATATATCTTAAATACTTAAATTTTTGTCCTTGTGTTACTATTACTTCTTTTGATATTATTTTTTTTTTTGTAATTTATATAATTTTTTATTGTAATTTATATATAATTTTTTATTTATATTTTATATAATTTTCTTCATTTATTTTTCTATCTTTTATTTTATTAATTTTATTAATAAATATTACAAACGAATTAGCATTTTATTTTTCACGTACAAACAGATATGCAGAATTTTTTTAATAGTATTTTTGTAACTTTTACTACTTATGAGTGAGACGTATACGTCCCACCTACAAAAACCTCAATATCTTTGACGAAAATTAATATTTTGGAGTCAAATTTAGTGCGATCTGTTTAGGAAGAATAAGGCTTTAAAAATATGTAACCTACATCATGTTAAAAAATTCCTATTGTTTAAAAAAATTCATAAATTACACAGGTCAACAAAACAAGACTTACGTTTTTTATGAGAAAGTGGAATGGTTTCCTATGTATTTTTGGACGCTGAACACGATCCCGACTTCCAAAATTGCCCATCACGTCAGGATTTTGAGAAAAGTGGGGGTAAAAACCCCAAAAACGCTTTTTTGAGGATTTTCAAAATTTTTGTTCTCTTTAACCTGACGTGTTAGAGACTTCCACAAGGTCTTAAATTAAAGCTTGTAATGTGAACTACAAGACCCATATCCATAAAATAAAAAAAAATAAATTTTTTTTTCAGAAAATGGGGTTGAAGACACCAAAAATGTGTGTTTTTGGATTGCTTTAATAGACTCCATGCAATTGCTTGGATTCGCTTGAAAATTGTTACTCCGGGGTTTTTGGGGTCGCTGATTACGAATCCGCCATTTTGAATTTTTGAAAACTAACTTCAAATTCGTAATCAGCAACCTCAAAAATATTAAGACTTGAGATGTAAAGAAAATCCGTCCATATGAATAATGTGCCTCTCAAAGGGTTAAGGAATATATACAGACAAAACTTGAATTTTATTTATATATATTATTATTATTATTATTATTATTATTATTATTATTATTATTATTATATAGATATAAAAATATTGTTTATTAAAAGGAGAGTTTCAGGAATTAAAAAACGCATATATACTTCCAAAGTATATGGTATAGACCTTTTCATCTCGAATAGGAAATGAAGAATGCGCAATCTCAGTCCGCCATGATAGTCGGTCATATTCAAAAATTCACCATGTATTAACATGGGGAATTTGAATATGACCGACCAGAAGTTATTATTATTAAAAAATTATTCGAGATGAAAAGGTCTATTAAAATTATGAAATTCTTTGATATTTTGTTTCAGCTATTAAATTTTTGGTAAAACTAAATAAATCTTCAGAATGGTGTATATTTTAATATAATATAATATTACCTTTTTTTAACAGAAGAACGGTGTCCGGAAAATCAGCCTATCTGCCAGAAGTTACTCAATGTTTACAGTCCTTTTGCAAAGTATTGAATATTGCGTTCAGAAATAATTTATAATTTTACAAAACGTGATAAACTTAAAATAAGATTTTATTTTATGTTTTATTAACCAATAGAAAAACTACAGATCATTTGAAAATATTAAAAGTAAAGAAATTTATATGCGCGTATATGGAAAAATTGTTTCTATATCTTTAACATTAACGGCGACTTCACGAAAAAGTAATTTACAAATTCTTCGAGGTTAAAAAATATTGGAAATAGATAAATAGAAAAAATTTATGGAATTCAGATGAAAATTTTTAATTTAAACATTTATTTTCAATAATTAAAATATTTCGCAATAAAACCATTACCCTCATCGGACTCAACTCTTCAAAAAGTTTTGCAAAAAGTATTGAATACTAGTAACTAAATCCATACTTTTCCTTCCCTGGCGGGCGGGTTTCACTGAATATCTACTGAATTCGGTAGACGTTCGGTATACGTTCGGTAATTGGTCGAAAAATTCAATAAAAGAGCATAGAATGTTGAAATAAACTATTGAAAATAATAAATGGAGTATTAAAGTGTAAATTTATCCAACATTTAGGGTAAATTATGTTGTAAATAATTAAATATTAATGTGTAAAGTGTAAAAGTGCTAATGTGACAGTTGAAATAGTGTGTGAAATTTATTAATTTGTAATGAAAATAAGAATCAAATGCTAAAAAAAGCAATCAATATATATTCTTTGATATGTAATGTATTTAATTCATTATATAGTTTTGTTAATTGTTGCATATTAACAATAAAAACATTAATTAAAGTAATAATTTTTTCTACCAATGTAAAGTGTCGATAACATGGAGTGTAGAGAAAGGTAGCCGCGCTCAACACACGCTAGGTGGCAATACTCACGATTTCCTTGTCTGAATCGTCTGAATATTTAATTTACAATTTAATTAAATACTATTAAAATAGACCAAATTATCAAGAAAACTAAAGAGTCAACTATAGAAAATATTGATTTAATATTCATGATTAACATTTATGCACGATTTATTATAAAACTTTTTGAAAACAATTATAATTCTTTGTATATGGGCAATTCCACGTAAAATTTCAGTCGACCTTTAGAATCGGCAAAACATACTTTTTTCTTTTCTATATTGAAAAAAACCGGAGAGGTATTTTTTTTCTAGGACAAAACTTTTTATTTTCTTTTCACGGGGTTGAGACTAAATTTTAAATTTTTAAAAAATGAAATATATTCACCATTTTTTTAAATAAGGCAACGAATCAAAGAATTGCTCTTTGTAAATAGGAGGAGTTTAAATATTATTATTAGTGGCCAAAGGTTTATATTTTCTTTTTAGGGGGTTGAGACTAAATGTTATATTTAAAAAAAATGAAATATATTCACCATTTTTTTAAATAAGGCAACGAATCAAAAAATTGCTTTTTGTAAATAGGAGGAGTTTAAATATTATTTTTATTGGCCAAAACTTTTTATTTTATTTTCAGGGGGTTGAGACTAAATGTTAAATTTTTAAAAAATAAAATATATTCCCCATTTTATTTTTTATTAAGGCAACGAATCAAAGAATTGCTTTTTGTAAATAGGAGGAGTTTAAATATTATTTTTATTGGCAAAAACTTTTTATTTTATTTTCAGGGGGTTGAGACTAAATTTAAAATTTTTTAAAAATGAAATATATTCACCATTTTTTTAAATAAGGCAACGAATCAAAGAATTGCTCTTTGTAAATAGGAGGAGTTTAAATATTATTTTTAGTGGCCAAAAGTTTTTATTTTCTTTTTAGGGGGTTGAGACTAAATTTTAAATTTTTAAAAAATGAAATATATTCACCATTTTTTTAAATAAGGCAACGAATCAAAGAATTTCTCTTTGTAAATAGGAGGAGTTTAAATATTATTTTTATTGGCCAAAACTTTTTATTTTCTTTTCAGGGGGTTGAGACTAAATGTTAAATTTTTAAAAAATAAAATATATTCACCATTTTTTATTAAGGCAACGAATCAAAGAATTGCTTTATGTAAATAGGAGGATTTTAAATATTATTTTTATTGGCCAAAACTTTTTATTTTCATTTCAGGGGGTTGAGACTAAATGTTAAATTTTTAAAAAATGAAATATATTCACCATTTTTTTTATTAAGGCAACGAATCAAAGAATTGCAACCCCGTGAAAAGAAAATAAAAAGTTTTGTCCTAGAAAAAAAATACCTCTCCGGTTTTTTTCAATATAGAAAAGAAAAAAGTATGTTTTGCCGATTCTAAAGGTCGACTGAAATTTTACGTGGAATTGCCCATATACAAAGAATTATAATTGTTTTCAAAAAGTTTTATAATAAATCGTGCATAAATGTTAATCATGAATATTAAATCAATATTTTCTATAGTTGACTCTTTAGTTTTCTTGATAATTTGGTCTATTTTAATAGTATTTAATTAAATTGTAAATTAAATATTCAGACGATTCAGACAAGGAAATCGTGAGTATTGCCACCTAGCGTGTGTTGAGCGCGGCTACCTTTCTCTACACTCCATGTTATCGACACTTTACATTGGTAGAAAAAATTATTACTTTAATTAATGTTTTTATTGTTAATATGCAACAATTAACAAAACTATATAATGAATTAAATACATTACATATCAAAGAATATATATTGATTGCTTTTTTTAGCATTCGATTCTTATTTTCATTACAAATTAATAAATTTCACACACTATTTCAACTGTCACATTAGCACTTTTACACTTTACACATTAATATTTAATTATTTACAACATAATTTACCCTAAATGTTGGATAAATTTACACTTTAATACTCCATTTATTATTTTCAATAGTTTATTTCAACATTCTATGCTTTTTTATTGAATTTTTCGACCAATTACCGAACGTATACCGAACGTCTACCGAATTCAGTAGATATTCAGTGAAACCCGCCCGCCAGGGTTAACTAGAGGATAACACTAATTTCTCTTAATGTAATTAGATTCTTCAATGGCAAGTGTATAATATTTTTGCATAGTTTTTGCACATTTTAAATCACAATAAGCACTCTGAGTATATTCAGAATTACCTATAAGTTCCAAATTCACATCATCCCTAAATTTCATTAAAGAATCAAATTTACGATATTTCTGAACTGGTTCAAGCTTAACGATCCAAGTCGCATAAGGACTTAGCATGTACTGTCCATTAGACAATCCTGATGTAAGATGATTATCATTGTCTTTATAGTTTATATCATAATTGAAGGTGAAATTGGTAGGAGAATTTTTCATTTCATAAATATAGTTACCATACTTATACTTCGAATCCCCGAGATGAATCAGTTTTACATCAAAATTCTTTAACTCTCTATTTAGTTTTTCTTGCTGATCAGGAGAAGTAGTGGTAAACAATAAATTAACACGACTGAACTTTATGGCTTCATGATCGAAATCACCGTGTCGAATGTCTGAAACCAATATCACTTCCCTCCCACCTAGAATTTTGGATATTTCTAATCTTTTTTCATTGTTTCTCCAAGTGTAGAAGGAAAATCTTGACCGCTCATCTGGGGAATTAGAACTTCTAAGATTTATTTTTCTTCTTTGATTCGTAATTTTTTTAGATTCAGATCTATCAACTAGATCTTTCATTTTATCAATGATATAACTTGAAAAATTAGTAATGCTGCGTATATTAAATGCATACTGCAACTTATTCATTACATCTCCGAAATAAGGGAAGGCGTGTTGTTTAAAAGCTGAAAACCATTTATGATAGTTTTCTGCTGCGTAGTTTGATCTTTTCACAAACTCCAACTCTGATAATGCATATCTTAGATTATAATCCCTAACCCAGAAATTACTATCATGGGCAATGTGGAGAATTGTATGATCAATTGTGTCTTTTAGTTTTGTTTTACTTTGCAGTAATAATCTATGCTCCTCGAACAATAAGTCGAATGTCTTGATTAGTTTACCAAATGACAAATTCATTTTTTCATCTATTTTGAAATTTTTAGTTACGTTATGTAAAGTATGCTTTATATTCTCAATTGTTCCAGTGACGTCCCAATTTTTGACTGCTTGTTGAAATTGATTCATATTCTCTACGTTATGCACAACACTATTTTTATTGTTAAGACTTGAGTTATTTATCCTACGTCCGAGAAAAATATATGACGACAGAACGTTGTTATTCCTTGTGAAAATATTATTCCTCCAATAAACAAACTTCGAATATTGAATTTGGAAAAATTAATCGAAACTCAATTTTCAAGATAGAAATTCAGTAAATTCAAGTTCCATTTGAAATGTAAAATAATTTTCTTATTTATTTAATTAAAAATATTTATGCGGTACAATTAAAACTATCAAACATTTTCTGTTTATTACAATTATAATTCTTATAAAATAAATTACTGAATTAATAATAGTGTAGTAGACTGAGGTTTTTATCGAACCCCGCAACAATTTTGACTCCTGACAGATTTCCAAATGCTGGAAAAAATTGTATGTGCTGATAAAATTCCAACAACAACTAAATTAGTACCCTTCTGTTTACAGTGTAGTTTGATAATAGTTTTGCATTGTTGTCTTACATATTGAATTGCATTCTTCTGTATTAGCATATTCACCATCACCTACAAGTTCCAAATTAACAATATCCTTGAATGTTAGCAAGTAATCAAGTTTTTGAGAAGTATGAACTGGTCCCAGTTGAATGGTCCAAGTCGCATAAGGACTTAATAGGTACAATCCCTTGGACAAATTTGACACCAGATTATTTTCTGTCCTCCTATCGTTTATATCATAATTGAATGTTAAATTTGTTGGAGAAGTCCTAAGTTCATAAATTTCGTCACCGAATTTATACTTCGAGTCTCCATGATGCGTTAAGTTTACATTGAAATTCTTCAATTCCTCATTCAGCTTTTTTTGTTCAACCGAAGATGGAATGGTAAATAATAATTTAACACGTTTAAATTTTATTGCATCGTGAGAATAATTACCATGACGGATGTCAGCAACCAATGTTGTTTTCTCACCTTTTAGAATTTTACCAATTGCTTGTTTGTTGGCGACATTTGTCCATATGTAGAAAGAAGAATTTGATCTTCCATCTTCGGAACTCGAACCCTGCAAATAGACTTTATTCCTAAGATTCGTAATTTCATCGGATTGAGAATCTTGTATCATGGTCTGAATATTATTTATTATGAAGGTTCCGAAATTTCTGATACCTTCTGCTCTGTAAATTTCCAGGTCTTGTAACATATCTAATTTCTCTCCCCTATACGGGAATACGTGCAGTTTGAAATTTGACAACCATCCATGATATTTTTCCGCTATGGAATTTGACATGGTAACAAGTTGCAATTCCGATAAGGCATACCTCAACTTTGAGTCTCGAATTAGTAAATTACTGGCATGGGCTATGTGGAAATTGGTTTCGTCAATTTTATCCTGTTGTTTGTCCTTATTAAGTAGGAGTAATCTATGCTCCTCGAAGAGTAAGTCGAACGTTTTGATAAGTTGGTTAACTGTAAAGTTTATATCTTCATTGACGGTAAAATTTTTGCTGACGTCGTTTAGGGTTCGTTTTATTTCCTCGAGGGTTCGGGTGACATTCCATTTGGCAATCACTTGTTTGAATACATTCATATTTAAAAGATCTTCTTTAACATCATCTAGGATCTTCATGTCATTTAGCATTGGTTCCATTTTTGAGTAGATTTTCTCCTCTATAGAATTAAATGCTTCGAGTGTCTTTCGACTTTTGTTTAGTGCCAAGTCGATTTCACTGATTTTCTTCTCGTCCTTCAAAATACTGATGAAAGATTCAGATCCACTTTTCAAAGCCTCGGAACTTACTTTCAAGTATTTTGCTAGTTTTACTCCATATTCGATGGATTGCCCTTTTTTGGTTACATTTCCAACTTCTGATGACACGTTTTTTAAATCTTCTATTAATTGTTCTTCTTGATCAGCGTAGGCTTTCATCATTCCGTACCCTTGATATCCTTCGAATGTTTTGGTATTGATATTGTCCCTAAAACTTTCTGTAGATGACCAGAGTTTATTAATAATATTAACTGCTTCGCTATCTTCGTGTTTTTTCCTGTCATCGATGATTTCATTGACTTTGGCCTCCTGTTCTTTAATTATCTTCTCCTGCTTCTCTTTCAATTGTTTGAAGTAACTTTCTGATTCTTTAGCCAATATTTCGACGGATTTTGGTATGACGGCTATTTGTGCTTCTGCATCACCGGTTGTTTTTGCTTCAATAACAGTGAGAGCTGATACAGCTGCTGCACCTGCTAAACCAAGTGCTGGATTTATAATTCCCAGTACTCCGCAACCGACTTTTAGAACTCCGAAAAGGGCTTTTAGTTGCATGGTGTTTTTTAATTTATCCCGACTTTTCAGTAATTCCAGCTCGTTGTCAAATTCCCTCTGTTGCATTTCGTTTATTTCCTTCAGTAAAGCATCGACCTCTTGATCTAAAGTTTCTTCCGTATCGGCGATAGCGGTGTGTGCAACTTCGATGATTAATTTTTCACCACCTTTCATTGCATCATCCAGTTGGAATATTCGTTTCTTGAGTAGAAGTAGTCTGTTGTTGGTGGTTCGAAACTTTTCCAATTTCTTTATCAGGGGCAACAGATCACGTTTAAGATTCTCATCCACTTTGGGATCCACGTCTTGATATGAATGAACTGATTTTACGGATTGCAGACGATCTGTAAAATAATTAAATTGTATTAAGAGTTTGCAAATGTGAATTTGGTTTTTGTAACTTTAATGGGATGAAAAGGGTGAAACTTACTCTTGATGTCCGTTCTTAAGTCTTTGATGATGTTCCTATATTCCGTATCTTTTTGTTTTTGGAGATTTTCCCAGTACTTGTCAATTCGGTTCTTTAGTTGTTCATACGAAGAAGTAAAGTTCATTTTCCTGTTTAAGGAGAAGAATTGCTTCTCCAATTCTATGAAGTCTTCGACTATACTTAATGCATCGTACATTTTGGTAATATTCTCATGAGTGTTTAGAGCATCATAGAAAGGCCAAACTTTATACTTTTCGGTGAAATTCGTATCTGCCAAATGTGATCTAATGTACTTTTTGTACCTATTTACCTCACGTGGCAAACTGATTTCAATTTGTGAACTCTCTGCAATTTTTCGATTTTTCAGACTGATGCCGGACTGTCCACTTAAACCCGATTTTTCATTTCCGGCAATTGATAACGTTGCTGGAGGGTCATATTCTGAGGACAATAAAGTTTTAGTACAACTTATGAGAACTCTCTTACCATTTTTACCACCGTGTCCAGCATTTCCACCAAATCCACTAGACCCTTGTTGACCTTCCATAGCAGATAAATTTATGAGACTTTTATTGGAATTCAATAATTCTTCTATTGTGATAATACCTTTCTTCCCTTGCATTCCTCCTACACCACCATTACCACCTCTTCCACCAAATCTTCCACTTTTGCCCTCAATTTCATGTTCACAATAATAAGTTGAAACCGGAAAGGTATTGCCTTTAGAAGTATAATTATTCTCACATTTAAATGTATTAGTCCAACCTGTTAAGTTATTAGCACATTTTAATGCAGGTACGCTATTGTAAGTCGCTCCATTAGCTCCATCAGCCCCATGACCCCCATGTTGACCATCTCCTCCTCTTCCTCCATCAGCTAAAATAGTCAAATTCCCAGCATTAACAATTTTCTCTGCAGTTCCATAGAAACTTCCAGCAGGTCCCCCTGGTCTTCCAGCCAAACCATTCGCCCCATTTTTATTCCCTTTTTTATTACCACTTTTTGCCTGTTGTTGTTCAAAATTAGTTCCGTTACTACCACTCAAGTTGATTACTCTCTGTCCGGGTACCACACCATCAGAAGACGAAATCACTTCCCATTTGGGTGCAATAATTACAAACTGTACCATCTTCCCAATTAGATTGATATCCACATCAATGATTACTTGTTCAACCGCAAATATTTCTATCACCCTAGGATCTTGCTTACACAACTTAAGATTCAAATCACTCAATCTAACATCATACCCAGTGACATAAAGTTTGTATTCCTTCCTCGTTGCACTACAACTCTGCTCTACTTTTCTTGGAAACAGTTGACCACCCTCCTGTCTATAGTACAACTTTTCTAAATTCTTCAAATACTGTCTGATGAAAGTCTTTAAAGGTTCTGTCCAGGACAGAGCTTGTTCAGTCAGGGGACCCTTTGAGTAATACGACAAAAAGCCAATCGTTTCCAAATTACTTGTCAACTCATCATCAGATGTCTCATCATCCGAAAAAATCCACCTGTAATCATCATCTTTAAAACACTTGACAAATTTTCCAAAAGAATCTTCGGCATATTTGGTCGAGTTTGTTCTCTGAAAATTCAAAATATTCCTATCATTCCATTCTTTCTCAACACTTTCGGTACAGTTCAGGAACCTGTTGAGATATCTTTGCACATCGTTCGTAGTATTCGATTTAATGAATGACCAAATATTGCCTGATCCAATCTTATCGAAAGAAGCATTTTTCCTGTCTTCTAGAATCCGAAGCTTCGATTCTAGACTTTTGGAATACTTGACCATAATTTTGGCAATTTTTTCATTGAGAATCTCCTTTCCACATTCGATTGAACTTTGATATTTTGGATCAAATCCAAATTTGTAGTAATGGAACAAAAAATTTTCCTGACCCTCATAATTATCATTCTTGTACCACTGGAGAAGCTCATTTGAATGTACGTTAAATTGAGAAGCCTTGAGGTCAAATGTTGCAATTGGTAAATTCAAATCATTCTGTTCTATGAATTTAATAAAATCCGTTCTGTTCGATTTTCGAGCCATAACTTTCAGTTTTTGCATGAAATCATTATTGAGATCATTATTTTCAAACGCGGTTTCAGAAAGACGTGTTATTACAAAAGCGATATTTTTTTGAAATATTATCGTATTAGGAAAAATATGGGTTAGATTTTCAAAAATATTTACGGCATCGTCAATAGTATTGGCACAAATGAGGAATTTAGCGTGTGATACGTAACGGAAAATAGAAGCTGTTTGGAATGTTTCTTGAATATCGTTGTTGAATGTTTTGTGAAATGGTATAAAAATTGAATCTTCTTGTATTAATTTTTGACGTAGTGGTTCATAGATCGTGTCCGTATTAGTCAGTACTATGAATCTTTTATCAAAATAACGATTTTTTTCTCTTGTTATATTTCTCATGAGAGAAATAAATTGATTAGTTTCGGTCTCATTGCAATTCTGCTGGAAAAATTGAATAATTTTTTATATTAAAAATTAGAATATAAAATAGAATATATTTATTATGTCCTAGGTAAATACCACGAAGTCCTTTAAAAATTCTCTTCCTTTAAAAATTACTTTTCTTTTAAAAATTACTTTTCTTTAAAAATTACATTTTTCTAAATATATACGAAAAAATAGGAGACGATTACGAAAATATTTAATGACTTACCTTGTAATTAGAATCGGTTGCATTATTCGAACTTTGTGCAAAATTGAATACAGTGGAGCAAACTAACAAAAATAGTGAGACAGAAAGTACTTTTTCGAAAATCATTGTAGTCTCTATTAACAAAATAGCTAAATCTACGGCTATATATATACAGCTAGTTTTTTTGATAAGAAAACTAATTTCGGAAGTTTTATTAATTGTTATTCTACAATGCAAACAAATTTTATATTTGTGCATAGAAAAATATACAGAGTTTTCCGTGTTATTAATATGGTAATCTATGCATATTTTACAGCGCATTTTAGAAAAATAAATTTTTTTTTGTATTAAATATCGAAAATTTTCTTTTTCTCTTTATTTTAATTATCACGATGAACGTCAATCGAAACAGTAGGAAAACATTAATTATATATGATTTTGTATTTGAATATTTACACAATTTTAAAAATATCGAAAAAGTATTAAAATGTGTTTGGAGAACCTAATTAGGTGTAAAATTTAATGCACCATTAACGTCATCAGGAAATTAGTTTAACGCACCTAATTCAATAATAGTTGATATATTTAAATTTCAAGCGCTTTGCAGTTATCTACTAAAACCTACTGTTTACTACTTTTTTACGTTATGTTACTATTTGAGTACATTTTTTAGAAAAATTTAATTATTTTCTATATATTTCCATAGAATTTCGCAAAACAATACAATTATTTAAAAAAAAATTGGTAAAATTCAACCAAAATTCAATTATTTTGATAAATAATAAAATTTCCACAGGAATTCAATTAATTTAGAATAGCATTTAAAAAAAATTAAATTAATTTTCAAAAATAACAAAATTTTTCGCAACAATTCAATTATTTTTATAAATAAATAAAATTCTTCTCAGGAATTCAATTATTTTTGAAAATTTAAATAAAATTTTTTGCAACTACCTATTTCAATTATTTTCATATTTATAATAAAATTCATCGAAAGATTTCAATTATTTTTAATACAATTTTACGGGAATTTGTCAAAAAATGTAATTATTCTTAAAAATTTAATTTCAATTCTTCGAAAAAATAAATTTTTTTAAAAAAAATGTGTTTTCTAAATTCTTTCATTTTAATAAAATTCTTTGCAAAATTCAATTATTTTCATCAATAACAAAAGTCATTACAAGAATTTAATTATTTTTAAAAGAAATAATTTTTTTCTTTATTGAAATTCAATTATTTTTAAAAGTAATAAATTTTTTCTTTGAAATTCAATTATTTAAAAAAATTATAATAAAATCGTTCGCAAGAATTCAATTATTTTCATAAATAATAAAATTCTTCCCAAGAATTCAATTATTTACATGATTAATAATTCATCGAAAGAATTCAATTATTAAATAAATAATAAAATGATTTCCGAAAATTCAATTATTTTGATGCATTTTAATCAAATTCTTTCCCAAATTCAATTATTTTTATAAATAACAATATTCATCAAAAGAATTCAATTATTTTTCAAAATAATATATATATATATTTTTTGAAATTCAATTATTTTAAAAAATTCTAAAAAAATCGTTCCCAAGAATTCAATGATTTTTATGAATAACTAGCTGTCGTAACCGTCTTCGACAGGTTTTAGTTTCTACCAATATACTTAACAGTGTTTCTACTAATCTGAAAAATCAGAAAATAGCCGGGAATTTAATTTGACCGGAAATTTAATAATTAGCTATTTCGGTAGTATAATATTACTATTTGAATAGTCTTCACCCTTTGGTTAAAAATAAAAAATTATCAAAAATTATCAGAATTTCGAAAAACCGAATTTCTTATAATTCAACATTTTCTCTTTTGTTTTATGGCATTTAGCTCCACTATTTTTGTGCTCTGGAAAAACAACTTTACTTATTTAATAGTCTCGACTCTTTAGTAAAAATTCCAAAACTACCAAAAATTACCAAAAATTCAAAAATCCGAATTTCTTAAATTTCAACATTTTTTCTTCTGTTGTATGGCATTTAGCTCCACTATTTTTGTGCTTTTGAAAAACACTTTACTTATTTATTAGTCTCGACTCTTTGGTAAAAAATCTAAAATTATCAAAAAGTATCAAAAATTCAAAAATCCGAATTTCTTAAAATTCAACAATTTTTCTTCTGTTCTATGGCATTTAGCTCCACTATTTTTGTGCTTTTGAAAAACACTTTACTTATTTAATAGTCTCCACTCTTTGGTAAAAAATCTAAAATTATCAAAAATTATCAAAAATTCAAAAAACCGAATTTCTTTAAATTCAACATTTTTTCTTCTGTTTTATAGCATTTAGCTCCACTATTTTTGTGCTCTTAAAAAACACTTTACTTATTTAATAGTCTCCACTCTTTGGTAAAAAATCTAAAATTATAGAAAATTATCAAAAATTCAAAAAACCGAATTTCTTAAAATTCAACATTTTTTCTTCTGTTTTATGGCATTTAGCTCCACTATTTTTGTGCTCTTAAAAAACACTTTACTTATTTAATAGTCTCCACTTTTTGGTAAAAAATCAAAAAATATTAAAAATTATCAAAAATTCAAAAAACCGAATTTCTTTAAATTCAACATTTTTTCTTCTCTTCTATGGCATTTAGCTTCACTATTTTTGTGCTCTTGAAAAACACTTTACTTATTTAATAGTCTCCACTCTTTGGTAAAAAATCTAAAAATATTAAAAATTATCAAAAATTCAAAAAACCGAATTTCTTAAAATTCAACATTTTTTCTTCTGTTTTATGGTATTTAGCTCCACTATTTTTGTGCTCTTGAAAAACACTTTACTTATTTAATAGTCTCCACTCTTTGGTAAAAAATCTAAAATTATAGAAAATTATCAAAAATTCAAAAAACCGGATTTCTTAAAATTTAACATTTTTTCTTCTCTTTTCTTTATTTTTTGATTTTTTTGGAAAAATGTCATAACTTTCGTTCAAATTAATATTTTTTAATCGGATAAGGCTATGATTTTAATTTGCGTTAATACCTAATAGACTACCAACTTTCACTTTAATTGGTTAAACCGTTTTCAATTGATGCGCAAACAAAGTTTTGCATACAGACAGACATTTTTTTTTACATTTTTCGAATTCTAATGTCTTAAAACGAAAAAATATATAAAAATTTTCAAGCTTGGAGCAATGTACAGACAGAAGTCTGATTTTATTAATATAGAATAAAATACTTTTTAGGAATTCAATTATTTTCAAAAAAAAAATTTAATAAAATGCCACACAGACATTCAATTATTCTCAAAAATTTTTATAGAATTCTTTATAAAATTTAATTATTTTTAAAAACTTTTCGAAATTCATTGATTTTTAATATTTACTATTTTTATAAAAGTTCCAAACAAAATTCAATTATTTTGAAAATTTTATTTAAAAATCTTCCTAAGAATTCAATTCTTTTCATGATTAATAAAAATTTCTCAGGAATTCAATTATTTAAATTGGAATTGGCATAAAAGTGGAAAGAAAGCAGTTATTTACAAATTTCTATAAGATTATTTTATGAGTTATCAGGCCAGGAAGAAATAATAAATATAAATCAATTTATTTATTTTTGTAATTTTAATTTATTCTTTTCTGTATACATCTATTTAGATAGGGAGAAAAATTATAGATATCAAAACAATATTGGAGAATCGTCCAAAAATCGTTATCCTGTCTTTGCTTTTATTTTTCTATTATAATTTAAAGTTTTAACAATAATCTAAACCAGTCAGGGCCATTCCTGTTGGTTGATAATCCTAGACTCTGAACTAAAAATAAAATAACATTTTTTTTTTCGCATAATTTGTAAAAATTAAAAATCTTCTTCGGGAAATGTCAAAAAATCCTCGGGAATTATAGTGGCGAGTGAATAATATTTCTCCATACTTTCCTGACATGTTGAATCGCAATCAGATTTAGTGCTACATTCACCATTACCTATAAGTTCCAAATTAACATCATTTCTAAATTTCCATAAAGAATCATATTTACGACCATCTTGAATTGGTTTAAGCTTAATTCTCCAAGTTGCATAAGGACTTAATAGGTATGGTCCTGTGGGCAATTGTTCAGCAAGATAATTATCCCTTTGTGTATAGTTTACATCATAATTGAATATTAAAGCTGTTTCGGTATTATTCATTTCATAAGTATAATTATTAAAGTTATACTTCGAGTCTCCTAGATGCGTCAAATGTACATCGTAGTTTTTCAATTCTCTATCTAGTTCCTCTTGTAGATCAGAAGAATTAGTGGTGAATAATAGTTTGACAAGATTGAATTTCACCGCTTGTGGTTTGAAATTACTGTAATTGATGTCAGCAACTAGTGTTACTTCCTCGCCAGCTAGAATATTGTATATGTAAAAACTTTTCTCCTTATTTCTCCAAGTGTAGAAGGAAAATTTTGATCGTACATCAGGGGAATTAGAACCTCTGAGATGGATTTTTTGTTTTTGTTCCGTAAATATTTTTAAATGTGAATTTTCCAATAGATCATGAATATTGTTGATGATGTAATTGGCAAATTTGGTAATGCCACTGTTGCTAAAATCATCCAATGTTTGCAATTTATTCATTTCATCTCCGAAATAAGGAAAGGCGTGTTGTTTAAAAGCTGAGAACCATTTATGGTATTTTTCAGCTACGTAGTTTGATCTTTTCACAACCTCTAGCTCTGATAGGGCGTATCTTAGATTATAATCACGAACATGAAAATTACTGTCATGGGCAATGTGGAGAATGGTTTGATCAATTGTATCCTTTTGTTTCTCCTTACTTTCGAGTAATAGCTTATGCTCCTCGAATAATAAGTCGAAGGTTTTGATAAGTTCGCCAAAGGACCATGTCATTTTTTCATCAACTTTGAAATTTTTAGTCACGTTATGTAAAGTTCGTTTTATATCCTCAATTGTTCGGGTGATGTTCCATTTTGCAATTGCTTGTTGAAACTGATTCATATTCTTTACTTTAGACTCAATTTTACCCAAATTGTTGTGCATGGTACTTAACAGAGGTTTTACGTTATTATAGATGTTTTGCTCCATTAAGTGAAGGGCTTCTATCGCCTTCTCGTTCTTTTTGATTGCTTTGTCAATTTCGCTGACTTTCTTCTCGTCCTTCATGATACTTAAGGCACTCTCAGTTCCTGTTTTAAAAGCTTCGGATGTTGTCTTCAAATACTTTGCCACCTTCATACCAATTTTAAGAGCGTCCTTCTTCTCTACATCGTCGTCTTTCGATTCTTCTAACTTTTTCAATTCTGTCCTTAATTCTATTTCTTTGTTAGCATACATTAGTTGCATGTTGCTACTTACTAGACCATTCATGTCAGTCAGACTTCTATGCTCTATTGTCGAGTCCCATACTTGGTTGATAATACTAATTCCATAGAAGTTAGCATTCACTTTTGTTACATTGATAAACTTTTCCTGTTCTTTAACCACCTCTTCCTGTTTTTTCTTCAGCTCTTTGAAATAATCATCTGATTGTTTTGACAAAGTTTCGAAAACTTTTGGCAAGACGGTGACAAAACCTTCTGTATCTTCAGTCGTCTTGGCTTCTAGAATGGTAATAGCGGAAACTGCTATACCACCCACGAAACCTAATGCCGGATTTATGACTCCCAATGCCCCGCAACCAACTTTTAGTATTCCGAACAAGATTTTAAGGTGCATAATCTTGTCCAACTTTTTTCGATTTTTTTCCAACTCGGTTTGATTGGCTGATATTTCCTTCTCCAATTCTATAATCTCAGTAAGGAGGAAATCTAAATCCTCGTCCAGTGTCTCCTCTATGTCAGAGATGGCATTTGTGACCACAGTTTCAATTAACTTTGTACCATTTTTCATGTTCTCTTCCAGTAGAAATATGTTTTCTTTCAGTTGATAGAGAATGTTGTTAGTTTTTCGAAAATCTTTTAGGTCCGTTACCTTTCGTAATAGTTGAGGCTCGTCTTTTGTATCAAAATCTATGTTAACAGGATAGTACGATCCAATGGATTGCACCGATGTTAGTCGACCTGTAACGAAAGAAATTATTGTATTCGACAACAAAATTCGATTGATTATAAATTTTTTCAGAAAGTTCAAATTCATCAAAAGTGAAAAGTTGCTCCCAAAGTATCTAAAGTTGCAGGAACATTGACAATAAAAATCATTCTGCTGTCAAGATTCCTGCAAGTATAGATGCTGTGGTGGATATAGGAACTTTGTTACTTACCACTAATGTCTGCTTCTAGGTCGTTAATAATTCTTCCAAATTCCGTATTTTCCTGATTAAGAAGATGTTCCTTATAGGTAACGATTCGGTTCTTTAACTGTTCGTAAGAAGATGTGAAGTTGATTTTCCTACGTAAGGAAAAGAAGTGCTTTTCAAGTCCTATAAAATCTTCAACTAGGCTGATGGTATCGTACAGTTTGGTAATATTTTCAAGAGTATTTAACTGATCATAAAATGACCATTTTGCTACTTCTTCTGTTTGGTTACCTTCAGGCAAATGTGGTCTCAGGAACATTTTATACCGATTCACTGATCTTGGCAAAATGTTTACGGTTTGTAAAAACTCAGGCTCTACTTTCCTTTTTAGACTAGTACCGGATTTACCATCTAATCCCGTTTCACCTCTTCCGGTCTCTTCCGACAGTTCTATTGGTTCATGTACATGAAAATAGTCCTTGTTGTATTCTCCAGTTCCACAAGTTATGGAAGCATTGACGTTCTTACCGTTTTTACCTCCTAAACCAGCTTTTCCTCCCAAACCATCTTCACCTACTTCTCCATTCAAAGCAGAGAGTTTAAATCGATTTTCGTTGGGACTCGATGTCTGGATGATTGTAGCACTTCCTTTCTGTCCGCCAATACCTTTCATACCTCCATTGCCTCCAGTTGCTCCTACTTTTCCTCTCTTTCCGAAAATTTTGTATCTGTGCGTCTCTTGTAAATCATACTGTTTTGAGTGACTTTTCAGTTGAACCCATTTCCATTCAGTCGTTTTGTTCTTACAACTTAGTATCGGTACCCCTGTGTATTTAGTGCCATTGGCACCTTCGGCCCCATTTCCACCATGTTGTCCATTTCCTCCTCTACCTCCGTTGGCTAAAATAATAAGCTTCTCGGCGTTGATAATTCTGTCAGCAATTCCATAGAAACTTCCAGCGGGTCCTCCTGGTAGACCAGCTCGACCATGAGCACCATTTTTGCTCCCATTCTGTGTACCATTCCTAGCTTGCTTCTGTTCAAAATCAGTTCCATTTTTACCACTCAAATTAATTAGTCTATGTCCGTAAATTTCTGCTCCACTGTAGATTGTACTAACCTCCCATAATGGGGCTATGATTACCATTTGGATTTCCCCTCCAATCAGAAGAATATCTTTGTCTATAATTACCTTTTCAGTGGCGAATATTTCAATTACTTTCGGGTCCTCACTGCAACTGTCAAGTTTCAAATCACTTAGTTTGACAACAATTCCCGTAATTCTTAGTGTTTGTTCATTCCTCCTAAAATCGCAAGTAAATGATACATTTCTCGAAAGCAACTGTCCATTAGCCTTCTGGTACTTGTCTTTTAAATTATCTACCAGATAAAAATGTTTCAAAGGCTCATTCCACTCTTGAATTGCTTCATAAAATTTAGAGTCACCATTGATAAAACATTGAAATACTGTATCAATTGTTTTGCTCCTAAGTCCTGTAAAATCTCCTACCGATTTAGATTTTACATTGCGAACGCTATTGTAACATAAATTTAGGATAAAATAAAACTCTGATGCAGAATGTGTATCATTCGATCTAGCTAAATGCCAAATACAACTGTGGATATTTTCTAGTAAACTTGGGTCATATTGAATAGAATCTTGATATTCGATGGTACTTAATAAGTTCGTTAAGTCCTTCAAACCTGAGGCCACTTTTTTGTTAATAGTCCGCACTCCACAATTTAACACTCGTTGCATATGTCTATTAAATTGCAAATGAATGTTAAATTTATCCATATTGACATCCTTTTTATATTCCTTAACCACGAAAGATTGAAGGAATTCATTTACATCACTTTCAGGGGAGTTCTTACTAAAAGCAGCTATCAGTGATTTACTATTCTTCCTCAAGGCAAATATTAAATGAAAAATTTCAGATTTGTTCGTCTTTCTTTCTAAATTCTCAAGTTTTTTTAACATCTGTTGGTGAACATTCTCAGTTTCAGAAAGTGTTAATGCAAAAGCAATTTTACTTTGTCTTGTAGAAGAGTATGAGAGAATATTTGTAACATTCTCGTAAATATTTACAGCACTATCGATACTATCAGCGTGAATGAGAAACACATTCTGATAATTTATTCTACTCAAAATTAATGCTGTATTAAATGTTGCATTAATATCAGTATTGAATGTTCTATGAAATGGTAAAAAGGTTGAATTTTCTTCTATTAATTTTCGTCGTAAATTCTCATTCATTTCTGTTTCTGAATCAGTAAGTACTATAAATCTGCCAGGAAGGAAGTGAATTTCGTTATTTGTTGCATTTTCCATAAATGAAATGAAGTTATCAGCTTCGATTTCATTGCAAATGTTCTGTAATAAAGGATTATTATGTTAATTAGTGTTAAGATTAAGAAAAAGCAAAGAGCGTACAAAACAAAATAGAATTTTTCTTATTGACATGAAAAAAAAAAAAAAAAAAAAAAATTCATAAAATATTTTTGGAAAATGAAAAATGGAATAATTGGGTAGCTTTATGCATCAAAAAAATGCATAAAGCTACCCAATTATTCCATTTTCCAAAAATATTTTTTTTTTTTTTTTTTTATGGCAATAAGAAAAATTCTATTGTTAAGTAATATCAACTTACCCAGTAATTAGAAATGGCTGCATTATTTACTGTTCCTGCAAAAGTGGAAGCAGTGCAGGACACTATTAACAGTAGTGAGACAGAAAGAGCTTCTTCAAAAATCATTGTTTTTTCTGTTAACAATGAAGCTTAATCTATGTCTATATATACAGCTAGTTGAAGTTGATAAGAAAATTAATTTGACAAATTTTATTAATTATTTTTCTACAATGCAAACAAATTTTATTTGCGTCTGGAAAAATACAGTTTTTCGTGTTATTAATATGCTAATCTATGCATATTTTACCGCGCATTTTGAAAAAGTAAATTTTTTTTTTTGTATTCAATATCGAAAATTTTCTTTTTATCTTTATTATAATTATTATAATGGACGTCAATCGTAACAATAGGAAAACATTAATTATATATAATTTGTGTATTTCAATATTTGTACAATTTTAAAAATATCGAAAAAGTATTAAAATGTGTTGGAAAGAAAATAAAGAGGTGGAAAATTTAATGCATAATTAACGTCATCAGGAAATTAGTTTAACGCACGGCGCACCTAATTCAATAATAGTTTGATCTATTTAAATATTACATTTAGATTAAAAGCATTTATTATTTATTTCACTTTACATATTATATTAAAATTTATTATTAGAATATTAGCTTGAATTTTGCAGCAGGTAATTTATACAACAGGACGGTATCCTTTTTTGAGGATATCAAACCTCTGATAGTTTCACTTTTTCATTTTCTATTCCAAATAATGACATAGAAATTAATTTATAAAAAAAAAATTTTTCAATTCTAAGCAAGAATTTATTTTTATAAATAATAAAACTCATCGAAGAATTTCAATTATTTTTAATACTATTTTTAATTAATTCATCGAATAATAATTCAATTATTTTCACAAATAAAGTTTTCTACATAAGAATTCAATTATTTAAAATAAAATTTTTACTATATTTATTATATTTTGAAAAAATTAATTATTTAAAACAATTTTTTATAAAATTCTTGTAAAGAATTCAATTATTTTCAAAAATAACAAAATTTTTAACAAAAATTCAATTCTTTTTAAACATTTTAATAAAAATTTTCGCAATAATTCAATTATTTTCATAAATAATAAAATTCTTCCCAAGAATTCAATAATTATTAAAGAATAACAAAATTATTACCCGAAAATTCAATTATTTTAAAACTTTTTAATAAAATTCTTGTCAAAATTCAATTATTTTTATAAATAATAAAATTATTCTCAAGAATTCAATTATTTACAAAAATATTAGAATTTTTTACAGTAATTCAATTATACTTTTAAATATTTTGATAAAATTGTTCGAATGAAATCAATTATTTTAAATACAATTTTAATTAAATTTGTTTGAAATAATTTAATTATTCTTTTAGATTTTAATAAAAATTCTTCCCAAGAATTCTTCTTCTTTCTTCTTCTTTTGTTTTAATGGCCTCTTGTATAAACAAATAGCCAGTACTAAGTAAATATAAATAATTTCAATAAAGACTCTTAAGTTTGCCAATTATATCCTTCCCAAGAATTCAATTATTTACATAAATAATTCTTCGAAAAAATTCAATTATTAAAGAATAATAACAAAATTATTCCCGAAAATTCAATTATTTTGACTCATTTTCACAAAAATTCAATTATTTTCAAATATTTTAATAAAATTGTTCCAAAGAAATCAATTGTTTTAAATTACAATTTTAATTAAATTTTTTTGAAATAATTCAATTATTTTTTTAGATTTTTAATTATTTAAAAAAATTCTATTAAATTATTTTAATTATTTTTTTAATTTTTTAATTATTTTAATTTAAATTTAAAAAAATTAATCATTTAATTAAATTTTTTTTTTCAAATTTAGAAATAAAAAAATATTTTGTCGGAAAGAAGGAAAAAAATCCAATTTTTCTGGTTATAATATTGATTTATTAAGTTTTCGTTAATTATATACAGAAATTCGTTGTTTAATGACAATGGTTCAGAGGGACATTATAAGCGTCGGAAAAAATTCTCTTTGAGATTATGTTTCTTATATTAAAAAAAAAAAAATCTATACATAAAAGGCACAATGTCATTTTAAACCAAAGTCATCAGGCTTCAAAATCTCGATGAAATTATTTATTTAATAAACAATTGTCAAAATCGAATTCGAAGTTTTGGACTCAAGCGGAATCACCGACAGAAATATTGCACTAAAATCGGGACGCCGTCAAAAAAAAAACTATATTTTTTTTTTTCATTAAATCTACAGGAGTCTTTCTCTGTCAACTCCTTTATATCTTAGCGTATCGGCGCTTAATAAGTTATTTTTCGGTTACAGTCGACTTCATGCTATACTTTTTATTTATATTTCATTTATTCTATTCTTCATTTCATTTTTTCTCTCACTTTCTCTCTTTTTCTCTAGTTTCATTCTTTCTTTCAAATATTTTCATTTTATCGAGAATTTACATAAAAAATTCTTTTCTTTCTTCATCGTAAGATTTTCGAAAAAATTTTAAGAAATTTGATTGAAAATCTTATGGAAAATTTTGTTTTTGTTATTAATTTTCTGATTTCATACTTGCATACAAATTAACAAACTATTTTTATTTAAAACTTTAAACTTTTTTTTTTTTAATTTTTGAAATAAAAATTGATTGTCAAAAAAAAACAGTTTGAGAGACAACGGGAAAATTTTTTTTTTAATTATTAATTAATATGTTTTGATAAGCTAAACAGAGGCACTTATCATTCTAATATTTGATTTAGTAATCGCATAGAGGCTGATGACTTAAAATCTTATAAAACTAAGAGTGAGATTCGTCGAAGTTAATTCAGTTAAGACGAGACGATTGTCAAGAAAAAGCGTCCACAATTTTCAAAACTGTTCAAAATTAGAAAAAAAAATGGAATTTTTACAAAAATTTTATTAATATTTACAAAGATTGCAAATACTTTTAACTTGAAAATTTTTTTTCTTCAAACGAATTTTCGAATTTTCTCATTACAAACAAATTTACATTTTACGAAACTAAATTTTTGATTTATACAAAATTTTGGTACATGTCATTTTTTTAATTCCTTGGAATTTTTTTTTTTTTAATAATAATAATTACAATTTTTTTTACATACAATTTTTCTTCTGTACAAATATAATTTTTTTAGTTTTCTTTTTCTTTAAAAAGCCCAGAAATAAATAAAATTTGGTTTTGCAAATTGTGGGCGATTTTAATGTAGAAATTAAAGTTAATTAGAGCGTATACCGGACTAGTGTTCAGTATATGTCATAAATATTAGGAATCAAGTTTTTACTAAAAGCGAAATCGATTTAAAAAAAAAATTATGACAAAAAGACTATAAGATTCGCTACAAATACAAATTTTGCAGATTCGTTGTATTCGATGACTCTCAAAATTGCCATAAATATAACATTTTTTTTAGATTAAAAATAAAAGCTTTAAAAAAATTATTTTAATAAAATTATACATAAAAAAGTTGTTTTTCAATTTTTTTAAAAAATCGAAAATTTTTTTAAAAGCTGATTTGGTTATAAATTTTTTAAATAATTAATTTATCTCTAAACTAATTAAAAAATTGGTTTTAAATTTCTTTAAAAATAAAATTAGAGAATTATTTTTTAACTGATTTGGTTACAATATTTAAAAGTATAATTAATAAAAACAATTTTTTAGTTTTTTAATAAATTTTAAAAAAAGAAGTACAAAAAAAATTACAGTAGATTAAAAAATTATTAATAAATTACTAATTACTGTATTTAAATATTTTTTGGATTTTTTTATACTTTATAGGCATTGATAGTAAAAATTTATAAATATTGTAATTTACAACATTATAAATTTATAATTTTTAAAATTTGCAAATTTAAAATTTTTAAACTTTAAAAATTTACAAATTTATAATTTTCAAACTTTAAAAATTTACAAATTTATAATTTTCAAACTTTAAAAATTTACAAATTCACAATTTACAAAATTTGAAAATTTGTAAATATTATAATTTATGAAATTTGTAAGTTTACGAAAAAAAATTTACACTTTGAAATAAATTTTCATTTGGATAAAAAATGGCAATTTTGAGTACACGCACTATTACAGAGTGTCGGGCAGTAATAAAACTGACAGTTGAGCAAAGAAATCTCGGCGTCCTGCACTTTCGCCGCAGGATCCGAGTCGAAACTCCCATCACTCCATATATGCACCCGACAAAACAAGACTTTTGCCAAAAAGAAACGAAAAAAAAATAAAAAAAAAACACTGCTAAAAATTCTCAAGAAAAAAAAATTTTTTTTTTCAAAAAACTTTTTTGTTTCTAAAAAGAATTATGCGTGTTTTACAAAATTATACATAAACAAGTGTTTTACAGAATAAAAACTATTCATAATAATTTTTTTTCTTGTTTCATTAATAAAAAAAAAAAAAAATAAAAAAAAATAAAGAAGCTGGAAAATAAAAATCTCTATTAACAAGCGTAAGAAAGTCTCGATTTGTCGGGTTTCCATTCACTCAAGCAAATAGTGGTCTCGACAAAAGGAAAAGTTTTAGTGGGAAAGTGCATACATTGAATGTTACGTTTGGCAAATATTGATTTTACATAAACAGTCAACTTTTGTCAAAAAGAAGTCAAACATTTTTTTTCTCTAATGACACTTGCCAACTAAAACTTTCTCTAAATCCTTAGGTCACTTTTGAGCGAGTATCGAATGCCCCTCACTATTAACAGCAATGATCTGCAATTATTATCGATTTTTCCCTCTTAATATTTTTTTCCCGAAAATGATTTAAAAAATTATTTTTCAAACTAACAAATTAAAAAAATTAATTTATTTCAAAAATTTCGATATTCTTTTCTAATATTATCAGAAATATTATTTTTCAAAATAACAATAAGAAAAATAAATTTATTTCAAAATTTTATTACAAAAATTTAGTAATAAATTCATTAAAAAAAATTTATCAAAAAAGTTCATTTAAAAAAATTTATGAAGAAAGTTCATTAAATATTTTAATAAAGAATTCCATTAAATGAAGTAATAACGAAATTTAATAAAAATATTTATTGACAAAATTATATAAAAAAATGTTATAAAAATGTTTATTATAAAAATTTAATGAAAATGAAAAATAAAAAAAAAATTTGTAAAAATGAATTTTTATTTTATTTAGCAAATTTTATAAAAAAAAATGTTATAAAAATATTTTATAAAATAATGTTATAACATAATGTTATAAAAATATTTTATAAATCAATGTTATAACAAAACGTTACAAAAATATTTTATAAATCAATGTTATAACAAAACGTTATAAAAATATTTTATAAAACAATGTTATAAACAAATTTTATGAAAATATTTTATAAACAAATTTATTAGAAAAATTTAATAAATATGAAGAAGAAAAAAAATTTTTATAAAAATGAATTTTAAAATATCCTTTTCTCAAACACTGAGAAAAATCGACAATCTATCGAAATCAGAACTTTTAATATCTCGAGGATTCGGTTTTTTTTTTTTTTTTTTTTGAATGATTATTATTATAAAAATTATAATAATTGATTATTATTATTACATAGTATAATAATTATTTAGGCTCGTTTTTTTTAATAATATAAATAATGCGAATTCTGAATTATTGTGGATTTAACTGCTGTGGCTGTAGGCGGTGTTCGTGTAGGGGCCGCTATATATGGATGAGCCCGTGGTTGAGACACTCTTGTGCCGCCTCTTTGCCATGACGAGGAAAATCGCTGCCGCCACGGACAGCATCAAAATTAGACTCGCTATTATCACCGCGATCGTGAATGTCTTCGGCGAAATGCAGATACTGTTCGGATCATCGAACGCCTGAAAAATTAAAAAAAAAAAAATTAACACCGGTTATTTTATGTCCTTAAGGAATATTTAGTTTTTTATACTTAAATTAAAATGTTTTACTGTCTTTTTTCATTAGTGTTGTATTATATACATTAAAAAAACAAACTTTAGAAATTGGTAATTTTTTAAAATGAAAAAAAGAAAATTCGGTTAAATTTTGCTTAATTCGGTCAATTTTCGGTGAAAGGAAATATTTAAAGATACTAGACGAGAAACAAGTTTGTAAATTTATTATTATTTTTTCTTCCTTTTTAAAATATTAAAAACAGAGAAAAATTATTTTATTTTTAAAAATTTTCTTTCATACTCTTTCTCTGAAGACATCAGCAAAATCTGATCTTGAGGCAAGATCAGATGCCTCGTTCACGTAAAGTCCACTGTAAACTTCTATCGTGGCTGGCGTGCCACCATCCAAGCCCTCGGCTGCTGCCTTATTCTTTTCTTCAGCACTCGAGTCCCTGCGTCTTCTTCTTACTTCATTGCACAATGGCGGCTGAAAAAAAACAGATAAATACCTTTCAGTGATACACTCGACCAACGGACCAAAAGAAGTCGATTTATTCTCATCAATTTTAAAACGTTCTTCTTGAGAATCTCTTTTTTTGAAAATTTATGGGGGATTCAATTCAATCGTGGGGATTTAATTAAAAAAAATTTTAAATAGTCTCTTTCTTCTATTATTGTTTTTTAAATCTCGGAAATTGTTTCATATTATCATTAGATTAAATTAAAAAAAAATTTTTTTATTTTATTAATTTTATTTTAATAAATTGAAGAAAGAGCGATTTTTTAAAAAAGTTTCAGACACAAAAATAAAAAGAAAAGAAGAAAAATAGGAGAATAAAAAATGCCTAACGTAAAATTTATTTAAATTAAAAAATTAAAAAGTTTTTTTTTTTTTTTTTTTTTTTCTTTAATAAATTTTTAGTTTGAAAAAATAATAGTTTTAATAATAATATTTAAATTCACAACTGTTTTAGTCGAAACTATGAAAATTTTAATAAAACAGCTTAAATTAGCAGAGAAATTAGAAAATAATTACCGTATGTGAGCAACCGCCGCCATCTTTGACACAAAGACGAACGTTACATTGATAATAGACGCTCGCTGTGTAAGGAAATTTGTGAGCTTGAAAATTGACTTTGGCCTCCGTCTTGTCTCCATTATAAGTGAATTGACCCATAATTTCACCATCAACAGGACACCTAAAATATTATTAAATTAATAACTATTCTCCTTATTGAATAATTTTCACCTAAAATATTATTAAATTAATAACTATTCTCCTTATTGAATAATTTACACCTAAAATATTATTAAATTGTTAACTATTCTCCTTATTAAATAATTCTCAATTTTTTCTCGCTTTTAATGTCATAATACGATAATTATTGTATAAAAGTATTTAAATATTCCAAGAAGAATAAAAAAATGTCAAGGTTCGAAAATATCTTTCAGCCTGAAGAAAGATCTGGAGGATATGTTATTATATTGGAAAGGGCACAAACGTCTCTTCATTATTTGTGCAAAAATTAACATCAGAAAAGACGTTTGCATCAGAAATGTTGAACTGGCAATTTTTTTTTTCATTTTCTTTCATTTACATTGTAACCACCTTTCCTGTATATAATTCCAACTCATGATTCATGTGAAAAATCGTTTTCTCGTATAACTAGTGAAAGTTTTGTTTCATCTTATTCTTAACGTTAAAAAAAATTCTCTTTATTAATAAAAATAGAAAATGTCCACAATAGAATTATTTTTCGATTTTTATTAAAAACTGTTTTGTCTTTTTGTTTATATTTTTCATGAATTATTTCCTTCAATTTTTATCTACACGGGCTCAAAGGCACTTTGAAAAGTTTTTTTTATTCTTTTTTATTTTTTTCTATTTCTTTTTTATTTCTTTTATTTTTTTTATTTTTTTTATTTCTTTTTTATATTTTTTTATTGTTTTTATTTTATTTTATTTATTACACATAGTTAATTGTAAAAAAATGTTAAAAATTAACGTCTGCTTTTTTAAATACAAAAAAATTTTAGCGAAAAGTAGAAAGGCGGGAAATAATGAATCGTTTTTTACCCTTGGTCATTAATGAGACGTTGCTCGCCCCATCCGAGACCGTCTCGAACTATACAGTCGGATATTTTGAGACCAAATAAATCCTGTTTGTCAATGCTTATCACTAGAGTTAAAGGGTCGCCAATTTTCACATTCTCTGCGACTCGATGTCTCGTTGGGTCCCCGCTAAAAATCTTCATTGTACAGCCCGGCATTGGCGTCATGGACTGTAAAAAAAAAATTTACTCTCTTATTCAATATCTTTCAGCATATTTTTGTCAATAAATTTTTCTCTAAATTCTTCTTCATTTAAATGTGACGCTTTCTGAAAAAATTTGAGGTTATGTTTGCAATTCTTGGAAAAATAGTCCCCTAGGGGATTACCCGCTTGGCGGGAAATTTAAAAAAACAATTTCTTTTAAATTTATTATTATGCAATATTAAATAAAAAAAATATTAGGGGTTAAACTTTTAATACTTTTTTTTAAATTTTAGTTTCAGGTAATTAAAATAAAATTATTTAAATTATAAAAAAGAGTATTTTTATAATTAAATTTAAAAAAAATTTGAATAATATAATTTTTATTGAAGAAAAAATATAAATAAATTACCTGCTGAGGCAAAGATTGTAACATGGCGGTTTGTGCTTGGTCGTTCGTGATAACTTTGTCTCGAGTCTGATAGCGACATCTCACGTGGAAACCTCTGCCCTGATTCGTGACAAGTTTTAGGTGCGGTTGCACCACTATCGTATTAAAGTATTCGATTCCACCGTCGTCCTGAAAGAAAAATTTTTTTTATTTTTTATATATAGTCGCTTATTTAAATAATTATTCAAATTTAACAAATATTTATTTATTTCTGAAACTTTTAAAAATACAAGAAATTTGTCATTGCAAAGAAGGCGAAATATTTCCCTTTAGGGGATTACCCTCTTGGCGGGAAATTTAAAAAATCGTTTTAAAATTTTTATTTTAAAAGAATATTTACATAATTAATTCACGTAGATCATTGTTATAGGAAAATTTCTTTATTCATAGATATTATAATAAATTTATTTTATATGGATAAATAAAAATATTAGAATTTTTTTTTTTTTTTTTGTAATAAGAATATTATTTATATAAATAAGTAAAAATATTATATATTTAAACACATAAAAAGAAAAAAAAAGTTAGTAAATTTAAATTCTAATTAAATTTAAATTGCGCCTTATGCCTTATGCGTATTTTGTCCTCTGAGGGGAATACCCGATTGGCGGGAAATTTAAAAGTTTTTTTGCATCTAATACTTTAAGGCGTTATTAGAATTCCGATAAAATTTCTTCGGTTTAAACGATTACAATCCGGTTTTGCCTGTGATAATGTAACCGTTCCATGGAACTCGACTTATCTTTTCCTTTTCTTTTTGTAATTGTTGTAACGGATCATTTGCACCAATAGTTTTGCGATTTGAGCCATTTTTATTTTATTTTATTAATATTTTTATATCACCTTAACATTTTATTACTACACATGTATCAAAGATATGCATATAAATAAATAAACATATAAATAATAATAATAATAAAAAAAAATTTGTAAAGAAAATAAATATATATATTTCTTTAATATATTTTTTGTTTTATTTTTATTTTTATTATTACTTTTAATGTAATAAAATGTTAGATTTTTTATTTTTTAATAGTTTTTTTTTAAATGAATAATAAATATTTTTTTTTTGAGAGAGAGAAAGAGAAAAATTTAAAAAGTTTGAAGAGTGGAAAAACCGGAAGGCCCTTTTTTATGGAGAAATAATGGTGAATATTTTAGTGGGGGTAAGATAATGATAACCAATCAAGTGAACGTGCCTCTTTTGTGCGGGGATCTTCTGCTGCAACATTGTTGCAAGGTCGTGATGTGTTATTTATTGTATCCGCATTGCTACGAAAAATAGCTTTATTATTTTATTCTTAATATTATATATATACACCATGCCATTTCCGACAATTTACTGCATTAAACTGATTCCCAATAATTTTCTCTCCAATAATTGGAATCCCACTGTAATAATATATATTACACTGAATGTAGATAATTAGATAATTTATTAAATTACAGCAGAAATATATATGAAGTTTACAAAACTCGTTTTCATATTTTTCAAAAGTAATTATTTTTTCGATTTTTTTTTTTTTTTTTTTTTTTTTTGGTAATGAAAATATAAAAATATTTTATAAAAAACTAAAAAATGTGAATAATATTTCAAAGAAAATACTAAATAAATAATATTTTAGAAGAAATAATAAAAAATGTTTTAGAAAAAATTTTTTTTTTTATTTTTTAAATATTTTTTTGCTTTACATAATAAAACTTTATTTGGAGAGTCATTTTAGAACAAATACATTTGTCATAAAATAACAACATTCGTCGTAACATTTTAGAAAAAATAATAAAAAATATTTTAGAATTTTTTTTTTTTTTTTTTTTTTTACTCTTTACATAATAAAACTTTATTAGGAGAGTCTTATGAAACACTGACCGAAGTCTTGTTGTCTTTAGAACGAGGATCGTTATGTCTGTAATTACAGTTTATTGTTGCGGAACCACGGGAGGAAACGCTTTGATTGCCAATTCTGTTCATTAGAGTCGATCGTTATCTCGCTAATGGCCATCGTTTTGTGGTGTAAAAACAATGTTTTGGCGATCAATAAATCTCCACACGCACCAAATGATAAACTCTCGGATAAATCTAAAAAAATCCAGTCCCTTTTTTTATTATTTACGAAAAAAATTCAAATTTCCCGCTAAAACTTGTTTGAAAATATAACCCACACTCCCCATGGGATTCCCAAAAATAGCGGGAAATTTAAAATCCAAATTTGCAAATATTGTGAAAAATCGTTAAATCAAAAGAAAATATATTAGAAAACTGTAATATTTCTGAAAGTTGTTAATATTTTTTTTCAAAATACATAACTTTTAGCAAAAAAAAATTAATTTAATGATTTGAGAAGAGGGAAAAAATCTCAGTGTCAACGACTTTATGGCGTGTCGTGTGTTCTCTTTTGTTGAATTGTCGATTCCATTCTAGGGACAGGAGAAAATCGCAATGGAGAGAAGGAGACTTTTTATTGTCAGAGTGCAAGGACAAACATGAAAGTCCCTTGTGTCGACAAAACTCGTATACTCTTGGAAGTGTTAACAATTACCGAGGCGAGCAAACGAATTAAATCACAACTTCTGAGAGGCGCCTTCTTTAAAGTTCCAAGCAATTTTCCCGTCTGATTAGATTTTGCTGATTTCAACCTTTCCCATAAGGAAAAGAAAAAAAAATTTTGCCAGTAATTGACAATTTTTCACAAGTCCATAAATTCAGAAAATAAAAAAAGTAGTTGACACTTTCGAGAAAAATAATTTAACTGTGAATAGATAAAAATGGTTAATAAGAATTAATTCTTAAATAAAGTTATTAAAATAGTTCTGTCCCATCTGAAATTTGATTTTTTGGTCTTAAAAAAATATTTACAATTTTTTTTTTTTTTTTTTTTTTTTTTTTTATTATTATTATTAATATTATTTATTTCTTTTATTATTTATATTATTTTTTGTATATTATTGCCTGTATATTATTGACAGCAGATATTATTTTAATATTTTTAATTTTAATAGTATTAAAATTATTTTTTTTTAATAATTAACAACTCATGTACTTTTTTTTTAATTTTTCCTTTGAAAATGATTTTTTAATTTTACGACAGTTTAATGAACGTTTTGCACAAGTGGGTTTATTAAAAACGAGCAATACGATTTAAATAAAAATTACTTGATGCCATAAAAGCAAAAAAAAAAAATTGAATCCTCAGGAGATACATAGTACATATTGGTAGAGACGTTATTATAATAATTATTACGTCTTAACGGATCTGAGAGAGAGATGCACATAAATTGTGATGAAGGAGAATTAATGGGGAGGAAAGCCCAAATAAAAGCTGTTTTCTCAGTTTCTAAAGGTGGGTGTGAAATGTAAAGTCAGCGATCCGATGTGCCTCAGGCCGATGCACTGAAGATTGCGGGTATCCTTGCTGAGGTCGGACGGCACTCGTTGAAGGTCGTTGCCTGCTCCATATACCCGGTGTCTTAACAAGAAAATTCCTCTGCTATTACAATTTTTTTTTTTTTTTTTTTTTTTAATTAAAATTATAATATTTTTTACTATTATTAATAACATTATTTTTTTCTACTATTATTACTGTTTATTTATTATTTACTATTCTCGACTTGTTTCCTTCAAATACTAAATATATTTCATATTTGAAATTTAAATTTCCCGCCAAATTATTGAATCGGCGCAGGCCGGGAGTTTCCCTCAAGCATTAGGGTGCGTTCACACTTTAACTGCTTGCATTATTTGGTGGCTATAATATTTCATAAAATGTCATATTTTCTAATCAATTTTTTGTTTTCTATTCTTAATTCTAATAAATTTAAAAATTAGTAGTACATTTTTTTACTATTAATTTTTTTTTATTTTTTTTTATTAAATAATAATTTTGTTAAAATTTTATTTTTTATTTTTATTTTATGTTTGCTGTTTGTTTTAATAATTTTGTTTGAAAAACAAAAAAAAATGATTATATAATAAAGTTTAATATTATTTGTTTATTTTCGCGACAAAAATAATTATATATTTAGAAATGATGAGCAAGAAAAAAAAATTGTTCTATAGGTCAAACGGCCAGTTTAATAACGAGTCACGCAAAATCATAAACTTTGATGGCTTTCGCAAATCTTCAAGCCAGACGTCATTAACGAAAGGATACTTTTTCTTTTAACGATTCGATTTCATTGGACTGGTTGCTTACTTGAAATTCATTTCACTCAAAAAATCGATAATAAATTTTTCTCTAAATGGAAAGATGCTAAATACCAACTGCAATAAAGTTAAATAACAATAAATAAATTATTCTTAATACCAGTTGATGAAAAATCTCATTTGCAATAAAATAAACAGATTTTTTTTCTTTTCTTTTTCTTATAGTTTTCTCTTATTTTGATCCCTTATTTAAAATAAAACGCTTGCAATGAAATTATAATATCTCGTAATAGAAAAGTATTCATCGTTAAGCAATTTTTAATTAATAAGAAAATTTTTCCAATTAAAAAGGAAAACAAAATTGATGATACGGAAATTTTTTTTATTTGCATATTTTTTCGCAATAATTAGAAATAAATTTTCTAATTTATTGGAAAAAATGAAAATAAATTTTGTAATTGTAATTATTGGATAAATAAATAATTATAAAATGAGAGAAAAAATAAATTTTTTAACTATCTTGGGAAATTGTGATAATTTTCGCATTTTTCAATTTTTTTTTCGTGAGATCATCTATAAAAGTAGGATAATTAAATCAATACCATGTTATATAATCAATAGGTAGAAATATCGATTCTCGATCAAAAGAGATTTCTCGTCTCAATGATGCTCCACCCTTCAATCGAAAATTGCTGACCAGCAATGTTGAAAGTCTGCTCTTGAAATTGAAATCAATTCTGGCTTTCTAGCCCAAGGGCAATCATTGAATCGCCATTGTTTTACTCCACAATTATTTTAAATACCATTCTTTCAATATAGTATTTATAAAACTTTGAAAACACTTTCTCGAAAAATATTTTCATCGAAAGAAAATTATTTTCAAATTGCGACGGCAAGAAATAATTATACATTTTTATTGGAAAAAAAATATGCAAATGGGGAATCACATTTGGCGCGAAATTTGAAATTGTTTTAAAATTTGTTTCAAACTTTACCAAATTTCTACAAAAAAAATTTTTTTTAATTAATGGAAATATGTTAAAACAATTTAAAACTAAATAAAAACAAATTTATTTTTATTTCAAATTACTGGGATTCCCATTTGGCGCCAAATTCAAAATTTTTAAATTATTTAAATTTTCTATTATTTGAAATAAGAGGCAGATTTTAATACTCGTTAAAATGGAAATAAATTAGTCTTGTAATCGTCAAAGGACTTATTTTTCTGTTATTCCCCTTCGGCGCCAAATTCAAAATTTTCAAATTTATTGAAATTTCTAATTATTTTTTTTTTAATTTAATATTTTCAATAATTATTCTTTAAAAATTAAAAAAGGTCATAATCGTCAATTTTCGTTAAAACTAAAATAAATTAACCCTCTTTGGTTAAGGTTGACGAGATTTAAAAACGAACAATTGTGATTAATCGTCAAAACAAGGATTTATTACACTGGAATTCCCCTTTGGCGCCAAATTTAAAATTCGAAAAATCGTTTTCTTATCCAAATTAACATATTCCATTTTTTTTTTAAGAAACTTATGTGTTGACTTTTACAAAAAGAGAAAAAAAATTTTTTAATTACATAAATAATTGTATTTTTATTTGTACCTCAAGTAAAGAAAAAAAAAATTTATCACTTCTCGCAACATTAAAATTTTTTAAAATCGATTTAAGATTCGAAGCAAGCGATATATATATAAATATACTTTTTTTGTCAGATTTCTTCGTGTCGTTGAAATTAGTCATCGTGGATTGAAGCCAGAGGCGCAATAAAGCATCGAGAGCAGATGGAATTTATATAAGTAAAAAAAAAAAAAAGAGCTCCAGATTCTCGAGAGGCAGAAATTATGCGCGATATCGTCTTTTATTTAAGATTCTGTCGGGCAGATGAGAGAAACAGGAGCAACGAGAAATGAGATTCCATCCGTTCTGAAGATGTGTCTAGTCCTTTATAAACCGCAAGGCATTTGCGGCATTCGTGTCAGTTACTAGGGGGGGTTTTTTTCCTCCCCCTTTCGACTGTATATAACTGACCCTTGTCTAAGTCAATAAATTACGCATTATTGCACTACTCAATAATTTTTTTTTTTTTTTTTTTTGTAAACATTAATTCTTCCATGTTATTACGACGCCTTTTTTTACTAAAAACTTTCTTGGTCTCTTACTGCTTTTTTAATATTATTTCAGAATTCTTTTTATTTTTCAAATCAATTTTTTTGTATATTACAACAACGATATTTTCACTAAAAAATTGTTTTGAATTTTTGGAAATTAAAAATAAAAATTGAATTATAATTATAAAATTTGCCACTGTTTGAAAATATTAAATTTTGGACCAAAAAAATTAACTCGGACATTTGCACCAATTTCTCGAGAGTGCGTAGAGATTTTTAAACATTTTTGGTCTTGAATTAAAGCTAACGTTTCGGTTTCAAATTTTTACGAAAAATTGTATAAATTTTGCTACGGCGCAAATATAGTGGTCAAAAAACAAAAAAAATGATAAAATTCCGTTCCGCTTATATTTCTATCTTTATTTTTTCAAAAATTTTAACATTTTTCATTTCTCCTCGATAAAAAATGTTAACACGATTCGAAAACGGTTTTCAAAATAGCCGTGTCGACAATTTTCTAACGGTAAACATAAGTAATAGAAAAAGCAAACATAAAGTGAAGATCAATGTACAGTTACTTGAAGCGAAAGTAAATTTTCCATTTTTCCCCCCAAAGATTAAAAATTTATTTTTGGCGCTATTCCGAAAAATTAAATTCTCGTCTCCACTTTTTTTTGATAAACACTATTTAATATTCGCAACAAAAAAAAAAACAAAAGCAAAAAAATATATAATTTGTACAGAATAATTTTCCTTTAACACGGTTCTCGTGACTCAGCTCCCTGAGTATCTTTTCGTGCGGAGATTCGAGATTCGCGTTTAAAATGTTATTCTCTGCTCGATAAATCCTCGAGGAAGTTGAGACAAGGGAATTGCCCTGAGGGCGCCATGTCTGTATATAGCTTATACACAATGCGCACACGTTATATACATTTACACCGTTGGGCATCACAGGGAAAATTCTATTCTTGACATAAGGTACGCAAAACTGGGAGGTTAAACTTCATAGAGTGTAAAATAAAACAAAGCATCTCACACGCTCCTTAATTCGGTGCTTCTAAAGGGATAAAAGTCATATTTTCATAGTTTACTGGGAAGAAAAACTTTTACAGGCTCTTTATACCTTCATCTTCGGGATGTTAAAGGGACGTTTATTAGCAACTCACGAGACGTTATACTCGCATTGCAGTGTCAAATAAAATATACATATATAAGAATTACAGGAAAAAAAAATTTTTTTATTAAAATTTTAGTCATTAAATTTTTTTATTTCCTATTTTTATAAGAATTATTTTCTTTTTATTAAAAGATGAATTTTTTCCTTTTTTTTCTTTTTCTTATTAATTTTTTACTTATTTACTTTTATTTATTTATTTATATACGGAACTAAAGAAATTTTTCAATTTTGAAATTCCCGCCACTGGGGGATTCCCATTGAACTATTAGAATTTTACTTTCATCCTTTAGCAAGCATTCTGGTGGGATGTGGACTAACTAAAAAATCACATTAGTAAGGAAAGGACGAACTTTTCTCACTATTCAACAGAAATTTCTTCCTAATCTAAAAAAATTACAATAGTAATTTATTTTCCTTAGGCGATTTCGTAAATATTCGAAATAATTAAGAAGCAAAGAAAATTTTAATTATATTCAAATTATGATAATAAATTACACCTTTTTCAGTGGAAAAAAATTCTAAATACTATAAAAACTTTTTAAAATACAGAAAATAATTGTTTGAAATTTTGAATTTCCCGCCTCCAGGGGATTCCCTAATTTAATGAATTAAAACTATTTTTTCTTTAACTTTTAGTAATTGAGTTTCAAATTTCCCGCTCTAGGGGATTCCTATTGACGCAAGAAAAATTTAAAAGGCGGTAAATTTAAATATTAAACATAGTTAACATAATTCTGAAATCCGAATGATCGAAAAAAATGAAAATAAAGTTTCTACCTTGAAATAATAAAAGAAAAATTATAATAAATAATTCTACGAAATGATTTTCATAAAAATTCGATTGATTTCTCTTTCGAAAAAAAAGGAAAAGAGAGGGTGAAAATTTATTATTCCAGAAAGCAATATGAACATGTTGAGTGAATAACTATGCGCTTCACAGATCACTGACTTGAAAGAAAAACAGAATCTTCGCTTCGGGCAAATAAATAAATATATATAAATAGAAAACTCGAGAGTAATGGCAAGGTAGAGGGGGGAGAGAAGAAAAATAATTATCTGGATCCTCTTGTCATGCATTCGACCCCTCCTGCGATTCTCTCCATGCTAATGAAGATCCTGCCTATATCTTATAGTGTATATACTTCGGGACATACTTTATTTCTAAAGAAGGGACAAAGAAGAAAGCACGATGGAAAGAATGAACGACTGAAGAAACGTACTTGCGCGAAGAGATATGCAAATGTAAATTCTGCATTCGCCTTAAGGCCATGTATCCCTATAATATAACAACGAATAAAGACCTTAACAGGAAACAAATTCAAAGTAATAACACTCGTTCAACAAAATACTCGAGAATATTATTTCTTTGGCCCATATTTCTAAAAGTAGGGAAGGAAAATTAAAATTATCACTTTAATATTATTCTTTTTTTTACTGATTTTTATTAACAAGGCTATTTGTTCTTAATACTTGAAATATTACTGATTACAAACAAATTATTTATTTCCAACTAATTCGAATTTAGAGTTAAAAGAATAAAGAATTCAAGCACACAGGTACTTTCAGTCCTAGAATATACTGTGAACGTCCCTTTAAGAAAAAGGCGCGAAATTCAAAAATAGACTTTTTAAGTTGATTCCAATTTCTATTTTTAGCTATAAACAAATATTTAATTAATAGTAAATTTGCCAATAAATAATAAAATAATAATAATAGTAATAAATAAATAATAATCAAATATATAAATATTATTAAAAACAGTAATTGTAGGTCAAGTCACCTGAAAATAATGATAACGTAAACTATAAGTGAAGAAAGAGTAAAAAAAAATAAATGAAGATCATGTTAACATAAAATAAAGATAAATAGTAATAAAGGTCATAAACATGAAATTAAGGTCGTGTAAACATTGAAGGAAGCTCATGTAAACATTAAATAAAGTTGACTGGAAAAATAAGTTGAAAATCAATTCTACAGCAACTTCGCAGGTGAAATGTAGCCGTCACATTAAATAATCGTAATTAGAACAGAAGAAATCAGAGAAATGTAATTACACTGAAAGTGAATACACAGACATATACTGATGACGTAAAACTAGCAGAAAGAGTAATTGAAGTTTAATAGTAATACATAGAGGCAATAACGTGATCAGTGAAGAAAGATCACAGTAAATGAATGCGAAGCCGACAATGTTTAGTAATATTGACGATTCTTTAATGATCGTACATATGACGATCCTCCTTGCCTGGATACCAATTTTCAGCTCATCATGAAAATTGATTATTTTGAAAATAATAGAGAAGAGAGATAAAAATTTTCAAAAAAAAAATTAAATGCTAGAAGGGGTAATTTTAAAATCAGTGGAAAATAATATAGACTTGGCATAATAATTATTATGGAGATTCAATTAAAAATCATTTATTCAACACCTGAAGACAATATTATGATGGATTTTAATACGTCAAGTGCTGATGATCTGTGATTACACTTCCAGGAAATGCGGAATTTTTTCTTTTGAATAATTCTCGCACCATGAAATTATTTTTGTCTCATTTTTTCCTGATCGTCGTTTTTAGTAAAGTAAATTGATTTACTTAACATTTTGATTTATTTGCAGAAAGTTTATGTTTTTAAATATGAAAAATAATTTTTAGATTTTTAAATTTGCCGCCAAAGGGGAATTCCATAAGCAAATCTAATCTTTATACTATTTTTATATCTAGGATTTCTTATAGTCTATGGTTAGAAGAATTTTTATACTATTTTTATATCTAGAATTTCCTATAGTCTATGGTTGGCAGAATTTTTATACTATTTTCATAACTAGAGTTTTTTATAGTCTATGGTTGTCAGAATTATTTTTCTTACTGAAGAAATCAATAAACCAATATTTTATTGACAATTAATTACTTCAGAGAGTGGTGGCCTAATGCAGTGGCACCTTAATGTATTTTAAAGGGAAGTCCCTATCTGCGCCTATTGTAAAAATTTGGCGGGAAATTTAAATTTCAAATATGAAATTTCTAGATTACTTGAAGTAAACAAATAATAATAATAATAATAACAACAAGAATAGCAACAACAACAAGAACAATAATAATAATATTATTACTAAAAGTAAAAATTAATAAAATTCTTCAACATGAATGATGAAGACGTATACATAGTTCGGATGATAAACTGAGGATAAAGTGAAGAATATAATAACTGCTTCACACCAGAAGATAGGTGGACACACTAGAAGAAAGGTTGATAGATCGATAGCTGGTTGCTTGATGGACAGATAGTTGGATGAACATATGAAGATGATCCTAAAGATCATTGAAAGATAACAGGAAAAAAAATACAAAATCAAACTGATCTCAAGGATCATGAAGCAAAATAAGAAAAAAATGAACGGAAATAAATAAAAGAAGTGTTGATCATTGGAAAAAGAGAGAGATCTATTTTTCCGGTGTGGTATCGGACTCGATCTTGAGCAGGTGTTTATAGTAAACATCTTTGCAGGATTATTTCCTTTTCCTGGGCGATTACGGCCCTGTTGTGAGCACAGCTGACTTGGATCCCTCCGTCGCTTGTCCTCTCTCTCTCTCTGTTGCTGTCTTCGAAGCTGTTGGCTGCTCTGCCCTACCCCGGAGGCACTTTGTATACTTATTACGATACATCTTTGCTGGTCTGCCAGTGCATTTCTTGGGTTCGACGGCCGGTCAGTTGAGCAGCAAAGCAGAAGTTTTAGCTCCATCTTGCCGAGAAGAGGCGGACACCCCGTGGTCACGATAACTAGAGTTTTCCTTTCCAGAGTGCCAGCGTATAGTCGGTTCGTTGCTCGTCTGTGACCTTGCCATGGATTCAAGAGAGAAAAAAATGAAAATAGAGAGAAAACGAGAGAGAAAGAAAGAGAGAAAATAGAAATAGAGGAGAGAGAAAGATAATACTGAAGAAAGATGTAACATTGAAGAAAGCTCTAACACTGAAGAAAGCAGTAACACTGAAGAAAGCTCATCCATCTTTCTTCACTGCTCTTCAAACTCCCAAAGAGCTGCTGAGATCATTACAGTTGCTGCTCTTGCTATCATGGGCCCGGAAATTCCCCCGATGCGAGCCACTTCCGCTCTTTCAACAACGCTAGAACCGTAACCATCATTTTCCAACCGTAATGAGCATCTTTGCGCCGTGCTTCAACTATTATTAATTCTTAAACTTTAATGAAAGAATTCTCAACACGATACAATATATAAACAGCCACTTCTAATTATTCAAATTTCCAAGACAACATCGCGAATTGCGATATCATTGTAAAAAAAAGGGATTTAATAATACAATCTCCGGGAATAATTTTTTAATCTCAATAAATCATCACATTTTTTTCTTTTTTCTAATGTCTTAATATTTTAATATTTAAAAATAATGTAAAAATATGTATTAAAATACATTGTTACCCCTTAGATTCCATAGATTCCTAGGATGATTAATGTAAAGAAAAAAAAAATTTTCTACGCAAAAGGGAATAATTTTTGTTTGTATAATTTCAAATTTCCCGCCATTGGCATTTTTCTTTAAATTACGAGTGGGAATCCCAGATTTATAAAATTTTATTTTTATATTTCAGACGAAGATATTAATTAAGATCGTGTGAATTATTGGTCACGTGTTCCAATGAATAAAATGCCCTTAAATTAAAAATTCTTCTAATGTAAAAAAAATTATAAGTATGTGAATTATTAATTTTATGATAAAACAAAATTTTCTCAAAGTAAATTTTAAATTAAATCAATTGTTGTGTTTCGTAACTTTTCAGTTTAATTTTGTTCGATTTCGTTAAGGAATAATTTTACTTCTCCAGTTCGTTAAAAAGGCAAAAAATTCATTTTTTCAATTTTTGAATTTCGCGCCAAAGGGAATTTCTTGAAATGGGGATCCTCACAGCCAAACTTGACCAGTAGAGTGCAGCACTACTATAAGATTTTATGGCGCAAAATTTTAAATGTGATTTGTTGCATAATATTAATTAAACAATATAAATGGTTTTTGTTCATGTAAATGAAGAATAAAATCATTAGATCAGAAATATTGTTCATAATAAAGTACGGAAAACTATTTAAAGATGTTGGGAGATTCAAAATTAAAATGTGTTTACAATATTTTTAATAACAGGCAACATAACCTCAATTTTTTTTATCTATACTTTTACGATACTGTGACTTGCAAAACCGTCTTTTTTCCTGTGACACAAATTCCTCACCCAAGTAATTCAATTTTTAACTTTTCACAATTCCAAAAAAAGTATTTATTTACTTAGCCCATTTGTTTATAAAACAAATATGACTTTTCGCGAAATCAAAAATTAAGCGCTAGACAAATCTTGCTATGGTGCTGCCATCTGAGATTAGCTTTACATATAATGATCCCCATTACAATCGGGAATTCCAATTCTTCACCTTCTGGATATATATTGAAGCGGGAAAATTTAAATTTATTACTTGCTTTCTGCAATAGTAACAACGGTAAATTAATATTCTGCGTTGTAAATAAATTCTTATTAATAAAAATAATATTTTTTTATAAATTTATTTAAAAATTAAAAAGAAAAAAATAAATAAAGAATTGAAAGGGAAAAAAGGAAAGAAGGTTTTATTCTTATTTCTTCAGACAATAGACTCGAAACTGATACAATAATCTCAAACTGTTGCCGAATTCTTTGTTCGTGAGGGCATCCACAGTAGGTGGAGAACCGGTTTGCCCACACGAAGCAGATTTCGATGTTCAAGATTTTGGCAATTCCTTTCAACTAAGCGAGCATTTTATCCAGAGTGAAGAAAATATATTTCTAAATATATTTTATTAACTTATTTCTAAATATATTTTATCTTCTTTTCACCAATATTGTATTTTTTATTGAATTTAACAAATAGTAATAAGAAAATAATGGTAATTGTTATTTTTAATTGAAAGTTAATTCACTTAAAGGATAACAAACATAACCTAAAAATTTTTGCTCCTTTGGTCTCTGTGACGTGGTAAAAATTATTTTCTATAAAAAAATATTGATCACAGTAATTAATTTCTAATAAAACTATTATTGTTAGCGCTACTGATTGTTGATTAGTAATAAAACTTTTATTATTAGACTTTATTATAAGAACTGTATGGATTATAATAAATATAGTAATTAATGGATGATTGTCGTCAATTAGCAGAGAGTATGAGATTTATCTCTCAGCAAAATTAGTTCTATTGTAAAAGACAGAATGAATTGAAATATCATCATCATCTCTGGGACTAGTTATGTAAGGAATTATAATTTTTCTTGTCTCGTGTCATTAAGACAATTATCAGATATGTTACATCGCGATAGAATAATGAGTCATCATTGAGGAGTCTCCTTTGAATTATATTGATCTATGGTCAAGTATGGGAACAACAGAAGCATCGTTATTTCTGTCATAAAAAGGAAGCGTCCTGCCGTCCATACGGAATCATCATTTTGCTATTTTTACATTTGCAATGCAAATATTGTTGCATATTTGTCGGAAGCTCTCGAGAATATTATTTATTCCTAGTCTGTATTTTAATAATAGCTGTGTATTTAATTATAATTTTCTCGCTATTGTTCGATGACGCTAGTTGGTCGATGAGAATTATTATAGAAATTACTACTTCTTAAATGCGTCAGCTACTCTCTATATTATCGAAGTTTATCGTTACTTTATTTATATTTAATATATTGACATTTTTCGTCTGTTCCAGTTTTCACATGTAGATTTCCCATCTATACTAATTTGGACTCTATGACTTTTATTGGCGGAAATTTCAAAATACTATTTTAATATCTAGAGTTTTTTATAGTCTATGGTTGTCAGAATTTTTATTTCATATCTAGAGTTTCTTATAGTCTATGGTTGTCAAAAATCGAAAGCTGAAGAAATGTGCACAGAAAAAAAAGAAGAAACCGCAAGTCGAGTGTATTTCTCTGAAATGTTATTCTATATTATGCGTATTGAAAGCACTCTTGCTCGGAATATTCTCCTCTCTCTCTTCCTCTATTTGCCTCTGTCTCGCATTATATTCAATGTATTGTGCAATGAAGCGTATTCGAAAAAGTAAACTCTCAATGACAAGGTGCTGATGATAAACAAGCAAAAAAAATAAAGAAATAAAGAATTTATGAACAACTGTCTAGATATTCAATAATGAAAAACGGGCATGGACACATAAGATGTAAATAAATTCTCTAAAAATAAATTATTCACTCAAGAAAAACAACATATTAAAAATTCTCAACTTCCAGCATGCGTTCATCATTCAAAAAAAAAAAAAAGATGGAAACTACACCGTGATTACATTTTTCATAGCCATGTAAATGTCAATTTTATTATAATTTAAATAGAAAAAATTTTTATTTGAATAAATTTGTCATTTTCGAAGGGAAAAATATTGTGAGAAGATTATAGTACATGATGTTCTCGCGAAGTGAAGAGCGAAAACCATTTAAAAGCACTTAATTTTATTTTCCTTCAAGAAAGAGATAATGGATTTAATCGTAAAAGAGTTAAGTACACAGTAGAAGATATTTTAGTGACGTTTGAATCAAAATGGCGGAGACAAGGTTGAATACACAACTACTGTTCGTTTTTCGGTTTCTTCTGAATTTGTTCTGGATTTTTATTGATAAGTTGCCTTGGCACTAATTGGCAGTGGCAATTTTATTTATTTACAAGTCCCGATAGAACGAATTGTTTTCTGATGGACAATCTTGTGAGGATACTGACGTAAGTGAGTGAATATGAATTTTCTCTCTCTTAGAATACAGGAAAAGAATCATGAGAACATTCCCAGGATCAGAAGATCAATAGATGCAATTTTATAAACGGTTCGTGCAATTCAAGGTTTCGTTAATTTTATCCATCGCGTAATTTTCTTTTTTTTTGCATATTTATTTTTATATTTTTAATCCGCATAGATATTTATAATAACGAGAAAATATTTCTGGCGTTTTTTTTTACCATTGGGTCGACGCGGATCGAAAATTGTAAAACGCATGGGAGAGAGAAAAGGATAGTCACATCTTCTTTCCTTTTCAGTTTCATGTAAAATTTTTGTCTTACGCTCCGTTTACAATTTTCAAAGTTGGGCCCAATTCACAGTGATTCAAACTTCAGGTCTTACGCTCCGTTTACAATTTTCAATGTAAATTACAATTTACAATTACGTTTAATTACGTTTAATTACGTTTATTTACAATTACGTTTACAATTTTCACCTCCAAGTATCGTTTGAAAAATGTCACTCCTTTTTCCTAAAGCCTGATTCACAGTACCGAATTAAAATTCCCTCCAGGGTCGGGAATGACAAGAATTCAAAATATGATCCGAAATGTAAAACATGAAATTGTGACATAAAGTTAAAATAAAGATTCTCAAGTAAAATATTTCTCTCATTTTCAGTGATTTATTCAAATTGCAGCACGTGTCTAAAAAATAAATGCGAAGTATCGTCACTTGGCCTTGAGTGGTTTTACACACATTTCGTTTTGGACAAGAGGAGAAAGGAGGCCTGTATGTCTGCGCAAAGGTGGAGTTAAAAATGACGCGAAGGGCTCAAGAGATCCGGTTTTCGAGGGTGCCCCGATCTGCCAAGAATGAGACCTTGGAGCTAAGTTTAGACGCACGTATGGATTTCTATTTTTCGCGCAAAGAAATTTCTTTTCAAAGAAATAATTCCTCAGGTAAATTTCACTTGTCAGCTAACTGACAGACAGTAGTTGCGTGATTACTTGAATTTCCCGCCAAATTATTTTCCAACATAACATCAACATGGTGTATTTTTTTTGTAATTCATGGTTAATTATTTTTTCTCTAAAATAAATAGTAAAAAGAGAATAAGAATTTCATGTTGGTGATTATTTTGAATCGACAAGTGTAACGAACGTTTTTTTTCAAGAAAAAAGAGGCGGAAAAAAAAGAAATTATCGACCGTGGAAATTGACAAAAAGAAATAAGGGTTTGGTATAGGTGAAAAAGTAACGAAGAAGTAGTAGTAGCAGAAGCAGGAGCAGGAAAAGTATATCTTGAGATCAGTCGCCTATAAGATTTCTCGTTCTCTTCGTTTTCTGTCCCCGCGTCATTAAATCAGAATTCTTTCTTTAAGCTCCGGTTTCTCGGACGTTCTTTCCCGTTTCTTGCCTAGAGCGCGTCCTTTTTCGCCCGTCATTTACCTTCCGTGTTCCCCGCTCTTAAGCATCGCTCTCTTCTCTCTCTCTCTCGAGGCCATTCCGTTCTGGCGTTTTACGGTAGCAGAACATTTACTCGGAGATCAGTCTCAAGATTGCTCTCCGTGGAAAGAAGAAGAAGAAGAAGAAGAAGCTGTGCAGAAATAGCTAAAATAACAATCACCCTACCCCCCCCCCACCCTCACCATCTGTCCTTTGATAATTCAAACCGCGCCATCTTGAACTTTGGAATTCCTCGCTTCGATTCGCCCGTCAAGTCGCTTGTTGCTCGAGATAAGATTCACTTCGCCCGCTTCTCGTAATTTCCTTTTTCTCCCGATTCTGTTTGACTCCGTGTCCCACAATGTCACTTTGTCAAGATCCAGTTCTCCAAACAAGTTGCTTCTTTGTTCGGGAGGTAAAAATCAATTTTCTGGTTTATTTCTGTTAGGAATCGAAATTTTAACTTATTTCAAACATTGCAGAAATCGTTTACCAACAATTACCGACACCAGACTAAAAGACATTATCTTAATTTGATCAGGACTTCCAAGGATCAAAGTTTTTGTTTATTCCAAACATTGCAAGAATCATTTACCGACAGTAATCTAAGCGACATTAGTTTAGTTTGTTCAGGACTTCCAAGAATCGAAGTTTTTGCTTTTTCCAAACATAGCAGGAATTATCGACTGCAGATAATTGTAGTGTTTTTGATTCAATTATTAATCGTTTTCTAATAATTATTCCCATTTCTTCCTTGGGGAATTAGTTAATAGGAGCATTACAGAAATCACTTACCGACAATTACCGACATTGGCAGAAATCATCTGTTTTTCAATAAACAGCCTTAAATTTATAATAACGACTTGTACAACAATGTAATTCTAAGAATAACACCATCAATTTGCATTTAATAATGATAAAAAGAATCGTAAAATGAGGAAAAGTACTTAACAAGACGCGCACTAAATTTTAATTTGTAATCCATCCTAAAAAATTATTCCGCATTCCATGGCGCAAAAAATTCAAATTCAGAATTGAAATTTGTGATTTAAAACAAATTTTATGTTCGCTACAGGTGCGTGGAATTGAATTTAGTATCTGCCTTGCGTCTAATGCAAAATACATGCTATAGATTATTATTACCCTCTTCGAGACTCCATTTTGAATCCATTTATGGCATAAAACCTCTTATCGGCGCACGTATGCGCGGTACATAAAAAGATTTTTTTCTTTTTGAAATGAAAAAAAAAATTGACGAACGGTGATATCGAAGAAGTTGATCGTTACAAATGGACGATACACTCGTAGATTATGACTTCTCTTTTCGTTTATTGCATTCCCATCGTGGGGGCTGCGGGCGGACTAGATATGCTAGATATTAAAGGTGCACACTACAAAATAAGAGGTGGATATATATATATATATATATACACACTGGTGTAAGTATGCTAAGGATTTCGCTTGAATCGAGGATCTACAGATATTCAGCGAGGCAAAGCGGTCCTCCCCTCTGGCAAGTTGTTCATTTTTTATTCCGTCCCCCTGCGCAGGAAATGTTTTTCTCTTTGTGATTCAATAACATGCCAGGAAGCATTTATCTTTAAACGTAATTCTTCCTTTTACATGAGTCATCAATGGTATTTTATTTTCTTCATAGTATGGTATTTCTTTTTTTTATCAAATGGTATTTATTCGTTCTGCATTCGCAGTACTTAATCGATTTTTATCATCGGTGTATCTTATTTAATTTTCGTAATCAGACTTCTGTATATATTCTTTTTTCTATTTTTACATATCCTACCTATCGTAGGAATAGCGATTGATTACAAAAATTCTTCGACCTTGCATTGCCAACAAAAACCTTTGCTTAGTTTTCGTCTATAGTAGTATTTTCCCCCGTCGGTAAAAAAATAATATTCGGAATGCCAAATATTTCCCGCAATTGAATTTTGTATTCACCCTAATCAGTTTTAATTCCTATGATTAAATTTTATAATTTCAACAATTAAAACTCGGAACTGTGTAATTAAATGCAAATCCGCGTCTACTTAAATTACAGTATATTATAATTATGTATTTTATAGTAAACATTAGTGATGTTATGACTGGTTTTAAGGTGCCGTCGACGGGTTTAACGTAGTTTTTCATCAGTAAATCTTTCGAGAAGCGTTTGCTCCGAGGCATTTCATCCTCATCCTCCTTTTCTCGCTTTGGGGATGTGGAGCCCTTTTGCTAAAAGAGGCGAAAGTCCAGCGCGCACAAGCCGGCAATCCTGGAAAATTGCTGATCGTTAAAGTCTATCCCCAACTTGAGTATTTGTAACGCGTATATATACCCCGTGCCATAAAATGCAGTCGGGAATTATGTTTCAATCCCAGAAGGCGGCAGCAATGCTTCAATCGCGGTTTAAAAACACAACACTAATGACAGAGCGATTAGATCATTACCGAACAAGAGCGCCAACATTATTTATGGTTAACACGAACCGTCATTAAGTGTTGATTTTTCCACAAGGGGTCCTCAAAGAAATCGTGAATCGATATTTAACAGTTCTGATGAAATTGTCATCCTAAATGGTAAAGATAGTCATTAGATTGTTTAACCCTCGACAGTTGACCATCATCGGCGAAAAACGATAATTCGGTACCCTATTGGGGACATGGGTATTAGAATTAAAAACTTTAGAGTGTGGGTAAGTCAAGACAAGCAGAGGGATAATTACCCAGACGCTGATGAGAGGTGACAATGCTACTCCGATCATCGTGGGACAAGGACCGTTCCCTATCGACAGAGTGGAGCCGAAAAAGTTGTCTTGATGAGTAAGTCTAAACCAATGTTATCGTCAGAGTAGAGCAGAAATAGTTGTCTTGATGAGTAAGTCTAAACCAATGTTATCGACAAAGTAGGACAGAAATAGTTGTCTTCATGAGTAAGTCTAAACCAAAGTTAGCCGGAACTCTGACAAATTCTTTATATAAGTTTAAAAAAATTATTTTCATAAACAAAATATGTAAAAATAAAGTTCAAAGTTAAGGGTTTAATTATAATTTCCCGATAATTATTTATTGTAAGCTTTAAATACTTAGCGTAGGTCAATTCCATTAATTAGGGGATGTAATTCCGGACATGAAGGAAGCGTGTCGGTATAAAGACCGACTACATTAATTTATGTTCCTTATCATTAAAATAAGTGATCTCGACGAATAATTGAAGGGCCGTAATCCATATGGGGTTATAACTCTAAAACATCATCTGTTAACCACACACGGAATGCGGAACCTCAATTATGATAGTTAAAATTCAGAAATAGTTTATAGTTAACAATTTCTGGATTTTGTTTTATGTTCATCATGATGGGGAGGTTTTATCATCCACTGTTATAAATGACCACAGGCATGTCGTGCGGGAATTCGAAACAATAAAACCAGAAAGCAACAGCGATTAGAATTTCTATTCCCCACATGGAAAGTGTTGAAGGATAAGTTTGTGGAATGACTCCCTGGAAATTTTGAACAACACTCCAGCTATAGATCCATCTTTCCCCTTAACAATCGTTAGGGTATGAGTCCTAAGGATGTTCCAAAGAAAACCTATCTCTATAAACCCACTGGAAGTCTTTTAATTGATGAAATAATTAAAGAATCAGTAGAGTCCCCCTACTTGATATTAACACTCGTTAGCGAATGAGTCCTAAGGATGTTTCAAAGAAAACCTATCTCCATAAACCCACTGGAAGTCTAATAATTGATGAAATAATTTAAGAATCAGTGGGGTCCTCCTACTTGACATTCATCAAATAAATTAAGAGATCAATGTTTAGGAGTCCTAAGGATATTCCAAAGAAAAATCTCCATAAACCCACTGGAAGTCTTCCAAATGATGACATAATTAAGGGATCAGTGGATTCCCCCTACTTGAACCTCGACAGTGAATAAAAACAAAAAGGATCCCTCCGAAACAATAAAGTGTTTAATTAAAATAAACCCTTTTGACATAAACGAAGAGTGACATGTTCATAAAGCACCTCAATTATCTCCATACTGAAAATCTTCTTGTGTGGGAATGTTAAAACCCCATTACCTTACTTGATGATTACAAGCCTCATATAAGAAGTTTCTAAGAATTTAGTCTTTTAGCTCTGGTATTAAAAGCTGGTTCTGATCTCTTCAACGATAATTTAATCGTCGAATCACAAGTCTCAGTTCGTGATAAGAACCCATAAACAAGCATGCACTCTATGAGTGCATCATTGAGAATTCTTCCTTTTGCTTATGTGTTCGCCTTAAACACGATTCTCAACATAAAAATTTTTATTTACATTTGTTTTATTTACCATATAGGAGAAGGACGATTGCAAGGCCTGGGTCGATCTGTACTGTCGACAATGACCTTGATTAGTCACTATGACTTCTTACTTGAGAATTACCATGATACTGTGTGTATAAAATTTCAAACCCCATAAAACGGAGTTTTATTTCAAACATATTATGAGGTCTCAAGAGTTGTATCGTTACTCAACTACCCACGCACTCACTCGGACTAAAGAAGATTATAATTAATCACTCAAAACACCTACGAAATTATCATGCCAACTTTATTGTCGACCTTTTCTTTTCTCCTGACGTTGCAAAACTTTTTTTCTTGTGTAATAATTACTTAATTTTGTCTTTTCGAAATCATTTTATATCTTCTGTGGTAAGAAAACGAGCACTTATAAAATCATTTTTCCGGAGGAGGATTATTTTAGTTTTTCTGCTGTTTTCAGAGAGTATGAAGTAAAATCGGCAAATTTCGAATTTTTATTACCGACTGACGGTAAAACAGAAAGTTACCGACCTATCTGTTTTACCGTCTGTCGGTAAAACAGACTTTATTTTTTAATAGCCGCGGACAAAAAATAGTAATTAAATACCAAACCCGAAGCGTCATTGCAATTCAAAACAAAAACCCAGTTTATGAATAGAAAAAATTAGCCACAGATAAAAAATTGTAATTAAATCCCAAAACTTTGTTACAAATATTTTCCGGATAAAAAATACAAACACCCTTTGTGTAATACAATAACAGAAGGTCGAACCCAGATAGCTCAATTATAATTAACACTCATTGTGGCCGACATAACCTGTAATTGCAAACTAAATGGCTTAATCTCGTTGGTAGTAACAAGGCCATTTTGATGAACCGCAATGTCGACCGATGATGACGATGTTGTTTTATATTTCTATATATTTTAAAACTTGTTTTTGAAAAAAAGATATGTTGCAAATAAGTTAACAGCTTTTTTGATACACCCGGTCTTTTTTTGCGATACAGTCATGTCATGGTGAATTATGCTTTTAATGAGCGTTCCGTTACAGAGCCGTTACATTTTCATAAGCATACGTATACACATAGAGTCTAGGAAGCAATTTCGTAGAGAAGGCCGTCAAGTATATACAGAATTACGAATAAATTAGTCGTTATAGTTTTTCATATAACGTTACATTGCATCTCTATATCAAGTTACCGTAACCTAGAAAAGTGCTTCTTCATTAATGGACGTCATTAAATTTTAATTATATAAATCCAGAAATTCAATATTCATTACATTATTTTCTCATTCAGGATGTGTGTAATAAAAATCGATCTTATTTTGCAAAATAGCTCCTTGGTTGTGTTTAATATTCCCTTACCTAGGAACTTATAAGGTAGTGATAATAATTAGAAATATCAGAAGAAAATCTTGATGTTTGAATAATAAATTACTGGAGATACCCAAGGCGACTGACCCTTACGACCAAAGATCACAGATCCCTTGCCCAGACTCGGATTTTACTTCGGGATTTTTGCTGCAAATTTTTTTTAGGTGATTTTCGACAGGAAATAGTTCGTATGAAGTGAATCATCATGTTTTCATGAGTGGTCTTTTAGAAATGCTGAAGGACAATCCGACCACTCGTTTCGTAAATTAATTCCTACACGTTACACAATTGAGGGGAAATTCCCATACGTGACTAAATTTACAACCGGGGTATACGTGATATTATTACCATTATCAAAATCCAGAATTTGGATATATGCTGCTACCGCGTATAAGGATTTTATGGGTCAGTGAATATTTGGAAATTAATTACAGGGAAAAGGATTAGTTTTAAAAAATGATGTGTGCGAATTGGAAACCGGCCCTGAAAGTTCAAGTCAAAGAAGACTCTTAGCTTGAAGGGAGCCTGTTCTCCGAAGATATAACGCCATAACTCTCCGGAGAGACCGGTCCCCGCCATTTCTTCTCCGCTAAAGTATACAACGTCCTGCTTGCACTCATCCGATCAAGATGAAGCGTCTCGCTTTGTTCGCTAACCTGAAGGGACAATGCTGGCGCCGAGACCAGGAGACGATCCCCCTGGCTCCATTCCAGGGTCACTGCACACTTGCCCTCCGAAATGCGAACAAAAAATATCCCGTAATCAAAAATTCATCTTAATATATAAATCTGATGGTGGTTTTTTATTTAGGTCTCTCCTTTTATTGAGAGGGTAAATTAATATGTTTAATTAATGATGAAGATAAATGATCCTGCCACTGATCGTAGTGCAACTGCATAGCAAACGATCTAAGAAAGAAGCAGTCGGGCAAAGAAGACGCATTTTTGCCCCCAACAAGTGAGTCTTTTATTTTCTTTTGATGAATTGCGTGTTTGGGCGCGTTTAATGACGTGAAGCCCGTCACGTAAGCGAGTCTCGCGGTTGAAAAGCATTGAAAAGAAAAAATGACGATAGGCCATGTCTCGAGAGAGAGAGAGAGAGAGCAAAAATTCGTTACTAATTGCCTGTACCTGCTCGGAAAGGTTCGAGAGCCTCGAGAGTAATTATCTTGCGGGTAACTCAACAATCGCGAGAGAGTCTATAGCAAGGTCGCGTGTACTCGAGAAGGTAACCGCGGTTGGAATTCGCTTTCGCTGATAATATCCTAGAATCCCGCGACCTTCCTCTTATTTCAATAAATCGATAACTATCCAATTTTCTGGTAGCCACACACAATTTTTTTTACCCCTCATCTCCTTTCCGAAGAAAAACACTCGATCCAACATTGAATTACAATCCCGATCGCTTGGGATTAATTCAGAGCAATAAAAACCATGATAATTTATGCGGAATGGAGAGTCGTAATTAATGCAGGAACATGACAATCGGCACATAAACCAAGAAAGGAAAGGGAGAGGAGGAAAAAAGTTCCTTTCCAAATAGGGATTCACGATCGGAATGAAAAGAGAAAAGGAGAATGTGGATTAGGACAAAATAGTAAACGAAACATTGGATTACTTAATTAATTTCTTTATTTGCCTAATTATTTTTTCTGAAACAAACCATATTTATGGAAGGACCCTTTGAGACAATATAAGATTCTGGACTGTATTTTAGGGGAGCAGTTGGGATTTTCTAAAAAATTGCATTTGACTACTTTCGATGTGCTTAAAAAGGACGCGATCATAATTTTAAGTCACCACTTTAATGAGTCTTGAATTTTAAATATTTTATATGATTTCGTCTAGAATCACTGTCTCCAGAGTAACAACAAGTACAAGTGGTTTAACTACACCAGTTCGAGTATTAACGACCAAATGGAGCCGCTCATCTCGACTAAAATATCTCGAGTAATATCTTCCTAGTAATAACTAACTACAACTTCACCTATAGGTCCGAGGAAGTCCAATTACGTCGTAAAATCAGTTCCTGACTCCATTACCCCATCAACAATAAGCAAACCACTAACATTGGTCCAGCGCTATTTCGATGAAATCCGTCCAGGAATATGTGAATGCAAATTTTCAAAATACACCCCAGGTAGAAATTAAATATAGTAAACGATATAGAGGGAAAAGAATTCCTCAGCGAAAATAACATACTCGAGAAAATAGAGAAGATAGATGAAAAGAAAAATTCAAGTTACGAAACTATTTACTGAAAACTGAAATTCCCTCTTTTTTAATATTCTCTTTTGAGAATTAGAATTAGAAAATTGAATTCTGATTGTGAGAGACGTGAAGGATGGAAAATCGATTTCGAATCGAATTACAAATCACAGATCGAGTAACTTTGGAGTTATAGAAGTCGAGTGGCGCGTAATGGGTGTATATGGCGGCTTTACGTACAAGGCCAGACCAAGGACAGTCTACTCGGCACTCGGCCGTTAGAAGTAGACTTTAGAGCGTTAGTAAACGCAGTAAACGAGGCGTTCGTTATATTTTAAACGATTCGCTAACAGCTGCAGGCTCGTAACACGATTTATCGTTTCATTTGCATACGAGAATCTTCCTCTTGTTTCAACAAATTTTGACTTTACATTCCAGTAGTGGCAATTGTCGAAATCCTGAACGCAAGCTCCGACTCCCAAAGGTGAAGCTCCCTCAGTGATAACGAAAATGTAAAAATAATTCCTTCTTGAGTACATCTGCTTTTCCCCCTTGCGTCACGATAATTTTCTGAAATGCCACCATCCAATATGGATTTTCAATTAGCAGAGGGAAAAAAAACAAAAAAAATCTTTGCGCAATAGAGAATGAGTCAGGTTACCGTTTTAGGCGACCAAATTCCGGATCGGACCTTCTTTGGCGATATCAAGGTGTCGAGCAAAAAATCCTTTCCCAAGTGCGCATCTGCGAGGGAGAAAGTTTGCAATTTCAAAAGTGTTATGAAATCGACGTCATATGTGTCAGCCTCGAACTTTCCATATGAAGGGAGCAGAAAAAAGATTAATGGTCAAATACGAAAGGGAACTAGTGGAAAAAATGCAAAAAGTCAAGGAATTAAAAAGAAACGGTTAAAGAAGATAATGAACAAGGAGTAAATAATAGACATTTAGTTAGCAACTCGTGAGGGGGAATGAAACATGCTAGGGCAATTTTCTGATAATTCATTTATGAGCCTTTCTTCTTCTTCCATATGTTGATTGGGTATAATTCATTTCCCTGGCACACGTAGCCTTGTACACGTGCGTAAGTGGCTTAAAGAACACGTAAGAGAGCAAATACATAACCAACTTTTACTTTTATGAGATCCGGGCGTGGGCAAAGCTCACGTCACTGACCATACAAGTTTTCAGCCCACTCACTTTACGAGAGTCCACAACGAGAGCTGTGGACCACTGTTCGATGAATTTTAAACACACTGACTCAACAAAACCAAAAGAAATTTAATCCCGGAAATTAAATCCCAACCAAAAAGGAACCTCCAAAAACAGGCAAAGAAATTGAAAATTAAAAATTCTAAAGCATTTATGTTCCATGGGGAAAAAATTGCGAACAAGTATCAGAGGATCTCGTTTGCTTTTTAGAATTTATGAAGCCAGTTGCGTAATAATATTTATCAGCGAGATAAGTTTGTAATAATTCAGATGCTTGCAGCAGCTACTCGGCTAAATCCCCATATGGAAATGAATAATTCATTCACATTTCATGTCACCCATGTACACACACCGACAGCTACATAAACTCTGTTATCTGCTAACTATTCTCAATCCTAATGATTCATTTATAATAAATGCATCCTCCCGTGCAACGAGCCACATTACTGCTAAATCCTATTAAACTTAATCTTCATACTCTAAATTATACGACGAGATAATTCCATATCTGTAATCTGTTGAAAATGTTTCCTATGACTTTGCGGAAGACATTGGCGAGAGGAAATGTTATACAATTAAAATAGGCAACCAAAAGTGGAATTAAAAATAGAATTCAGTTATTAAAAATAAGAACCAAAGACCAAGTTTTAATCATTCGCTAAACAAATTAGTTAAACATGAGAATTTAAAACAAATCCCACCGCTGCCACCATTTTTTTTAAAATAAGATCTTTGACTAATAAATTAAATATCCAATTTATCATTGACAGAAAAGAACTTAAAAATTGCAGAGAAGATAATAATGTCTGTATGCTCTTCACTTTTTTACATTAAGTTAACGGAAGTGGAGAGCAGCTTGCCGGCGAAAATGAAATTTGCACTTCCTGCTAAGCTCGAGGCTCTAATAAGCTAACTGTACCCAACTTCCAGTGCGTAGGCTTGAATTTTCTTCTAATGATAATTACAGTATGAATTGTTCCGGATTTTCAGAAGATCAGGGAAAACAAATTTAGAATCAGATGAAAAATCTGATCAAATCTTTCCCTCAAGTATTAGGATTGAATTCGATTAGTATTCGCTTAGATGACGAAGCCCCTCGACAGTCTGACACAAAGAAGCATTCACAATCAAAGATAATTGGAGTGTATCTTCTTTGTGGAAAATATTTTTCAGTGATCGAATCTCGGTCCCTAGGACGTAAGTAGACTTCTTCTCGATTCGCCTCGGCAGAAAGGGAGAGAGAGAGAGAGAGAGAGTGTAACTAAACCATTCCTCGCTAATCGTAGCCCGCGCGTGAGAGAATTCGTTCCAAGAAGCGGGCTTTTAGCTGGCAATAATCTGCCCTAAGAACCGTTCATCTTTCGCCGGTAATAGCACCCTTTGCTTTTACTCATGCAGCGCCTTCGTGAACATGGCTTTCGGCGAAGATTTCACATTTCAAGAATTAATGCCATCATCCCCCAATTTCTCCCTTTGGTTTCAAAACAGAAAAAAAAAGATTATAATTGCTAATCAGTTTGATGTTTTCAGATCAGATCTCTCTTTATCGCTCCAATTACTTTTTTTCCCAAAAAGAAAATAAATGTTGTTAAAAAACCGAGAATATCAGGAAGGAGGCTTTAATTGGATACCATGAGAGAGATTAAACGATACATCTGATCCGTTCAAGTAGCAGAAAAAGAAGATTCGTTCGCTCTTCGCTACCTGAGTTTCTTTGGTTCTTGCTTTTAATCGGAACGAACTGCAGACATAAAAAATAGGAAAGAGTTACGAAGTAACTTGGGTCAAGTAAGTAACTTGTGCCAAGTAAGTAACTTGATAATTTGTCTGAAATTACGTATATCTGCATTGTTGTCAGCTCTTGACAAATAACTCTAAAGGTTTTGCAGTTGTATAGCAGCAGAGTCACATCGTGGAGAATATGTGTAAATAACAATCCTCGAAGGTAAAACTGCCCACGGCATTTGAAACGCCCACCGTGACCTCAGGATCGCCCATACAGCGAGGCCAAAGACTCTGCTGGTACTTCGGCGTGACCTCGCATTACGTCTAAAGTCGCGGAACAATTCGTATCCTCGAGAGAAGGCAATTCGTATGCCTAAGGTAAATGTCCCTTTGCACATGACATAGGGGAGGTACTGCGGACGTTATTTATCACAACCACCTTTCCCAAGCCCCCTTTCATCATGATAAATTTATTCCATAAATTCGTAAATATCAATTACTACAATTACTACCAAGCAGAATTCCTTTCCCTTGAAGAATTTGGTCTGCTTTAATGTTTGGACCAAATGAAACTTTGGGTTTTGTTTGGTCCAAACATTAAGGTGGACCAAATTCATCAAAGGAATTCATCATTAACCCAAACGTTAAGGTAACTTAAGTTATGGTTGTTTGAACAAATAACAATTTTTAGGAACAATTTCTAGTATTTCCTTAGGAATATAATTGATGTACTTATTTACCATATGTTTCTGACTATTTTACGCACAGCCTGGGTTTTCTCGCAAGCTTTTAAATCCTGTATTTATCTCCAGTGTTCCCTCTTCCTTATCCTACGGCTCCTTTATATTCTTCCTTGAGCCCCTAGCTCTCCATTACTCACACCTGCTGTGTGAGATAAATAAGCATCTATTCCCAACTTATGCGATAAATCGCAATTTTTCTCGAAAATTGTCATTACCATTACAATAAAGGTATCCTATTTCAATCCGATTCCACCTACTATACAGGTTCCCTTATGCTATTGCAGCTCAATTCCTCTCATATTTCATGCCTCCACTTCCTACATGTCCTTTGTATCCTTTCTTTTGCTCGTACTATTACTCAGCCTCTGGGTCGACAACAGGAAACGCATCTAAGTCCATCCCTTTGCCAATCTATCTTTCCAAAACAAAATTATCAATTTTAATTAGCAAATTAGTATCTTTGTTTTTGCGGATAGTATCTTCACATTCCTTATTAATCTGTTTACCATTGGGGTGTAATCATTAGTTAATGATTCCATAAACAGGTTTATCGTGTAATGGCTATTAACAATGTTTTGAGTGTAGAAAAGGGATTAGCATGTAAAGGAGTATGGACGACGAATGTTCTGGGTATGTCTGCGAAGTGTAAAGTCGTGTTTTCATCAAGAAGCTGAAGATGTTAAAGATGCGGAATAACAAGTATAGCGGGGACGTTGGAAACTTGTAACTAAATATAAAAGTTGCAGCTTAAGGAGATGTTCAAGATCAGGTTTTCGAAGGCAGGAATGGAAATTGCGAACATTTAATTAAAAGGAATATAAAGCAGACTTTGAAAACATTCCTCGACAATGGAGAGACAATAACAAGAAATGAATCTCTTAATGTCATGAATAATGAATAATGGAAAGGGACTAACGGTAAAGGAACAATGGCAATTATTATCCGAACTTGACAATTTTGATCGAAAGGTATGATCGTATTTCTGGTGTTCGGACATTAAGGAAATAATTCAGTCTTTACCGAAAATTATCTCCAGCTTATCGGGAATCATCAAAAATCTGTCGATTAGAAACTGGAGTCATGTCCGTTAAGGACGAACGACTCTAAATGTCCTCCGGAGATACTTGCGACTATAAGTCAAGTTTATAAGTCCGGTCACATAACGGTCCAGTTATATGGAAGCAAAGCACTCTGCATCACAACACGTAGTTAATTTCAACACATAATACTATTCATTTTCACACACTCGGGCATGTATTCACACCATACTCCTATCTTCACATCGACGTATTTACAGCACCCCAATGGGTGATTACTGTATAGGGAATATGAGACTGCAAGTATCGGTGAAGATGGTTACATGGCGTTACGTTATTGCAGAGGCGGTATCACTTAGCATCTTATCTCCCTCATTCGCTCGTAATGGAGCTAACGGAGGCGCCAAGTGTGAGATAAGAATAAGGACTCAGATTCCCCCCAATGGATGTGCTTTCCAAGTTTTTTGATTAGAATCTCTTGTTAGGGACGCATCTCTCCCTAAAAATTGGGATATTGTCTGTGTCTTAGATCTCACTTCCTGATGGTGTGGGAGCTATTCTCACAATTCTAATCTTTCTTCTTGTTTCCATATCTTTTCCGTCACCCATTACAAGACTTTTTCCCATTCTTCAGTGCATTGCCCTCCTGATTCTTCAGGTCCGAATGAAATCAGTATTGCTCAAATTGGTTTCCCTTCTTTTTTTCTCCTATACTTTTTCGATTCTTCTCCTGAAATTTAATTTCCGTTCCTTTTCATGAGAGATATTAGATTTTTAGGTGAACAAGTTTTTGAAATATTGTTATTCAAAAAATTATCTTCTATTCATAAAATAACGTTAGGACTTTACCGATATCAAATGCGACAGATTAGAAAACAGTTATTTGCAAATCTGGTTTTTCCGTTGGAGGCATGGCTTCTATATTATCGCTGATAGATTTTTCTCCGCAACTATATATTGCAAAGTACCGCCGCCGCTGTCGAGCGAGAACGCTCCACTTCCTGGAGGCTATCCGCCTTGTAAATCTCTCAATTTCTCATTGTTTCATGAAGAGACGATTAGGATTTCTCGAACCTTGAGACACTATGGTGACGTGTAATACGTCTAGATTATTTATGTTGAACACGATCTCATTGCTGGATGATAGTATAAGCGGAGCTAGTCACGCCAAAGTGTGCACCAACGATTACCATATTGCTTTCACCACATCCAACCTCTCTCTCTCTGTGTTTGTTCAAACAACGAAAATTGTTTTTCCCCCAACATGAATCATTTAGATCGTAACGTCTAAACTAAACTCGCAACTTTGACAAATCTTTCAAACTTTGCAGAAATATCTCCCTCTCACTGTTCTTATACGTTTACAATTCAAATTCGATTCTTTTCTTTGCTGGTTTTTTCGCAAAAACGATTGAAAACGATTACAGGAATCTTCTACCGGCAATTACCGACATTGGTTTTTCTTAATTTTAACGAATTATAATCGATTCCTTTCTGGGTTTTTTCGTCAAAAAGTTGGAGTAGATTACAGGAATCTTCTACCGGCAGTTACCGGCATTAGATTTTCTTAATTTTGACGAATTATACTCGATTCTTTTCTGGTTTTTTCGTAAAACGGTTGGAGACTATTACAGGAATCTTTTACCGGCAATTATCGGTATTAGTTTTTCTTAATCTTAACGAATTGTAATCGATTTTTTTCTAGCTCTGTGGCAACTTAAGGCTGCGCAATAACTACCAGTAGGTAGTAAATATGCGCAGTAGAGACTAGATGGCTCTGGACATGCGCAGTAGCAACCAATAGACTGTAGACATGCGCAGTAACTACTAATAGGTAGCAGACATGCGCAGTAGCAACCAGTAGGTAGTAGACATGCGCAGTAACTACTAATAGGTAGCAGACATGCGCAGTAACTACCAATAGATAGCAGACATGCGCAGTAGCAACCAGTTGATAGTAGACATGCGCAGTAGCACCCAGTAGCTAGTATACATGCGCAGTAGCACCCAGTAGCTAGTAAACATGCGCAGTAAATCTGTCTGCCATTTATAATTGCGCACTAGACCTACATTTCCACCATTTACCCTCATCATTAAAAATACCTCCTATAAAACTGTCTTTTATCCCAGTTAGCTACTAAACAAACAAACTTATCATCTTTTTCAATTTTATACCTCACCTAGAATATAAAATTAAACATTTAATATTTCTCGTAATCATTTTTACCCTTTTTTATACATTTTGCTTAATTTTTTCTGTCTCCAAGACGACGACGACGACGACTTTCATCGAGCAATAAACCCGTATGATAAACTCCACTCGAGAATGCAAATGACCAAATGTGCAATGGAAATAGAAAATGAAAAAAAATATCAACTTACCAGTTCGGTGGGCATGGTGTTGCAGGATCTGAGAGGCAAGTTATAGGTAATGGGTACTGGTTGATTTCTGTACTCCTGTAGACAGGAGCTATTTTTAGACAACCCCCTGGGATAAACCAGACCATGAAAATCAGTATTACCCTCAGTTGATATGTGGACGATTATCGACTCGCTCGCACATTCGATTTGCACTGTGTTTGCTATTGCCACTGTCGCTGTAACAGAGAAAACAATTGGCTGTTAGTGTCACATTCATGGCGGATAAATTGTCATTTTAAAACTTTTACAATAGCCACGCTCATTCAATTGTTGGATAAAAGTAACAGAAAAGGGATTTTTTTCTTGCCTTATCAAATCCATAGGGGGGACATTGAAATTTATCCTTTAATTAAGTAATAATAAGTAAAAATGTTAATATTAATAATAAAGTAAATATAAATGAAGTTTAAAATACAATTTAAAATAATTAAAAATCTGAGTGGTAATAATTACTTTTCTTCGTAATCTTATTAAAACTAGTGTGTGTATTACGTTTCGTGCAATAAAATCATGAATTTCTCTTTTTACGCGAATAATTTTACGTTATTTTATTAATTCGTTACAGTTTATAAAACAGCAGTTGGGAGTGAAAATAATACACTCGTATTTAAAATGAAAAAAAAACAATCTCATTAATATTCATGTCTCTATATCTCTTAGGTATACCATATAAATAACGGACAATTAGTTTGCGTTACGTCACCTTCTCTTTTTCTATAAAAGAAATGATCTCACATTATTAGCATTTTTTACTTTTCACACCCAAAGCAAAAAAATATTTTTCTATCAGAATTTCTTAAAAATAAAAAACAGGCTATAATGATTAAAAAATAAGTATGAAATATTTAAAAACTTTTTCCGAATTCAATTTACTTGTTTAATATTAAAAAAAAAAAAAAAAAAAAAAACCTACAGTTTTTTTTATAAAATAATAAAAATGTTTCACTTTTGTGAACGAGGGAAGAATTATTGCATTCTATTGGCGTAAATAATTTATGGGAAATATTTCACACAGTAAAAGCAATAATACAGCGATGGATAATAATAATAAAGATTGGAATAAATCGAGTGGATCATAACTTTGTATAAACATATATTTGTGGTCGATTAAACTTCTGTTTTATTGGCAAAATAATTGTAAATCTATAATTAATTATATAAGAAATTATCAATAAAATTATTTTATTTATTATAATAAGTGAAAAGAAATTATTTGCTAATTATTTTTCCACTCAATGACTGGTAGTTAAAAATAATATCTCGTATATTCTTAACAATTTTTATTATTCATCTGTATCTTGATACTTTTGACTTCCAAATCACTTTCGCTCGTTATTTATGTTGTTTTACTCCTGGCAAAAAAAATTTTTACGACTCTTTTCTATTCGGTCGTGAACACAATGATTTTAATATTTTGTCTATAATAAAAATTCTCTAATTAATTTCGAACAGTGGAAACAAAATTACGAAATACGAATAAGAAAATATTTTCTGCAAAAATGTAAAGAATTAAAAATTTTTTTTTTTTAATATAAAAATTCGACCTAATTGAATCATAAAAATAGGATTATTAATATTAAGTGGACCAGATTTTTTCGTTGCAAAAGTGTAAAAAATTAAAACAAAATGTTCTTGAAAACTTTTTTTTTTTTTTTTTTTTTTTTTTAGAGTTAAAAAATATCAACATTAAGAAGAGAAAAATAGGATTATTTATTAATATTAAGTAAACCAGATTTTTTGTTGCATAAATACAAGAAACTAAAACAAACTTTTCTTAAATTTTTTTTTTTTAATTTTTAGAGTTGAAAACTATCAACTAAGAGGAGTGTTAAGTGAATTAAAAAATAAATACAAAGAAGGCATGAAAATGCCTCTTAAAATGTAAATGAGGGTTGGAGACAAAATTACACCTTGGTTCAAAGCCACTCCCACATTAAATGGTTGTGTCTTTGGAATGTAAGCAACCTTCACATTGGCATTGAAATTTTTTTATTTCTTCATTCAAAACCAAACTCATATTACTTTCTCTCTATTTAATGTCTCGTAATAATAGATCAGGCATTTTTGTATAAAAGTAATTTTCAAAAAAGAATGAAAAAAAATTTCAATAGCAGATAATTTTGTGTTATATGATGATGAATAGGAATGTTAAAGAGAATTTTTTTGCGATTCTTAGTTTGATCATCTTCTTTGGAAATCTTGAAACGTATACCGTTTTTCAAAGATGTTGCTCGTGATAACCTAGACTTGAGATTTTCTTGTTCGTTTGCGATCGAACAACAACGACAACAACAGCAACAACAACACTGGTGTGTCCGCTCCTAGAGAAATATTCCGTCGTGACTTGTTTCTTTCAAGTTCACGATTCTCTCATCATTGTCTCTCCTCAACCTTGATGACATTTTAATTGTCTTCATTTTTATTATCTGTCTTCTGCATTTATTATTATTTTTCTTCTTTCAATAATAATTATCAACTGGCAACAATTCGCGTAGGGATAACTTCTTACTTTTCTTAAATAAAATCAGCAATTTTAAAATTAATAGAAATTCAAAATTTAAAAAAAAAAATTTTTTTTTTTAAATTTTTTAAAACAAAAATTTTTTTTTAAATAAATTTTTAACAAAATGCAAAAAAAATTTTTTTAATTTAATTAAATAAATATTTATTTATAAAAGAAGTTGTTTTAATTAATATTTTCATTTTTTTACTGTTTCGCACATTACGATAAAAAAAAAATTTCCATAGATAATTGTAAATAGAAGCAGTAATAATTTTTCAAACAAGATCTAAGCAATAAAAGGAAATTAATTTCTTCTTTCTTCTCTAAATCAAATTTTATGTTTATCAGGTGTTTAGAAATATCTAATATACATTAAACTTTTCATATTTTTTCATAACGATTTTTACGTAATAATAATATACACAAATGTTAATTATTTCATTTGTAAATAATTGCTCGTAATTTAAAATTAAATATAGAATATAAAATTATTATTTATTTCACGCTAGAGAGTGAAATCATTTTAAATACGCAAGATTAATGACTTTGTTTTTTCCATTTCATTTTTTTTTTTAAATTACCATTTTTTTTTTTTTTTTATTGAAATGTATTTTTTTTAATTTATTTTTTTATTGAAATTTATTTTTTTTATTGAAATCCTTCTTTTATTACTATAATTGCATTTAGCTTTTTAAAGTTTCTACAATTTATTATTTATACTCTCGATGAGAAAAAAAAGGAGAGAAAAAAATGCTAATAAAAAAAAGAAGTTACTAACAATCAAGATTAGAATTTACATCCTCTTTAATCAATTTCTCAGGATTGTGTGTGATGCCGGTGACGACGCTTTATAATAATAATGATCGACGGAAGTGAGACTTGGCGCGTGTCGATTGTAAATCGCGCCAGTCAATGCAGCTGCAATTTATTTATACATAGATTTCTTTTGTGATGTTAATGAATCGTGGAAAAAGGGGATAAATTATCATTATTCGCGTATAAAAGAAATTTTTAATTATTTTACATTAATTGTAATTTAAGAAATTATTGCTGCCAGGGAAATAATATTAATTTATCATTACAAAATTTGAACTCTAAAAAATTAATTTATTATCAACTATTAATAATTAATTTATCAGTTGATTAATTTTTTAATTTATAAATGTTAATTATTTTGTATCAATTAATGTCATACGTTATTTATTTTTTTATATTAATTAATTAATTACTTAATTTGAAAATAAAAATTAATGTTCAATCGTCAAATGACAAATTTTTTTTTTTTTTTATTTTAATGCGAAACATTTTTAAAATTTGAAATTAATTAATTAATTTGTTATGTTACTTCATTAATTTCTTAATTTAAGAATAAAAATTAATGTTCAATCGTCTAATGACAATTTTTTTTTTTTTTTTTTTTTTTTTTTTTTATGCGAAACACTTTTAACATTCGAAAAAGAAAAATTTAATTGTTAGGATTTTCGGACGAAAAAAAGGATGACTAATTTTGTTTTTCAATCAGAAAAAGGAGAAGAGAAATGAAATCAAAATGTTTCACTCGGCGATGAGATTTACTTTTGTCAAAATACAATATATAATGAATCTTTGGTCATTCTAAAAAATAGATATTTAACGCCTATTTATTTTCAAGAGTCAACGACGAGTAGTAAAGCCTTCATTATAAAGACGTTATCCATGAGTCATTTCGATGAAAAGAAATATAAAAAGGATTCTACGGTCAAATACCTTTTTCGCTTCCGGTGGTTTTTCTTTTTATTTTTGTTCATTCGTCCTTCGTTATTGTAGTCGTCGTCGTCGTCGTCAAATGTCGTCATAGTCATTATTATCATCATCATTTTGTCGCGCACAATTGATACAGAAAGTGACAGTATACGAATATAATTAAAACTTGTAGAAAGTTATAATTTTTTAATATATAATTTTTTAAGTAAAAGCCTTATGCTAATGCAGTGTCTTTCTATCTAATAATTTTGATCTCGACTTTTATAATTAAAAAAAATTTAAATATAATTATTAGTTCAATTCAATTTTATCTCCAAAGCCTTGTTTTTCAGCGAGGCTCTAACAAACCCCATGGGGGCCGTTAGATTACGCGGCAATGATTACCATAACAAAATTATTTTTTTTTAAATTTTGATGCAGGTTCAGGACAGGTTGTAGGACAATTTTTAAATTTCCCACGTAAAATGAGGGATTGTATAGTAAAATATTTACAACTGACAGGATTTATTTGCATGGCAAGAATATTTTTGGGAGGGGAATGATAACGGTTTTCTGTAATCGCACGATTTTAATAGTCAGAGGACTATATATTGTATACAATACATGCAACGGGTTACGAAACCGCTTTGCTTTTGGCATGAAATGGATGTACGCGTGAGCATTGCAAATAAATATATATATATACGTATATATATACCAAGGGCAAAATTGAATGGCAAGCACATTCGAGGCGAGACTAATTCTTCTGAATCGCTTATACGAGAGCCAATTGCGTCGCTCCAACGGTAATTTATGACCAACTTCTTCCGGGGTTTATTAACCTGATGACTGAAAATTGTTCTTTATACATTTTCTCATTCATCAGTTTTATAAATAGGCCTCATTATTCGTAACGAGAAGATGGGAGAGAGAAAGAGAGAGAAAGAGAGAGGGTCTCAATATTCATAATTCAAATTGGCTTTTACGTAAGATTCATTGCAATTTATTAGCCTTTTCAATATAATTTGACATCTGATGAAGAAAATTATTTTCATCTCAATTCTAAATTTTACTTATCAGTATAGAACGTTCATTTATTTTTGAGCCTCATTGCATCCACCAGACAAGTTTATCTATTTTTTCGAAATCTTTCGGATAATCACAAGCTATATTAAAAAAAAAAAAAAAAAAAAAAAAAAAAAAAAAAAAAAAAAAAAAAAAAATGTAATGCTTTAAAAATTAAAAAAAAATTACAGACTTCGCACTCGATAACTAATTTTAAGAAAAATGATAAAAAGTAGATGTAAAATTTAAATAAAAAGTTGTAAAAAAGTAGCTATCTAAAAATTAAACTTGATGACTAAAAAAAATCGTTTTAGACACTTCACAAAACTGACAAAAATTCCATTCTATTTCTTATTTTCCCAACGTTTTCATAATTTTCCCAAAAAAAAAATATTTACTTCTTTCTTATGCTTTGCTAATAAATTGAATTCCTGCAACAAATTTTATTATTCATGAAAGAATTCTAAAAAAATTTTTAAATAATTTAATTCTTCAGAAGAATTTTATAAAAATTTCTAAATAATTGATTTCTTTCTACTAATTTTATGCAAATTCTAATTTAATTAATTGAATTCCTGAGAAATTTTTATTATTCATATGAAAATAATTGAATTCTTACGAAGATTTTTAGAAAAATTCTTATAAATAATTGAATTCTGTTTGGAAATTCTATGAAAATAGAAAATTTTAAAAATAATTAAATTTCACAACGAATTCTATTAAAATTTTTGACAATAATTGAATTCTTGCGAAAGATTTTATTAGAATTTTTTAAAATAATTAAATTTCCAAGAGGAAATTTATTACTTTTAAAAAAATAATTGAATTCTTGTGATGAATATTGTTATTTTTTTAAAATAATTGAATTTTGCAAAGAATTTTATTAAAATGCCTCAAAGTAATTAAATTTTCGGAAATAATTTTGTTATTTATCTTTAATAATTGAATTCTTTCAAAGAATTATTTAAGAGTAAATAGTTGAATTCTTGGGAAGAATTTTATTAAAATCTAAAAAAATAATTGAATTATTTCAAAAAAATTTCGTTAAAATTGTATTTAAAATAATTTTCTTTGTAACAAATTTTATTATAAAGTATTTGAAAACAATTAAATTCCTTTGAAAAATTCTAATATTTTTTGTAAATTATTGAATTCTTCGAAAGAATTTTAAGAAAACATTTTTTTAAATAATTGATTTTTTCGAGGAATTGAAGTTAAATTTTTAAGAATAATTACATTTTTTGAGCAATTCCTGTAAAAATGTTTTAAAAATAATTGAAATCCTACGATAAATTTTATTATTAATGAAAATAATTGAATAGTTGCTAAGAATTTTATTAAAATTTTCAAAAATAATTGATTTTCTGAGATAAATTTTACTATTCATGAAAATAATTGAATTATTTCGAAAAATTTTATTAAAATGTTTAAACAGAATTAAATTTTTGTGAAAAATTTCGTTATTTTTGAAAATAATTGAATTGATAAAAAGCATTTTATTATTTACGATAATAATTGAATTCTTACGAATGATTTGATGTGAATTTTTTTGTATTAATTGAATTTACAAGAAAAAATTTATTACTTTTAAAAATAATTGAATTCTTGCGTGATGAATATTGTTATTTTTTTGAAAATAATTGAATTTTGCAAAGAATTTTATTAAAATGCCTCAAAATAAGTGAATTTTCAGGAATAATTTTGTCATTTATCTGCAATAATTGAATTCTTTCGAAGAATTATTTATGTAAATAATTGAATTTTTGAGAAAAATTTGGTTATTTTTTAAAATAATTGAATTCTTTGTAAGAATTTTATAAACATTGTTTTAAATAATTAACTTTTTCGAAATATAATAAATATTATAAAAATTTTTTGTAAATAATTAAATTCTTATTCTTCGATGAGTTTTATTATGTATGAAAATAATTAGATTCTTGCTTAGAATTTTATCAAACATTTTGTTAAATAATTGAATTTCCAGACAAAATGTTATTATTACTGAAAGTAATTGAATTATTGTGAAGAATTGTATAAATTTTGTTAAATGATTGATTAATTTAATTTTTTTTGAAAATAAATTAATTGAATCCCTGTAGAAATTTTATTATTTATGATAATAATTGAATTTTGGATGAATTTTATCAATTTTTTAAAAAGAATTGAATTTTTATTACGAAATTTTATGAAAATTATATACAAGATATTGAAAATAATTGAATCGAAGCCTAAAATCAGTTTTTTCAGAATTGCAAAATTCAAAATGGCGGATTCATTTCGCAGAAAATCTTTTTTTAAAAAATGCAAAAATGAAGAAAAATATACAATTTTCATCAGTAATTAATTTCAACGCACTAAATAAAAAAGAATCAAGGACAAAAAATAAAATTAAATAGAATTAAATAATGAAATTGTTCTTTTTGAAATGATTGTTTCGATCTATTGTTTTACAATTGTCCATATAAGAAGAGGTCACAAATGAAGCAATTACAATCGTATTATCGTTATCAGATTTGAGGAGAGGAGAAAAGTTATTGCCTCGAGCAGCTTCTGCGGATCCATCTCTTACTCTCTCTATATTATATTGGTATAGGAGAGCCAATTAACGACACGCGAAATACCGCAAGGTGATCTCACAAGAGGCGCATCTCGAGCCAATCGGATTCAAGTTCATCAGAGGTCACAGTGGAAAATCCCTCGAACGAATCCCTTTTGCACGAGAATCGAGGGTCAATGGCCGAGGTCATCTTGACCCCTTGACTTCCGATCGAAATATTGAGAAAATAACGGCGCAATTACTGCGCTTTGCGCGGGAGAAATAGCGAAAAATCGTAAAAATCGTCGCTAATATTTTTCTAAGCAAGAAAAAATTTGAGAGAAAAATTTTTGTTCATTAGATTACACAAAGAAAACGTTTTTCTTAAATTCTTGTTTCTTTAACAATAGAGAGAGTTCAAAGGGAGCGACGTGACCTTAACTTTTTAATTTTTTAGTCGCACAATAATTAAGACACTTGGGGAAAAACATGCGAGAGAAGTAAAATGGACGCCATTTCACTAGGGGATTCCCCACCGATTTCGCAAATAATTATAAAGGTCGTTCTACAATTCTTCTTAATTTTCTAAATTTTTTAAAAATTTCTTTTCAAAAACATGGGCAACTTACAGTTAGAGAACTTCAAGACACAGAGGGTATAAAAATAATTTTTCTTTTCGTGAATAAATTATAATTGAATGTTCGGCCGTTAGATTCGAAAATAGCACATCAGAAAATAAATGTAGAGTGTGAGTTGAAGTCACCAAGAAGAGCAAAACTCAACGAGTTCAATGCAAGTAGAGACAAGGAGAGGACGCACAGTTATGCAAGTCGCTTCCGTGCCTGAGATTTCAATGCGTGGCTTGACGTCCACTCGTTGTTATGGTACGGTCACAGCTCGGCTGCCTGCCTGCCTGCCTGCAGGTCGTCATGGCAATACATAAGAGTAAGAGAGTCAGACAATTTAAATTATTCGTCTCCTCTCTCTTACTCTCGTGGCGGCTGCCTGCGCAGGCAGGCAGGCAGCCGAGGTGTGACCGTGCCATTACTCGACACGCCAACGCACTTGGAATACTTAAAGAAAAAAAAAAAAAAAAAAAAAATGCCAAGAGACACGACATAACTGCTCATCCATGCAATTGAGAAGCTTCCTCTCCCAACGATTTCTTATTTATCTCATTTACAAATCTTTTATTTCAATCATATAGTTATTTTAAGTACGTAGGAAATTTTTATTTTTGAAAAAAAACTTTTTAAAGCAGTTCTGCTTCAATTTGTTTTTCAAAAATAAAATGTAAATAAATGATATGTTTTACTCAGAGCCAACTAGACTTTATTTTGTTTCCAATAAATTTTATATTTTATTTATTTATTCAATTTTTAGCAATTTAAAAAAAAAATTTTTTAATTATATTTAAATATAATTTTATTCCATACTTAAAGTTTTATAAAAAATTAAAGTTTATAAAATATATTGGGTTTCATTTTAAAACAAATTTTTAATTAAGAACACTTTTTTACACTCAAAACGTTTCTACTTATTTAATTTTTAACAATTTAAAAATTTCTTTTTTTTATTTACTTCATTTTTTTATATAAAATTTTATTCGACACAAATTAATGTTTTATTAAAAATTAAAGTTTATAAACTATTTGCAATTTCATTTTAAAACAAATTTTCAATTAAAAACACTTTTTTACACTCAAAACTTTTGTTTTAGAAAAGTAGCAAAATTTAAAATAAAAAGTAAAAAATAATTATAAAATAAAAAATAAAAAAATTTAATTAATTAGTAAAATTTATAGATAGAATAAATTTTATTTAATTTCTTTAAAAAATCTCCTTTTTCGTTCGTTTTAATACTTTTTGTATTATATAGTAGGCAAAATAGGCAATTTACGATTTAGTGCGAGTATTGAGTAATCTTTTTATATTCTGATGAGGTAACCATATGCGAAATTGATGTTAATTTACACTGACCATCATCGAAAAAGAATTCAGAGAGAGAGATTGATGTGCGAGATTAGAAATGTAATCGAAACAAAAGAGGGAGATTTTAAATTTAGATTAGTGTTCTATATAGGCACTTCGAATGGCCTTAATGAAGAAATCTCATTGTCCAAATTCTCCTTTGCAGAACAATTTCATTGCAAAAAGGGTTTTTTTTTCAATTTATTTGGCTATAAATAATTTTATTTCGTAATCGACTGTTAATTCCAAAATGAGGCTATTTTTCTGACCCAAGGCTTTGTATTTTTTTTTTTTTTTTTTTTTTTTAATAGCTTCAGGTAAATGTTTACTTTAAGCTTCTTAAGCGTCTTTTAACATTTATAAATTTTCAGTTCTTTCAAAAGCTCTAACTTTTATTTCTTCAATTTTAATAAATTTAATAAATATTTTATAAATTTTATGAAAATTTTATAAATTTTAAAATGTTTTATAAATTTTAAAAAGTTTTATAAATTTATAAGTGTTATAAATTTAATAAAGTTTTATAAACTTAAAAAAGTTTCATAATATTCAAAACGTTTCAAAATTTTAAAAAGATTCATAACTTTTAAAAAAATTAAATAGAAAAAATGCTCGAAATTTAAACGAAATGGTGTAAAAATAAAAATTCGAAAAAATATTCAATTCTTAAAAGGCGGACTTTTCAACTCTTGACATTGATCAGCAAAAAATAAATAACTATTATTATTAGCATTTCTCGTTTCTCGAAAAAATATTTTCAAGTCTACTGTATAAATAAATTAAAAAAAAATAAATAAATAAATACAAGAAAAATAATCTCTTTTTAGCGATATATTGAGCGATAAATTTAGAAATCATTAGCAATCAATATAAATAACAAGAGAGTGTCGTCTCTCTCATTGCCTTATTATTTTCTTGTTTATTAAAAAACAAAATCGCATGTGAGAAAAAAATTATATACGAACACATATAAGAATTTCGATAGTCATGGTCGTAACGCTCATTAAATTTCAAAAGTCTTCTCGGTGCATCTTCGTCTCGTCCTTGTTTTTTTCTTCTTTTATTTTACTATATATTCTCTTTTTTTTTTCTTTTAAGAGAAGCCGAGCGCGACAAGCTACTTTTTCACGTACTTATAAGCAGATAAAATCCGTCAAGGTCATCGGTCCGAGGAGTTTATCTCGATTCCAGTGAAATCACTGTTTCTGCAATGTGCATTTCAGAAACTCGTTTATATATCTATATATATATACAAAACCACACAAAGGTTTCCCAATAATTCAACTTCAAAAAATTAAAAGAGAGACAAACAATGCAGAAAAACAAAAGAAATTTTCATGCTCGATGAAAATTTCATTTTCAAGGTTCTTTTAATCTAGATCTTTGCGACATTTCTTTTTTCTTCACTGTTATATTTCATAAATAATGCGGTCCAATTTAATAGTTGGTTGACAATTAACTATCATTAAAAATATTTCTATTAAAAAGAAAGAAAAATTAAAATAATAGAGGAATAATAAGTTATGTAATTTTTAATAATAATTTTTTAAATGAAATTTTAATATTATTAATTATTATTTTAATACTTAATATTTGTTATTTGTTTTGGAACCATTTTTTAAATTATTTTATAATAAAAGGCCTAACTTTCGGTTTTAGGCCTTTTATTACAAAATTATTATTAATAATAATATTTGCTACTTATTAATACCGTTATTTAAATTATTATGTAATAAAGACCTTCTGACGGTTTTTAGGCCTTTTATTACAAAGTTAATAATAATAATAAAAATAATAATAAAAATATTAATAATAACAATAACAATAATAGAAATTTTTTATAATAACTATAAAAAGAATAAAAGAGTAATAATAATAAAAATGAAGTTAAGCCATAATGACCTGAACCCCCACTGAGACCCTTTATACCTAAAGTGAGAACTACTGTCCAACAAAAGATTAGAAACCTGTCAAAACACTTTTCAAGTTTTCGAAAAATCACTTAGACCCTAAATGGACCCTACCTTTGTCATTTATTAGCTATACGTAAATATTTGGAATAAACGATCTTAACCTTTATTGTTAGCCGACCAGTGACTGTCATTTTATAAAATATTATCAAGAGCAAAATATTTAAAAAACCGAATTTAATGAATTTTCTTCATCAATATAATTTCTTTAGTAAAAAAAATGAATTCTACATGTGGGGGAAAACCTAAGAGAAATAATAGTGAACGTCATCCCACTAGGGGATTCCCCACCGATTTTATAAATAATTTTAAAAAGTTGTTCTACAATTTTTCTTTTAAAGAACACACGAAAAATATTCGTCAAAATATAAATATTGTCAAAAAGCTCATATGGGATTCCCCACTGATTTTACAAATAATTTTAAAAGTTGTTCTACAATTTTTCTTTTAAAGAACACACGAAAAATATTCGTCAAAATATAAATATTGTCAAAAAGCGCATATGGGATTCCCCACCGATTTTATAAATAATTTAAAAAGTTATTCTACAATTTTTTTTTTTAAAGAACGCAAGAGGGTTGAATTTCTTAATTATTACCATTGTGGAATTGTCTAGGAAAGAATTTTTTTTTTCGCTGTCACGTGTTGGTGCACCTGTACGGAGTATGTGAATCGTAAAAATAAACCGAGGAGGGATGTATGTTGGACGTGAGGTGCGCCAAGTCAAGTGACCAGACTTCCGGTCTGTACTAAACGAACAGCAGTTTCCGTTACGAGAAGAGAAACCTCCGTGACAATATAATAATAAATTCAAAGTGTAATTCGTTGTCCTTAGTCCTTGAACGGAGATTGCTTACGTAATTATTATTGCAGAATGGGCATAGTCGATATAAAAATGTTAACGCTTTCCGGTATCCCCATCGAATCAATGTCAAAATTCCCCAGATCTATCCGATTGCAGGCATTACCTAGAGAGAAATTTTTTTCCTACAAGGAAAATTTCTTTTCTAACCTCAAAGTTTTGAGCTTATATTGTTCGTATGAACATTTGTTTGATTCATCCATTAGATCGCAGGTGGAAAATGTTATTACAATTTTTGTTATCTATAATTATAATTTGTTATGTGTTTGCGAACGCAACTGAGATAGAAAAAGACACAAATATATCGCTGTCCTTTTCTAACTCATTGCGTTCGTATACATCGTTCGCCTCTTGTGCTTCTTTCTTTATAACCGAATAAATAACAGAAACTAATTAATAAAAATTGATATTAACTAAACTGATTAAATTATTATTATTAAATTATTATTATCAAATTATAATGGTCAATACATTAAAATTAAGAAACGAAAATTCGTTTCGTTGAATACTTTTAAGTATTTAAAGACAAGAAAAATATTGAAATATTTCTGTATTACATGCGCCACACTCTATATTTATAATAAAAACAAGAGGTTATATAGCCATCAATCAAAAGTAATTCTTTTAGATATTGCGTCACGCGCGTGTAATTTTTCCAATGACATAACCTCAATTTAATTACTGGAATCATCGTAAGATTAAAGCGCAGATTCTATTTAGAACATAACCTCACATTTTGACATTGGAATTTTATTAAAATAATAATTATTACAGTTGTCTTGTCCCGTTGACTTTTGCTGGCATCCGGACGTTCAGGACTAGTTATTAAACTGTCAACCGTCTCTTATGTCTGTACAATCTTAGTCACCTACATACATATATTTTCTTAAAAAAATAAAATTTTCCAAATCTGCAATTATAGGAAACTGTAAATCTTTGATAGTTTTACCATTTTTACTAATTTGGCTATTTTTTTTACTGTCTTTACTGTATATTTGGTAATTTTTACTATTATTCAAATGAATCGGTTAGTTTCTAGAATTTTCAAGATGGCGGAATCGCGGAAAATTAAGGCCAGCGCACAATAGATTCGCTAATGTGATCCTGGGGATAGAAAGGGACACAAATGTATTTCTGTCTTTCTCTAACTTTAGGCTGAGTTTACAAATGGCATTTCGTTGAAGTTACAGGTAACTGCTTATATGCTTTCCCTTCCGAATTGTCAAATTACAATATCCCACATGACGCAGCGGAAAATTTCATAATACCCCGTAATATTTCTTACGCGATTAATTTAAACGAATAGTGTATAATTAAATTTTTTCTACAATGTATTTTTATTGAAACAATTATTATTACAGGCTCTGCGATAATAAGAGAATTTTTGCCGCATTTTATTGCGACTTCTGGAATCCGGAGGTTAGGGACTGGTTATTAAACTGTCGGAGTGACTCTTGTTGGTGAATAATTCCGAGTTCTAGATTGTCTAGATTCTAGAATGTAAAAGTGTGTGTACGCGAGAGGCGTCCACCTCCTGAAACGAGATTACGGTTCCAGTTACATAAGGTGGAACGTGAGTTGAACGCCAATCGGAGAAGGTCTGTCGCGTAGTCTCCGGGGGTAAACATCCCGAGATCAAGGATCTCAGATTCACGCTTTCTGATAAAAGGCAAACAGCATACACACACACAGACAACAAAAAATAAGAGTTAGGGGGGAAAAAATTGTAAATTTACACTTTTCGAAAGTTTATTCTTCAACCGTATGAGCAAACATTGTTTTTCTATATTTTTTTATCCAACGGAGATAAAAATGGGTTCGAGTTCCTTTTTTCCCAAGGGCAAAAAAGTATTGCATCCATTTTGATTCGGTCGATCTGGACTTCCCCTATCGCTGTTTTAGTCCTACGGTCGTTCTACAATTCCAAGTTCGAATATTTAGTACTGGACTTCCCCTTTCGTTGTTTCAGACTTATGGTCGTTCTACAATTTCAAGTTATTATTAAAAGCCCACTCGGATTTGCAAAAAGAAAAATCACAGCAGGAAGTTGTGATGTTTAGATTTATGAAAGAAATTTTCTTCTTCAGTCAAAGGATAGAGATAAATTTACAGCAACGAAACAGTTACTAGGATTGGAGTACGTGTTACCGTAGTGATATCTTTATGGAATTTTGAATTGGCGGCGATCGTAAAATATTTCGAACACTCACGCAGTGTACTTTAGAATCTTTAGAATCTTTAGATGTAGAGAGAGGAGAAAAGAGGTGATTGGGGATAATCGTGATCGAGTTTTATGGTTAGAGACGCACTCTTAACTTGATGGGGGAAGCAACGTCAATTACTCTCTCGGATTACCGTAACTTGTAAGCAAGTTCGCACCGATTTGTAGAAACCGTTACGCCATCATAATTAAACTAAAGAATTTCTTTCTAGAAATACCAGTTTTTTTTCTGCCACCAATTCTTCCGGTCCATCGGGGCAAAAAAAATTTCTTCCCTTTATCCTCAATTTTGATTTCTTAGAGTTTGAAATCACTTTGATTTCAAGCAAAATGGAAAAAAAGAACTTCCACAGCATTTTAAGATCAAAATAACGGGAAAAAATTACAAGTTTTCCGGAAATGAGGTAATCGAAAAGGGAGACATTGTTACTCAACATATAGTATCATGTTTCGTGTCTTTAGTTGATTAGTTTTTCTGTTTGCGGTTCGGCGACCTTCAATTGGTGAAAAAGAGACGAAGACTTGCTTTCGAAACTCGACCTTCCCTAATTAAGGCTTGTCAGATTGTAATTAACGTGCGGCAATGTCTAAGTAACCATGAGTGCAAGACAAAGAGAGTTGTCGTGCTAATCATCTCCTTAGAAAAAACTGACAACAGCAAAAAGTCCACCAGACCCCGCACCTAATTAGATTTGAGAAAACGATCTTTTAATTCACTGAAAACATTCTTAATTACGTTGGAGAATTATTTACTGCATCTTTGCCATCCCTTCTTTCATTAAATACTATTAACTTTGACGCTCTGTTAATACAGGCAACTGCATATATGTTGTCCCTTTTGAAAACCGCGTCATTTCTACTATAATTTTAGTTCGTAGCTAAAATAAAATAAAGCTGCTTCTACAACAACTTTTTTTTATCGACATGAACAGGACGCACTGTTAAAACCATGCAAAATAGTTTTCACGTTCGTGTCGATAAAAAAATTTATTGTAGAAGCAGCTTAATGATAGAAATGCTACGGGAGGAAAGCATATATGCAGTTACTTGTATCTTGACCTTTTCGGACCCAAATGTTTCTGATTGGTCCGTAATATTTCCGGGAACGAATGTAAACATTCGGTACGAACCAACCTTGTTTGTTTTCCCACCTTGTCGACTTTTAAAGGTTAGAAAAGTTCCCGAAAGCAAAGCATGAGTTAGAAAAGGACAAAGAGATACAAGTTTCCTTTTCTATCGTAGTTCATGCACCGAAAACGATATTCTAAAGATTATTCTGCGTCAGCCTTAAAAAATACAGACAAAAAGTGAAAATGTCGTGGAAATGATAAATTTTTCCCCGAAATCAGCAAAAAACAAAGAGGGTGTTAAGTGCGTAATGAATAATAGATTAGAGGTGGATAAGGGAATAAAGAACACGAGTGAACTCAAGCAAGCGTGTCGAGCCAAGGCTATACAGAGTAGAAGCAACCAACCTGGAAAGCGGATCTCGCATTCGAACAAGAAAAAGTCAGTCGATGCCAATCCCGATAAAATACCCCCTTTGTCTCCATTTCTCGGGCAGTCGTACGTGGCGACGCAGTGCATATATGGCACTGGGAGCAATAACTAATCTGGATTTAATTAACACTTTTGGAAAATTAATACTCTTGTCGATACTCTTTGTTTGTTATTATTGTTTCGTATTGTAAACGTTAAAAGAAGGTTCTCCCAAAGTTTGTTTACAAAACAAGTCGTAAACAAGAACAAAAGATTTTTGTGGCCTTTTCGCTTTCATATTTGTCGTCTTAGTCACGAACTAACAAGATTGTGATAGAATTGCCCAGGGTTTTCCCAAAAAAGGGTAAATATCGGAAGGGGCAGCATATAAGCAGTTACCTGTAGCATAAGGCCGCGTCCACAATAGAATCTTTTTTAAGGCCCCTTAGTGATTAGTGTACAACATCCGAAATGCGAAATGCTTCTCATTGGCATAGAAAGCTTAGAAGCAGTTACCTGTAGCATAAGGCTGTGTCCACAATAAACTTTTTTAACTCCCCTTAATCATTAGTGTACAACATCCGAATTGCGAAATGCTTCTGATTGACCGGAAATATTACCGACCAATCAAAAAAGACCTGTTACAAATTCTGCTCCACGAGACCCAACCCTGCTCGATTCCAATTTCCAAGAATCCATAAAGAATAACCTCTAATTTCAAATATACCGCAATTCGTTGATTCTAACAAGGTAATTTTTTTTCTCTATCTCCACTTATTGAATCGACATTGCTTCCAGTTTTTTTACTACATATATACACAATTTCACTCTCTTATGATGACTGTAATTTTCTTTGCTATCATTTCGTTATGTACGCATGTACCGTTGCCATTTTCTTTTGCGCCATCATTATTGACGCACTTCTCAAGGAAGTGCACGAAGGATTCCCCGACAGATAAATTTGTTTTCCAAGTTTGTAGCGTTCACTTTGTTGTTGAAACGTAAAACATCGGTCAATCACATTCGTGAACTGTTTACTAGCGGTATAACAACGTCAGAATGAAAGACTTACTTAGATTTACCTGAGTCCTGAGGTGGAAGAAGAGAAAAAAAATATCAGTAGTAGTAGCGGTATATGTAACCGCCAAAACGATCTTTATACTTACGGAACTTAACGAGCCGTTCGAATGTAGCCCGGGGACAGAGGCGAATTACACGAACCTAGTGACGATATATCGGGTCTTAGTCTTAAAGAAAAAAGTCTGTACTTTTGTTTAGAAGTTTCCTTCTTTTGTATTTCTTTTTATCTCTATTCTTTTCTATTTTATTATTTTATTATTCGTTAATGAACGAGGTAGTGTGGATCAGCCATTACATATCAAGAGTAGAAGGAAATGAGAGAGAAAAGGATAGAAATATCGTTCGCCTTTTTCTAGAAAAGGACAAATGTATCTCTCCTTTTCTATTTCATTATTCGTTAACAAACGTAAACTAACGCGTCAGTGTGAACCGGCCTTTAAATATCTGATACGAGGAAATGAGAGAGAAAAGGATAGAAATACAGTTCGCCTTTTTCTAGAAAAGGACAAAAAGATATCTCTATCCTTTTCCCTCTTATCTAAAAAACAACACAATTTACAAGTTTCATTCTATTCACAACAGACTTAATGAAAACAATTCGATTTTACAATCAGATTATTATGATCGATAAGTATTCTTCCTATAAAACAAGGGGTATGAATGTACCCCAAGAATGTTATTCCCTCGATTGTAAAGCTGGGTATTTAAGAATCGATACCTTGTTGGAAATCAATTTAGTATCAGAAGGGGGAAATCTTTCATTGTTGAAAAGGTGGAGAAAGAGAGGTGAGGATGATAATGATGATGATGATGTTGATAAAGAAAAAGAGATTCAAGTGGTGAGTTCCGGTAGCAGAAAAAGATCGTTGGACGATTAGCACCTTGAAAATACCGTTCGATTTGATTCGCGGGAGTTGGCGCTGCATTCGACCGTTTCCAATAACGGTATTTCCAATATGGAGCCATTTAACGATTCCGCGCCGGGCCACGAACTATACTTTGCGTAAAGAGAGAGAGAAAATTGATTGCCGCTCAGTGTGTGACGTTTAGAATGCAACTATTATCTTATCTGCACTATCGTTAGTTCATGTTTACATGTTACATGCCAAGCACAGTACCGTAAAGTCGATCATGTGAAAAATTCCTTTTTTCATATTATAATTTTTTTTTATTAAAAGTTAACTGTCAAATCGCGTATAAAACTAATACGCGAATAGAATTAAAGCGAATTGAACTTATTAACTATAGTTAATAAGGGCATGCCTTAATAAGTTCTATTCGCGTAAATTGTGCATTGGCTGAATTGTAAAAAGGCCCAAAATCAGAAAGTAACCTCAAAATTAAAAATCGTTATTTTTACCTATGAGAGGGAAAAGGATAGAATTATCGTTCGTCTTTTTCTAGAAGAGAACGAAAGATACTTCCATCCTTTTCTCTCTCACACTTATGAAATTTAAATAAGTTAGAAAAAACGCAATATTCTTGAAATTTATTATTATTTAGTACTTTGTATATTGTAAACATAATTCAAAATAAATTATTATTCAAATGAACTGAATGAAATTTATATCAACGATAAAATCAGGATATACATGAAAGGATGAAGCGCGAATTATCATATATTTTAATATAAACTAGTAACCGTTTAAGTTAATGCTATCATCGTGAAAACCGGTTAAAATTTCTTTCTTTTTATAGTAAAAATTTTTCATTTAACAATAATAAAAAAAATAAATAAATAAAAATTCTAAAAGTGAGTAAATTTATTTGAATAGACTTTTAGATGTATTAGTGCAATGAAAGAGCGAACGAAGACTAATTTTCATAAATTACGTTCAAGTGTCGTCCAAGTAAATAAATCAGGAGGGAGATTTATGACTCTCATGAGGACGATTAAGATTAACCTCTCTCAGTTTTCGCGTATAGAGAATATAACGTTGAGGCGGACAAGAAAGAGAATAAAAATTTTGAAAACAGGAAATGAAAAGGTGAACGCAAATGATCGTGAGTTAATGATCCTTGGGGATCATTAAATAGCCTGTGCGATGTTTGTCTTGTAGCGGTTCCGTTAATCTAATTGATTCTGTGGAGTATGTTTGTTCTTTACATGCGGACCTCTCTTCTTGGTTTTCTTGTTTTTCCCCTCTCTTCATCCCTCTTTTTGTCTCTTGTCATTTTAAAAGGCAACAAGAAAGTGCGCCTTTTAAAAGTTTTCTTGAACTGTTCCGCCTTCCTGGATTCCCCTCATTTTTCATTCCTTTTAGTTTGAAATAAGTCTTGAAATTCCTGATGAAATGTTCACTTAGTAAAAAAAAAAAATAAAAAAAAAAATTGTAAAAAATATAAATTTTATATACTTTTTGGGACACGCGTAAGTTTTAGTGTGAAATGTCAAAAATCTAGAAAGAGTATCCTAATAGTAACGTATATCGTAAAAAAAAGCAGTGAATCGTTGGTCATGTTCGTACATTCTTCAGTGTTTAAGGCCCTTACCTAGACATTAAAATTCCATACCACTACTGTGTTTAAATTCCAAGTTCATTCTCATATACTTGACATTCTTTTATAATTCTTATTTCATTTTCCCAAAACAAGATTCAGTTATTAAACTTTAAAGACTATATTATGTGAAAGTCAGTCTGTCGTAAGGCCCAAAATGTCAAGATAATGAGGACCCAGTTTGAAGAGAATAATTTGAAACTCTCACTTTAAATAATTCTTACAGTATATGATGCAATTAATTGAAAATAGTGTTGACTGTACCCAGGAAGTAACATTTAAAAAGTAATTAAAAATCAAGGTTTTGACGAGTGTGAGAAAAAAAATTTTATTTTCCATATTATAAAATGTTCATTTTTCGTCATATTTCTTAAAACATCTCAAAATTTCTCTTTACTATTGTTGATTTTTTCTATATTTTACGGATTTTTCAATTGCAGTTCGGATTTAAGAACCGAACCGAATTTAAGATCAGAATTTAAGATTGAAAAAAAAATGAATATTTTATATAAAAAAATTAATAATTTCTCTATTTTTTAACATTAGGAGCTGAAATATTGACCGAATCCACTCTGGATGTATTTTTATAAGGAAAAATTACTTTGGTGACTTTAAAAAAAATGCAACTGAAGAAAAAATACACAAGGGTCTAAAGTATCTATTATAGACACTGTAGGATTAAAATTTACAAGAGTTTTGAATTTTTTTTCCCTTGTGTTGATCCTGACGAGAAAATTTAAAGAATTTTAACTTTTTTACATATGTAAAAAATAAAAATTATAACTCATTGACTTTCATTTTTTTCTGTGATCGAAAAAAAAAAATTCAGGTCTGTATTTGTAAGCAGTGATGCAATGGTCGTTTATAGCCAAATACTAAATTTTATAATATATATATATATTAGAAAAAGTAAAAAAAAGCCAACAAAAAGTGTATAGTTGATTTAAATAAACGTTGTTTGTCTAATTAGTTAACCTATGATTATAGATAATCAAGTTAATTCTTTTTTTTTTAGGTCCACTGGGTTCGAGTAAAATACAGTTGCATAACAATCACATTCCACTATATATAAGCGTCTGTCTATATTTAAACGTCTAACAAGATTTTTCCTAATATTTTTTCTATTATATAACTCATTAAGATGTTTTCTAATATGTCAACAAGTTTTTTTTTCGAAATCATCTTTTATGGAAATAAATGATGATTACGAAAAAAAAGAAGAAAAGCAAAAGTATTTTATTTCTCAAAATGCTGAATTCTTCATAATCTTGTATTATTTTTTGGGCAAAATTTTTTTAATTTTTATCTCTTCAAATGTAATGTAAAAAATTTTTATTTTGCAACTTTTGTAAAATTCAATTTATTATTAGATTTTTTTAATAAACATTTTAGATTCTTTTTAATTGAAATTTACGAAATTCGAAATATTTGAAATTTTAATTAATCTTATTTCCAGGAAATCAATTACCTTTAAAAAAAATTGAATTAAATTTTTTTTTAAAAATTAATTGTTTTTAGTTTTTAATAAAATTTTATTCAAAAGTTGCAATATCAAATTTGGCAAAGTTTTAATTTTATAAATCATTTCAAATAAAACTATAAAGTATAATGATTTTAATGAATAGATTTTCCGAAATTGAAATATTTTTAAATATTTAAATTTTCTTCTGTTGTATTTTATTGTATTGTATTTTTTGGTATTTTATTGCATTTTTAGAAATTTTATTGTATGTTATTGTATTTTTTGGTATTTTATTGTAATGTTTGGTATTTTATTGGATTTTATAGTTTTTTATTGTTTATTTAGTACCTATTTTTTATTGTTTTCCATTGTTTTGTAATTGTTTATTGCATTTTATGTTTTTTTATATTGTATTTTATTGTAATGTTTGGTTTTTTTATTGTATTTTATTGTTTTTTTTATTGTTTTCTTATTGTTTTTCATTGTATTTCATTGTATTTTATTGTTTTTTTAATAGTTTATTGTATTTTTTGTATTTTATTGTATTTAATTTTTATTTCTTCTTATTTTATTTCGGTATTTATATTTTATTGTACTTTATTGTTTTTTTTTGTATTTTATTGTAATTTTTATTATTCTATTGTATTCTTTTTAACTATTTTTTGGTATTTTATTGTAGTGTTTGGTATTTTATTGTTTTTTTTCATTTTTTTTATTGTTTTTTCAATTGTATTTTATTGTTTCTTTATTGTTTTTATTGCTTTTTATTTTTTTCTTATTGTTTTTCATTGTATTTCATTGTATTTTTTATATTTTATTGTACCTTATTGTATTTTTTGGTATTTTATTGTAATGTTTGGTATTTTATGGTTTTTTTTATTTTTTCATAGTTTTTTATTGTTTTTTTTTAATTGTATTTTATTGTATTTTATTGTTTTGTATTGTATTTTATTGTTTCCTATTACTTCTTATTGTATTTTATTGTATATTCTAAAAAAATGTCAAAGATTTAAAATAACAAATCCCTATACAGCATTAAATAATAAGAAAAACTATCGGCATTATACGCGTGCATGACGTTTTCCTGACGTAAGAACGGAAATTGAATGAAAATGTATTCTTATAATATAATCTAATCCAGCATCAGTGAGCGGTGACTTAAAAATTTTTTTTTTCATAGTCATCCTTGACGATCAGACTTTATTGTTGTCTGTTAACCGTTCATTCTTTGAACAAATTACTGATCACATCAAGAAGTGGCTGATTTCTCTCTCTCCGCGTCAAACATTAAGATTAAGAGTCACGCCTTCCTTCCTTTTTCTTCGACTCAATTTCAAAATATCTATACCAAGAGAGGATTAAGAAAAAAAAAAAGATATTCTATTCACAAGAATACATACAATTTAGTTTTCATCCTTTTAATTACCAGTAAACTTGTATTGCATTCAAGATTAATCTCCGTATTCATTGAATTGAATAATAGTCTATAGAAAACAATCAGAATTTTTTCTTTTAACATTTTCATTTATGTTTGTAAAACTCTTTTTTATATTATACAAACAAAATATATGTTATAATATGTATTTATTTTTTTATTCACTTTTTTTTTATTTATTTGTCTTGCTAACATTTTCAGTTATTAGAAAAAAAATAAAAAATAATTAATGGAAATGAAAATGAAATTAAAAAAAAATAAAATAAAAGCAAAATAAAAATAAGAATAAGAATAAAATAGAAAAATAAAATAAAAACAAAATAAAAATAAGAATAAAATAGAAAAATAAAATTATAAAAATAAATATAAAGTTTTTTTTTTAATTGTTGCAAAAAAAATAATGTGACAATAATGTTAAGAAATTTGCCTAAACAAAAGAGAAACGTGAAAAAAGCATGTTTAATGACTCTCATTTTTAGGGAAGTTTCATTTTTTTCAGCGAATTCCAAACATTCATGATTTTCCGCTCTAATTTTCACAAAGACTTTTCCAGTCTCCTTTCGCTTTATTATTTTTTAACGACTCGGTGTACCTTTAGACACTTTCAGACAATGTTAATGAACCATTGCCTTTTAATAAACACGGCAAATATAGTATTTTATTTAATAATTATTAAAGCCAATAATTTTTTTCTAAACAATTATTATTAATGAACACCTATTATAATTTTAATGAACAGCTATTAATTTTCTATAATGTCACAGTCAGTCACAGTTTAATAAAATTGTTTACATCTGTAAAATAATAATATTTCTTTATTAAATATAAATAATAAATCATGTTATATTATAAATAATAAATAAATATTAAAATAAAAAAGTTTAATATTCCAAATAATATTTATTTATTATCATTGTTATATTAATATTATAATAATAATAATAATTATTATTAATGTCACAAATGATTATTATTATTTTATAATAATTATTATTTTATTTTTAAATTTTCGGATATTTTTATAAAATATTAAAATTTTTTAATTTATGTTAGGTAAACAAATTTTCTCATGACCTTAAACTGGTTTTTAGTGACAATTTTGCCTCTTACAATAGTACGCATTGTTTGGGATAATAATTCAGCTCGGTTGCATGAAAAAAGCGATTAAACCTGTGTTTTCTAGGAAAAAAAAATAACCACCTGCTTTGACACCTGTTCTAACACTATAAGTGAAAAAAAATGACTTCTTAAAACATAAAAACGAAAAATAAAAAAATTTACAATGAAGATTTTTTATATTTACTTTTTTTATTCTAAAATTTTTATGTTTTTTATATTTTTTATATGTAAAATAAATCAGTTTTGTAATATAGTAAAAGTTACTTTATTCGTTTTGAATTTTGAATTATACCTATTATACAATTAAAATTTTTAAATATTCAGATTTTTAATTTCCTAAATGCGATTCACACAAAAATTAACTTTCAATTGTTCAAAATTATAAATAGAGAAATTAATAAAATTTAATAGAAATTATAAAACAATTGAGTCCCGTAAGGAATATCCGTAAGGCCCCCGAAAATTCTTTCTTTCCCACAAAACTAAAATTTTTTTTTAATATTTAACATTTAATGTGTATACAAATTCAAGTTATAATTAACATGATGATAATGACAATGATGATGAAGATGATTTTTTTTTCAAGGAATTACGATGAGATAAGGTCCAAAATATGTGAAATTTTCGTTATTATAATTTACATGATAATGAGAAACGAATATATTTTTCTTTTATAATATTGTGTTCCCCCCCTAACATATAACATAAGATAATTTCACTTTTTAAAATTAAAATACAAACTTTCCGTTTGTTTTTTCCAAGAGAATATCCTAGAATTACATAATGAAAAACGAGTGGATTGTTTGAGAGTGAATTTTTTTTTCCCAGTAATATTTGCATTTGATAAAAAGATTTCACACATTGAGAGCGTGTTTCTAAAGGTGCCCTTTTTTTCGAGACTGAAATGTAAATATTTTTTTTTTAGTATCCATAAGATATGTTTGTGGCTTATTAGTTTTGGAAAAAGAAAAGAAAAGTATTATATTGTATGTGTATGTATATAAATAATAAAAAAAATATATTTTCTATAGTTTTATTTTTTTTATATTTTATATAGTTTCTAGGGATCAAAAGCACGTGTGGGAGAGTAAAGTGTGAGACGAGCTCGCATGTGAAAAACACTTTCCTTTGAGAGGCAGTTTCTCTTGGTTTGAGAGGGACAACTGATGGCGTTTCACATCTCGTGACAACCACAAATTCTGACCTACGACAACTCTAAGCACAATATTTAAAATCAATTTCTATTTTTTGTAATATTATTTTTTCTTCTTCGCTAAAAATAAAAATTATTTTATATTGTTTATTTTATTTATTTACTAACTTTTTGTGTAATTAACTTTATTTTTCTACTTATATTTGTTTATATTACATTAAATATTTATTTTGTTTCGTTAAATATTTATAATATTTATGTTACTTCATTTGTGACGCACACTGAAGAAAGGTACCCAAGAAGCAAAAAATTTGAGGTTATGTTTGTAATTTCTGAAATGAAAAAAAAACAAAAGGAATCTACTCTCAATGTAAATCACTGATGTCCACGTCTTCATTATATAAAAAATAATCAATAAAAACTGTTTTTAGTTTTAAACAATTAAAAAAAAAATTTTAATTAAAGTAAAAATAGCACAAACATAACCTTAAAATACTTTATATTTGTATTTATTTATTTCTCAATTATTTATTTATATTAAAAAATGAAAATTACAAAATTAAATATAATTCAGAAATAAATAATATTAAATAAAATTCAGATTTAAAAAAAAAATGAGTCCGAATGTTTGTCGGAAACTTCCTGAATACTTTTTTTATTACTTACTTACAACAGTTTTAAAATTAGTAATTATTATCTAATATATTAAATTTTACTATACTATATTTTGTATTCCATTTTTAAAAATGAAAAGTTTATTATCTACTTTCAAAAACATGCTTGTATAGGATTTAGGGACCTCACAAAAAGTTTAAATCGTAAACGGAAATCTCAAGAGTCATAAAAAGTTTATATCTCTTCCTCTTCATCTCTAAAACGGATTTTTCACTTCATATATATATATTTAAAATAAATCTTCTCTAACACATACAAAATATTTTGATAAATTGAATTTTCTTTTCAATTTTCATCATTTTAATGATTTTTAGATAAAAATCTTATATTTTGATGCTTTATTTAATTTTTTTGACCGTTAGATGAAAAATTGAAATTATAACAAGGCCCCATTAAATTTTCGACATCTTCTATGCACTGAATATTATGCAATTTCTAAAAAATAACAATATAATAATAATATAATATTCTAAACTATTAAAAAAAATATCATATATAATTTCATAATAATATGTAACATATAATATACATAATATATTTTTGCAAATTTTAATAAAAATGAATTTACAAATACAATGTCAAATTAAATTTCCTTTTTATAAAAAAAAATGAAAAATTTATAAAAAAAACCCTACAATTTTTTTTTTCTTACATTAGTTCGTTTCCTGTACCCGAACCGTAGATTTCAATTCTCTTGACCGATTTTTTTTAATACGAGTATTTATTAGTACAATAAAAAAATATGAACTATATAATAGTTTTATAATAATTTCGTAACTCTACTTAAGGAAAAAAAATTCTAAAGTGAATTCCATTAACGAACATATTCAATAATTGGGCCTCATTTCCGTTTTTTCTTTATTTCCCTTTCGACCCCTTAATTTTTTTCCTCTTATTGCTGTAAAACGAAAGAATTGAAACGTTTCAATAATAAAAAGACAAAAAAAAAAAAACGTTAAAAACTAAAACAAAAAAAATTTTTTTTAAAATTGAAACGTTTCAGTAATAAAAAGACCGAAAAAAACCGAACGGGCAAAAAAAAAAACGTTAAAAACTAGACTCGAATATAAAAGTGTTTTCTTGAATTAATGGAATTAAAGTTTGGATTATTGTTATTGAGAGGAATTTTTTTTTTCGGTGAAAATGACTAGGAAAATGCCGGTAGCGATAGTAGGCAATCCTTGACTGGACACGCTAATCACAGTATGTATATAGACTTGAAGAGCGTGAGGGAGGTCCGAGTTCGTTGGACCTTCAAAGTTCGGTGACCTTGAGAGGAAAGAGACGATGAGGAAGAGACCAGACGAGTCAGAAAGAAATTAAAACGGAATTTGCGGTTACAGAATTGCACAGTTAATAGTTTTTTGTTACGAGTTTTTTTTTTCTCTCGAGCAAACATTTTAATATTATTTATAAAGTGAAACACATTTTAGCCAAAAATTTCAGTCGACAAAGTCGAAAATTGTAAATTAATCAGTCAGCGGACTCTATTTTTTTCTAAAATTAATTCCCAAAAAAAACTGATAGTAGAAAATAATTTTTTTTTTTGTTTTATTCTTTATTTTATATTTTTTTTTGGGCTATTTTTCCTGAAATCTACACTTGAAAATAAACATTTGTGCCAAATTTCAGTCGACTGGGTCAAAAATTGTAAAAGTTAATCAGTGGTCCGAGTGGATCCCCTATTTTTTTCTAAAAATCATTTTTAAAGAAACTAAATTCAAAACTTTTTTTTTCATTTTAATTTTATTTTTTAAAACTATTTTTCCTGAAATCGACAATTAAAAATACACATTTGTGCCAAATTTTAGTCGATAAGGTCCAAAATTGTAAAAGACAACGGTTTCGAAATTTTTAATTTTTATTACCATTAATTACAAATATTTCCCGCAGCATTTTATTATTCCTACTAAAATAATTAATTAATTGTTCATGAAAATTTTTTTAATGCACTTTTAAGGAAAAAATATTGTGGAATTTCGAAATAATTGTAGACTTTTGCATATATAATTATGTTAATGAAGTTAATGAAGTTAAGAACAAAACTACTTTTTCCTAACGACTCACTAGTCGCATTTGATTATTAAAAAATATTATCTACTTTTTCGTCTTGGTTTAATGGTCATACTATAGTAAAGTATATATATATGTATAGAAATTAACAGTCTTGCAAAAGTCGTTAGAAAAAAAACTGCAATTCACTTTGAAAGTGCTATATTTATGTGTACTTGCCAATCGCCTCAACTATTGGATATAATTGAATAAAATTTGTTTCTCTAAAGAATTTCTGCCCTAATAATAGAACAATTACTATTATTTGAAAATATTATATATTTCACGATATTTTTAAGTCCTTAATTTTTCCGTCTTTAGAAATAGTTACTTATCGTAAATTTTTTCAATTTTTTAAAGTCTAAAGAGTTTTTTTTATTTAAAACTTTGACTTTTTTTTTATTTTTTTTTACTCTAAAACATAATTTTTAATCTTTGAAGATTAAACTTTTTTAAAAATATAAAATTTACCTTCTTAAAAAAATTTTTCTTTTGGAACTCTTTTTAAACTTTGAAATAAAGGAAAAAGCCTCTTTTAAAGTGGACGAAAAGGTCATAAAAAAGAATCTTAAAACTACTGGAATTTTTTATTATTTTTTAAAGTGAAATTCAAAACAACCGATTTCCAAATTTAAATTTTAACTCGAATGATAAGAAAAATAGATTCATTGATGAAAATCCCAAGACCCTAATAATAACTGTTTCAAGATTTCTTCTACAGAATTATTCTACAGATAAAGATTTTTTTACTCAAAAATAATCTTAAATTTTGATAATTATTCAAAAATTTAGAAACAAGTTTCATTTTTCAATGTTTTTTTTTAAAAACGCACTAAAAAATTTTTTAAAACGCTTTGAAACTTTATTAAATTGTTGTCCTGCATGAGAGTAACAAGTTCATAAAATTTTAACTCGAAACCACTTTCTTATTTTATGGGAAGCATTATCAGCTTTCAATCTGGAAGTACATATATATTGCAAGAGAAGAGAAATAATGACATCTCAATTGGGTCGAAACTAAAAGATTTATTTTATTTATTTTGCTTTAAAATTTTCAAAGAAAAACATAAATTTTATTCTTTGAAGAAGAGGATCGTAACCGTATAACATAACCTCGAAACAAAAGGAAAAAATTTTTTAACATCATGCGGAGAATAAAATGAAAATTAATTGCAAAACCATTTTTGAGGATCTAGTTAAAACTTTAAATAGAATTTTTAAATTTTAAACGGAATTTTACATTTTAAAACCAAATTTGAAATTTTACAATTTTAAAAACAATTATAAACTTTAAACAAAATTTTTAATTTTAAGAATTTTAAATTTTAAAAACAATGAAAAAGTTTTAAAAAAAATGTTTTTCATTATCAAATGAAAAATTAAATAAATTTTTTACATTCTAAATTCATTTCTGAGTGAAAAACCGTTTTAGAAAGAAAAGACACTCAATTTAAGTTAATTGACAACAATTATTATTCATTTGCAGAATTGTTCAATAACAATAATTATTTACTATAAATAATAATTACGTGTAAAGTGACTCTTAAGTCGAACGATAATCGTGCATCATTTTCTTTAAAAAGGAATATTAATTATTAATTATTACTCTACTATTATGCAATTAAATAATTATTTTTTTATTATTTTTTAATTTTTAGTAATTAATTTAATTATTAATTATTTTTCACTTCTTTTTAAAAAGTGTCATTTCGTTTCAAATTATTTTTTATTCAGAATAAATGAATGTAAAATTTAAATAAAAATTCACACAGAGAAAATGATGGATTTAACGTTAAAACTTAAATTTTGTAATTTTAAGTTCCTGACCCTGAAAAAAATTTATTTGATTCAAGGAAATGTTTATTTACTTTAAGTAAATGTTTATTTGATTCAAGTAAATAATTTTTTGATTCAAGGAAATGTTTATTTGATTCAAGTAAATATTTATTTGATTCAAGTAAATATTTATTTGCCTCAAGTAAATATTTATTTAATAATAAACAAGTAATTGAATATTTAAATAAATTTTTTTTTCATCATTAATTCCTACCCATTAATTTTCATGTCGATAAATTTTTTTCAAAAAAAAAAAGTGTTTTATTCAGCGAGAGTAAAAAATAATAAGTTCAGCGAAAAGTGAAATTTTTGGGACGATGCAAATTGTATGCGCGAAATAATGAAGTGCGGAGAGTGCTTGGGTGGTTTTATAAAAGACTTTCTTTTTTGTGGGTCTGCAAACGCGCTGAGATCGTTAAAGAATCATTACTCCATCTCACTTTGTATCATCTCAGTTCAATTCATTTCCTCCTTCAATTCTGACGCTCTCTTTTCCTCTTATTGCATGCATATATATATATATATGAAAATCTGGGTCGCACGACTGCGTTCACCTTCTATCGAGCTGCAATGTCTTCACTTGGAAGGTCGTCCGCACCAACGAGAAATTTTTTTTTTTATTTTTTTCTACTACCAACTCCCTTTTACCTCAGAAGTTCACTTTTCATAATTCCACATTTATTCCGAAATAGGAAATAATAAAAAAAACCGCATTTCATACACTACTGACCTTTAGAAATTTCATTCGCAACGTAATGGGAGTAATTTGAAAAAATTATTGCCAAATTGGTCACAGTCGTTAAGGCGCTTGCTATTGCAGTTCGCGTTGCACGTTCGAAACCACCCGGGGGTAATTTTTTTTTATCTTTTCTCCATTATTGTTATTATAGTCGAAACCGAAAAATATTTCAGAAAAGAATTAAAAATTGTTTTGCAAATTAAAAAAAAAAAAAAAAAAAAAAAAAAAAAATTTTAAAGGGGGGGTATTAAAAATGGAAATTATTATAATATTTCTTCTTATTTTGTATGAATTTAAAAATGTTAAGGAGAAATTATTAAAAATGGGAATATTAAAAATTAAAAAAAAATTTTTAATTTAAAAATTTAAAAAAATTTAAAAATTAAAAAAATTAAAGACGAGAATACTAAAAATAGAAATTATTAAAGATCGGAGTTTATTAAGAAAGAACAAACGGTAAAAAAGGAAATTAATTAGTCAGGGCTAATTATTAGGTTGTTAATTAAATTAAGATGTTTATTAATTTCAAGAATTGGAGACACTAGCTTGACAATTTAAAGGGTGTATGGGTATATAATTTCAGAATTGCGCAAGTCGTTAAGATTACTAGGCACGAGTGTCTGGATCGCAGAGCTCAGGGAGTGTAACGCGTGTGGTCGAAATTTTTTTTTTTTTTTTTTTTTTATCACTCCTCCGTGAATGTGATACCCGAGACACAGGCACCTGCACTCATGATAAGTGGAAAGGAAGAGTAAAACCAAACGTAATCGAGAACCTTGCTCTGGGGCGAAAGCAACTTGTCAGAAACTTTGATATACGAATAGTCATTATAAATATATTTCATTCTCTCCAATATAATAACTGTATAATACTGTAAAATTGAAAAATTCAATTAATTTTCATTAATTAATTACTCAACAATATTTGGGTGATTGTTTACTTTAAAAAAAATTTTTTTTTTTTTTTTATAAAATCAATGCTTTTATAATTTATTAACCGCTTTCATAGTAAAAAACTTATCGCATTTTTAAAAAAATTAATAAGTTTTCTTCATAAATTTTCAGTTTTTTTTTATTAAAATTTTTGTTGCTGCAAAATTTTTAATTAAATTTTGAAATGTTTAAAAAAAAAAAAAGTTTTAAAATGTTTAATAAAATTTTGTAATTTTCGAAAATTGTCCACGATATTGTCAACAATAAAAATAGATTTGACATTTATGAATGTAAATGAAAATGAAAAAAAAAATTTGTTCCGATATTTTAATGAATAGTTGTATTTAAGAAAAAAAAATAAGTTCGGTCTTGTTGAAGATTTGCTAACTGAAATGACGGGGAGATTAGAAAGTGGATACTTACACGTCGGAGGTAGCGAAGGTATTTGTGCTGCTTGTGTAGTGCTGTGCCTCGCCATTGTGATCTAAAACAGAAAGATAACGAATCATTTATGAGAAACCCGAATCGATTCCGAAAGAGAGCAAAAAAAAAAAAAAAAATTGAGCAAAATAAAAGCAACTTCAACACGTCAATCAACAACTCAAGAGAACCACTTCGCCAACGCAACGAACCAGTCGTTCGCGTATGACTTAATCATGTGGAAAGAAACCTGTGAGAACGATTTTCAAGTATCGTATATGTATACGACAAGTTTTGCAAAATATAATCGATTCTTTAAAAAAATAAGGCACTTAGTTTATAAAAATTCTGAATAATATTACAAAAAAGGGCGATATTATGTTAATTGAGTAATAAAGTGCTCATTATTTCCCTAGGGCAATAAAGTGCAGTTTTTTGACCGTTTACAGGTCAATAAAGTACCCATTATTACCCTAGGGCAATAAAGTACCTATTAATACCCTAGGGCAATAAAGTACCCATTAATACCCTAGGGCAATAAAGTACCCATTAATACCCAACAACTCTATATTTGCCTTTTTTGTTTTGAAAACACTTCTTTTTATACCTCTTGACATTAAGAAACCCTTCTAATGCTACAGGATTAATGAAAAGAATAATATGACGAGATAAAGTTAAAAGTATGATTGATTGGAGGCAGTTATTCCATCTCGGATTTACTGCATAAATATAAAATGTAGAAAGACTCTTGGCATTTAATTCTCTTGACCTTCTTTACTGATAATTTCAAGTTACCGACAAAATGAGATGTCGCAGGTTAGTAATAATGGATAATAGTATACAAGTAGTAAGATACTGTCCGAAGTAACTCGGTATGCAAGTAATGAAGTTGTAAACTGGAGATAGTAATTTATGCGGTAAACTGACAAACTTTATATTATAATATAAAAAGATGGCAGGAGAAATCTCTTCCTTTACCAATTTCTGAAAACTGGAATTTTTAACATTTTCGAAATCGAACCCATACCCATGTGGAAAAGTTAACGTTAGTCCAACGACATTTTTTGGTCACTAATGTCAGATTATAACGTTAGCCTAACTTTATTCTAAGGTTAGTTAACGTTAGCCTAACGTTAGCCTAAGGTTAGTTAAGGTTAGCCTAAGGTTAGTAAAGTTAACCTAACGTTAGTCTAACTTTAGCTTAAGGTTAGTTAACATTAGCCTAATGTTAGGCTAACCTTAGGCTAACATTAACTTTTCCACCTGGGTCAGAAGAAAAAGAAAAAAATCAGTAGTTAGAAAAATAATATACTCTCAACTATGACAAGTGAGGGTCTCCAAGCATCCAAAGCATCCAAGGTTTAGATCAGCCTATGGCTAAGAAAGACCTTATCTCCCTCCCCCCTGAATAACATTCACCTTCAAATAATAATTACCCCTTCCTTTCAAAATAAAAACTCCCCTTGAAAAAAAAAAATTCCTGTCCCAGAATCTTATTCTCAGAAACTGGGCCGCGATTGCAAATGCAACGAGATTCTTTATAGCGATGCTCAAGGCAAGGACAACATCCTACTCGTCGATGAATCCCACTTTTATCTTCAATCGTCTCCGATTTAGGAATCAAGTCTCTTTCTAAGTTGCTTATAATTGGCAAACTTGTTTTCAATAGTGGGAGTGTAAATACACATATATTATTACTTTCCACAACACAGTAGGTATAATCGTATGTGTGTGTGTGTGTGAGTTGAAAGTGGTCTAACAAGTCTTGGACGGCAGCAGTGGCAGCAGCCATCCTACTGGTGGTGATCTTGCCCGTGAAAGGACCCAGGGGTCCAAGAGAGGCATTACAAATAAGAATACAACTCCCGAGATCGATTTGTATTTTAAATTGGATTCCCAAGTTGGAGGTCATTGATAATATCTTCATATATGATTTTCCGATAAATGCTTGATGGTAAAATGGGAAGCCGAACGTAATATCTATAACGGATTGTCAATCAATCCGTTAATTCATAAAACAAACTTTATGGATGAGTAGATCATCATTGGGAATTAATTATATGATGGGTTTTTTTTTTAGAAACGGGGTTTCGATTGAAAATCCCGCATGAGGGGAGTAATTGTTTCTCTAAAGAACTTTTTAAGTTCTCTGAAAAATAATAATTAGGGCACTCGAGGGCACTCGAGTCTCGAAGGCATTCGAATCTCAAACGGGTCGAAATTTTTAGGTTTTTGTTATAGTAAAATTCTGGTGTATTTAATTTTTCTAAAGTGAATTTATAAACAAACTGCAAGACATCATTGAAGAGTTGTGTCGAGAAAGAGGTTGAATCAAACCATATAAGGTGCGTAGGCGCGACATATTTGACGTAATCCACAACATGTTTTATACTCGTCAGTTCACATTTGGTTTCTTCGGTGACCAATGACTCATTTTCCTTCAAAAGGCAAAGAAGAAAAAAAAACCCCACACGATTATTACAATTGTATAAAAAAAAGATGCTAAAAAGGAAAAGTGAAATAGAAGACTTGGATTTTTTTTTTTTTTTTTTTTTGAATGAACCAATTTATCATATTGGAAATTGAATACAATTTTTCTAAACTGACATCACCTGTGGCTAATAAGCTTAATAATTTGTCGAAAGGAAAAAAATAATAAATTAGAGGACCTTGTGAGAGGGACACACTTCAGTAACATTGAGAAGAGTATCAGAGTCATTCCAGGTATGCGCTGGGTGTGCGTCAACAATGGAACAGACATCAATAAAACCGACCTAGTTAGACGTGGGCAGAAAAGAGGTGATAAACGACTTTACTCACACACAACTTGGTTACCAAAAGAATATTATTAATGTTTAATAGAATTACAAATGTCGCTTTTGCGGTCTACTCCACCAGTGGTCTGACCTAGTTTGCGTCCTCTGGTAGACAGAAGTCGAGTAAATAATTACGTAACCTAGTGAAAAGTCTTTAGGTGGAAAAGTTTGAGTTCTATTTGTTTTCTAAATATGTGAACATCATTACAGCTGTATTTGACGAGAATGTTAATCATTGCTGTACTTTTGTTGCTGCTACAACTACTACAACAATAACTACTGCTTCTACTACTATTACCACTGCTGCTGCTGCGCTCTACATTCTACATTAATCAAAAGTCAAATTCCAAATTGCTTTGCGAGTAAATTTTAAACATCTCTAATTTTTTCAGCAGATCTTTATGCTTCTCAACAGATTTAATGATCTAAATAGTCGAATTTATCTCAACATGAGACTGAGGTAAATTTTGCTGATCTTTAAGTTTTTTTTAAAAGATTAGCTAATCTAAATACTTATACCATTTGTCGCAACATGAAAGTTAAGTGAATTGCCAAAAAGGAAAGAATCAAAAATTACAATTTTAATTTACGAGTAATTTAATCTGTAAAGCAATCATTAGGTAGCGAAATTAACTCGAGCGAATAATCGACGAATGGTCAATAATATTCCCATTATTTTCCTCTTTTAATAGCGACAGGTTGTTTAATAAGATTGATTGTCGATCGATTGTTATGAAACACTAGCGTGAATCTCTTTCGATATGGTCAATTTATTGCAAAATCAGAGAGAAAATTTATTCTCCTGACGTCATATCATAGTATGTCAAACCATCGAGAAAGTGTCTCTTACAATTGAATTTTATTTCTACAAATTAAAAAACAATTCGAGCCCTTAACTTTGATTTTTGGTCCGCTACAATAAATTTTACACAGAAATCACGAAATAGGGAAAAATTACGGAAATCGGGAAAATACAAAATCAAATTTTTAAGATCTCTACAATTTGAATGTTCTATCATTTCTGGAGAAATAGTTTTTTCTCTTGGTGGTTTTTCTATAAATTTTGATGAAAAATTTCTTTGTTCAACACAAATTTTGTTCACAAGAAATAAATTTTTATCCGAGAGACAAATTTATTCAATTTCGTAATAGAATTATATTACCGACGAGTATAATTTAGATTAGCCATCGACACTTTAATCTGTGGAACTGGTTTGAGAATACATTAAAGACGAGAAAGACTTAAAGATAATAGAAAAATGAGGTAAAAATTTTTGTTACAAAGTATATAACCCGAGGAAGGTAACAAGTAAAATCAATTATTTAACAAGCATTCTAGAAAAATATTACTATCATTATGAAAATATTAACATACTTTATTTTTTATTTCTCTTTTTTTTGTAAATTATATTTCGAGTTTTTTTTCTCCTTTTTTTTCTGTGAAATAATGAGTCACCATTTCTATATAAGAATCAGACAAAGTAGAGTGCGTTGACTTTGAGAATAAATTGTCTTTTGAAAGGAAAATAGCATAGCGCTTTTATGTGACTTTGTATGTTTAAGGAACCTCTCTCACACCTTATACAAGAGCCGCTATGCCGACAAACACCCGTTTTATATTTCCACCTTTTTTGGTGAGATGCGCGCCGTTACTTTTGTTTCAAATATTTGCTGCTTTTTCGCTACGCTTCCTTTTGATAAAAGGATTTTTAAAAAAACACTAAAAAGTAATTTTTTGAACCAAAAGACACAAAAAAGTAATTTTTGAACCAATAAAAATATTAAAAGGTATATTTTTGAACCAAAAGTAACCAAAAAACCACTAAAAAGTAATTTTTGAACCAAAAGCAATTAAGAAGCCACTAAAAAGTAATTTTCGAACCTAAAGTAACCAAGATGTCACAAAAAGTTATATTTTTGAACCAAAAAAACCGAAAAATTACTAAAAAGAAATTTTTGAACTAAAAGCAACCAAAAATGTTTTTTTCTGTTGCTTTTGGTTCAAAAATGGCTAAAAAGCAATTTTTGAACCCAAAAGTAACAAAAAAATCAAGAAAAAAAATTTGCTCTAAATTTTTAGTTACATTGTCTCTAAATTTACAGCAATAGAATATGAAGGGATTGGCGAGTGTTGAATGTTTGTGAAATGAGCGTGGTACAGATCCGGGCGATTATTTAAAAGAATACAAAGTAAAAGTGGGCGTGGCTACCAAGTTGTGCTAACCCGAACTCTTATAGTGATATAAACATAGATTCGACAAGTCACCATGAGTCGCAAAAAAAAAAAAACTACCATATACCAAAAAGAGAAAATTCGATAAAAACCACAAGATAAATAAATACACTACAAAAAAATTTATTTCCTTTATTTTTAAATTCAATTTTCAAATTAAAAATTTAAATTTCAAATTAAACAATTAGTGAACAGATATCTTTAATCACAGCAGAGCCGTTAATTTTCAAGGGAAAGTAATTAAAATTAGTTTTCATTTTCTCGTGTAAACTTTCAAGTTTCTGCTGTATACTGGAAATTACGTCACGGACACGTTTAGCAATTAGCTATTATAGCGTCGTTAAATTAGTTGACATTCATGCAGAGGACAATTTGAATCTTGATTGGCTCATGTTGAATATGAAAATGATCCTGTGCCTTTAACAAGTGTTTAATGATAATAACTCAATTTTACAAAATTTACATTTTACAAAATTGATTTTTCAGTTTTTAATAATCATTTAGTTTTAAATTGTCATTAATTATTATTTATTCAAATAGGAAGTGATAAATAGAGAAAATTTGAATCAAAAAAACACATGGGATTTTTTTTATAGGTTTTACATACCAAAATGATTTTTAGAGTAAATTTTTCTTGTTAATAAATTTAAATTTTCTTAAAATAATTTATTTATAATTAACGGGACAAGCTCTTTTGTACAAAAAGTACTTTTAAGTAATGATTGGAAGATGGGTTTTTGTTTTCATTGGACACTAGAAAACTGCTCAAAAAGATGTTGAATTTTTTACGATTTATCTTTATTAAAAAACAATTTTTTATAATAACTAAGGTGGAATGTCACTGTTTATCATTTATTCCAATTGATAACAGATGGACACCGGATTCACTTGGCAATTTTTCGTTTTTGCGAGCACTGCGGAATACTCCGAAAAGTGAGGTTTGGTAATTAAATACCTAACCACCAGGGATGGGTCGTTCGGTTTCAAACCAAGATTAGGGTAACATCTCAATTGCGAGTTCAAATATTTTTGCCAACTGACAAACATTATTTATTACTTGTAGGCCTATTATTGTCAAAAACTTTGTTTTCGCCTTCAAATGGTAACCAGATGTTGAATTTTTACGATTTATCTTTATTAAAAAACCACTTTTTTCACTATAATATGGAAAGTCACTGTTTGTCCATCATTTATTCTAATTAGTTCACACTAACAGGTAGAAAGGTTTCAGGAGATAAAAACTTGTTTTTGAGTTAGAGAAGCAGCTCGACATTCGGTCATCGTGACCCAGCGATTGACACACGGCACGCGACCAGTTTCGAATAATATGGTCTCGCCACTATACATAAAAGGTGCGGATTCATCCATATTATACCAACAAAAGATACTTGCATAACCATGACATTCCTGAAACAACATTCACATTAAAAAGCACACATTAAATATCACTAACACTTTTATGCATTGTATACCCCAGGACACGCACGTACGTTTTATCACATGAGCCCTATCGCGAATAGAGAAAGTGCAAAACATGCCGCAATCTCAAGAAATGGAACACTTTATTTTCAGAGAGAGAGACACACCCACACGTCTTATTTCGTGATCGACAATAATAAATTTTCCTCCATCAACTCTTGAATTTAAAAAAAACGCTTAATCCTAACCTCAAATTTTATCTCTTTTGTTCAAGTTGAAAAAAAATAGAATTGAATGTAGAATTTCCATTATAGTACACATATAAATATCATGATGCACAATGAGCCTTTTAATAGTAAATATATAAAAGCCAGGAGATAAAATTACGTGATCACGTGGTCTCGAGAACGTTCCTTATAACCTTAACTTTATAATAATAAACGCGAGAGAAACAGCTGGTTTCATTACAATTAGTTTCCTTTCTATTTCCCCTCTTTATAAATGATTATTTCCTTCATTAGACTGTTAGACATCGGGAGACTTGTTATTTCATTGCCCGGAAATTAATAGTTCAACAACATTTATACATGAATTTCTTACTTTTTTTTAATTATAGCAAAAAAATATTTAATCGCATTTAAGAAAATTAAAATTCTCTCTAGAAATAGTTTTTATGGTAATTGAAATAATGTATGAAATAGATATATATGAAATGGATAGTGTTTCTTTCATGTGGAGGAAAATGGAAAAATAATATATATAATCAAATATTTTACGGTTATTTTAACATTCAAACTGCGAGGGTATTATTTTCCCAAAATTAACATATTTTTCTTGAAGATATCATTTTGTTCTCACTATTAAATATCTTTGCCAAATTTTTCAGTTTTTTTTACAGTCGATTTTTTATTTCAATTCCCAATTTTTTTACAAAAAAGAGAGAGACAGAGAGAAATTTGAGAAAAAGGAAAATAAAATAAAACAAAAATGTAGAAGAAAATTAAGAATTCAATAATTGAATAGCGCTTTTAGTAAAATGGAAATATTTATGAAAGTGTCAAAAAGTGAAATTAAAGTTAAGAAAAAAAGAGGAATCACTTACCAAGAGAATCGTCAGCGTGGCCCCCCGCCAGTCCATGGCTAAAATAAAAGAGAAAGTCCTTATTAATAACTGGGTCGAAATGCCCGCGGTAAGATAGTCTGCACATACATCATTTCACACTAGTTGTGAAGGTTCTTCCCCCCTCGTTAAAAAAAACAAATACACAACACATGAAACTGCCGAAATATCCCTTTCACTTGATCTCTTCCCATAAAATGATGTTTCTTTTTTTTTCTTTCTTAAATCGTTTCAAGTATATCAGGAAATGGTAATTTTTTCTAATTTCTAATTTCTTTCTCATGTGTAATTGTTTTTTTTTTACTTTCTATTGTTTAAAAATACGTAATTTGGATTAAATTGTGATCCTTATAACAATTTTGTATAATTATAGATTATGTTATGCTGGAAATTGTTTTATAATTACATCAAAATTCGGGTATTTTGAGAGAGAAATTTTTTAGGCCTGGCTTCTTATTTACTTTTTACTTCTAGGGCAAAAAGCGACCCTTTTTTAACCTCCTTTCATTTAATATGATTCTGACATGGACCAGTTAATTACTAGCCATCAGGGTTGGGCAGCCGAATTTCGAGAGTCTGCATGCAAATATTTCTAATTTTTGGTGATTCCCCCGGGATTATTCGCATAATGTTTATGGTCCGTTTACATTTTTCTCTTATTTTATCAGAGTTGCTAATAATTTTTATTAATCCGAAAGTCCAATATAACCTTAAATTTATTATGACGCTAAATACTATTTGCCATTTTATTATTCTTGTCCATCAAATTTATTTACAGTAAATGCTTTTATGACATAATAATTTCTATCGTTTTTATTCAATATTCGAACTAATATTTAAATTTTTTTAGATCGAAAATAATCAGTAATTTTTAATTTAAATATTTCAATAATTTAATCCAATACTTTTGGTTTTCAATGTTTTCATAAAATACAAAAAAAGCTCGATCGTAAATATAACCTAAAAACTGCTAAAAAGAGTTCCTTATTTACAAGTGTATAATTTTTTAGAATTTGTTTATAGCTAATTTTTTCTATTTCTCTTTTTTCGAAATATGATTTAATAATACAATCTAAGCTTAATTCTAAAATATAATTCGAAAAAATATAAAAACAGAAAACATATTCTGACAACAGATGATTACTAGCTTTCAGGGTTGGGTAGCCGAATTTCGAAAGTCCGTATTTGCAAATATTTCTAATTTTCGGTGATTCCCCCCGGTTTTTTCGCATAGTGTTTAAGGTCCGTTTACACTTTTCACATGTTTATCAAAAAGTTGGTTGCAATTTTTTTTTTCTACAAAAACAGTTTGTAAACATCAACAAAAGTTAAACAATGAATACAATTTATTAATTTTGTGAAAAAATTGACTTTTAAGAATTTAAATCACCTTTTTATGTTTACTACTCGTGTTTTTTTTTATTTCGTATGTTTTATTTAAACTACTATAATTTAATAAATCACGAGTCTAAGTAAATATTAAATTTTCTCGTCATACCTTCAGCAATAATCTCAGTTCTACAATTCCTTCACTGAAAACAACTTTCATTGCTTCAATTATAACGATTTCAATTATTGTCCTTTTACTGCTTCAAATGACAATTTTTATTATCAACCGCACATTATATTGTTCCGGTAAATTCTTTCATTTCATTGCAACATTTCACTTAAAAAAAACAACAACAATGAAAATTATTACAAAATAAAAAAAGTCACGAAAATCATGATAATTTTACGAATTTTTCCTCATAGAAAAAATAATTGAAAGAGTCCCGAAAGTCACTTTATCAAACTCGTGCCTCAGTATAAAGAATAGTTCTCCAAGATGGCGGCCGGAGACGCAGGAACGTGGGAATTTGTTTGATACAAAATTTCGTTGTGTGCCAGGGAATGGGGAAGAAAAAAACCTTAGGGGGCCGGAAGTTGAAGAAAAATATGTGGTCAACTGATGATTTTTGATGTCCACTTCCGGCCCAAGAATAAGTTTTCAATTGAGACAATAAGTTGGGAAAGCGATTGCACATAAAAGAATGAGGATACGCATTCACGTTCACTTCTTTGATGAGACAGTTGATGGTGTGTTGACCTCTGGACCGGAACGAGATCGCCACGACGTATTACCGGCATTTCCTGTTTTTTTTCCACCAACTTTTTTTTTAAATAAAGAAAAAAATCGGTTTTTTTCTATTAATGAACGCGACGACGCGATTTTATGAGAAGTTTAAGGCGCATGATCCGAGACCAACTGCACCGGGACCGACATCTCACGAGGTTCTGCCTTCTAGGCACGAGAAAGGAGCAAAGGAAATGACCGGGATTGTTCAGGGACGGCTGTCTACTTTCCAGATCCTAAACCCTTTCTCTCCTCGCAAAAATGCTTTCAATAAATTTTTCGCATTTCTAAATTTCTTATTCATTACGTTTCTTTTTTTTTATTTTTCCCCAAGAAGAATTTAATCAAAATAGAATCAATAAATTTTTTTAAACTCCAGTAGTCTGACTCAAATTTCCTTTTTTGTTTTGGTTGTCCTTTTCTATCTCATTATTCACGTTAATGAACGAGGCAGTGTAAACCAGCCTTTATTGTAATTTTCACGTGAGAGAGAAAAGGACAAAAATATCGTTTGCCTTTTTCTAGTTCTCGTTAATGAACGAGGCGGTGTGAACAAACCTTTATCGTAGATCTTACCTGAGAGAGAAAAGGACAACAATATCGTTTGCCTTTTTCTCGAAAAGGACAAAAGACATTCCTATCCTTTTCTCTCTCACGTAAAAATTACAATATTGCTTTCGTTCTGCTTATACACTTAACCTAAAAAAAAATTACCAAACCAATCGAAAGAATTTCTAAAATGATATTTAAAGGAAGTAAAAATGACCGGAAATAAAACGTTAACTAAAAATTATTTATTTTTCCAATCGGAATCGACAGCATTTAGTCAAAAACCGGTTTTTTTTTAAATTGGCGGGAAATATTGCTCACCAAATGCAACTTATGAAAGAGTGAAAGTTCATTAAAATAAAATTAATCTTTCTAAATTGAAATTTAATAAATATGCGAGCAATCACGTCACACATGTATGAATGTAAAAAGACAAAATAAAAAAAAATGCAAAATTGATTAAAAGAAAAGAGCATTTGCACGCAAATACATACAGTTATTCAGTGGATAACAAATTTTTCGACACCGGAAGCAGGTGTTTCGTTAAGTTTAAGGGGGGGCCCAACGAAAATCAACCCAAGCGGAAAATAAAATCGTCATAATGAAAATTCAAGGTCAATATTTAATGGTGTTCACTAAAACGTAAATATTCGGTGTTTCGATGAGTTTTCTAACGCCTTGAAAGTCAACTCAAAAAAAAACAAATAATGTACTAATTTTTAAAATAACAAAAATTATTTTTAAAAATAACAAAAATTATTTTTAAACCTGTAGACACTGTATAGATACTTTAGTGCATTGAACTAATAATGACACACAATAATAATTATTTAACATAGACTAATTAGCATTTCTACTTATCGTAATCGTTAATATTAATGAATACATTGATTATAATGAATTGATAATAATTTAATCTGTACATTTTTAAATATTTGTAAATATAGTTTTTCTTCATTTAATCATTTATAAATGGAATATATTAATATTAGAACAAATTATAATTATTAAATAATTAACTATAGGTATAATTATTTTAAAATAATTAACTGTAATTAATTAAAAAAAAAGAAAGAAAGAAATCTTTATGTAATTAATTAAAATCAATTAACTATAATTAATTAAAAATAATTAACTATAATTAATTTAAAAATAATTAACTATAATTAATTTAAAATAAATAACAATAATTGAAAGTATCTAAAAGTAATTAAAAATAACTGAACATAATTCCAAATAACTAGAAATTAAATAACTAAAAATTACTAAAAAAACATATAAATCAAAATTACCAAAAAATTGTTAAAATAACTGAAAATAAATCAAATAAATCAAAATAGATTAAAAAATATCAAAATATCTCAAAATAATTGATGATTAAATAAATAATTCAAAATAATTGACAAAAATGTTAAAATAACTAAAAAATATTTCAAAAAAGCTGAAAATAATTCCAAATAACTAGAAATAACTGAAAAATAATTTAAAATAACTAAAAATTACTAAAAAAAACTAAATATAAATTAAAATTACAAAAAAAAATTCTTAAAATAACTGATAATAACTAAAAATAACTAAAAAATACTAAAAAGAAAACTAAATATAAATTAAAATTACAAAAAAAAATTCTTAAAATAACTGATAATAACTAAAAATAACTAAAAAATACTAAAAAGAAAAATATTAACGCATGAAATTTGTAAAAATAAGTAAAAATAGTTCAAAATAACCAACAATATTTAAAATAAAATGCAAATATACTTAAATAACTAAAAGCAACTAAACATACTTCGAAATAACAAAAAAATACTGAAAACAATTTTAAATAACTGAAAACAATTTAAAATAACAAAAAAAAATATTAAAATAACTAAAAAATGATTTGAATTAATAAATATAATTATATTCATATGTAAAATTTCATACGCAACTTGTAATTCTAGAATTTTAGTTTCTTTTTCAATACATATACATATATACAAAATGTCTCGCGCACTAGACAAACGTGTACATATATAATTTTATTTACTTTTAATAAGCTATGCAATAAATGGCATCAAAATTAAATTTCAATATCAGGCTTGCGCAAAATCTCGTTTCTATTAAATCACACGCAAATGTTTGTCACAAACTCGTTTTTGCTCCGCATTAACTTTCACAAGAATATCTATATATACTTGAAATCGAAAGGTGGTTTTAATTTTAACACAATCTCCGAATTCAGTTCCTTGTTGAAATCAAACATTAAATTAAATTCCATCGATTAATTTATATATTAATATTTAAATAAGATGATTTTTAATAAAAATCATCAGCGAAAGTTTTGTACTTTTTTCCGAACATTAAAAAATTTTTGAAAAATAATTCTTAATTATTACAAGTGTACAATTTTTTTAGAATTTGTTTACTTAAATGTTTTCTATTTCTCTTCGGTCTAAATATTATTTATAGAATTTGAAATATAATTCTAAAAAATAGTTTTCAGATTTCGGTTATATTCTGACAAGAGTTGATTACTAGCTATCAGGGTTGGGCAGCTGAATTTCGAAAGTCCGCATTGCAAATATTTCTAATTTTCGGTGATTCCCCCCGGTTTTTTTCGCATAGTGTTTATGGTCCTTCTACACTTTTCTCATTGTTAGTAAAATATTGTTTGCAATATTTTTTTTCTATAAAAACGATTTTTAAACGTTAAGCAAAAGTTAAAAACGAACGCAATATATTAATTTTGCGAAAAAGTCGACAATTAGTGAATTCACAAAAAATAAATTCGAGTATAAATCATAATTCGAAATGAATCTTTTCTGTTAAGTAATAATTCGAAACAATTTTGTAAGATTGTAAGACTTGCAAAATTTTCTAAAAATACGATTTTTATGGAATCATAGGCATCACTATAAACAATTTTTTAAAGTATTTTAAAATATCTTAAAGTAGTTTGAAGTATTTTAAAGTATTTTAAACACCTACACGTGGTTATGAAGATGATATTTTATTTTCAGTCAACAAAAATAGTTCCCCTGGGTGTAAACGTATACATAAATTTAAAAAAAAAAATTGATCCTCTCGAAAAAATGGAGCTAATTAAAAGAGATTTTGAATAATTCATCGTATATAAAGTGTATGATATATGAGATTTTCTCGAGTGTTTGAGGATATTATTTTCAAGAGGAACCTCAACGTCCGTCAGAGTTTAGATTTTGAATCGTGATGAATGACTGGATAATTGTCAAATGGAGATGGACTTGTGCGGCGAACCAGGGCGTAGGCATTGTGCGGTTAAGCGTAGGAGTAGAATTAACGACAAGGCGGCACATTGCGCATTGAATAGGGAACAAGAGCCGGATGGTTAATGTCGATTTAATAGTGAGTCTAATAGCGTTAGGATTATGCAATGAAAATGGGCCCAAGGTCCCACCTCCTCCCTCGAGTGAGAGAGAGAAAGATGACGTTTTTTAAATAATAATCGGTAGCTGCGCTTCATCCAGAAGGCACTTAGGAGGAGGATGAGGGAGGGACGAAAAATACGTGTGGGATAATAACCTGACCAAATATATATTCTCTCAAGGATCAAAGAGGAGTGTCTCAAGATGTTTTTGTTTAATGCAACGTTAAACAAGGATTTCAAGAATCTCTCTATTACTAAATTTCATGATATATTTTTTTTCTTTGCAATATATGGCTTAGTAGCTTCTTCTTCTTTTTTAAACTGCACTCAAGAGGAACGTGAAATAAAATGAGAATGTTAAAAAGAAATTAAACTCGTTTCTATATTGTACTGCTCTGCGTGTTTGCTATTCTTTCTTTTTCATTTTAAGTGTTATTTCTAATTTTTTAGTTTCAAGTGTTTTAAGCAATTCTTAAGTTTTTTAAGTATAAAAACTTCAAAAATTTAAGAATAACTTAAAAAAATAAAACTTATTATCTTAAAAATAACTTAAATTTAAATTATTAAATATTTTTTGTTTATAATATTATTCTAAGTTTCTTTTCCTTCATCTTTCAATTTAATTTTAAGTTTTAAGTTTAAAGCTGATTAGCGGAAATCAATTTGAAAGGATGAATAAAAATTCCACAGAAAAAACAAGGAAACACAAAAAAAGGTAAAATATAAAAAATTAGAAGAAAAAACGTAGAGAAAAAATTCGATACAGATTAGAAGGGAAGAACGAAATAGAAATGTTGAGGAAATGTAGTGAAGAGTCATTAGTAACTGGAGAAACCCTGGAAAAAAAGATCCCAAGGGTATTGAAAATGCCGCAAAAAAAAACTAGAATGAAAAAAAGAACCAAAACAAACAACAAAAACAGATTGAGTAATCAAACATACGAGGAGATATCTTCAAAAGACGAGAAAACCATTAGACGGAGAAAATAAATATTTTCCTCAAGAAAACGATAAGATTTTTTTATGATAGAAATAAAAAAACAGAAAATATAGAAAAATACTTAAAAATACGGAAACATTCAGAAGACACAGAAAAATACAGAAAATTACAGAAAAATTCAGAAAAGTACAAAAAATACCAAAAAATACCAAAAAGTACAGAAAAGTACAGAAAAGTACAAAAAAGTACAGAAAAATACAGAAAAATACAGAAAAGTACAAAAAATGCAGAAAAGTACAGGAAAGTACTGAAAAGTACAGAAAAATACAGAAAAGTGCAAAAAAAAATACAAAAAAGTACAGAAAAGTGCAGAAATATACATAAAAGTGCAGAAAAGTAAAGAAAAATACAGAAAAGTCCAAAAAAAATACAGTTAAGTACAAAAAAGTACAGAAAAGTACAAAAAATGCAGAAAAGTACAGAAAAATGCAGAAAAGTGCAAAAAAAATACAAAAAAGTACAGAAAAGTGCAGAAATATACATAAAAGTGCAGAAAAGTAAAGAAAAATGCAGAAAAGTCCAAAAAAATACAGTTAAATACAAAAAAGTACAGAAAAATACAAAAAATGCAGAAAAGTACAGAAAAATGCAGAAAAGTGCAAAAAAAATACAAAAAAGTACAGAAATATACATAAAAGTGCAGAAAAGTAAAGAAAAATGCAGAAAAGTCCAAAAAAATACAGTTAAGTACAAAAAAGTACAGAAAAATACAGAAAAGTACAAAAAATGCAGAAAAGTACAAAAAAATGCAGAAAAGTGCAAAAAAAATACAAAAAAGTACAGAAAAGTGCAGAAAAGTAAAGAAAAATGCAGAAATATACATGAAAGTGTAGAAAAATACAGAAAAGTACAGAAAATGCAGAAAAGTAAATAAAAGTGCAAAAAAATACAGAAAAGTACAGAAAAGTGCAGAAATATACAAAAAAGTGCAGAAAAATACAGAAAATGCAGAAAAATAAAGAAAAATGCATAAAAATACAGAAAAGTAAAGAAAAGTACAGAAAAATGTAAAAAGTATCGAATAAAGAATAATAAATAATCAACAATGAACTTCAATTTCAAATAATCATAACAATCACAACAATAACTATACAATATACAAAGGAGGAAAAAAATAAGATAATAGCAAACAGTAGAGATTTTTTTCTAATTTTAATTAAACTCCTTGAGGAGATTATTTGAAGACTTCAATTTCCTCGCTTCAAGTGCGCACTTTTGAATCACGGCAATAATGAAATTTTAATTGATTTCGCAGAACCACACTGACTCTATAGTTTCGAGAAAAATGGTTAATAAAAAGGCAACGGGAGTTAATGAAAAAAATAAAATGCGAAAATAAAAAGAAAACTTAAAATGCGCTCATGAATCTTGTCTTCTAGACTCGTTTAAAAGAACTTCACCTGTTACACCTATATATATATATATATATATTCTCTCGGTGAAGTTGACTTTGTTTTGCTGGGCGTCATACGTATACATATAAACACAAATACATAAATATAAACATCTTATGCGCCTATCACGTTGTTGAGTAAGTTTGTGTGCGCGATTAAATTAGCCTTTTAAAAGCAAACTACGGAGCACTAATTTCCTGTAATAATAATCATATATATGTATATACACTGAATAATACATTTTCTCGATGATTCAGTGATTTGAAACGTTTGAATTTAATTTGTTGGATACAAAATAAATTTTATAATGAATTGATACTGTGGGGAAGTCCATTGAACTCTCTTTTTTCAAGTGAACCTTAATTGTTCCTTAATTAAGAATTATTACAATTTTTATTATTTTTTTACTTTTTACTTTGTTTTTGTTACTAATAAAAGGAAATTTTTTGATTATTTTTTTTAAGAAAAGCTATTTTCCCACTACAAGCTATACTATTTTTGTTTTTTTTTTTTTGAGAATTTCCACTACTTTACATTCATACTAATACTAGAAATAAAAAAACTATTCTCAAAAATTATAATTCAATTCTTTAAAACGATTAAATGACTTTCAAAAAATATTCGAAATTCAATTATTTCAATATCTAGTATTTTCATCAAATTTGGCAAAAGAATTCAATTATTTAAAGCAAAAAATTGATAAAATTCATCAAAAATTCAATTATTTTTATAAATAATAAAATTCTTCTCAGGAATTCAATTATTTTTGAAAATTTTAATAAAATTCTTAAAAACTATTCAATTATTTTCATAAATAAAACTCATTGCAGAATTTCCATTATTGTTAATACAATTTTAATAAAATTATTTGCAAAATTCAATTATTTTCATAAATAACAATATTCATGACAAGAATTCAATTATTTTTAAAATTAATAAATTTTTTCTTGGAAATTCAATGATTTAAAAAAATTTGAATATAATCGTTCGCAAGAATTCAATTATTTTGATAAATAATAAAATGCTTCTTAGAAATTAAATTATATTTTCAAAAAAATTTAATAAAATGTCACACAGACATTCAATTATTCTCAAAAATTTTAATTGCATTCTTCGTAAAATTCAATTATTTTTGAAAACTTTTCGCAATTGAATGATTTTCAATACCTACTATTTTTATAACAATTTCAAACAGTATTCAATTATTTAAAAAATATTCTTATTTAATTTTTTTATATTATTTTTAAATATTTTCAGGTTTTTTCATTCCTTATAATTCCAATTTTATGTTTATGAAGTTATTTCTTTGTTATAAAGTACATAACCTAAAATTTATATACACTAATTACAATTTTATTATTTGACAAATAGTTCACAACAAAAAATGAATAGCTCCCAATTTTTAACTTACAAATATAGTTTTTTTTTAAATTTCTAATGTTCCCTAATTCTATTTTCTTTCTAAGTTTCAATGAATAATATAATCTAAACAAACTTTTCGTTTCTCATGCTAAAATATATTTATTCTAAAAAATAGTTCTCAAGTGATTCTGCTGATTACTAGGAGTCACAGGGTTGGGCAGCTAAATTTTGGAAATCTGCGTGCAAATATTTTTAGTTTTCTGTGACTCCCCCAGTTTTTTTCGCATAGTGTTTATGGTACTTTTACACATTTGTCATTTTTAGCAAAGAGCTATTTTCAATCTTGTTTTCGTTATTTTCCTTATTATTGTTACTTTAACGATAATTTTTATTATTTCAAGTTGAAGTTTTTTTTACTATTACTACTATTATAATTGTAGTATATGTAATAGTAAAAAAATAAGCATAAATTAATAATTATGAATCACATAAATTTAATAATTTTCCCATATGTGAAAATTCTATTAAGAAATGTTAATGGAAAATCATAAATTTTTTTGGGTTCCCACGAGGAAAATTTTTTAACGTTAAATTAAGTTTAGTTTTTAATTAAGTTACTTAATTTTTTAAATTAAGAAATATTAATGGAAAATCATAAATTTTTTTTAAATTTCTATGAGGAAAATTTAAAAATTAAAAACTTAAACTCACCTGTGGATTTTCGAGTGATTTTTCCGTTGGGAAATTGAAAACAATAACGTATCCACTCCATTTTTTTTTTTTTGCAAAACAAAAGGCACTGTCAAAAAATAATTGCAAACAAAATTTCACTTTTTTTTAAAACGAAGGAAAATAAATTGTGAAGACACAAAATAGAAATTATGAGAAGTGCAAGTACTCGTCACGCATCTGCAACTCCACGTGGTCGATGGTGAGTATATTTACGGATTCAAAACTTTGATCGACGGACCTCTCCAATAACTGTGATTTCAAATCTTATAAGCAATTTTCGATTATATTCTTCAATCTCAAAAGTGGGGGCAGGCGTTATTTTCGCGCTTTATTAAAGTAGAATTCCGCAACACTTTTCTCTTATTTTCTTATTGCACCCTCATACACATAACTCTATTATATCAAATTACATATACAATACTCTCGAGAGTGACTCTGTAAATCGAATTTTCCCTTCCTATATTTTATTTATTTATTTCCCCTTTTATTTATAGAAAACTTTCCCTTCTGGAGAATGAAAACAAAATTTTGTCCGGTAATCACATGATTTTTGGGTATTCCCCTAAATTTCGATCTTTCGATTTTCTTTTCAAGTGAAATTTATCTTTTCTTTTTGGATTTGAAAATTCTTCTCATCGGTGACAATTTTGACGATTTCCGTCGCCTTTGCTGTGCCGGAAGTCGCGAAACATCATCGCGCGACCTTGAAATTTTTCCTGACACATGAAAATCCCTCGTTGAAAAATCCAATCTTCATCCCTTCATTTTTGAAGGGAATTCCCCGGTTTTTTTTACTTCTGGTCACTTTTCTTCAACTTTCTTTCCGCAAATTTTGGTTCTTTTTCCCCAAAAAATTTGCGTCAATTTTCAAAAAAAAAATTTAATTTTGAGAAATATTTATTGTTGATAATAAACTTTTTTCAAATCTTAACTTAGTGGTTGAAATAAATCCTTTTTTGAATTTTTTTTTTGGCAAAAAATTTGCAGGGAATTTTTTTTTTTTAATGTGAGGGGAAAATAATTTTTTTTGGCGGGAAATTTGAATTAAAAATTTTTTGGGGATCGGTGGGTGGGGTTTGTTTTTAATTGGCACTGCACACTACACTCACTGGCGATAAGCGAAGTTTAAAAATCGAGCAAAGACTCGTTTACCGAGTCCATTCGAGACGGCGCGAAGCTCGAGACTGACACAGCACAAGGAGAGACTCAGCAGTTTGAGAATTTACCTGCAAAGGAAACAGAGGGAGAAAGAACATTGCGTTGAGAGAGACATGACAGGAACGAGTAAAGACACCTGTGGATTTGAAAAAAACACACACATTGGGACGACACCCAGTTGTATATATTATGTCAAAATATATATTTGATTCCTGTCTGTTTTCTAATCAGCTTTCATTCATCTTTGAAATTTATCAATTTTTTTCTGATAAATATTTAAATTAATTTTTATTATAAATTATTGTAATTATTGTACATTACTTTATACCTTTTTTTTTTATTATAAATCACTTTCTTAGTTATTTTATTTATTTTTTTATTTTTATTATAATTTTATTTTATTTTGTATTTTTTATTTACTTTTTTTTTTCATTTTCAAATCGAAAAATTTTATATTTTTATTCTATTGAACATTTAAAGCATTAAATTTTAGTTTACGAAAATTTTTATTTCAAAATAAAACAAAACAAATTTAAACAAATTTAAAAACAAATTATAAAACAAAAAAAACAAAACAAAAAAAAAACAAATTTAAAAAAAAAAATAAAAACAAATTTTTTATTTAGCCGAATTTTAATTCAGTAGAATTTTTATTCAACAAACTTATTGCTGGAATTTTTAAAGATAGAATTTTTAAATAGAAATTTTAAAAAGAATTTTTGAATAGAATTTTTAAAAAGAATTTTTGAATAGAATTTTTAAACAGAATTTTTTAATAGAATTTTTAAAAAGAATTTTTATTTTTAATATTATTTTTTTTATTGAATATTTTAATATTGAAATTTTTAGTCAATAAGAAACAATTTGGGTTATATGAACTAAATCATTATTTTATAGGATCATAAGAATCTTGTAACTATAAATTCAAATTTTCAAAGATTTTAATTTGAACCCTCTTCAAAATTCAATTTTATTATTTCTAAAAATTCACGCTATAATGCTTTTAATATTCAATTATCTGAAATTTTAACTGAAATTCATTTTTAAATCAATTTTTATTAGAAAATTTAACGAGAATTCAATTATTTAAATACAAAAATAAATAATTCATTAAATAATTAAATATTTCTTAAAATTTGAATTTTTTGAAGAATTTTATCAAAATTTTTAAATATAATTGAATTCTTTTGGCGAATTTTTCCAAAAAAATATTAAGAATCAGTGCAATTTTTTATCATTTTATTTAAAATTGTATAAAAAATAATTTAAATTCTATGATAAATTTGGTTATTTATGAAAATAATTGAATTCTTGATAAAGAATGCTATTAACATTTTTTTTTAAATAATTGAATTCTTGTGGAAATTTTATTTGTAAAAATAATTGAATTTTTCTATTAATTAATTTGCTGATAATAATTGAAATTCTTCGATGACTTTTATTATTTATGAAAATAATTGAATTCTTGGGAACGATTTTATTACAATTTTTTGAAATAATTGAATTTCTTAGAACTATTTTTTTCAATTCTCTGAATATATTTGAATTCTTTCCAGAAACTTCATTAAAAAATTAAAAATAATTTTTTGAAAATAATTGAATTTCGAAGAAGAATTTTATTATTGACAGAATTTGTAAAATTTATTATAGATTATTATATATTAGTGATGAAACATATTGTTGCAAAAAAACTAGGGGAACCACCAAAAATTAGAAATAATTGCATGCAGGGATTTTCGAACTCTAGCTGCCCAACCCTGCTAGCTGATAAGCAGGCAGAAAACTATAAAATTTTTTCGCTACAAATTAATTATTTTCTACTACACTAATTAGTTATTTTTTTCTAATTAGTAGAAATTTAATAAATCAGTAAAGTAATAGTTAAAATTTCCTTTTCAATAACAATAAAATAATTAAAAAGAATAAAAAAAATTTGTAAGTAACTCTTTGCTAAAAGTGTCAAATGTTAAAAGGTACCATAAACATTTTGCAAACAAATGGGGGAACCCCCGAAAAATAGAAACATTTGCATGCAGAAATTTTCGAATGCCAGCTGCCCAACCCTGCTGACTGTTAATCAGTAAAACTGTAAATAAATAAATAAATTAGACTCCTTCCGATACAAATTAATTATTTGCAACTACACTAATTAGTTATTTTTTTCCTAATTAGTATTTATATAATTATCATTACTGCAATGCTGAAACAAAGAGTCAAACAATAGGTTTTACTATAACAATTAGTTATTTTTAATCAATTCAGATTTAGAGATACCACCGAAAAATTCTAATAAATGACCTTTGTCATTTATTTGCATATTTAGGCGTCTAGTATAAATTCACCTTCACATTATGTATATTATAAAAGACTCCAAGTCCAACTCATTTTTTCGATGTCAAAATTATTCTCAACTTTTTTGAAAACCGAAATAGGAATTATTTTTATTCGCTCTTGTAAATTCGACTTTTCGAAAGACACTTTAATAGTAGATTAAGTAATTTCTTAATTCAGTTAAAGTTTATTCATCTTGCAAACTTATTATGTTAATTTCGTTTAACTTATTACATCCTACGTTAGAATATTAGATGAAAAAAATTTTTAATAAAAAATTAAAAAATAATTTTTAATCTGTGGGCTTGCGTAACGTATTTTGTTTCATTATTGAATAGCCCCCTAATAGAATATTAAAATTTTTAAAAAAAGCATTGGGAGGTTAAAGCTATATTTTCAAAAAAAAAAATTTATCGTAATCTATAGGCATATGTAAATATAGAGTAATAATAATAATAATAATAATAAGATGAAAGGAGAGGAGGAGAAAAGGATTGAAAATGTTGAGGAGAAAAGAGATAAAGAACATGAGAATGAAAGGGAGTGGATGGTAACGTCATCGACTCAATTGGCAACACTCTATCGTTGTCAGTTTCAAGGATAAGGTGTTATATGTCCGTGAAAAGGATGATTTAGAATCAACAAGCTCAGAAATCTTTTTTTATTTTACAGACACAAAAATATTTTCAACTTGGTAGTTTATCTTTATCAGCCAATTAAAAGTGGTTTATATGCGCGAGTTAATGATTATTTTTCTTTTAATTCTATAATTGAAAAATTCTTATTTACCCAGAAAACCTCATAATATTTTTTAAATTAATGATATTATTAATATTATTATTATTTAGTTATTATTACTATTATTGTTATTTATTTTACTATTCTATTATTATTATTATTATTTGTTAAAAAAATATCTGTTTTGTTTAATAGCCTCTGAAATTGTTTATAATAATTAAACCAGTGTGAGTTTGTATTTACGGTATTTAGTTAATTAACCCTGCTTTTGGTGTGATCGCACCCTAAAACCGCTCTCCTTTTATTAACGAGCCCCTCCATATTTTGCATAGTTTATGATGAACAATCGTATATAGTGAGCGTAGTCGAGTGACTTTTCATTATAAAAAAGTGTAGAAAGTATTTGTCAATATTAGTATTATAATAAAATACAATATTTGGAAGCTATTGAAGTAGCTGCAATATTTAATTTGTTTACATTTTCGATATACATAACATTTTATTTTACGGAGAAAGATAACGTCAAAAAATATAATTTTTGTGTTCTTTTCATACGAACTAAAATGTTATCGAAAATAGAAAGAAAATATTGCTGCTATTTTAACTTCCAGATATTGCATTTTGTAATTTACTAATTTTTCTGACTATATTTTAATTGTTTTATTGTTTATATTTATTATTTTTTAATAGTGGGTGTCGATCGCTGTGCTCTTTACAACTTTTGTTAGTTTTATTATAGTAGAGCCTAAGCTGACAGTAATTATTTTGGCGTCTTGATGGTCAATCAATTATTTCCGGGGTAAATTTTACTTTATCGAAATAAATTTTTGGATAAATTAACAAAATATACTTCGAATGTGTAGTAAAATTTACCCCGGAAATATAGTCACGTGCCTCATATACTTTACTATGGAAAAACGTCACATTTCAATGGTCACGTGCCTTATATACTTTACTATGGAAAAACGTCACACTGAATAATATGATCTTAAAAAGGTTCAATGGTCACGTGCCTTATATACTTTACTATGGAAAAACGTCACACTGAATAACATGATCTTAATGTTTAAAATATACAGTTTTGCCTGAAAAAAGCCGAAATCTTGATGGCAATATTATTCAGAATGTAGTTACTGTAATATTACTTAATATTACCTAATATTAACTCGTAATATTACGTCTAACGTTACAATAATATTGCAATAATGTTACAGTAATGTAACAATAATGTTACACAAAATAAAGTTTATAAAATTCTTCCAACACAAAATTTTGTAAAAAAAAATTTGTAACATTACTGTAACGTTGCTGTAATATTACGAGCTATATAATTTATTGCCAAAACCAGAAAAAACTGTTAAAGGAAAAAGAAATATTTTTAAACATACACTAAGAAAAAGATCACTGCACCCTCTGCCAATAACCTCTGTAACCAACTTCTCTGTTTTATCAACCTATGAAAAGTTTCCTTCCGACTATAAAAAAATTCCCACTTTACTTGATTGTAGTAATTACTAAAAAGATTCTCTACTCTATCAACTAAAATTTCAATTTATTAAAAGTAAATAAATATTTTTAATATCATATCTTTTTTTTAATCGTTTAAATTCCGTTACTATTTTTTCTCTAATTGATAATTTCTTCACCATGTTCGTAGCATTAAAACTAAAATCATTTCTTTCTTTTTTCTACTAGCAAAGAGCAAACGTGTGTCCTGCTAAATACCGCATGTTCTTTAATGTTTCTGTTTCTTTAAAAATGGCTCTGTTCGGTCGTGCAACGAGCATTTTTATTATTAGTAATAGACATTGTTCAAAGTTGATTTCAACATTTAGAACATCATTAAAATGTTCGAATCCACCCTCACAATTTACCTTTTGTGGATATTTTATTTTTCGACGATATTCAACTGAGCCAGGTATTTATTTTAAACTAACCTCAAAAAATTTTTTAAATTTCATAAATATTTTGTCCTTCCTTTAAAGTTCATTTCTTAACAAAAATTATTTGTTTTCCCTTTATTTCTATTATTTACGGTAAAAAGTATTTTTATCTTAATTTGTCATTGTATATAAAAAATAAAGTAGGGGACAAAAAATAACATAACCTATAATATGTATTTTTTCGTATATTAAAAATTAGAGACAAAATTTTAATAAACGACTAAAATAAAGTTTAATTAAATTTTTACTATTTTTTCGTAGTTTAAAAAATGTAAAATCGTTAAGAAAAAATGTTTATTTGATTTTATGTTTCTTCGGCGTTAAATTCAAAAAAAAGAAAATATTTATTTTGAGAAGGGATTTTTTTAAAATAAATATATATTTTAAATTTATTTGATTTCAAAAATTTTGGAAATTATTAATTTTTCTTGTTCTTTTTTCAGATAAAAAGAGGATTACGACTTTAAGGGAATTTGTAAATTTCGATGATTTTATAAACGAGAAGAAAAATCAAGCGAAACGGAGTATTTTGGTTGAAATACAGAATGATCGTTCAATTCCTTTTTTACATAACTATTGTTCGTCATTTGGCAAAATAAAATCTATTTTTTATTATTCTCTTGCCGATGATACGGTAGGTATCAAAATTATTACATAATAATGTACTTAATAATTTAAAATTTTACTGAAGTTCGACAAAAATTACAAAATTATAATTTTATATAATTGTACGTATGGATTTTTTAAAAATTAATCAAGACATCAAAAATATCACTTTTAGAAGAATATTATGAGTATAAACTTATAATATTCTTCGAAAAGTGATACACATTTTTTTGTAATAAAAAATTACCTTTTTTTCATTCATCTGACTTTTTGTTTGCAGCATCACTGTTTAATAGAATTTAATTCGGAAATTTCTGTAAAATTAGCCCTGGAATCTGCAGTACACAGAGATTACAATTCAGTAATTCCGGTAAGGTCAACAAATTTCTATTTCCGACGAACTAAAGCCACATTTAAATCAACTTCTGGTGAGAAACTTCCATTAATTCTTGGTAAACCAATTCTCAAGATGTCGCAATTATTTAAACAATTATCAGAAGCAAAGACGGTAATAAAACACTTAATTTTACTTAATTAAAATAAAAATAAAACTTTAATTTCTTAAAATTTAAATGCGGTTAATAAAGAGAATTTTTCTTTACAGGTTTCAGAGCAAATAGAAAATTGTTACTCGATTTTAAAATTAGACGACATTGAATTAAGATTAAGATTTCAAATGTCACAGGAAATTGAACGTTGTTTTCTTGGATTATTTCCAAATGTTGAAGTTCTGCCTTTTGGTTCTACGGTTAATGGTTTTGGTAGAATGGGCTGTGACTTAGATATGTTCGTCACTTTAGACAGAGTAAAAAAAGTCTGTATAGAAATTATTTCCCTCCTTTTAGAAGATCTCGCAGAAAATAAATTTTCCAGATTTTTCTATAAATTTTTTTAACTGAATTCAAAGTTAAAATTCGATTGGCACCCAAAACTAATGTATTTTCTGCGAGGTTACTTTAATGGAAATTTTTTAATTTTTAAATTTAAATTTTTTCTATTTATTAGGAAGACAGTGTGCAGAGATTAGTTTTTCAAACAAAACCTTCGGAACTTAATGGAAAATATCATCAGAATATAAAACTATTGGAAACAATTGGTGAGATTATGAAAAATTTTGTTCCTGGAGTTACGAATGTTGTCAAAATATTACACGCCCGAGTTCCAATTATTAAATTTAACAATAGCTACACTGGAATTCAATGTGATCTCAGTCTATCGAATATGTGAGATTTGTTTTCTAAATTAAAAATGAAAAAAGTAACATATTTTTTTTGTAATTTTATTTTTCAAGTATAAAATATATTTTTATTTGAAGTAAATTTTCAAAATTATTACGAATTTTTAAAAAATAATTATACTTTCAGGTCAGCTTTGTATATGTCGGAACTTTTGTATCTTTACGGTGAAATTGACCGAAGAGTAAGGCCCATAATATTCACCCTTAGAAAATGGGCGCAAGTGAAAGAAATTACATGCGAATCTCCTGGGGATCATATCACCAATTTTTCCCTCACTCTTCTCATTCTTTTCTACTTACAAAATAAAAAAATACTCCCCTCTTTGCAGGAATTAAGAAAAGCAGCTAGTAAGTTTGAATAAATTAAATAAAATTAAAAATAAATAATAATTAATAAAATTAAAATAAAATAAAAACAAAAATAACACTGTATTTATTTTCAGCGAAGGATGATAAGAGGGTAACGGAAACAGGCGTAGATTGTACATTTGCTCGAAACTTATACAGTATAAAAATTCCAAAGACCCCAAATGTCGATTGTTTCACTCTTCTCAAAGGATTTTTTGAATTTTACTCCACGTTTAATTACAAGACACATGGAATTTGTCTGCAAAGTGGAATGTTAACGGGAAAAGATATTTACATTGCATTATTTATAAAGAATCCCTTGGAACCAACTTTGAACGTAAGTCGAAACGTTTCCTTCAAACAAATCGATAGAATTCGTTATTACTGCCGAGAGGCATTGTGGTTATTGGAAAATGAGACAGAAAATTCATCAAACAGTGAACACTGGGGAATTATAGGACTTCTTAAAACTAATCAACAGGATAAGACTACAACTAAAAAAACAAAGAAATCTAGAAAAGGTCCTCCGAATGTATTGGAAATTATGAAAATCAGTGGATCAACGAATGATACAAATTTTCAATTTGCCGCCAATTGATGAGGTGAATTTTTTTCACTGATTGTCAGGACGATCGTTGTAGAAAATGTACATATATAAATATTTGATTAATGAACATTTTTTTTAACAAAGAAAAATGTGTTCACAGATTTAATGAATACCTTCGTGTGTCTGTTGAGAAGAAATTCGTGAAGAGTTTTTTTTTATTATGAGACTAAAAAGAAAGGAGAGTTATGAACGTTTCGAATGTTCAGTGAATTGCTGTTGAAATGTTTATTGAACGTGATGTGTTTGTATAATATATACAAGTTTTTTTTCTTAACTGATTCTTTTTTATTTTTCCTGAATTATAGAAGGAAAAATCGATTTTTGAAGTAAGTATTTCATTCACTATTGAAGAGAATCATGAGGATATAAAGCGTACTTTACATAACGTAACTAAAAATTTGAAAGTAGATGAAAAAACGAATTGGATAATTGCTTGCTGAAGCTGCAAGTATGAAATTTCCTAAAGAACTTTGTCGTCTATTTGCATATATTTGGAACGAATTAAAAAATATTCTAATAAGATAATAAGAATAATTTGACAAACAATTGTCGGTAAGCAAAAGATAAATTCGCTAAAAAATAATTTTTATCTTCTGCTGATTATCAGCTGTGGTTAATTTTTATTATATTGTGAATTAAATTTTTTTTTTTTGGTGACACAGGTATTAATTGGATTTAATTATTTGGTGCGAAGTCTCTAAGACTGTAGTAAATATTGAGAATCTGAAAATTAAAGAAAACAAATTTACGGGTATTTTAATTCGTGTATATATTTTTATAATTCTTCATATTTTCACATATTTTTTCATACATAGTATATTTCCTAATTCAAATTTATTTCAGTTCTGCGGCTAGAACTCGATTGCGCTTACGTATCTGCGTCGTTTAATGAGATTAAATCTTCCTTTTTATTTCTAGTACAATATTTATTAATACTTTTTAATTTCTTCAAAAGTAGACTTGTAAAATTGTTAGAAAGACCAAAAATAATTTATTTAAACTAAATAGACGTCTCTAAATATAAATAATTAAATTTCTTCCACTTTTCTTCTAATTTACGTTAAATTAATTATTATCCACCGCATATAATTTAAATAAACGAGTTTAATATTTTAAAAAATTGAATCTGTTGTTAATGAACATCAAACTACACTTAATCATTCTTTCAATTTCGATGGATTTAAAATTGTCCAATTTCTAAAATTTTTCTACCTGAAAAAGTAATTCTAACTATTTTACAAAATCTACGATTAAACTTTATTAATTTTAATACTTTAATCTCCCACATTTTCGTATTTTAAATACGGATACGGATTTCAAATAGAATAATAATTTGATAACCGCGTTTAAATTCGTATAATTTACCAGGTGGCTGGCAGTGTTTTATTTATCTATCTATATTATAAATTTTTAAATCCCTGTCTTTAGGACTAATTAAGTTTTCTAACTATTATAATTCGAGTTTATTTTATTATTTTTTTGTGAAATAAGGAAACAAAATTTGTTTTCAAATCAATTTCGAAATATTTTTTTTTAAACACAATTTTTACAAAATTTTATTATGAAAGCGTGTTTAAAAAAAATGTTATCAAAAATTGATAAGTAACTATCCAGTTTTTGTTTCCTTACTTTACGGTATTTATTCTAAATGACTAGATTTACAAAAGAGGGAGAGTATAAAAAAATATTAAATTTCTATAAGTGCGATAAAAATTTAATTGAAAATATTTAAATAAAAAAACCTTTCTAGTCTTTTTTAAATTTTCAAATTCGAAAATGATCGAATTTTTCAAAGTAGAAAATTAGTTTTCCCCTCTCCCTCTTTTTGGTGTAAACTTTTAGTCAACGATTATTTTCCTATCGCGTTGAAAACGAATTGGTGCTTTAAATTAAGCGTATTTACTCTTATCTCTATTTTTAATAGAAGCCGTGGATGTTAAAACTCCAATTTAATATCATCATCAAAAAATTACCAACTAGCGTCAGTAATGTGGATTAAATTCATTTTTAAAAAAAATGAATCTTGTATTAAATACATTTTATCAAATGAAAAATTGGATTACAAATTTTTTTTTCTCTCCCACGAGATTTAAAATTTATTTTTCACCTTTTAGGATAAAAAATTTCTCTAAAAAAGAATCGTATACCCTATTTTTAAAACAAATAACGTGACGTGTGATTTTTAATCATTTTTTTATTAAATGAACTGAAAAATATTTTGTGCGTTTTTTAATTAAATGGACCTTTTCACATTTTACGTTAAAGATAAGAAAAAGAAAATTTTTACAAAAGAGGTCCAAAAAAAAGTTTAAAAGTTTTGATTGTAGGAAGGTTTTTCGTAAAAAAGGCACATTTTTGGATAAGGAGGGAATATTTTTCATAAAAAAAGAAATTGCGCAAAAATGATAATGAATTTTTTCAAAAATGTTGAACATAAAAAAACATGTTTTTCTTTCGCAACTACAAATTGATTGGTGACGAAAAATTAGACATTTACCGATGTGTTGTTTTACGAATTTCAAAAAAAAATTCTAAGAAATTCAGTTAACAAGCCGGTTTGAGTCTGGGCTAAAAAGAGTCGATAAATGTCGGTGCAGGAATTTGTATCTAAAAATAGCCCTGCCTGTCTTCTTGAACTTGACTTTTTTTTATTCAATGCTAATAAAGTTTCACTTATTAATGCTTCTCGCAGGATTATCCAACTCTCTTAAAAAGCTTCTTAAAAGTTTTTCTCAAAATAAAAAGTAAAAATTGACATCATGTAAAAATGGCATGTAAAAATGTCCTTTCCTAAAAAGTGTTTTCATTATACAGACCGACAAAAGTTTCTTCTTGTCAAATTCAAATTTTAATTTTGCATCGCAACTGATTTGATAATTTAATTTTCTATTTTACCTACGACTTTCATTTTGGAAATGTTTTTCCTTTGAAGATAATTGTCTCACGATAACTCGTTTCCTTTAGACTTTACTCAACTTCTATTCTACTTTTAAGAAATTTATTAATCGGCAGTATCTCAAATATCGTTGGAATAAATGAGGTCGAGGTTTAACGTAAATATCACTTTTCAAAAAAAGTTTAGCATTATTGTCCTCTTTAAGCATGTGAAATTAGTTGCATTATTCCTGAGACAACTAATTGAAAAAGAGACAAAAAAAGAGAAGCAATTTTTTTTGTCGGACTATCATGAATAGGGATCGAGATGGGGATTTCCTGGAATGAAAGAAGGAAAAATTACTTTAAAAAAAGATTCCTTTTTCGTTAATTAGTTTTGCTCTTGCGGTGATGACGGTGATGATGGAGATGATGCTGTCGCAGTTGGGACCGCGTCTCTTGGACCGCAGCGACCAATGTACGAACAGCCTCCTCATGACCCTCGAAACTATCAGCCTTCTTCAATTGACCCAAAGCGCTGCCCTCACTGCCGCTTCTTTTCTTCGGCCCAGGAAATGTCTCCCACGAACGCTGCTTCTGCACCAGAGATGGAGTTGATCTCCGTCCAACCAAGAGTACCAGAGTTTTCCTCGGGTCCTGCGCCGCTCGACCCACCTGAAGAGGTCAGAGCGCAGAACTTTTAGCGAAACTCTTCATCCGAAGGAAAAATTTGTTTTCCATTGTATTTTGAAATCAAAAATTTTGACCGCAAAGGAAAATTTATCTCAGCAAGCAACATTGTGTATTTTGTATCAAGTGTTAACAGTTTTCGTGTGGATGAAGAATTTCACCGTAAGGAATTGATTTTGTAAACTTACCGAAGCCTCGACGATACTTGTTTCGGACCCTGTGATACTGAGACTATCGCAACTAGCGCGTCGTCTTCTTCTTGAATTACAGTCTTCCCTGGAGTAGAAAAGCTCCTCGGAATCGCTCACTGGATATACTTTCGGACTCTTTCGGGAACTTTTCTTTTCGTCTGGAGGCACTGGATGTACTTGAGCTTGGACTCGCTTTTTAGCCTCGCCTAGAGTTGAGGCCTCGGAAATTCTTTGATATTCACAGTCGTCTGTGAAAAGATATTTAGTTTTCGGTTCTTGTTGAAATCGAAAGAGATTTATCGAAATAATTACCGCATTGCTGATTTTGCTGTTGGTCACCCCCTTTGTCACCACGTTCCGGTTGATCAAGTCCTTCGGCTGAATTATCCCCGGTACTTCCTTTCAGGGATCGATAAAAAGACCGAACCTTCGAGTGACCTGGCGGTGTCTTCGGTTTTTGATTTTCCGGCGACTTCCTCGAGTGGCGAGTCTGACTTCGATCTCTACCCTCCTCCCTGCCTGGGGATTTTTTTCTATCCTCCTTCGTTCTCGCCTTGTCGATCAACTGACTCAGCACACCCCGTTTGCCGTCTGGTTTTGCAGGCGCGGATCCATAGACGACAATATTTCCACTTGAGTCCAGAATCGCTCCCATTCCACCAGACGGAGTTCGACATCGTGGTGTAGCTTCCTTCGATTCTGGAAAATTGGAAACACTTGAAGACTGGATCATGTGGAATGCTTACGATGGTAGGGGACTCAAGAAAGAAACCTTTCATGTAAAGGGCATTATCAGCTGTGGGAGCAGAACCTCTAGGATGTCGACACTCTTTTGTGGGAGCTGGACCCTGAGGCTGTGGTGGTTCTTGCATTTGGAGTCGAGCCAAATGGTCCAGAAGGACCTGAAGATGTTGGTGACCTGCGGCGTCTGAAGCGGCTGCTGATATCTCACCTGCAGTCATTCCCGACGAGAAGGACTTGACAAACGGTTCCAGCTGTTGTGCCATTGTTAGAATTTGTTTCACTTCACTTCTCAGCGAGAGGATATCGTTCATCTGAAAAAAAATCCATAGAGGTAACGGATTAAGTAACGACTTTTGATAGCAAGTAGATTAGATATTCAATAAATCCTTCACCTGTGAATGGAAGATCTCCTTTTCGAAGTGAATCCTACAAAGCTGCTCCTCCCAAAGTGTATCGAAGATGCCCCGCAAACGCTCCAATTCCGTTTGATGATGATCTAGTTGTTGCTCCAGGAAGCGACAATCCCTAGCGATATGTTCGTATCTAGACCCCACTGGTGGTGTGTTAGCCCGACGAAGAAGAGCCACGTCCCGATGCAGCTCTCCCAATCGTTCCTTCACTGTTATTAACTGTTGGCTCAGTTCCTTTAATTGGGAGTCGAATGTTCGGCAGTGATTCGAAAAGGGCCCGGAATCTGAAGGCGGCTTCGTCGGCTGTTGCAGTTTCGAAGGTTTGATATTCTGAAAAGTAGAATTTAGGGTTTGAGGGAAAACATAGTTCATCAAGTATAGACTGATGATCCAGGCAAATGCGAGTACTCCTGGATGCACATCAACAATTTGGAATCCACATTCAATAAAGTATTCTAAACTCTAAGTTTTGATAGCGAAAACCTAATAAAGTTTAGGGTTTTGATAAATACCTGAATGAACTGCGACTCGTGAGCAATGGTGTGCGTCAGATCATAAACGGAGTCCTTCAGCGGCTGGGTCTGACTCATGTAGGGCTGTAGCGCCCTAATGATCTCGCTTCTGTAATTAATCTTCAAATGCGCACTCAACATTGGGGGTTTATTCGGATGACCTAATTGTGCCACCTTCCCGAGCCTCTCGAGCATATGATGAGCCAACTCGAGAAACTGATAACGCGTCGCTCCGGTGGTGAATGCCGTACACAGCATCAAGTGCATCTGAAGAACCGGAAGTGCACTACCAAGTGAAAGTAGTTGTGCCCTAACCATTCGCTCCTTCGACTCGTATTGACGTTGTAAATCGGCTAAAACGGAATTGTGACTCTTGTTAATAACGTCCTGCATTCCTTGACAGTAGGCGTTGAGACTTCGTTTCTCTGACTCGAGACTGTGGCGCAACTCGTCCAATTGAGACTTCAAAGCTAAAAGCCCGTCCTTCACTCCAACTTGAATCTCGCAAATGGAGTTGGCGGCTCGTTCTATCTTTTTGGAAGCTTGTTGCCAGGCTAGGTCGATATCAACACAGTGGAGGCGGGAGTCTGGTGGTGTTTCTCGGATGCAAGTGGCACAAAGCATGCACTTCGCACTTTGACTATACATTATGTACTGCTCCCCGTGGGTGGGACACCGGCGTTGGGTGTCCTTTGCACACTTACTCATGTGCACCACTTCGTGAGTTGAAAACATCTTTGCACGGTGAGTGTGTTCTCGACAGTGGTTGCATAGGGCTTGACCTGGAATTTTATTTCTTCATCAAATTAAACGTCATTAGGAATTGTAATTTCTTTTCAAGAAAATTCAATCCAGAAACCTCTTGTTCTTTTACACTGTACCTAAGTATCTTTATTCAAATAGTTTGTTTAATTCATTATAACTTGTTTTTTATTTAATAACAGTATTCTCACAATTGAAATCAGAATTAAGGGATTACATCCAGGGTTTTGTAAATCTATTATATTAACGCAAATTTTTTGTTTTTTTCATTTCAGATGATCCAGTCCAGAAATGTCCTGCTCACCCCAAGATGCCTATCGACAGAGCAGACCACAAATAGTTGTCTTGATGAGTAAATCTAAACCAATTTTCCGAAATAGTTGTCTTGATGAGTAAATCTAAACCAATATTCGCCGGAACTCTCGCAAATGCTTTATAGAAGTTTAAAAAAAATTATTTTCATAAATAAAATACATCAAAATAAAATTCAAACTACATTTACAAAATTGAAATACTAAATAGCTTTCTCAGAAAAATTCCTAAAGTATCGACTATCTTTGACTGTCTAACTGGATGTAATTCCTTAAAAACATATCGAAATGTTTGAACCGGGAAATAGAAAATTAATAAAGTAGAACAGAAAAAAATGGAAGGTTCTTCTTGTCTAGTCGCGTTTAATAATTCATTGAGTCAGAATTCGAACTTTATATTTATGTAGACATTTTTTTATCGATTATCGAATAAGAAATTCAGGACGCACCGCAAGTCGTGCAGAAGAACATGGTAGACTTGTCTCTCTTATCGCAGTTGGCACAAGGAGGATTCTCCGAATTTGCTAGCTCCACCAAATGCCGCATTAGCTGGTCCGCAGGTGGAAGCTGAGTTCCTTCCTTCAGCATCGTTACTTGCCTGCGATTTAAAGCGAAAGGAATTTTATTTCACAAAATATTTTAAACTACTTTTTAGACATTCTAAACCGATTTTCAACTTCTCCACAAATTTTTTCCCTAATTTATGTGGAACAAAATTTTTAGGGAAAAAATTGATTTTTTAAAAAGCAAACATAATCTGAAAAGTAAATTTCGAAATAGGCTATTCATAATTATTTATAATAATTACGTAACAATTATTACCAGTTCAACAACAAGGTCAATGTAATAATACTTAAGTAGTGTAACCGCAAAAAATAGATTCTCCATTTCCCGTACCAACAGAATATGTATAATTGTAATGTCGATATTCATAGTTCAGACCACAAGCTTAATTCAAAATGACTATTACTTGAAGGGAGATGGAGAATTAATTTAAAATAAAAATTACAGAGTAATGGTTTATTCTTGAGCATACTGTAGATACTTTTGGTTTTTAATTTTTTTTAAAGTTTATACTTAAAAATCTTCGGAAATACATTTTGGATTAAAAGCATCTAATTTTTTTATACATATTACTTTCTTTGTTATTCATGAGTAGAAAATCAGAAAATGTAACAAAATATATAAATCTTTAGATAATTCGAAAAAGAAGCATTAATGAAATTACATCAATTAGCAACTGACATAATAAAAAAAGATAAGATCTTATCTTTTTTGTAGAACAGATTCCATTCTTAATTTATTGACCACATTTAATTACAAGATTTATTTTAGTAATTTAAAAAATTAATTTGTGTTAAGGGTATTTGAACCATTATGACGTCACAGCTTTGAAATACATGCTTTGCACTAACTGTGACGTCACAATGGTTCAAATCCCCTTAACAATTTTTTATAATTATTTAAGTAGAATTGATTTTTACAGTAACTTTTTGTAAAAGAAATTTATTTTATTTAAAATTGTCACAGAAATTTGATTTTCTATTTCTCTGACTTTTTCCTGATTTTCAGAAAAGTTCCTAACTTTCTGTCTTATCCAATATAGGAGTTTTAAATAAATCTACATATTTTTATTAATTCCATCAATTCTATGTTTTTGTAAAATTTGATTATTTTTAAATAATTTTTAAATATTTCATATTTTTTAACATGTGTCTCTAAAAAACACGATTCTTTTTTAACAAACTGTGATAAAACTTTTTAGAACATAAAATTTATGTCTATAATAAAAATATTATTGTTTCTAACAATCACAAAAATATTTCTAGATAAGAATTTTTTTTCTAGAATTTTTAACTAAATATATTAGAAAATTTTTATAATTTTTTTAAATAAGTATTTAAATATTATTAATAAATATTACCGGAATTGAAATTTTAAAAAAGTTTATGTTTATTTTTACTTTTACTTTGACACATTTTTATTTTCTTCTTTATTTTCAATTTGATAGATTTTTATTTTCACTTTCTGTGAAAGTAAAAGTGAAAAGAAAAGTAAAAGTAAAAATGAAAAATAAATTATCAACATGAAATTCAAAATGAAAGTGAAAATTAAAAGTCAAAGTAAAAATTAAATTACATAATAATAGTCATATTATTCGAGATCTGGAAATAATTTGATTTTTTTAGTTCAGAACTTAATTTTCATTTTTTTTTAGTAAGAAATCAGAAAAGCAGGTATTATTAATTAACTATAATAATCGTCGTATTCTGTCCATTCTGTCCAGTCTGTCAACACTTGAAGTTAGACTATTGTGCATGCTTTTGTTTTTTTGATATATTCTGATAGATAATATTATACGTCATTATTTTTTCACTAATTATTTAATTTAATAATATTATTTTTATTTCTCAAATAATTCAAAAATATTTTTATTAATTTAAAAAAATTATAATTGTTATTATAATAATTATTCATTATTTCCTTTGTTTCTAAAAAATAAATCCTGCAAAATATTTTCTTTTTTTTTATATGAAAAACTTAATTACTTGACAAAATTTTGACTTCTTCCCTAACCCTAAAGAAAATTCTGATATACACTCTAAAAATGATTAGACACTCAAAAAATGTTCTATTACATTTATTTACCAATTTCTGAAATTATTTCAAAACATCAATAACTTCTTCTCTAAATAAATTTTAATCATTATTATTTTCTCACAGGAATAAATTATTCTTAATAATTTTTGAAAAAAGTTCTTTGAGAATTTTAAAATCCATTTGTTTACAAATCAATTTTACGAAATTTAAATTATACAGAAATTCTTCAATTAAATACGAATTAAAAAATAAACACTTCAAATAATTTCAGGATAAAATTCAATTAAACTTTTTTAATATAATTAATTCTACAGAATTGTTAGTTATAAGTATGAAAAATACAAATTTTTAAAGAATTTGATTTGAAACCATTTTAAAATTTAATTATTTCTTAAAATTCATGCTAAATTTTTATTAGATAATTCAATAATTTAAATACAAAAATAAATAATTTATTTAATATTTAAAATTTCTTAAAATTGAAGTCTCATAAAGAATTTTATCAAAACATTTTTAAATCATTGATTTCTTTTAACGATTTTTCATAAAATTTTTAAGAACAATTACATTTTTCGATAAATTTGATTAAAATTGTATTAAAAATAATTTAAACTCTGCCATGAGTTTTATTTATGAAAATAATTGAATTCCTAAAAGAAATTTTATTATTTATAAAAATAATTAAATTATTGCGAAGAAATTCATAAAAATATTGTAAATAATAGATTTCTTATTAAATTTTTTAAAAATAATTGACATTTTGACGAGAATATTAAAAAATTCTTGAACATAATTGAATTTCTGCGAAAAATTTTATTACTTTTGAAAATAATTGCATTTATGCAATCAGTGATCAATTTTCAAAAATTCAATTTATTTTTGGGAGGCTTAAAAAATAAAAATGAATTTTGTGCAAAGTTAGTAAAGCATTCAAAATTTTTGCTCACAATTTCTTTAAGTTTTTTTGTTATTTGTAACAGGAATTTGTCGTAAATTACTGAAGTAACATTTTAAAAAACTTTAACTAATTCATTTCTTCACCCCGAGTCAACAACACATGTGTAATCCTGTTTTTATTTTTTATACGCATTATTATAAATTATCTATTGACACTAAGAGAAACTGCGCGTTTGTTTAGCTGTTACACCTACAATAATTTAAAAAGACAACATTTTTGTTATTTTTCATAAATTTTTCGAAGAATTTTTTATTGAAATTTTGTAAAGATAATTTTATTTCTTTTGAGTAATAATAATAATAAATTAAATACTTCATTTGGCGGGCGTGACAGTTGCTACTTATTTATATTACTTAGTAAAAAAATTTTAAATACAAATTTCATAAAATTCAATTATTTCTTTAATTTTTAAATAAAAAATTATTCCAAAATAATTCATAAAAAATAATTTTTTCTCGACAGTTTTTCAATAATTAAATTATTTTAAAAAAATCAATTTTAAATCTGTAAAGTCTAATTATTGTTAAAAATAGGAAAAGTTTGAAATAAATAAAATCTTTTCAACGCTGAAGAATAACATTCAGAATTTTCTTATGAATTCTTGAAATTGAATATTATTCCAGCACTTTTGACAAAATTCTCTGGCTTTTTTCTAATTTTCCTGAATAAATTTAGAAAAATAAGTAGTGATTTTGTGTAGAATTCTTCTGAATAATGGAATTTTTTAATGTTAATGACATGAAAATAATATTATTTAATTTTGACTAGAAAACTATTAGAAACAAAATAATAAGTAATTAATTGTAATTAAATGTAACTTTTTTTTTTATAATTAATAAGTCAAAAATACTGTAATAAACATATATCTTCCATTATCGTCTCATTGGCAATCACGCTTTTCTATGAACAATAGTCAACCTTAAAATATAACATGCTTAACGGAATAAAAATTTAAGTCTTATTCTCATGTGACATGTAATGTAAAAATTACATTATTGTTATATATGTTAAAAGTGAAATAAGAAACTTCACGCGCGCGTTATTTGTGCTAGTTTTAATAAATATACCTCTTCTAGATTAAAGATATTTTTGATTTGTTAAGTATTTTTCATTCTGTCAAAATCAGCTGTTGTAGCTGCGCGCGACGTTTATAGGTGCATCCCTCGATTACTGTTAAGCTTAAGATAACTGAATGTCGAAAATATTTCGATGTTTTAAAGTATTTTTCTTTTAACAGAAAAACATAGCTAGATATGGAATTTGAGACTAAATATTAAAATATCTAGATGTTATTTGTTGATATAAGTTAAAATTTATTTTTCAATATCCAGTTAAAGTCTATTAAAGATTATTATTAAAAAAAAAAAAAATTGCTAAAATTTAGATGCTGTGCAGAGAATTATTGTTTTCTCTGCTGTTAACTTAAAAATTGATTTCGTCCGCAATTGACTGAATTTTTTTTTTATTTTACTTTTTAAATTCTTTTCTTTAAATAATGAATTTATTTTGCCTGCAATTGATTGAAATACCTACTTCGACATTTTAGTTTTCAATTTCTGTTCTTAAATTAGTCAGTAATTTATTTCGTCTGCAATTGGTGACGATTTTAATATTTTCTATTTTATCTTTCGATTGAGTCCTTCGACTAATCAATCGAGAATTTATTTTATCTGCAATTATTTTTTTTTTGTAATTCAGTTTTTAAATTTTGTTCTTTTTTTAAGAAAGTTTAAAAATATAGTATAAATTTCTGAAAAATTGACAAAATGCATGAAATTGTGGGATCCATTGTAAACAAACATGCGTTTTTTTGAAAAAGAAGAGGCGTGTACTCTGGGACGATAATAACGGTCAATTCCTAGGAACTCACGCGCATATCGGACAGGAAATTTTGCTGTCCATATTCTGTCCGCGTAGACAACGGGCGCAGAAGGTGTGGAAGCAAGATAGTAGACATGGTTCCCTGTAGTAGTCGTGGCATATGCCGCAAATAAGGGGATTCCTCGGGCTCGATATCCCAGTGGAGGGAGCGTCATTCTCGCCGATAACCCCGTCGGTGGCGACCGAACCGGAATTGGCCATCGTTTTTTTTTTTCTCTCTTTCTGTCGAATGCGAGACAGAATAATTGTCCGCGTATCAAAACAAGAAATAAAAGCACCAAAAAAAAACGACGACCTACTCTCTATAAATACGGTCACTTAATCAAATAATTGTCGTCAAAGATCAATTACCGAAAAATAAAAAAAAAATTTTCTGACAACCCTAGCGAGGGGCGTCGAACAACTGCACCACTGAGATAAGGAAGTTTCGAACCCCGCCACTGACGGTCCACTGACTCCTCGCGCGCAGAAAACCTCCAGCGCTCTCTTAACGGCTCGTCGTCATTCTGACGTTGCGATAACGACCACGACTGGGACGCTGCCCTCCCATGAACCACCCCTCAATTCCCTTCAACCCCCAAAAGCGTTGCTCGGTATACAATAAGTTTACAATCCTCTCCTCCACACACTTCTCCGCGGTGAGCACATTGCGCGCGAACTCTCTCTCTCTCTCTCTCTCTCTCTCTCATTCATTTCCGCACCCTTTTCCTTGAGTTCATTTACATCACACACACGGTGTTTGTATTCTTTTGGCCAATTCTTGGCCAAAATTACATTTAAACTTTCTAATAAAGAGCGGAAATGCACCAATTACTGCGGATTGAAATTCATGATCGATTTTTTAGGAGAAAATATAACAAGGAAAAAAATATATTTTCACAGTAGATTAGCAAGTAAGAAAAAAGAAATCTGATCCACCATTTTGAATTTTGAAAAACTAACACCAGATTCGTAATCAGCGACCTCGAAAACCCCCGAGTACAAATTTCCAAAGAAATTGGACCAATATTTGAAAAAGTCGTCCGCCATATTGGATCCGCCATTTTGAATTTTGAAAATCTGACATCGGATTCGTAATCAGCGACCTCGAAAACCCCCGAGTACAAATTTCCAAAGAAATTGGACCAATATTTGAAAAAGTCATCTGCCATATTGGATCCGCCATTTTGAATTTTGAAAATCTGACATCAGATTCGTAATCAGCGACCCCGAAAACGTAGTATACCCTACTTTTTTTAATATTTCGACATTTTATAAATTGCGTGATTCAAAGCGTTAAATCCAGAAAATTAATTGAGTTTCAGTATCTTTCCTATCTATGGTAAATTTTTTTATTATAAAAGTTAAATGTATTAATAACAAGATTGACATGTTCTTTTTTTACAGCTAACATTCTGTCATCCACATAATATATAAAGTAGAACAGAGGAACACAATTGTATTTTTCTTTTAATTTTTTTAAACAATCAGTTTCGAGATCATCCATGACAATATCTGAGACGAATAGTCGAAATTGGTGTACCATAAATATGTCTATATAGAATTTTCCATCAAGAGAAAAATATGTGTTGTTAAATACAAATTTAGTACAATCAATAATAGCATCAGAGAAAGAAATTTTACTCTTCTGGTTTATAAGGTGAATGCGTCGATCTAAACTCTAAATTACAAGTTGACTACTTAGAAATGTTTATGTAAACATAGAACTTACGTCAAGTGAAATAAAACCTTTGTTCCCCTGTTGCTCATTAAACTATTTTAAATATTACATTCTGATTATTATTTGGGGGACAAAAAATCAGTAGTCCGTGAACCCTATTCATCAAGTTTAAGGTCATCTGTGATTCATTACTATATCATAGTAAAAAATATGGAGAATAACCTATTGTCCTTAAATATGATTCTTTTGCGTTTTAAAATTTTCACAAAAAAAATTTTAAGCTCTTCTATATTATGTACATAAATTTAGAAAAGAAGAATAAAATTACATTAAGTCCTCAGATTTCGTTAAGTAAAGACCTGTGAATGAGGGAATAAAAATATATCATCAATTTTATAAGATACTGAAGTGTTTTTTAAGGAAGTCGAACAGAATTTTTCAAGAATATTAAAATGTTAAACAAGAAGAAGGAATACGTCAATGAGTAATAGTTTTAATTATTATAATTGAAATTAATTAATTATTAATTAATCAAACAAAATGCTACTAGTCTTGTACTTGATTTATTAATCGAAAAGTAACTTTTAAAAAGGTGTACCAGATGGAATAGGAGATTTGATTTAAAATGTGGACTGACAATATTATGTCTTACAATATGTGTGACATCATCAAAAGGATATTGCATTCCATATAATGGTAGGTACTTTTTATGAATTATAGAATGATGAATATTAAAATAACTTCATACTACGATTTTTAGATTCTATTAGTCTGCAGAATGAAGACCAACCGATGGAAATTGCACCCATGAATTCAGTAGAACCAAACTATGAAAATAATTATTGTCTCACATCAGAATGTAATGATACAGGTCTGTATGATTTTCTAATACTTTTGTAATTAGTTATTAATGCAGTCAATATTGTTTTGGTGTGTCGTAGATTTAATAACAACAAATTATTTCTTTTCAGCAACAAGAGTACTGAAGTGTATGGACAGGGAGGTTGGTTGACACCATAACCATTATGCAAGGTATTTTTGTCAATCAAACTAGACCTCAGTACATGAACTACGGATCATTTGGATTTATAATTGGACATGAATTAACTCACGCTTTTGACAACGACAGTAGAAAATATGATGGAGAAGGATACTTGATGGATTGGTGGGAACCAGAAGCAGATAAAGAATTTCTTTCAAAATCAGAATGTCTAGTACATCAATATGGGAACTACACAGTTGAAGAAGTCAAAAAAAATGTAAGTACCAAATCCAAAAACTCGTGGAAAAGTTGCTGAACACGATGCTGTTGTGTACTTACACAGTGCAGCATTAATTTTAAATAAATTTTCACCTTACAGATAAAAGGAGAGAAAACGCTAAGTGAAAATATTGCAGATAATGGAGAAGTTAAAGTTGCATATTTAGCTTATGAAGAGTATATGAAAACCCATTCACCTGACTTACTGTTACCTGGTGCAAAATTTTACGCAACGTCAACTTTTTTGGATTAGTTTTGCTCAAAAGTTTTGTACCCAAATTGATGAAGCTGGACTGGAATATCAAATTTCCAAAGATTTACATAGTCCTAGTGAATTTAGAGTAATTGGTTCTGTTGCCAACCGAGCAGAATTTGCAAGAGATTTTCAATGTGCATTAGGCACCAAAATGAATCCTTAAAATAAATGCTCTGTATGGTAAAGTTATTTAAATAAACATTAAAAAAAATAAGTAATGATTATTAATTCTAGAATATTTAAAGAGTAGAAAAAAAATAATTCTGGGTACTTACCATTTTTATTTACACAACTGTATAATTATTATATTATTCATATTTTATTATTTTATGTCTTTCTAAATTTTTATCTTATCAATAGCACGAATTATTGACTCTAGTACTCGCAAGTATAAAAGGAACAAGAAAAATTTTAAACCTATACTTCCGAGACTGTAAATAAATTTTCAAATCGTTACGACTCACAACTTTTTAACATTTGGATTGGTAGTGTTTAACTATCAAAAATGAAGAAAATTCATTGTATATTACCGCTTTTTGAAATCTTGTAAGTAGAGTATAAAATAATATTAACCCCTTTGCAGTCCAATTAAAAATCGCTTGTGGGGCCTAAAACGGTCCGAAAAAAAAGTTTCCACAAAAAAATGTAATTTCATCATATGTAAGGTTTTTGGGATCGCTGAATTCGAATTTGGGGTCAGTTTTTCAAAATTAAAAATGGCGGATCCAATATGGTGGATAATTTTTTTTAAATTGATGCGTTTTCGAGCAAAATTCATTTCTCGGGGGTTTTCGGGATAGCTGACTACGAATCTCATGTCAGATTTTCAAAATTCAAAATGGCGGATCCAATATGGCAACCAAATTGTTTCAAAGTTGACTTTATTTGAAATTTTCTTTTAGTTTATGGCTCGCTACGTTTCCAATCTTAACAAGAGCAGAAATTAGTGATACCACAATTCGTAAGTATTAGAGAACAAGATAATTTTCAAACTGTTTGTTTAAAAAAAATATATATTCAATGAAAAAAATAGAAAATCTATATTCATACGATAAAATTATATATAATTATAGATTCAGATTTAATGCCATCATCATGGGACATGAAAGATTATTGCTTCACACCAGAATGTATACATACAGGTTGAGTAATTACATACAGTTTACTTAAGGCTAAAGGAGAATTGAGAAGTTTGACACTTTTTCTATTAAAAAAAAAAAAAAAAAAAAAAAAAAAAAATTTCAGAATAAATATAAATAAAATATATTATATTCCTTTTATAGCATCAAGAGTGTTGAGAGATATGGACACAAGTATTAATCCTTGTGATGATTTTTACAAATTTTCTTGTGGTCAATTCATAAACGAAAATAATAAACATGGATACTCACACGATCATTCTATAATAATTCAACAAAATATTGACAATATAATGAAAAATTATCTACGGAAAGAAACTTTACCAGACGAACCAAGATATGCCAGATTAATTAAAACATTTTATAACAATTGCATTAATGAATGTGAGTCCAAAATCTGTAATTTCAGATATCAAATTATTGTCGCAATGTCGAATTTTTTTACTTGACCAAATAGAAAATTTCTGATTTTAATTCTAATATTCTCTACTTGTTTATATAACTAATTATGAATTAGTGATAAATACGTCAATTTTTAATCTTCTAATAATTTTTGCAGTAAATAGCGAAAACGAAACTGATTTCAATTCAATTCTGGAATTAATAAATAAAGCCGGTGGATGGCCTCTTTTAAAAAATAATTCTTTGGAAGATGAGAATTTCCAGTGGGAAAAATTTGGCTCCCAAATGGACAACATTACCATTTTGGAAAATACATTTTTAACGACAATACTTTTTGATGATCCAAAATACAGTTCGAACAGAATTTTAAAAGTAAATTGTCAATTTATATTATAAATATAATATTTTGGGGAATTTTCACCACAAAATTTTTTAGTGTACTTCTTTGAAGAAGCAAAACCTTAAATACTTAAAAATTTATAAACACAGATTCAACAACCGACATTATTTTATACATCATATGAGGCCTACTATAGAATAATCCAGACTGCTCAACTGTTGGGGGTACAAGAAGATGTTGCTAAGAATATTTTTAAAGAAATCAACAAAGTTGATCAAAAATTATTTAACGTAAGTAATTAAGTATTAAAAACTAAAAATTTTTTTCTTCATAAAATTATTTATATATACAGATATCAGTGAAGAAAAAAGATAGAAGTTCTACGTTTGAAAAAATGACTGTAAAGCAACTAATGGAGAAATATTCAAATATTTTGTGGAAGGAATTTTTCAATACGTTTTTAAAGCCAAATACTATTTCTGATGATGATGTTATACTTGTTAGGGATATCGCCTTCTTTAATGAGTTTAATGAACTTATTAAAAATATTACAAAAAAAGATCAGGCCAACTATCTAATGTGGAGAGCAACTTACATAATTTTAGAAAATTATGCTAAATCACTTTCATCATCAAACCCATCAGAAATATGTTATGATTCTGTGAAAACTATTTTCGAAAAAAGTTTTGGTGCTTTGTATTTTAAAAAATTTTTCAAAGTAAACTCGAATCTGGAAAATGTTGATGAAATGTTTGATAATATTTATGAGCAGTTTAATAATACTCTATATAATGTAAGAATGATTTTCTCTTTAAGAAATTATTCTCAATGTATATGAAAATTGCTTATATAAAATGAAGAGGTTTATCTATTTTTAATTTTTCTAGAATAATTGGATGGACAATGTAACGAAGCTTAAAGCGTTAGAAAAGCTTGAATCAATGTTTATTGTACGTCCAACTGATTATTTCTCTCATAATGACAGTGAAATTGATGAATTTTACAAAAATTTGGAAATTACACCAGGCGATTATTTTCAGTCGTTGATAAACATTAAAAAATCTGTTAAATACACAATGAATGTGGATATTTTTAGAAAACCATTAAAAATAAGGAGTTGGTTAGAATTACCAAGCGCGACAATAGTGAATGGACAAGCTATTATGGAACTAAATCGTTTTGGTATGTATTAAATATTAAAATTGTTCGATGGACAAACTTAAATGTTACTTTTGCTGTAAGTTTACGTTATCCTACTCGAAACTAAAGAAAATATTTTCAGTTACACCACCGGCCATTTTTCAAGGAATTTTCTTCAATGAAAAACGACCTCAGTACATGAATTACGGAGCTGTGGGTTCTGGAATTGGACATGAAATGTTACATAATTTTGACAACAACGGAAGAAAATATGATAAAGAAGGATTTAAAGAAAATTGGTGGAATCCAGAAAGTTTTCAAGAATTTCTTTCCAAAGCTCAATGTATAATTAATCAGTATAATAACTATACAGTCGAAGAAGTTGGTTTAAATGTAAGTTTCTAAAAATATAAATCATTGACCTTCCCTTTTAGTGTACATGAAAAAAAAATAACCAGATGCAGTAGCAGAAATCTTTACAAACATTTTTTAAACCCATTCTGATATATTTCACAGATAAATGGTGAGCAAACGCAACAAGAAAATATTGCAGATAATGAAGGAATTAAAATTGCATATTTAGCTTATGAAAAGTATATGAGAACCCATGGTGTTGAGCCATTGTTGCCTGGTGTCAATTATACACAACGTCAGCTTTTTTGGATCAGTTTTGCACAAATGTATTGCGAAACACACACTCATGATGAAATGTTTGAATTTCTGAATGATGACACCCATAGTCCTAATGAATTTCGAGTTTTGGGTTCTCTTTCTAATCGTCCAGAATTTGCAAGTGATTTTCAATGTGCACTGGGCACAAAAATGAATCCTGAAAATAAATGTTCTGTATGGTAATTTAAAAAAAAAAATTATAATCTCGTTAATTTTCAATTATTTTTAATTATTATGTCAAAAATGGCAAATTTTTACCTAATATTTGAACTAAATATAGTAAATACTGTAGTAATTTAAATCATGTTTTATAATTATATTTAAACAATAAATGTTTTAGAGTGAGACAAAATTTTGCTAATTTGTTATTAATCCTTTCCAGTTTTCCTAGACCATTGGATTTAAAAATTTTTTAAATTTCATAAAATTCAATAATTCTGACCCATTTGAATGTTATATGATTTTAAAAAAAAATTGTTTTGAATTTTAAAACAGTAAAAATTTCTACTTTCTGTCCAAAGACAATTTTACTCTATCAAAAATGTTTCCTGCTATTGTGATAAACTGAATATTATGTATTAAGAGTAAAATAATTAGTAACCCCTTCTTGTAATTCTAAGTCATTGGTTCATAAGAAATATAAAATCCCACCTGAACCACGACTTTCGACAAAGATAAATAAATTTTCAAATCGTGCCAACTCACAAATTTGTTAACCCTTTAAATTTGTAGAACATTGTGTTTATCAAAGTGTATGCGCTTTAACAGAAAGTTAAAATAAAAAATGAAGACAATTTGTTATACCTTCTTTTTTTTGGAAATACTGTAAGTAGAAAATAATATTAATATTTAAAAATAATTTATTTTTCTCTAATATTGAAATGAAATTTTACTTATTCAAAAATAGAGGTAATTTTGATTTTTATGTTTTCTTCATAACGCATTAAAATAATAATCAATGCGCAAGTTCATTTGTTCATTTCAAGTTAATTTAAAACAAGAAAAATAGAAAAACTTTATAAATTTATAAATTGAATTTAAAAAAAAAAATTAAATTCTGCCATAAAAATGCACCTGGGTGGTTATAATTTTTATTTACACTTGAAAAATTTTTCTTTAGTTTATGTCTTTCAACATTTCCAATCTTATCAATAGCACGAATTATTGGGTCGAACGTTCGTAAGTATATAAAAGGGACAAGAAAAATATGTTTTATTAATAATAATATATTTTCTTTTTAAAAAATTTTTGTTTTAAAGTTTAAATATTGCTTGAAAGGTAAGAAATGTAATGTTAAAATTAAATGATCCAAAACAAGTAAATATATATTTGGTACTCTTTTTTAACCCAAGGATTATAAATTTACATATATAAAAAATTATAGTTACAGATTTAATGTCATCAAAAGACGAAAAATTTTATTGCATTAAACCAGAATGTATTCATACAGGTTGGAAATTAAGATTCAAAGAAATAATTAAAATGTCGATTGCTCTAAAAAATTAGCTATTTTTAAAAAAAAAAAATTTTTTTTTAAAAAATTTTTTTAGAAAAAGCAGATTAAAAAACATATGATATTCCTCTTATAGCATCAAGAATACTGGAATATATGGACATAACTTATGATCCATGCGAGAATTTTTACAAATTCGCTTGTGGTCAATATGACAACTCGAGAACAACTCGTGCATACAAGACAATAGATCAGATTTCAATGATTGAAAAGGAAATTTTTAAAGAGATGCAAAATTATCTACAGAAAGAAATTTCACCCACTGAACCAAGATATGCCAAATTAATCAAAACATTTTATAACAGCTGCATTGATGGATGTGAGAGACTATGCATGTAGAATTTCGCAATATAAAACAATAACAAACTTTTATATATAACAATTTTTTAATTAATCACTTTTTTTGCAGTTTATAACTTAGAAAAGATAAATTTAAATCGAGTTGGGGATTTAGTAAATAAAATCGGTGGATGGCCTTTTATAAATGGTGAATCTTGGACAGATGAAAATTTCCAATGGGAAAAATTTGGTTCCCAAGACGAAAATATTACCATTTTGGAAAATTATTTCATATCAATTAATTTTCGAGAAGACACTATAAATAGTCAATACAAAGTATTGGTGGTAATTATAAAATGATAAATAAATTTTAGAGATAAAAAAAACCTATTTTTTGAATTAGTAATTTGATATTAAATACACAGATAGAGCAACCGTCAAAATTTTTTACATTTCCTGACGACTACCCTAAAATATTTAAAACTGTTGAATGGTTTAAAGTAAACATAGATGAAGATATTGAAAAGGATTTGATACAATTCCTCGAAGTGGACAAAAAACTGTTTAATGTAAGTATTGATGAAATTGATGAAAATTGATGAAAATTCATGAAAATTTATAGAATTATGAAAACCATCATATTCATAAAATTATTTACAGATAACCGTTGAAAAGAAAGATATAAATATTAATCCGTATGAAAGAATGACTGTAAAGCAACTAATGGAAAAATATTCAAATATTTTGTGGAAGGAATTGTTTAATACGTTTTTAAAGCCAAATACTATTTCTGATGATGATGTTATACTTGTTGACGATATCGGCTACTTTAATAAATTTAACGAACTTATTAAAAATATTTCAAAAAGTGATCAGGCAAACTATCTTATATACAGAGCAATTTACACAATTTTAGAAGATTTCATTATATCAACTGATGTTGAAGACAAAGAAGGAATTTGTTATGAATCTATAGATAATATTTTTCATGAAAGTCTTGGTGCTTTGTATTTTAGAAATGTTTTCAATAGATCCTCGAGTCTGAAAAATGTGGATGAAATGGTTGATAATATTTATGATCAGTTTAATTCTATTCTAAGAAAGGTCAGATGATTATTTTTTTATGTATTAGAAAGGATAGACGAAGGCTTTGCTATCAATTTTTAATTTTTTCAGAGTCAATGGATGGAAAATGGAACGAAGCTTAGAGCGTTAGAAAAGCTGAGATCGATGTTTATTGTACGTCCAACTCAATATCTTCTTCGTGATGACAATGAAATTGATGAATATTACAAAGACTTGGAAATTACACCAGGCGATTATCTTCAGTCGTTGATAAACATTACAAAATTTCAAGTATACAAACAAAATGTAGAGGTATTCAGAAGACCAGTGAATAAGGGCAGTTGGACAGAGATACTTAGCGCAAAAACAGTGAATGCAAATAATGTGCATCCACAAAATAAAATTGGTTTGTATATGCTTGGCTGATATTAAAATTTTATTATTATTAAAAAAAATCTTTGCTCCTTTGAATTTTTATTCTATAGTCAAAATTAATGAAAATACGTTTATAACAGTCGTATCACCGGCCTATTTGCAAGGAGACATTTTTAATGCAAATAGACCCCAGTACATGAATTATGGAGCAATAGGATCTGTAATTGGACATGAATTTACTCATGCTTTTGACAATCAAGGTAGAAAATATGATGAAGCAGGAAATCTGATTAATTGGTGGGAGCCAAAAAGTGATGGAAAATTTCTTGACAAAGCTCAATGCATAATTGATCAGTATAACAACTTTACAGTCGAAGAAATTAGCTTAAATGTAAGTTTTCTAAAATATGAATTTACAATGACTATTCAAACAAATAAATACTACTTTTCGTAATCTCTAGAGTAAAAAATCTTTTTGACCAGTAGCAGAAATCTATATTAAGAAAAACCCAAACTACATAAATTTTGAATATTACAGATAAAAGGAAACAAAACACAAAATGAAAATATTGCAGATAATGAAGGAATTAAAGTTGCATATTTAGCTTATGAAAAGTATATGAAAACCCATGGTCTCGAGCCATTGTTGCCTGGTGTCAATTATACACAACGTCAACTTTTTTGGATCAGTTTTGCTCAATTATGGTGTGCAAAAAAGACACCTGATGAACTAAAGGATTTAATTGAAAACGATGAGCATGCTCTTCACAAATTTCGAATTATCGGTTCCCTTATTAATAGTCGGAGATTCGCAAGAGATTTCCAATGTGCCCCAGGCACAAGAATGAATCCTAAAAAGAAATGTCACTTTTGGTAACAATTTCCATTATTTTGGAAAAAATTGTTTGTATTAACAAATAAAATAATAAATATTCATGACAAACTATTCTTATTGTGATACTATTTATTTAAAATATACAAGAATGAATCCTAAAAAGAAATATTACTTTTGGTGATATTTTTTTTCGTGGAAATTATTTGCATTACTTAATAAAATTAATAAATTTATGAAAAACTATTCTTAATGTGACACTATTTATTTAAAATAATTATGATACAAGAGCGAATAGGCGCAATAAGATAACAGCTGAATAAATATTTTTCCAAAAAAACAAAACTGTAACGAAATTTGTCATTTTTTTCTATTATTATTTCAAGGTGACTTAAATATTTCATTGAATTTATTTTACAACTATTTCAAAACTTATTCTAAATTTTATTGGAATAAATTATTTTTTTTTTTAAATGTTATCAATTCATTTTCGATAAGAATACGAAAAAACTCACACAGTTTTCTTCAATAAAGAAGAAGATTGTTAAATATCCACATGTTCTTTACTTATAATTTTAAAAAATTTTTAGCAACATTTCAACAAAAATGTTTAACACAAATGTTTAACAAAAATGTTTAACAAAATTTTTTAACAAAAATATTAAACAAAAATTTTTAACAAAATTTTAACAAAAATTTTTAACAAAAATTTTTAACAAAAATTTTTAACAAAAATATTTAACAAAAATTTTTAACAAAATTTTAACAAAAATTTTTAACAAAATTTTAACAAACATTTTTAACAAAAATATTTAACAAAAATATTTAACAAAAATTTTTAACAAAATTTTAAGAAAAATTCTTTAAGAACATTTTAACAAAAATTTAACCAAAAGTTTTAAAAAAAAATTTCGTCGTTCTGGTGATAATGGAAAAAATTAAGTGTTACATAATGATTTTCAAGACACTGTAAGTATACAGGTACTTTTTAAATTTTTATATCATCTCAAACATCCCATTCATACATAGAAATTTTTTTCAGTGTATGTCTTTCAAGTGTTTTAACATTATCGAAGGCACAAGATACATTTTCGAGTTTTAGTAAGTACCGACAATTTTTAAAAATTGTAACGTAAAAGTTATTGACTTGAACAATGGAATAATTAATTAGCACATTTTCTTTATTTAAAATAATGTATTTGACCTGGAAAGTTAGAGAATTTTGCCGCATATATTACATTTTTTTTTTTTTTTTTTTTTTTTAATGATGAACTTGAAATTTTATTTTATTCACAATCACATTGTTAATATTCACAAGATAATAAAGATAATGATGATGATAGTTACAGAATCGGTGGCGCCGAAGAAGAAAAGTGATTATTGCCTCACACCAGAATGTATTCATACAGGTTGGTATTTTTTAATCTATACAATGTTGACAATGTTTTTGTTTGGCAATTATGAAGGAATTCCTTTTAATGCTATATCAACAGAAAATATTTGTATGTTATTAATTTTAATCTCGATTTTAATCAAATTTTTTCCTAGCCTCAAATATTCTGAGAAACATTGATACAAATGTTGATCCATGTGAGGATTTTTACGAATTTTCCTGTGGTCGATATTTTAAAAAACCAGTAGCTTTAGACATAAATAATTTTATTGTTAATAATATTCAAAGTATTCGCACTAAAATTTTGCATAGCATGAAGGATATTTTAGAGGAAAAAACTCTTCCTACCGAACCAAGATATGCACGATTAATAAAAATTACTTATCAAAACTGTATTAATGCAAGTAAGACAAAGTATCTAGATACTGATATAAATTTTCAAGTTATTGTTCTAAAAACGAAATTAATTTTAAAAATTACAAATTTTGTGAATTTTATAAATTATATAGTTAATAAACAGGAGGAAAATTTGACTTTAAATTCGGATTTTTTGAACCAAATTGGTGACTGGGCTTCTTTGAAAGGTGATTCTTGGGAAGATGTCAGTTCGCATTGGGAAGATTTTGAATCTCTGGTTAACGATTATTTGTCATTAATTGGTGATAGCAATTACCTCGAGGAATTTAATTTGCTTATTAATCAGATTTCAAAAAGCGAACAAACAAACTATCTTATATGGAGGGCAATCAACGATTTTCTATTCAATAAAATGCAATCATACAAATGGCAAACATGTTATTTATACGTACAAGCAAATTTCAAAAATAGTTTTGGGGCCCTTTACTTTCAAAAATATTATAAGGATGGATTTACCCAAAAAGAGCTTTTCAATCAAATGGTTGCTAATATTTCCCAACAATTCAAAATAACGCTTGAAAGTGTAAGAAGGACTCTTAAAAATAATTTCATTAAGAAACATCAATAAGATTTCTTCTTCTTCTTCTTCATATTTTCACCAAATAATTATTTATTTTTATAAAGGCTGATTGGATGGACCAAGTGACAAAGGATAAAGCACTTGAAAAGCTTGCTTCAATTTTCTTTGTAGATCAAAATTTTTTCAAATATCAAGACGATGAAATTGATAAATTTTATGCTGACTTGGAAATAACGCCGGGGAATTATTCTCAGACGATGATGAATATTACAAATTTTAAAAAGAATCATAATGAATCTTCTGAAGATAAGACAAGTTGGATAAATCAACTTAATCCAATGTCAGTGACTGCAAAGTATATTTTAAGAAATAATACTATTGGTATGTATTTTAATTTTTTTCAATTTTCTCCATTTTTTGTCGGACAATAAAAATTTTTAAAGTATAACTTTGAGTACATTTATAGCCATAACACCCTCCATTCTACGAGGAGTTTTCTTCAATGAAAATAGACCTCAGTACATGAATTATGGAACAATGGGTTTTATAATTGCACATGAATTTGTTCATGCTTTCGACCAAAAAGGAAGATATTTCGATAAATTAAAAAATTACGTCAATTGGTGGAAATTTGAGACTTCTTATCAATATCACTCAAGAAGAAGATGCATGGTTCATCAATATGGCAACTTTAGAATTACAGAACTTGACTTAAAGGTAATAATTCTTAATTCTTTTTATAAAAGAATAAGAAATCATTATTTGAATATTCAGAACTATGTTCAGTTGGATAAGATGTTATATTTTGAAATAATATACGTTTTATCGAAAACTAATAATATAGAAAAATTAAATTTTAAATAGAAAATATTTTTCAGGTTAGAAGTGTTATATCGAGTGAAGAAAATGTTGCAGACAATGTAGGGGTTAAAGTTGCATATTCGACTTATGAAAAGTATATGAGAACTCACGAACCTGATTTATTATTACCTGGAGTGAATTTTTCTCAACGTCAACTTTTTTGGATCAGTTATGCTCAAGCATTTTGCGAGGAAGCAAGTTATAATAATCATTTAAAAATATATCAATCCGGTACTCATAGTCCAAGTAAATTTCGAGTTTTAGGTTCTCTTGCTAACAGTCCAGAATTTGCAAGTGACTTTCAATGTGCACTGGGCACTAAAATGAATCCTGAAAATAAATGTACCGTCTGGTAATTTTTCGCATATAAATGCTGCACTAATTGACAATTTTATTTAGAACTCACTAAAATTAATATAATGATGTAATTGTGCTAATTTTATATTATTAAGACATTATTGACATTATCAACAATAAGAAATAAAAAATTGATAACGTTTAGTAATAATGTTCCTCATTTTTTTTAAGAAGTCCCTCCTTTTTTAAAAAATCAGTTGCATTTTTTCCTGAAAAATATGTTTTAAAGTAAGGTACCTAAAACGTCATGGTCTGATCAATTTGTCAAGGTTATTTATGGTACAAAGGAAATTTATAATTATTCTGGGGCCCATCACGGATGTTTTATTTTTTAATAAAATTTTTTTTTTTTCTTTTGAAATTCTATATTGACTTAGATAAATATGTTTTGTAATAATTTAATAAAAAAAATTGTAGATTAGAAGCAGTCAAATAAAATACGACCAAAAACAACTGGTTAAATAGTTTTCGAAAAACGTGTAAAACAGTTTGTATAAGTTTGATGTTCTTAAAATAAAAAATATATTTTAAGTCGTGCATTTTTCAATTTTTAACTGTTCAAGATCGTCGAGTATAATATTGGACGAATGTAATATAAGAAATATATTAAATCAAAAAAGGTTGTATTCAAAATGGCAAAATGGTTATTCTTCATCCATTTCGACATACTGTGAGTAAATATCTACATAAGACAAAAAAAGGCATTTCTTCTGTAATTATTTAAATATAACAAATAAAATAAGTAAAATCTAAATATGGGTCTAATTAATATTATAATCTTATTAAGAATATAAAATTTAAACTTTTTTTCAGTGTCTGTCTTTTAGCTTTTCGAACATTAGCAAGAGGGGAAAATATAACTCCAAATATTCGTAAGTATACTTTGAAGTCTATTTTTTATCGTTCATTTACTATTATGATTTTTTTAATACCAAAGTTTAGTTTATTCACCACTGAAACAAATTTACGATTTTTGCACGTGTAGAAAATAATGTGACCTTTTGAAAATTTTATTTTATAGATGTATAGTAGCTTAGCTTAAACTGTAGGCTCTTCTCTCTGACTTTTATGGGTTACTCATAATTAAGTCATTATTTCATATAATTAATTTTTAATTTATCTTTAAGCCACATTGTAACATTTAATATTTTTGTTTTCAGATTTATCTGATACGTAACAAAAAATTAATTCTTAATTAACATTAACAAAAAAAATTTAAGTTTCAGATTCAGATGAGATTGATTTTTGTCTAACCCCTGAGTGTGTTCATACAGGTTAGTAAATAAAAAATGAGCAATAGAATTATATTTATTTTACTTAATTGAAAATATTTATTTCATACAGCATCAAGAGTTTTGAAATATATAGAAACAAGTATTAATCCTTGTGACAATTTTTATAAATTTGCTTGTGGTGGATTTATAAAAGAACAATGGACTTCAGACAAAATTGCATTTAAGAAAGATCATTTTATTAAGGCTAATGAGAATATTCAGTTATTTATTAAGTCTATTCTAGAAAGGGAGGTGGACTATACTGAACCAAAATATTCGAGATTGATGAAAACATTTTATCAAAACTGCATGAAAGCAAGTAAGCACTTCCGAAGTTGACACTTTTGACACCTTGGAAAGTTATACACTTTTCAAGTATAAATTCTGTTGTAAAAATAAATTAGAAATTTGTTTTTAAATACTTGTTGATTTTTAAATGTCTTCATTTTAAAAACCGCGTAGCCGATATGCAGTACCGTAATTTTTATTCTCTTTCGTATTTGTTAAACAAAATTGGTGGTTGGCCCCTTTTGATCGGAAATTCCTGGAAAGATGACAATTTTCAATGGGAAAAGTTTGGCACCCAATTGATAAATGAGATTAGTTTAGAAAATCATTTTATTTTTTCGAAAATTCGAGAGGATGTGAAAAACAGTTCCAATATGGTTCTGGAGGTAAAATTATTCTATTCTATAATTAAATTCTTCGATTTATTTCATTTTATTTAAATTTAAGTTTAACATTTTTTTTACTCCAGATTAAGCAACCGTCGAATTTTTACAAATCGCCGGACTATTACAATTTAATCGCAATTACTACAAAACTTTTTAGAGCTGAAGAATATAATAAGGAACATGACATACAACAAATCCTCAAAGTAGAGAAAAAGATTTTTAATGTAAGAAAACAGTTTTCAAAAATGCTACTTTTTTAGTAAAAAAAAAGTTAACGAATGACATCAATTATTTGGATCTTAATAAATATATTAATTTTCTCACAGATAACTGTACCAAATTCAGAAAGAAATGATTCTTTCGATAGAATGACTCTAAAAGAGCTTGAGGGAAATTATTCCAATATTTTGTGGAAGGATTATTTTAATACATTTTTAATGCCAGTGGCTACAATTAAAGACGATGATATCATATTAGTTGGCGATAGTAACTACTTCAAGGGACTCAATTTACTTATTAATCAGATTTCAAAAAGAGATCAGGCAAACTATCTTACATGGAAAGCAGTCTACGATTATATCACGAATTATTTAGACCCAAAAGAAGTGGAAAATAATGAATGGAAAAAGTGTTATAATAACGTGGGAGATAATTTTCATGCTTTTGGATTTTTGTATTTCAGAAACATTTTTGATGATGGTTTTATCAGGACCGATGGACTCATCGAAATGATCAGTAATATTCTGGAGGAATTCAATGCAACTCTGACAAATGTAAGAAAAGTCTTAAATAAAAAAGCTAATAAATTTTTTTTTATAAATCATAATAAATTATAAATTAATAATTAATTCAATTGTTTAGACCGATTGGCTGGACGATAAAACAAAGGAAAGAGCTCTTGAAAAACTGGCATCAATGTTTGTCGTAAATCCAAATATTTACAATTTTTACACTGATGAGGAACTTGATGAATTTTATTCAAACTTGGAAGAAACTTATAATGATGATTATCTCCAATCGATGATAAACGTAAAATTGTTCAATAAATATAATGAAAATAATTTATTCGGAAAAGCTAAAAATAAGACAAGTTGGAGAAATCAACTCAATCCATCAAATGTGAATGCAAAGCACATTTTCACAAATAACAGTATTGGTTCGTATTTTTTTTGCTTTCAGGAATGTAATAGGAATTTCAAATAATTATTAAAATATACTTTTAGCGATATCCCCGGCATTACTTCGAGGGATTTTTTTCAATGAAAACAGACCTCGTTACATGAACTACGGATCTCTGGGTTATATAATTGGACATGAAATAACTCACGCTTTTGACAACAACGGAAGAAATTATGATAAACTCGGAAATCTTGTCGATTGGTGGGAAGCAGAAAGTAGCGAAAACTTTCTTTCCAAAGCGGAATGTTTTAATCACCAATACGAAGACTACACAGTACCAGAAGTTGACTCAAAGGTAAGTTGTAAACAGAAGAAATTGTATTAGAAACTAATTGTCGCGAATGGTAATCAATTGGTTCGAAAAAAAATAATTAAAATTAAATTATTTCTTACAGATTAGAGGAAACAAAACACAAAATGAAAATATTGCTGATAATGGAGGAATTAAAGTTGCATATTTAGCTTATGAAAGGTATGTGAAAACCCATGGACCTGAGTTAGTGTTGCCAGGTGTGAATTATACACAACGTCAACTTTTTTGGATCAGTTTTGCTCAAACTTATTGCGAGAGAATAAGTTCTAATGTACTGTCGTTCTTAATGCAATACGACGTGCACAGTCCTCAAGAATTTCGAGTTTTGGGTTCTCTTTCTAATCGACCAGAATTTGCAAGGGATTTTCAATGTGCACTAGGCACTGAAATGAATCCTGAAAATAAATGTTCTGTTTGGTAAATTGTCAATCTTATCGAAAGTAATGACATATGTACACCGAAAAAAATCTCGATGGTATTATTAACTATGACCCTATATAGTTAATCTTAACCTAGTAAAAGTAATAAGGATTCCTAATCATTACGATTAGGATCGCTAGGTTGATTCAACAAATCAAAGCCTGGCAAAAACAACCCTGCAAATCCTAGTCAAATTGACTAGGATTTTAGTTATTTTGCCTATTTCCATAATGCGCACGTGTGTCTGCTTCTGTTTTGAGTGTTTACCTCTATATCAATCGCGTCATTTATCGTGATTTAGTAAAACGATTGTTTATCATATCAGACTTTTTTGGTTTGGTTTCAATATAAATCGTCGAAATTTTTACGCACGTGGTGACAACATTTTTACTATTTCAATAGCGCAGTGTGTTTGAAAATTTACCTTTGTAATAATTTGTGTATTTAAATTTATTTTCATTTAAATGGCATAAATAATTAAAAATTAATAATTTTTAGCAAGTAGATAAAATTGTGTACATAAAACATATAAAACATCATCTGATTTTGACTCAAAAATCTAGTGTCTATTAAAAAATTAAAATACCAAGTCGTGTTTAGTGTATATAGTGGTTATCGTTCCAGGTTTCAAAGTGCGTATTCTTTAGGTTCAGGTGTTCGCGTCCCCCCTGCGTCAAATATTTATTTCATAAGTTTAAATTAATTCTAAGGTATATAAATACAAAGTCAAATAAAAATATGTTCAAATACAATAATTAATTTTTTTCTTTTAAATAGTTTTTTTCTTTTATTTGATAATAAGAATTTGATTAGCAATTTCAAATAATTATGATACACAGTGTAAATCTAATATTATTCTCCTAGTCAATTTGACTATTTTTTCCTGATTACATCGACTAATTTTCCTGGTCACTTTAACTATGCTTGAATTTTATTACTTTGACCAGGATTCTATAGTTGGCTCCTCTCGTAACTAGGAAACCAAGTCAATATTCCTGGTATACGGGTCCTAGGCATTTTTTTTCGGTGTAATACAAATAAATTACCTAATTAAATTAATTATATAATAAATAAATAAATATTGATGGAAATTTTAACTAATTTTTACGAAATATAACAAAAATTATGGAAATGATTATTTTTTCCTTAATTTTCGAAATTGATTATATAATGAATTTCCAGAAAAAAAATTCAATTCTTTTTTTCATTTTTTACTGTGTTAATAATCAAGTATAAACAATATTTGTTTCTACGAATTTTAGATTCGTATTATTATTACTATTCGTATTAGATATTTTATTATATATGATTCATTCAAAATAATAATATGAATGATGCTTAGTTTAAAATTTGTAATAATAAAGATATAAATTGAGATTATACGAAGAAAATTTATACACAAGACATTATTTATCTTAGATAAATGTTACCATAATATTTAACACCTTTTCAAACTTTAAACTTATTCACTGTTAAAATTCAAAGTAAGAGCCCAATAAAATAATTAGTCATGCCACACAACAATGAACGCACTAATGAAGGTGGTGACGTTTTACGTTATGAGATTTTAACGAGGTGGGCCCTTTTATTTTACGTATAAAAATTTAACATAGAATAAGAAAATTTCATTAAGTCCTCAGATTTTGTCAAGTTAAGACCTATAGAATATCTATTTATTTTCAAATTTCGAGAAATATTGTAGTTTTTTGGTAAAGTGTATCAGAACTTTTTTTGGACCTATCAACACGTTTAATATGAAGGAAGAATTTATTAATAGGTAAGTTAATTATTTTAATTGAATTTATTAATATATGAAAGTAATTAACGGTTAGAACATTATATGAAAAACATGAAAACTATTTTTTTTAAATGCTATTTTTTTAAATACTATTTTTTTTAAATTTAAATATTTTTGTAAATATTAATTTTTCATTCGGCAATTTTTCTATGGATACAAAAACATATTTTCTACAAAATTACGTATGGATTTCAAAATATCTATCTTATCCTCAAATATTTGGAAATGGATTTTAATTATTAAAATGAACAAAATTTTTATTTGAAACAAATACAGGAATAATTAATAAGAAAACATTTTTTAAAAAGATGCTCTAGGAGAAGGAGATTAAATTTAAAATGTGGACTAACAATGTTGTGTCTTGCAATATTTGTGACTCTGTCAGAAGGGCATTTCATTCCTGATAATGGTAAGTACTTTATAAGACAATTTTTTCTTACTAAAAATTTGACTCTTCGTTAATGATTGAAGTACAAAAAATTTGTTTTTCTTTGATAATTTGTCTTTTAACATTTTGGAAACTTTTTCACCAATTGATTCATTAGTCTTATTCTTTTTATTTATCAAACATAGGACGAAAAATGTAAAACCATTTTTGTTTTTTTATACAATCAGATTAAAAAACTATATTTGCATCAATAACAACCAGAAACTGATTTTTACACTATCGAAGCATGATATTTAAATTAAATTGATTGATAAACTTTAAATTAATTCACAACTTTTCATTACTGCCTTTAGATTTTATTCTTCTACGGAATCGAGATCGAAATCATCGTAGGGAAATTTTATTCACGGATTCACTGGAAACAAACAATAGAAATGATGATTGTTTCACACCTGAATGCATTGATACAGGTATATGATTTTCTAAAAAATAAATAATTTTTACTTAACTTCTGTATAATTTATTATTAATTCAACTTTTGCAAATACTGTAAAGGTGAATTATGATAAATAATACAGAAATAATATTATGCAATTATTGTCGTATAGAAAATATTTAGTTACTACCTCGATTACTACTAAATCTGAACATTTCTATGCTAATCAAACAAAACCACTTAAACAAACACACTATTTGGTATACGTTTGAAAATTAAAGAATTTCTGTGTATGGATAAATTTTTATTTAGATGAAGTAAAAATATTTTTTGAGATGCAAAATTATATTAAACATGAATTAAATTATTCTTTTTTAGCAATAAGAGTACTGATGTATATGGACAAAAATGTTGACCCATGCGATGATTTTTATAAATTTGCTTGTGGTCAATATCCATACTTTGTGGAATTTCCAAATAGTGAATCCAATAAACTCGATGAATTTTCAATAATTGAGGATAAAGTTAAAAAAGAAATGACAAGTATTCTAGAGGAGGAATATACATCCACTGAATCAAGATATGCAAAATTAATAAAAACTTTTTATCAAACGTGCATGAAAACAAGTAAGTCTAATGTACTACATAGTTTTTTATTCTTTCTTACTTTTCATTATTTCACATAAGTTGAAAATTCATAAAATTTATTTTTAATTGATTACTGTTTTTCCAGCTGATATAAATAAAGAAAATATAAAGTTAATATCGGATTTATTGAATACAATCGGTGGATGGCCCCTTTTAGAAAAAACTTCTTCCAGTTATAAAAATTTCCAGTGGGAAAAATTTGGATCCAAAATGAAAAAAGTTGTCTTTTTGAAAAATAGTTTTATCATTTCAACCTTTCGACAAGACACAATGAATAATTCAAACACAGTCATACAAGTATGTTAAGTGATATAAAATAAGAATTTTTCCTTAAATACAATTTATTTAATATTAAATAATTATTTCAGATTGAACAGCCCGAATCGTTTGATACATCTTCTGGTTATTTGAATTTAGTAGAAGCCACTGTAAAACTTTTTGGAGCTGATGAAGTAAAAATTAAGGACATAACCCAAATTGTAGACATAGAAAAACGTCTTTTTAATGTAAGTATTAAAAATCTTTGGGCAAACCACAAAAAATAGGCATTGTTACAATTTTTAGTTGCAATCACTTTTACAGTACCGAAAAATAGTTCTATTAAGTTAATTAAAATTGGAGGAATATTTAAAATTATTTATTAAACATTTCATTCTTTACAGATATCTGTGCCTTATGCAGAAAGAACTGATTTTCGTGATAGAATGACTGTTAAAGAGCTAATCGGAAATTATTCTAATATTTTGTGGAAGGATTACTTTAATACATTTTTAAAGCCATTTAATACAATTAAAGATGATGATATTATATTGATTAACCATGCCAACTATTTCAAACATTTTAACAAACTTATTAAACATTTTTCAAAAAGAGACCAGGCTAACTATCTTATTTGGAAAGTAGTCGAAGGTTTCCTCAATAATTACGTTGGATCCATCGAAAATAAAAAAGAAAAATCGAAAATGTGTTACAATCATGTATATGATCTGTTCGGTAATAGTTTTGGTATGCTGTACATAAGAAAACACTTCGATGCAAAATCCATCACCAGCGTTACGGATGAAATGGAGTCAAATATTTTTGAACAGTTTAATAAAATTCTAGGACAAGTAAGAACAAGAACCACTTTGTAATAGATTCAATTTTTATCTTATTTTTATTCACTTTATTTATTTCTTTATTTCAGACTGATTGGATGGACTCAAAGACGAAGGGAAAGGCGTTCGAAAAGCTGAGATCAATGTCCATTGTACATCCAAGTATATTCGAATCTTATACTGATGACGAGATTGACGAATACTTTGCGAATTTGGAAATAACGCCGGGAGATTTTCTTCAATCATTTATAAAAATTACGAAATTTGAAAAATATCACAATAAACATGAGTTCAGAAAGCCTGTGAACTTTTCCAGTTGGAGAAGTCAATTGAATCCTATAACTGTGAATGCAATGAACTATATGTTCAATAATAGCCTGAGTATGTATTTCAATTCAATTGGTTTCATTTTTTAATTTTTCATCTACTACTTAACTTTCAAATTTTTTTTGAATCTAATAATTCAAAATTCTTTGCCGCTTTTACTAATAAACTTTTTATACAATAATTTTAGTCCTGTCACCAGCTATTCTTCAAGGAATTTTTGTCAATGAAAACAGACCTCGATACATGAACTACGGATCTATGGGAATTATAATTGGACATGAATATACTCATACTTTTGACAACAATGGTAAAAATTATGATAAATTCGGAAATCTGGTCAATTGGTGGGAGCCAGAGAGCGATAAAGAATTTTTTTCAAAAACAAAGTGCATAATTCATCAATATGGAAACTACACAGTCAAAGAAGTAAACCAGAATGTAAGTTCTAAAATGTAACCTAATTGTTTAATTAATTGTTAATTAATTAATTGTTTAATCTAACTGCAGTAGCTGAAATTTTTTTTTAATGAAGTTGTAAAATATTTAAAGGAATTTTTTTCCAGGTTAATGGTGAGAGTACACAAGGCGAAAATATTGCAGATAATGGAGGAGTTAAACTTGCATATTTAGCTTATGAAGAGTATATGAAAACTCACGATCCCGACTTACTGTTACCTGGTGTGGATTTATCGCAACGTCAACTTTTTTGGATTAGTTTTGCTCAAACATATTGCGTGAAAACTACTGAAAAGGGACTGAATAATACGATTTTAAATGATTTTCACAGTCCTAATGAATTTAGAGTAATTGGTTCTATTGTCAATCGACCAGAATTTTCAAGAGATTTTCAATGTGCAAAAGGTACGAATATGAATCCTAAAAATAAATGCTCTGTATGGTAAAAGTATTTTAAATAAACATTTAAAGCATAAAAAAATACTTTTTGTCATTGATTACATAAATTGATTTAAATTTATTAATTTAATTAATTATTTCTTTTCTATTTTATTTTTCAATTTTTTTTACAATTCTGTAAAATCAGTGTTGTAGGTGATATATCAGACACGAAAATGAATCCTGAAAATAAATGCACTGTATGGTAAAAGTATTTAAAATAAACAATGGAATTAATAAGTATAATATGATTTTTCATTCGGCAAATATTTATAGTGAATAACTTTATTCCATAATTCCTGAGACTATAGTTATAACACTAAGAAAAGTAACGATACTGAATAATTTTGATAATATTTTTTATTAATAGAACTATGAAATTAATAAATAATCATTTTAAAGTAATATTTATTAAAAAGAAAATTTAATACATCAAGAAGTAGGCTGACTTCCTAGATTTATTTTATTATCCTCTTCGTAATAATTGTAAAAAAAACTGTGTGACAATTCACAAGTTCTTTCAATCATTTTTTGTAGAAACTTTGTTTGAACATTTTTAGACATGATAAGACAATATTTAACTTAGATAAATTTTACCGTAATATTTAACACCTTCTTAAATCTTAAACCTTCTTTAAATCATTCATTGATAAAATTCAGAGCAAGATCTCAATAAAATAAATAGAAAGGTCACGCAATGAATGCGAATGAAAGTAGTGAAGTTTACTTTATGAATAGTTCTAACTAGGTAGGCTCTTCTATTTTATGTACATATAAATTAAATATAGAAGAAGAAAACTACATTTAGTCCTCAGAGTTCGTCAAGAAAAGACCTAACAATGTGTATACATTTTCAATTTCGTAAAATATTGAGTAGAAGATTAGATTTGAAATGTGGACTAACAATGCTATTTTTTGCAATATTTGTGACTCTATCAGAAGGACATTTCATTTCTGATAATGGTAAGTACTTTATAGGACAATTTTTTCTTACTAAGAATTTGACTCTTCGTTAATGATTGAAGTACAAAAAATCTGTTATCATTGCTAATTTGTCTTTTAACATTTTGGAAATTTTTTTACCAATTGATATTAGTCTGATTCTTTTTATTTTATCAACATTTAGAATGCAAAATGTAAAATCATTTTCGTTTTTTTATACACAATCAGATTAAAGAATATTCACATCAATAGAAACTAATTTTTATAATCAAAATTTGTTATTGAAATTAAATTCGTTTATAACTTTTATTCATTCATTTAGATTTTATTCTACGGAATCGAGATCGACGTAGCGAAATTGCACTCGCAGATTTAAACTATAAAAATGATGATTGTCTCACATCTGAATGCATTGATACAGGTATATGTATATAATTTTTATAATTATTAATTCAACTATTTTTTTAATTATGTGAAGTATGAATCAAATTTTTCTTTTCCAGCAATGAGAGTACTGAAGTATATGGACCGAAGTATTGATCCATGCGATGATTTTTACAAATTTGCTTGTGGTCAGTTTCCACAGTTTGTGGAATTTCCAAGTAATGAATCCAATAAAGTAGATCAATTTACAATAATTAGGAATAAAGTTCAAAAAGAAATGACGATGATTCTAGAGGAGGAATGTACATCCACTGAACCAAGATATGCAAAATTAATAAAAACTTTTTATCAAACGTGCATGCAAACAAGTAAGTCTAATGTACTACATAGTTTTTTATTCTTTCTACTTTTCATTATTTAACATTAGTTAACAATTCATAAAATTAATCATTTTTAATTGACTAATTTTCTTTTACATTACAGCTGGTAAAGAAAATATAAAATTAATATCGGATTTATTGAATACAATCGGTGGTTGGCCTCTTTTAGAAGAAACTAATTCTTCCAGTTATGAAAATTTCCAGTGGGAAAAATTTGGATCTGAACTGAAAAACGTCGTCTTTTTGAAAAATGGGTTTATTTTTACAACCTTTCGACAAGACACGAAAAATAATTCAAACTTAGTCTTACTGGTAAGTTTAGTAGAGTATATAGGACCATAGTGAACCTTGCAACAATTTATTAAATATTAAATAACAATTGTATTTTAGATTAAACAACCTAAGAGCTTTAATACCTCTTCTAACTACGTTAATTTAATAGAATCCACTGTCAAACTTTTTGGAGCTGATAAGTTTAAATATAAAAAGGACATAAAACGAATTGTGGACATAGAAAAACGGCTTTTTAACGTAAGTATATTTAAATGTAAGTCGCACCTTTTAGAACGAAACAATAATGATGTTTAACATTTAAAATTTTACAGATATCTGTGCCTAAGGAAGAAAAAAGTAAGTCTCGTATCAGGTTCACGGTGAAAGAGCTAATTGAAAATTATTCTAATATTTTGTGGAAGGAATACTTTAATACATTTTTAAAGCCATTTAATACAATTAAAGATGATGATATTGTATTGATTGCGGATGCCAGCTATTTTAAACAATTAAACAATCTTATTAAACAATTTTCAAAAAGAGATCAGGCTAACTATCTTATTTGGAAAGTAGTCGAAGGTTTCCTCAATAATTATGTTGGATCCATCGAAAATAAAAAAGAAAAATCGAAAAAGTGTTACGATCATGTATATGATATGTTCGGTAATAGTTTTGGTATGTTGTATATAAGAAAACACTTCAATGCAAAATCTATCGCCAACGTTACGGATGAAATGATGTCAAATATTCTTGAACAGTTTAATAAAATTCTAGGACAAGTAAGAACAAGAACCAAGAATTAGATTCAATTTATTTATTATTTTTATTCACTTCATTTATTTCAGGCTGATTGGATGGACTCAAAGACGAAGGGTAAGGCGTTCGAAAAACTGAGATCAATGTCCATTGTACATCCAAGTATATTCGAATCTTATACTGATGACGAGATTGACGAATACTTTGCAAATTTGGAAATAACGCCGGGAGATTTTTTACAATCATTTCTAAACATTACGAAGTTTAATAAATATCAAGAAAAATACGAGTTCAAAAAACCTCTGAACTTTTCCAGTTGGACACAACAATTGAATCCTATAACAGTGAATGCTAAGAATTTGGTCTACAATAATAGCATGAGTATATTTTTTGATTTTACTCAAACCTTCTTTTAAAAATAGTTTTATTTTTAATGGATTAACGAAGTTTCGACTAATTAACTGTTTCCGTAATAATTTTAGTCCTGTCACCAGCAATTCTTCAAGGAATTTTTCTCAATGAAAGCAGACCTCAGTATATGAACTTCGGATCTCTGGGTTCTATAATTGGACACGAATTGACTCATTCTTTTTATAATAATGGTAGAAATTTTGATAAATCAGGAAATCTGATTAATTGGTGGGAGCCAGAGAGCGATAAAGAATTTCTTTTAAGAACTGAATGCATAAGTCATCAGTATGGAAACTATACAGTTAAAGAAGTTAACCAGAATGTAAGTTCTAAAAATTTTGTAATTTTAATTTTTTGTAATTTTTTACAGTAGCTGAAATTTATTTCAATGCAATTGATAAATATTGAAAGTGGAATTTTTTAAAGATTAAAGGTGAGAGAACGCAAAGTGAAAATATTGCCGATAATGGAGGAATTAAACTTGCATATATGGCTTATGAAGAGTATATGAAAACCCATTCTCCTGAGTTATTGTTACCTGGTTTGGATTTTTCGCAGCGTCAGCTTTTTTGGATTAGTTTTGCCCAAACGTATTGCTTTAAAACTACAGAAAAGGGACTAAATCATGCGATTTTATCTAGTTTTCATAGTCCTAAAGAATTTAGAGTTGTTGGTTCTATTACCAACCAGCCAGAATTTGCAAAAGATTTTCAATGTCCATCAGGCACGAAAATGAATCCTAAAAATAAATGTTCTGTATGGTAATAGTTATTTATATTTTTAAATTAATTATCAATTGTTTAATATTATTTTTTCTATTTATTTACAAATATAATTTTACTATTTATTTATAAATATAATTTTACTACTTATTCGTAAATATTTATAAATACGACGTGGAAAACATGTATAAATGCGAACAAATAGTGACTTCGCCAGAAGGAAAAATAATTATAATAAAATATAATAAATATAATAAATATAATAATATAAAAAATATAATATTCTATAAAATAAACTTTCTATTAAAAGTAAAATAATAATAAAAATAATCACTAATATTCATTATACAAAGGGTAATGACCTAGATTCACATCAAGGGGTTCGACAACAGACATGAATATTCATTAAAAGTGCTTTCAAGAAAAAAAAAAATTAATCCACAAAAAATATTTAAATGAAGTTTATTTATATATTTATTATATTTAAATATTTATAAGATTTAAATAAATAAAATAAATAAAATAAATAATATAAAATATTATAATATAAACATAAATAGAATCATACAATACGGACTCTAGGGAAATATTTTGTCACCTTCTCTCAGCCCTCGTATTCTATTTTATATTTGGTTGGCTGAAATACAAAGAGTTGCCTTTTCTTTTAATGCATATTTTTGCCTCGGAATTCTTTTCAGTTATTTCTCTTCGTTTTATTTCTTTTAGAGAAAAAATTTTTTACTTGTCGATAATATTACATAAGCTTTAAAAGTTTAATTTTTGTATATAACTACTATATTATTGTAGGCGTTAAATATTATTTGATAAAAATTATTAATTATTATAATTAAAATAAAAATTCAAAAAATGTTATCAAAAAATAATATCAAAAAATGTTAAATAAATATATAAAATAAATATATAAAAATGTTAAATAATAAAAGTTAATTACAATTCAAATAATAAATGTACTTTATTATATTATTTATCATTAAAATTTTTTAAAAATCATGCATTTTCATATTTTTTATTAAAATTTCTGAAAATTTTTTTTATTTTTTAATATTTTCCAAAAATTCTTTTAAAAAAATCAATTATTATTGTCAAATTTTTTTTACTAAATTTCAAGTATTTGGAAATCTTTTAATGTTATATTTGCATATAGATATATAGATAAAAAATACATTATTATTCAAAAATGATTTAGAAATATTTTTTAAAAACTAATTTCAAGAATATTTATTTTTATATTTTTTAAATTTAATTATATTATCGAAGCCTTTTTTTAAATTTCTTAAAAGTAATTGAATTTTGGAATAATTTTGAAAGCATTGCAGTTTTAATTGTTGAAAACTATTAAATTTCAGATCGTTTGAATAATTTGAAATTCAAAAAAATTTAACATCCTGCGAAAAAAGTCAGGGAAGTACAAAATGAAATTGTTGTCAATACTGAATAAAATAAACGACTTTTAGGCCTTTTTTTTGAATTTTTAAACGTCTAAAGCAATTTTTTCCGCCTTAAATATTCAATTGTTACATTAAAAATTTTTAATACATTAAATTTTTTTGAAAGAAATTACACATTCTTAGCAAAGTGAAAAAGAAAAAATTTTAGGGAAAAAGAAAAAGAAGTTAAAAATTTTTAATTTCCCGCTCAGTAAATCGCAACAATTGGTTGACGCATGCGCACAATTCATTTGATGAATGGCCACTCAAAACAATCAATAGCATCAATAGAATCCAATATTGTCATGTTTGTGATATCGAGTGCCTAATATTTTCGTGAAAAACAGTGAAATAATAGGAAATTAATAAAATGCCACCACGCGGGGATGAAATCCTCAAAGGATTTCAAGTGTATCCTTTAATAAAAAATTTTAATTCCATTCAAAGTAGATGAAAAGTTCTCAGTTTGTAGGTTATGTGTTGTAAACAAATATTCTTTTCTCCTTTTAAATTTCATAATTAATCTTTTTTAAAATTTTGGTTTTTATTTTTTAATACTTTATGATAAACTATTTAATACTTTATGATAATTTTTATGTATAGAAAATATTACAAATATATTTTAAAATTTAAAAAAGAAAATATTACCAAAAGTGCATTTTGAGAGTTAATAATTAAATTAAGGGGGGTTGAAAAATTCTATGAATTATTGACAATAAAGACAAAGGGATTGATTTATTATTTTATTATAGAATAACATTTGCTTTTTCCTTAAAAAAATTTTTCTATAGAAATTGGATGAATTTACGAGATGCTGATACGGGAAAAATTCTCTGGCAGGGAAATGATGATTTGTAAGTATAAATTAAAAATAATGGCTTTTTTAAGTTTTTAATATTCAGAAAAATTTAATTTTCTAAAATAAGAAATTAAAAAATTAAAAAAAGGACAAATAGGCTTTTTTAGTTTTTTAAAAATATGAAAAACTCTTAATAACTTTTGTTTGTTTTTTATTGAAGATCCGTACCGGAAATGGAGCATGAGGCTCGAGTACCGAAAAAAATTCTCCGATGTCGAGCAGTTTCGAGGGAAATAAATTTCAGTTCAGTGGAGCCAATGGAGAGGTTTCGTTTGGAGCAAAAAGTTCTCTTTAAAGGACGATGTTTAGAGGAATGGTTTTTTGAATTTGGATTTGTCATTCCAAACAGCACAAATACATGGCAAAGTTTAATACAAGCCGCACCGGAAAGTCAAATGATGCCAGCAAACGTTCTAAAGTACTTTAAAAATAATAATCTTTCTTTTTCACAATTTTTTTGCTGTAAAAAAAAAACTTTTTTTGGCTTAAACAAAAATTAAAAAACAAAAATTTATTCTTTAAATATTAATTTTATTTTTCTTTTACAGTGGCAATGTAGTAATTGAAACGAAATTCTTTGACGACGAACTTTTAGTATCAACGAGTAAAGTTCGACTTTTTTATGTATAATAAAAATTGGTCCTAAAATCGCTGGAATCCAGAAAAACGAATCCTGGGACCAAATTTATAGTAAACTAAAACAAAAACGCACTGAAATAATGGATTTTTTTTTAAAATTCTAGTTTCTTCACAACAGCACCAAATTTCAATTAAGCATTTAATAATAAATGTATCGAACGAGATAATTGTTATGGAAAATGAATCGCACACACACATATATTTATAAAAGAATTGCATTTGTTTATGAAAAAAGTGCAAAAATAATGCAAAAGTTACTATATAATAAGAATGTGATTCCTTTACCAAAAAAATTATCCATTGATTTCTAAAATTTCTTTTTTTTATTAAAAATTAATAATACTGAAAAACTAAATTGAAATTTAATTTATTTAATGAAAACGTTATAAAAATTATTTTTAGAATATTGAAGGTTTGAATTTACTTAGATAGAAGAAATAAATTAAGTTTTGTAATTACAAAAATTAATTTTAGAAATCAATGATTAATTTACGGTTAGTTTTAATTATCCATGTAAATTTAAGTTAGGAATTTAGATTTATGAGATTATTTATTTTGTATATATATATAAAAAAAACAGTCGACAACGAATTTTGAAATGAAAAAGGAAATAATATTTTGACTTCAAATGACAGAAAAAGCGAAAGTTTGAAAAAAAAACACTTTTCAAATTATCAATTTTTCGCTGAATTTTTAAGCGTTGAAGACTTGAATTTAATAAACTTTTGAAAGTACATTATATATACATACACACTTTACAATCAAATTTGTAATATTAAATGTTTTCTTCATCATTTAAATTCGATTATATTTAAAAAATATGTTTGACTTTATTATTTTTGTCTAACTTTCGTGAATCGTTTACGATTTTTAATCTGGTTAAATAAACTTCTTTACTGAAAATAACGATTTATTTTTTGTCACGTTAATTCGTGATAATTTTAAATAATAATAATAATTTAATGTTTAATAAATAATAATAATTATAAAAATGTTTTTTCGTTACAGAAATAAAGGTAATAAATTAATATTACAGTAAATTGTGTCTTAGTTTCTTTAAAAAAAGATCAAATTTTTTTTTATGAATTTTAAACAATTATTACTGTATTTGAAAATTCGAAAATTTTTTATATAATAATAATTTATTGGAAATTAATGTAAAAATATTTCCCTACCAAAGACGAGTAAAAAAGTCAAAATTTAGAAAAATTAACATAATTAAAAAAAAATACTGCAAATAAAAATTTATTTAAATTTTTAAAACTCTTTTTTTAATTGACGGATTTTTTTTATTAGAGCTTTATAAGAATGTTTTATGCTCTACGAAAGGTAAGTAAAAAAAAATGTTATTCAAAATTTAAAAAAAGTTAAGATAATAATTTTTTTTTGTTTAAAAATATCTTTCTTTATGTAAAATAAAGTTTATGTTAAACAAGTTTTATGTCAAATAAATTTTATATGTTAAATGAATTGGATGTTAAATGTTATTTTTTATTAAATTAATTTTATGTCAAATGAAACTTATGTTAATTCAAATTTATGTTAAACAAATTCTACGTCAAATGAAACGTAAAAAATTAAACTTATGTTAATTGAAATTTAAGTTAAACGAATTCTACGTCTTTTTTTGTATAAAGTGAATTTTACGTCAAATGGAAGTTATACATAGTAAATTAGTAAACGAGTTTTTTAAAATAAAATTATGTTAAAATTATGTAAAATGAAAATTATGTTAGATAAATTTTATGTTAAATGAATTTTATGTTAAATAAAATTTATGTTAAATAACATTTATGTTAAATAAAATTTATGTTAAATAACATTTATGTTAAATAACATTTATGTTAAATAACATTTATACCATATAAATTTTATGTTATCAAATAAATTTTACATAAAATATTATTAATTGCAAATGAATTTTTTGTCAAATGAAATTAATGTGAAATGCTTTTTATGTTAAATTAATATTTTGAAAATTAGAAAAAGAGCAATGATACAATTTAGTGCCATCAAAGAAGACTGAAAATCGCGTAGTTAGCGCGGAAACGAAGCCCAAAGGGAAAGGGAATGAATCGTCGCCAATCGCCACTCCTCAACGCCTCTCCCGAAGGATTTTTCAAAAATTATCCCCTCTATTACAAAATCATAAATAAGGAAAAATAATAAGATATTTATATACCCCTGTTTTTTTTTTGCAATCGTAGTTTCTTGTGTTATTGATTCGTGGTGCAGAAGCAATACATTTTTGCGGCTTCCGCAACCCCTCTTGAATACGCGATCCCCTACTCTCGGGTCTCTCGCAGGTGTAAGAAAAAAAAAGAAAAGAGAGGAAAGAAACGGCCGAGTTGTTGAGTCCAAGGTAGTTGTCAAGCCGCTTTCGATTGGCATTAGAAAAGTCCGTGGATTTACTTAAAGCTCCATCCGAGGTGTGGAGAAAAAAAAGCTCCAAATGTCCCAGTGAAGAAAAGAAGCGCGACAATAAAGGGGGTTGAAGAAATAAGAAAAATTTTGTTCTTGTTTATAATTATGGAGCTGAAGGTGGAGGATGAGAATGGTACTGAGAGGCAAATGTTCCTGGTTGGAAGTCCTCGTGATCCATTGGTGTCGACGGGGGCAATTGTTGCAACCGGTGCCGAAGAAATCAGTCCTGGTGATCTCCAGTCGAGCGCTCTCGCCGGTCTAATGGGAGCGCAATCTTCCTCCGTTTGCTTCCCAGCGAAATTCAGTAAGTGCACCCAGGGTTCTGATTTAATTAGAGAGAAGCTCTCTTTCTCGAGGCTCTCCTCTAACTTGGGGTTGAGCTCAATTAAATTATTGCTAAATGCATTAAGCTCCGAGTCCGTCCCTTTTTAAACAAAGTTAGCGCTAATCAGCTCAGGAGTTATGAACCTCTTTACACCTTCTCTTTTACATACCCCAAACTGGAATATCAATTTCAATTGCAATCATCGTTCATCAATCACTACTTTCAATCCTCAATTTCCCACTCTCAATCCTCACTTTTCCAATCTTCATCATCTTCTCATTTTCCCAAACTTTCTTATTTCTACTTCCGTTCTTATTTCTTCTTCTTCTTCTTCTTCTTCTTCTTTCTTCAATCAAAAATCTTGATTTTATCCAAAATGTACTTATTTTTTTTGCTTAATTTCATATTTTAATCTGGAAACAATTTTTGGACCACCCTGACCACCATTCGCATTCGGGAAGAAATATTTTTTTAAAAAGTAAAAAACCGTTTAGACTTCGCACTCGATAATTAATTTTTAAAAAAATGTCAAAAAGTAGCTTTCAAACCAAAGAAAGTAGTAAGAAAGTAATTTTTCTAATTTAAACAATCGAATTCCTGAGAAATTTTTAAAATTTTTTTAAAATAATTAAATTTTACAAAGAATTCTATTAAAATTGTTGCCAATAATTGAATGTCTGTGTGGCATTTTATTACATTTTTTTTTAGAAAATCATTGAATTTCTAAAAAGCATTTTATTATTTATGAAAAGAATTATGAATTCTATTACAAACGATTTTATTAGAATTTTTAAAAATAATTGAATTTCCAAGAAGAACTTTATTACATTTAAAAATAATTGAATTCTTGTAATGAATAATGTTATTCATGAAAATAATTGAATTTTGCAAAAAATTTTATTAAAATACATCAAAATAATTGACTTTTTCGGGAATAATTTTTTTTTTGAAAATAATTGAATTCCTAAAAAGTATTTTATTATTTATGAAAAGAATTAAATTCTTGCGAACGATTTTATTAGAATTTTTTACAATAATATTGAATTTAAAGAAGAAATTTATTACTGTTAAAAATAATTGAATTCTTGCGAACGATTTTATTAGAATTGTTTAAAATAATTGAATTTCCAAGAAGAAATTTATTATTTTTAAAAATTGTTTAATTCTTGTAATGAATATTGTTATATATTTTAGAAAATAATCGAATTTTGCAAAGAATTTTATTAAAATTTATGAAAATAATTGAATTTCTGTATATAATTTTTGTTATTTTTAAAAATAATTGAATTCTTTCGAAGAATGATTTATGTAAATATTTGAATTCTTGGGATGAATTTTATTAAAATCTAAAAGAATAGTTTATAATTATTTCAAGAAAAATTAATTAAAATTGTATTTAAATTAATTGATTTCTTTCTAACAATTTTATTAAAATATTTGAAAATAATTGAATTCCTGTAAAAAATTCTAATATTTTTGTGAATAATTGAATTTTTTCAAAAAATTAAAAAAAAACATTTTTTTTTAATTGATTTTTTCGAGGAATTGAAATTAAATTTTTAAGAATAATTACATTTTTTGATCAATTCCTGTAAAATGTATTAAAAATAATTGAAATCCTGCGAAGAATTTTATTATTTATGAAAATTATTAAATTATTGCGAAAAATTTTATTAAAGTGTTTAAAAAGAATTGAATTTCTGTGAAAAATTTTGATATTTCTTAAAATTATAGAATTTTCGCGAAAGATTTTATTAAAATTTTTAAAAATAATTGAATTTTCAAGAAGAAATTTATTACTATTTATTTATTAATTTATTATTTATTAATAATTGAATTCTTGTGATGAATATTGTTATTTATGAAAATAATTGAAATTTGCAATGAATTTTATTAAAATGCCTAAAAATAATTGAATTCTTCATAATAATTTTATAAACATTGTTTTAAATAATTAATTTTTTCGAAATATAATATGAAAATGTTATTTTAAATAATTGAATTCTTGTGAAAGATTTTATTTGTGAAAATAATTGAATTTCAGATTAATTTAAAATAGTATATTAAAAATAATTGAAATTCTTCAAAGAAATTGAATTTCCATGAAAAATGTTATTATTAGTGAAAGTAATTGAATTATTGTGAAGAATTGTATAAAAATTTTGTTTAATGATTGATTAGTTTCATTTTTTCGATTTTTTTTTTTTGAAAATGATATTCTACGTTAATTGAATTCCTGTGGAAATTTTATTATTTATGAAAATAATTGAATTTTGGATAAATTTTATCAATTTTTTTTATAATTGAATTCTTTTATTGTGAAATTTCATGAAAATACTAGATATTGAATATATAATTGAATTTCGAATATTTTTTTAAATTAATTGAATAGTTTTAAAGAATTTGATTATAATTTTTGAGAATAGTTTTCTGATTTCTAGTATTAGCGAAAATTTAAAAAATTAAAAAAAACAGAAATAGGAGCTTTTAGTCGGGCCATAAACAATTTTGAATACAATGATTTTTTATGATAATTTTGAGTGTCGAGATTTGGAAAAAGAACATCAATCAGATGAAAGTATTAGAGCTTCTAAAGTTAGACTTTATAGTGATTCTTTCGCTTATAGAATCAATATTCAATATATTTGTCTAGCGCATATAAAATGACGTTTCTTTCCCTAAAAATAAAAATTTAACATCTTTTTTTTCTTTTTTCAAAAGTTTAATTTTAAATTAATATCTTCAATTTTTAAAGTTCAATAAATATAGAAATTCTCTACCTCTTGAGTTATTAACTTTTTAAAAATCCACTTTTAGAATACTTCTGACATTATAAAGTTCATTGCATAAAATTTAAAATATGATAATTTTAAAAATCGACGCATTAAAACTTTGCAGCATACGATTTTTCACAAAGTCCGATAAGTGAAGAGCGTCAAACTCCTGGCGCTGTTGGAAAAAGAAAGCAGCGAAGATATCGAACGACTTTTACGAATTTTCAACTCGAGGAACTGGAACGTGCCTTTCATAAAACTCATTATCCGGATGTATTCTTCAGAGAAGAACTTGCACTCAGGATTCAACTCACTGAAGCAAGAGTTCAGGTAAAATAAGTTTTGAAATAATATAATTATATGGAAATATGAAAATAAAAGAGGAAAAATTTATTTGAGTCCATTCAATCCGTTCAATTTTTAATTTTTTGTTGTCGCCATTTTGAATTTTGAAAAACTGGCATCAAATTCATAATCAGTGACTTCATTTTGAATTTTTGAAATCTGAACCAAAAAACTAAAAATACTTTCGAAACTTTATAGTCCTAAATAACAACAACGGCTTTTGATAAAAAAAAAAATTACGTTTGTTTGCAGAATTAAAAAAAATTATAGTCAGTTATTGAAACTTTGAGGGAAAGGTAAATAATCTGTTTGATAACATCAAGATAATTGTGTTTACTTATTGAATCACTCTAATCACATGTACACGAAATAATATCAATATCCTAAGTATGGATCAAGGAATAAAAAATATTTCAGTTCGTTTAGTGCATTTCCGACAATTATTTTTTTCGAACATCTCGCAAACTTTACAATTATTTTTTTTGGTGTTGTACTTTTCCCTATATCATGTTTTTGATAAGATAGTTATTCAAAAATACAAAAATGGTTCTAAAATTAAATCACTTTTGGTTTCCGTGGAAATTTTGCTTCTTCTACCTTCTTTATTCGCCTTGTGGAGAGAACAACACAAAGATTCAGGAACTGTCCAAAAATTTCCTAAGATACGTGACAAATGGTGGGGAAACTTATCAAATCATCCAAATTGTCGATGATGGGAATGTGGAAACTGAGAGTTTTTTGAAATTCACCAAAGAAGTTGAAAAGAACTTTCCCACTTTTCTGATTGATAAAAAAGGAATGAAACCGAAATTTATGCCACCTTTGTACGAAACTCGGTCCACCATATTCGTCCTATTTGCAGATTCAGTTTCAAATTTAGATGATCAAGTATCTGGAACAGTAAAATTTATTCTCGATCTCTGTCAATCGAATCCACGTTCAAAAATTCTGATTCTTCGGCACAAATTAACTAATAATAATAATAGTAATAGAAGCTCTAGTTTGAATGATAGTGATGATGATGATGATAAAAATTACAGTAATGATGAACAATATCTCCAATTCTTCAGAAATTTGTGGTCCGATCAATTCCTTGATGTTACAATCGTGGAACTATTTTCAAAAAGAGTGGAGTACTTTCTATCCTCGAAAACCATGACGAAAATTGTAATTCACTACTACAATCCCTTTACTAAAAAATATTTTCGGACCAACAAAGTTGATACCGATCAGAATTTGAAGAATGATTGCAAATCTAGGAAAAGTTGCGAATTATTTCCCAGCAAACTTGGAGATTTGAACAAATTTCCTCTGATTGTTGGTATCTTTAATTACCCCCCTTACGTGAATGTCAAACTCGATTCAAATGGCCAGATCCATTCAGTCACTGGTCCAGACATAAAGGCAATCGAAGTCCTCTCGGAAATCACGAATTTCTCCCTTATTTACGAGTTCTCGAATCAGACAAACTGGGACAAGTTGAGTTGCATCAAGAACCGAAACGTAGGTCTCACTAACCGAACAATATACAACAAGATCCAAATGAACGCCCTTCAGGGTATCAACCTAGTAAGTTGTGCCAGTTCCTTCACTCTCAGTGGAAAAGGAATCCGTATCTTCAAGTACATCCACTTGGTACCAATTCTTCCTGGCACATCCGGAGAACTATCCAGCAGCTTAAATGTTCTAAGTCTCTTTAGCGCTGTTCTCCTTATCCTGTTGCCTTGGCTGATCGCCAAGTTTCTACGCTTCGACATCCATAATTGGGAGATTGTGAACCTTCTTCAGATGGTTTTGAGTATGACAAACCCCAGGGAACCGCAATCTAGCATTGAGCGAATTATCTTTGCGTCCATGCTCATCTCCTGCTTTCTTGAATCTAGTTATTTATTCTCAGCCTTCTCGAACTCGCAACTAAAAGCTGATTCTTTTCTAAAACTCGAAACTTTTGCTGACATTCTCAAGACACCGTTGAAACCCTTGATTTCGGTAAATCTTCTAAAACCGGCAATGAACATTACTGATGATTTCGATAGGTTGTTCAATAGAACACTGCCTTACGATGATCCTCCGGGTGATTGCGCCAAATTACTCAAGAGGGACAAGAATATCACTTGTGTTATGAGAGAAACTCAGGCTAGGTTAATTATTTTTGGTGACAAGGATCATGAGGGACGTTCGAGTATGAAGGTCTTGAATGAGGAAATTATGTGGTTGTATCCTAGTAACTTGAAATTGGCTGGTGGTTCGCCTTATAGGGATCGGTTCGATGGGGTCACTCTTCGGGTAATTCAGTCCGGTTTTAGCGAAAAGTGGGATGATGATCAGTTTCAGAGGCATGAACACAGATCAAGTCAGTGGGACTTGTTCCGATTGGAGAGTTCCCAGACTTCGAACATTATGATCCAAATGGTCGAGTTGCTAGTTTTTGGGTGGATTTGTTCTATTTTTGCCATCCTGACGGAAATTTTAGTTCATCTGGTACGTCTAAGGATATAAAAACCGTTAAAAAGTGAGTTTAGATATAATTCGCGTTGGCAAAAATCGAGAATATTGTTAATTGTACAAATGGGTATATACTCTCCATCCGATTAGACGACGTTTTTAACAGTTGTGCCACGTCTTTTGGAAACGTCGTCAAATTGAATGGACAGCATTATAAATACATTTGATTCTATTTTTAAAAACAAAATTCGTTATAAAACAGAAGCAGAATGATAAATACCTTCATTTTCTCAATTCCAGGTATGGTTTCAAAATCGACGAGCGAAATGGCGAAAACAGGAGAAGCAATGCAAGGGGAATCACTTGGGTCCACATTTAGGTCCAAATGAATGTCAAGATGTTCAACAGCAACAACAACAAGATCATTTATTACTAGAACCCCCATTGGGAAGTCCACCACCAATTTATCTTGGTATGGAATGGGCTGGATTCTCTCCATACACCAATAATTCCTCGTCTCCTTTAATTGTAAATGGCATAAATAAACCTCCTGATTCTGATGACAGTCCACTGTTAGATCCAGAATTGCTTCAATTAAAACCGCCTCGAAATTAATAAAAAAAAAAGTAATTCCTCTCCCTCTCCCTTCCTCCCCAATCGAACCAATCCCCTTCCAGTCCATCTCAGACACGTGATATTATTTAACAATTCACTTAGATAATACTTATTAGCACATAAATGAAAAATTTACTTAATCATTTATAGTTTTAACGATTTAACGTTAAATTAATATATATTGATGTTGTAAAACCATTTTCGATTTATTGTCTTTCATTAAGTTTAGAATTCTATGTACATTTCTAGTTTATGTAGACTTTTTTCTAAAAAAAAAATACACATTTGTTCGAATATTTTGTGTTTTTTTCTTAGTGTGAAGATTTTTTTTTCTGATAGTTTATCATTTTTTCTTCTTCAATTTAATTCTTATTCCAATTCAAAATTAAGATAATTCACATATAGATCCGGCAAGAGTCCTGGTGCAGGCTTGTGAACTAACTAAAAAATATTTTTACGAAATCAAAAAACACTAAATTCACGTGAGAAGAGAATATCAGCTCGATTATTATTATAATTAATAGTAATTAAATTAAATTATTACTAATATAATTTCTAAGCAAAAAAATAAAGAAATTGATGTAAAATAGTAACTTTATCTTTATTCGGTGTGCATATATTACATTTCTGTTAATCGACTAATCATCGTATATTAATCAACTGGTTTTAGAATCGACAACGTGATTCAATGTCGTCCCACTCGAAACGCTTAGCGTTCAAATTATAACTGCATTAATTTTTTTTTTTCATTTAAAAAAAAAGAACATCAATTTTAAAAAAAAATAGAAAATCCCTCTTTTCTTCAATGTGAACATTTTTTCTTTTTCTTTCAATAAAATACATAAATCTCTATTACCATAATAAAAAAAAAAAAATTGTAATATTTTTACAATCAATAAACACTTCTCGATTGTCTCGGATTTTCATTCAAAAGAATGAATTTCAAGAATATATTATACAATTTTTCAGAAACAATCTTTTTCAAAAATATTGAAGAAGTAACTGATAATTCCACAATCAAAAATTTATTAAAAAAAAATCTAATTCATTTCATTATCCTCATTTTAACTCTCTTTAGAATTTAATCACCTTTTTTCAAATTTGTTAACAATTTTCCCCTCGAAAAGAAGAAATAATCATTTTTTTTTCCGAAACAAGAAAATTATTTATAGATGAAAAAAATGTTATTTTTTTAATAAATTGACAAAAATAAGCGTATTTTTTTTTTTGCAAAATTTTGAAGAGGGAAACAGTTGTTTTGCTCAAAAATAAGTCAAAAAAATTACGACAAAATTTCACATATTTTTTCTCGGAGAATCGCATATTATTTAACTATACAAGAAAGGAGCGTCTCGTGTTGTGAAATAAATTAATTTTGCGAAATTCAGGAGCGACGTTACGCCACGTATGAGTATTCGTCCGCGCTATTTGCCGTTCGCTCGATGTATTGTTTATCAATTAACGCCTCAATGCACTTTTTTATCATTCCAATTGACGGTGCGAACTTTACTTTCGATTGGCCTAAAACCTGTGGAAAAGAAATGATAAAATATCAATAATTTAACTAAAGGTTGAAAAATTTAACAAAATATTCAAAAATTTAACTAAATGTTAAAAAATTTAACAAAATGTTAATAAATTTAACTAAATGTTAATAAATTTAACTAAATGTTAAAAAATTTAACTAAAGGTGAAAATATTTAAATCAATATTTATAACTATATTTAAACTAAACAAAAATAAATTTTTAGAAAGGGGTTTAAGAAAAATTACTTCTTGAACGAGTTGATTGTGTCTGAGCAATTTTCGACTCTTCATAATGCGAACAATGGCCGCTTGGAGGTAAAGTTTTCGGTCGTCATCGACGCTGCGATGCGTTGCCTCAGTGTCATGCGGAGCGTCTCTTTGCAATGCTCCCGTAATTCGGAACTTCGTCCTTTTATTGTAATAATCGAAATTGAGCGTGAGTATCGTGTCCTCCTCGAGATCGCCCTCCGTGGATTTCTTCAAAATTTTACAATCCACCAAACTCGCCGCGTGCTTCGCTAATTGATCGTGCGACAATCTTAAAGACGCTGCGGCTTCCCTACGCGAAAAAAAATATCAAAAATAATTAAATAAATAAGTATCTTTGAAAAATACAAAAAGAGTTTGCAAAAAAAATTTACCTGCAATTAATAGAGTCACATTGTTCGAAAAGAAGCAAAAGTGCCATCTGATAAGTCTGAACAGTGACGAGGTAGGGTTTCTTGAGATAATTGAACTTGAGTTCGCCCTGACAGAGATGATGAAGCCAGGTGAGTTTCCTGCCGCTGAATTGCGCATGATAAAAACTCTCAAAAGCCTGAATTGATCTCTCGAGTTGTTGGGGAACGTGGAAGGGTCCCGGTGATGGCGAGAGACCCAATGGCCAAGCACCGGCTTGCAGAACATAAACAACAAAACCAATGCCCAATTGACTCTCGCCCTCTCGTTCCCTTAAGCTTGCCGTGAATTTTGCATTGAGATCCGTCGACACTGACATATCGGTGAACATTCGATGCAATTTATTGGTAAATTCATAGCCACAAGCTTGCTTTAATCGATCGATCATCGCCTCCTCAGCGTCCATTGATTGCGATAATTGGTGAATTAAACGTTTAGCCAACATTCGCGCGTAAAACTTTTGAAATATATCCTTATCGTCGACATATTTAAAAACAGTTATCGAACTCGCGAGTTTCTCCTCAATTTCACTTTCAGTCGCTCCTTTCGCCGATTTCTTTAATAACGAGTCACAGTATTTCGCCAACTGTCGATAAACAGTAAAAGAAAGGGTATTAATTAATAATTAAACAGATAAAAAAAATAAAGGGTATTAATTAATTTTTGTTCAAAATTTTACCAGTTCAGGAGCTCGGGAAGGTTGCCTGGGTCCTGGCCTATGATTGACGAGGGCAGAACAGGCTTTGTCTAAAGCACCACCGAAAACTTGATCGCCTTTGAACACCTCTTTAATCATATTCGAAAATTTCGAATGTACGACGAGCATACTCTCCACGAATTGTGTATGAACCTGTCCGACATATAAAATTTCGTAAAAACTTCTATATTTTATTAATGTAGAAAATTCTATATTTTATATTCAAAGAAATAAAAATAATATTCTTTAAATACATTTTCTCCTTGCAAGGATCCAATGGCCTTTAGACCCTCATTAATAATGTGTTCGGTAAGTTTTTGAACTAACGCTCCGAGACCATTGGGCAGTGGCCTCAGTAGAGGATAAAGAAGAGCCAAATTTCTTCTCCTTTCGTTTTGAATCATCGCATCAACTTCCGCGTGCAACCAAGTTAAATGAGCGGCGACCATTTTCTCCACACAGCATGCGCGAACCTAAAAATGCACCTCTTTAGCCCTTCACTTTCTTATTTTTAAATCGTGGCCACCCAATTATTTTTCGATATTTAAATTGTAATAGAAGGTAATAAATTGTAATAAAAGGGAAATTTTTGTGAATTACCTTTGGCACTGAACTACTATGAAGAAATTTATGAACTCTCAATTCTTCCTGATTGAATCTCCAGGTAACTCTCTCCATATAACGAGTAACGTCCGACTGTTGCAAAAGTTCCGAAGCCTCTTTCGAGTAGAATTCCCCACTTGCTTCTAAAAATGGAGTCTCGAAAACTTCTATATACATCTAGAAATAAAAAAAAACTATTAACATTATATATTTATTTTTAAAATTTAAAAAAAAGAAAACTAACGTCTAATTCTCCCTTTCGCTTGTACTTCTTAACGGTGACGAAACTTTGAATAACTTCACAAATAACATCGTTTGTGGTCGGTTGTCCCTCGCCAAGTCGATCGGCATGAATTCCCTCGAGAAGTAATGCGACAAGTTGATTTTTCAATGGTGTAATCATTCGCTTCTCCCAAATATCAAGACCCAATTCGCCAATTTCCATTTGCTCTTGATATTCAGTTGCTGTTTGTGACGACGTGCCGTAAATAATTTCCGGCTCTGTCAGTCGTTGTTTCTTGATGTGTTGCTGATTTAAATATAAGTACAATTGATGGAGGTAATTAATTCCCTGGGAGTATTCCATCCAGGCGTGATGATACGCCTGCAAGAGGCCAATGTCCGTCTGGCTCAATACTTTCGTTAATAATTGTGAAACATGCTCGTCTAAAAATTGCTTCGTCTCGTTGTAAAGACGATCGGCGTGCGGTTCCGGATAGGCGACGCATAGCGAATAAACGTCACTAAAAATATTTTTAAAATATATTACTCCATTTACATTTTAGATTTATTATCAATTTTTCCTTTGTATAAAATTCAATACGAAGGTTACCTAAATCTATCGTTCCATATGGCTCGAGGCACATGATCGAGCGTTATAACTTCCTTTACGGTTTTTTGCAAAAGGTCCCAAGTTTCTATAAAATCAACTCTTTTTGGTTTCAAAGACATTCTGCTTTTATCCCCTTAGCACCTTGGAAATTTAGAAATTTTGTCTAAAAAAAATTTACGAAATCCAATTTCTTGATTTTTACCTGAAACAAAAATATTTAAATATAATTAAAACCAAAAAAACTAAATTTTAAAAAAATTGTAAAAATAGAAAAAAATGAGTAAAAATTCGAGGAGAGAAAGGAAAGTTGTGCCAAAAAAAAATTCAATTAATATTAAAAATAGAAAACATTTTTTTTAAAAATAACAATGAGGAATAATTTTCGAAAAATATTTTTTTTTTGTGAACTAAAAATATCGATTAAAAGTAATACGGGAGAAAAATAGTAGAGTTAAACGGTGATTAAATGGAAATTCTTGAAGAATTCTATCGTTGGCGCTTCGTGCAATAAAGTTTAAAAATAAAGTGGCAAACACGAGAGCTACTTATAATTCGGCATTTTTTCCTTGGCGCTTTTATATACTCCATTTTCTTTGGCAAATAGCTTTTCTTTTTTTCTCACGTGTACTTGGAAATCGAGAACGACTTTAAGCCAGGTCAAGGTCAATTCTTGATATTAGAAAAATTTATTAAAAATCTCAAAATTTCGAACAGTTTTTTAAACAAAATGACTAAAAAAAAGCCGGCAAAATAAAAAAAAACCTGGTTTTTAATTATTTAAAAAACCAAAAGTTCGGTATTTTTTAAAAAAATGTTTAGAATGTGTAAAACCATTAACGATATATTAGAATGTAGCGATACTAATTCCGACACTTTTAGTTTAAATGCTTTAGCTTTCAAACGTAATATTATTTCACGCATCATAGCCCTGCGACCATAATTAAACTTGTATTTTGATTTTTATCTAATTCCTTTATCATTTTTGTTTTCTTTTGTTCCTCATCTCTTCGCCTGCTTTTGTTTTTTTTGATAATTGCACACATTTTTCATTTATTTTATACATACTTCTTTCTTTTTTTAGTATTATTATACATGAACATGTATTACTTTAATTTGTAGTGCCTATAATGGTTTACCTTTGGCTATATTTTTTGGTTCAAATAAAAAAAAAAAAAAAAAAAAAATTTAGAAAAAATTGTCAAATTTTTCCAAATTAAAAGGATACACTAATTAATTTTTCTTTCCCCATAATTCGGAAAATACGATTTTTTCATTTTTGAAATAATTAAAAAAATAAAAATTCAACTTTTAAGGTATTTTTTTAATTTTTAAAAAAATTTTCGATTTCGTTTCAAATAACTTTCGAACCAAAAATTCGTCATGTAAACATTATAAACTATTCGAAAACTATTTTTAATCTCCAAAGAGAAAATTCATTGGGAAAAAAAGAACCCCCCACCCCTCTTTTTTTCTCGCTACGATAAACATTTCTAAAAAAAAAAATTTGAAATAAACAATTTTCCGGACGAAATTATAAAATTTAGTTTTAAACATTGTTAAAAAAAAAAAAATTGGAGCAGAATTTTTGTTGAACTCGATTGATTCACATGTGAGTGGGATCGAAGGAGAGGTGCAGGGGTAAAAAGAAGAGAAGGGGAGGGGGGAATAGAGGATAGAGTGAAAATACTCTTTTTTTACCGTTGCTGAATATTTTCGTTCTCCTTATGAATATATTATAATTTTTGCTAAAAAATGAATGATTGTTCTGGAGCATTTATTTTTGGGACATGGCGAGTCATTCCCTGTTGCAAAATGCATGACATTTGCAATGACTTGTTTTAACTGTACACATTTTTTTTTAACTGTACACTGACGTTTCTTTTTTTCTTTTTTTTTTTTTATTAAATGAGAACAATTTTAAGCACTTTTAAACACTTGACAATAATTGGGAATTTTCAATTGGATGATTATTGAAAAGATGTCTTCTTTTTTTTAATGTATGTTATTTTTCTTTTTTATATTATAATTAAATCACACACTGTACACCTAACCGTCAGAATTTTACTGCTTCGACGACGACGACAACATTAGTCGGCCATCTTTGAAATCGATTGCACAATTCGATACATCATAAAAATAGGCGGGAATTTTGAATTTTTTAATAAAATAATTTAGAGGGAAAAAACCAATTTTTTCAATCTTTGTAAAATTTCTTTCTCTTTTGTAAAATTAGGGAAAATATTTATAATTTCAAGGGTTTAAATTTTCTTGTCGATTAAGAAGATACCATTCTTTACATCAAGTGTTAAACTGTTAGGTTGGTAGTAACCAGAAGTTACTACTTACCAACTATTGTGGGGGTAAACACATAAATCCCCACAGTTCCTGTAAAGTTGATTTTTCGCCGCTTGCTTGTTGTTTCCACTTGTTTTCGGAGCTTCGGATTTTTAAATAACTCACAAAAATGGTAAGTCTTGTATATTTTGATAATTATTCTTCACTTCCCTTGGCTTGAAATTAACAACAATTTTTTAAAACATACAAATGTTTATAGAAAAGAAAAGTTTCTTTTCTATAAAGAATTTTGATAAACGTCAAGTCAGAGTTTTTTTAGGTTATGTGATTGTCAAATGACAATGCATTTATCAAAATTAATGTTTATTTTCTATTAAAAAACCTAATTTTTGACAGTCATCAAGACTTGAATAATTTCTAATCCGATCTTTCTATTTTTCGGAAAATTTTGATTCATTTTTTTGTCTTTAAGACTAAATTTAATTGGCAATTTTCTCCTGGTATTATTAATGGTCATTCCATTAGAAATTGTTTTTTCTTTTCGAAAGGATTAAATGGTCATTCTATTAGAAATGGTTTTTTATTCGAAAATATATGAAATAAATTTTACGATTTTAGTAAAACTATTTTGAATTTAGAAATAAAAGATCGATTTTATTTTTGAGGTTAGGTTTCTTTGTAAAATATATATTTCCTTATAAACCGTCTATGGAACCAAAAGTTTAGTTTTTCATTTTAAATTCGTACAAGGCCTCTTAAATAATTAAACAATTAAATAATGACGGTTCAATTACAATAACAATAATTAATGTAATGATGGTTTTTACAAAAAAATTTTTAAAATTTAACCTTTTATTATATGATTATTAATGTGATCAAACACAAGATGTGATTTTGATTTGCTTATGTTCATTTTAAGATTAAGAATTATTATTATTATTAAAAATTGCCTGATGAGGACTTAATCAAAGTCGAAACTTGTAGCAATTTGCAATTTATACAATTTTTGTAATAGACGAACATCTTCAACCGCAAAAGGCCTCTAAATACTATTATCAATATTATTTATTGTTCAAATAATTTTACGTCCGTTATTAAATATTTTGTCAGATCAATTTTACGAGGCCTTTAAAATATGATTTTATATTATTATTATTAATTTTATGAATTAAATAATTTAAATTAAACATTAAATTAATAAATATTAAAGTATTGAATATTAAAAATTTAAAGTTCAGTTTAAACAATTTTAATAAATTTTTTAGAGTATCCTCTCCTACAATGGAAGTGCTATGCTAGCAATGAGGGGAAAAAATTGCGTGGCAATAGCGGCTGATCGACGTTTTGGAATTCAATTAAAGACAGTGTCGACGGATATGCAGAAAATTTACGAGATGGGTCCACATTTATTTCTCGGACTTCCGGGCCTAGTGACCGACAGTCAAACAGTGATGGAGAGACTGCGATTTAGATTAAATTTGTATGAACTCAAAGAAAATCGACGAATTCATCCTAAAACTTTTAGTTCAATGGTATCGAATCTTCTCTACGAGAGGCGCTTTGGACCATATTTTATTGAGCCAATTATCGCTGGTCTTGATCCAGTTACATTTGAGCCTTATATTTGTAATATGGATCTAATTGGCTGCATCAATGAGCCAGCTGATTTTGTCGTTGGCGGTGGATGCACCGAGCAATTGTACGGAATGTGCGAAGCTCTCTATGAACCAAATTTGGAGGCTGACGATCTTTTTGAAACTATCAGTCAGGCTTTGGTGAACGCCTGTGATCGTGACGCTCTTTCTGGTTGGGGTGCCGTCGTACACATCATGTAAGACTAAAAAATTAAAGTAAAAAACTAGTTTTAATTGTTAATTCTCATTTTATTTATTTTGATGAGAATTAACAATTAAAACTATATTTTTTACACTTCCTTTTTATTCAAATTCTATTTTTTGTTTTTATTTTGTAGCGTAGAATTACAATTTTAAAATGATTAGAAGTATTATATTTAATAAAAATTTTCTCTTCTTTTTCAGAGAAAAGGACAAAGTTACGACTAGGATGGTGAAAACTCGTATGGATTAAGGATTCCTTTTTTTTAAATTCCGATTATTTACTACTTCTTATATTTTGAAAAATAAAATTTAATGCCGACATTGTCAAATTTGTTATTTCATGTTCGTTTCCCTTGAAATTTTAAATAATATTAATTATTGATAATAGTATTTAGAGGCCTTTTACGGTTAAAGATGTTCGTTTATTACAAAAAATTGTATAAATTGCTACAAGTTTCGACTTTGATTGAAGTTTAAAGAAATTAAAGAAACCTGTAGCAATTTATACAATTTTTTGTAATAAACGAACATTTTTAACCGTAAAAGGCCTCTAAATACTATTATCAATATTATTAAAAAAACGGTTCTTAAATAAAATTATTTAATAGTAATTATTGTTTATAAAATGATAAACAAAACTGAAAAATCTTGAATTACAATTTTGTGATTTAAATAAAATATAATATTAATATAAATGAAATATTGCAAAATTATATACTATAAAAAATTTTATAAAGTTCATAACCATGGACTAAATCTACAAGTTTCATTATTTTATGATAATGAGAGAGATGATTAGTGACAGGAGTTTATAATTAATTAACTTTTGGTATCCCTGAAGAGGAGGTCGGAACCGACTTCGAAACATTGGAAATAAAGATGGAAAGAGGAAAATGATTATTTATATAAAATATTTAAATTTTTAATCATTTGTATTAATTTATTAATAATTCGAAAACAAAAAAACGATTTTTTTCATTTCATAATTTCACAAATTTTTTTTTAAAATTAAATTAATTTTACACTAAATTTAATTTTAATTTTTTTTTTCATACAATAAAATTGTTTTTACTTTTTATTTAGGAGTTTTAGTATTAATATTAATCAATTGAGACTAATTAGATATTTGATTGAAAACTGTTGCGAAAAGCCCCGTTCGTTTCCTTAGAAACCAACTTCCTGTAAATTGTTACCCCCTTTCAAATAGAAATAAAACCAAAATTTTCTACTTGTGTACATTATAAATATTATAATGAATACAATGGTGAATATAATTCATCCAAAATTATTAACAAAACCGCCAATTTGTGGAGCGAAGAAACCAACAACTAAAAACGCAATAATTGACTTGAAAAGTTTAGAGAGAAAAAATGACACAATGTTTCAAACTATTCAAATGGAATTGACAAAACCAGCCATCAATGATTGTAATCAAAATGTCATTGAACCGAATTCTTGTTCTTTTCAACAACTTTGCAATATGATTAATCATCTTGAGGGAAATTTATCTGACACGAATATAATTGTTGATGATGAAGAAAATTTGCCGAATGTTCCGTTTAAATATCAAAGTCAAGTGGGTACTGAAATACTAATAATTTTGTTTTTTCTCTTTGCGACCTAATTATTATGAATTTAATATTAATTAATAATTAATAATTTATTTTGCCATAGATTTTGTTTACCTTCTTATTTTATTTTTTTTAGTAGAAAACCTAATTTAAAAAATTTTTAGGTTCACCCAGAAAAAGACGTTTCTGTAAATAATTGTAGTTCAAGTGGTCAAACTTATGAGGATATTATGCAATTTTTGGGTTCACTGGAGCAAGAGATTCCAAAGTTAGGTAAAAGATTTTCTCTTCGAATATTCTTGAAAATATTTCGTCATATTTTTCTCCTTTTCATTTTAATTTAAGAATCAAGCGAGTCCTCTGGAAAATCGATTCACGCCCTCGAGGAATTTTTGTCCACTGATCAATTTGTTCAGAGTCAATCAAAAATCAGGTAATTTTTTTACCAGCGAGAAGCGGTCCCCCCACTCCTCAAAGTGGACTCGTGGTGGGGGTCCGCTTCTCCTCCTAAGTCTGTTATTATTATTCTACCTCTAATTAATTAATAATTTAATCTACATAGAATTTTCATCAATCTGAATAATTAAATTTAGTAAAAATCTTTTAAATTTTAATAATTTATTTTAAAAAAATTTATTTAATTAAAATTTTTTTAATTTAATTTAAAATACACTCAGGAGTAAAATAATTCCGAACTCGCAACTGCAAGACGATTTAGAAACGACGAAACTCCAATTAGAAGAGAAGGAAGCGACATTAACGTGTTTGAAAAATGAACTAAAATTCGAGAGGAAAGTCGCTTGTGAGAAATTAAATTCACTGAAGAAAGAACACTCCGTGTCGCTTCAATCCCAAAAATCAAGATATCAGGCAATCATAAAGCGTCATCAAAAGTTTATTGAAAAATTGATCTCCGAAAAAAAGGATTTAACGGAAAAATGTAATTCCTTAGCGCAGAGAATAAAAGAAATTGAGGCGAAAAATCAACGGGAAATAAAAGTCATTGTCGAGAGGCATTCCATTGAAATACAACGCGCCAAAGAACTTTGCGCGGCTTCGGAAAAAATTCGACGAGAACGATGGTTAGAGGCGAAGAAAAATAAAATTAAGGTATAAATTTCAATTTTCTTTTCATTAAATTAAATTTTTAAATTTCCTCCCAATTGTAACAAAATTGAAAATTAAACCTTTTTTTTATTTGTATTTTCTAAAATTTTTTAAAAAAGTTAAAAATTTTTTTTTTTAAATTGCAGGAAATGACAGTGAAAGGATTAGAACCAGAATTAAGAAATATGACAGAACAACATCAATTGGAAATTCAAAATTTACGAAGTGTTCATCTTGAGGAATTGCAAAATATGGATCTTCGTGCGGTACGAAGGGCAAATCAACAAATGGAACATTTACGTAACGAATTAACGGAAAATCATGAAAAATTACTAAACGAGGAAAAAGAAATTCTACGCTCCAGGTTTTAGTCAATTTTACTAAATTTTCGAGTTTTTATTTTGAAATTTTTATCTTATTTTCAATTTTTTAGATATGAGGAAAAATTGAATGAACAGGAATTTTTGTTTGACGAGAGACACAGAAAATTTCTCGATGACCTGCAAAAGGAAAAGGAGAAATTCTCTCAGGAACAGTTGAAGAGAGATTTAGAGAGAAAGGCAGAAATTAATCGAGTTACAGCCGATTTTAATGTACATTTAAAAAAAAAATTGAATTTATTTTGGGGCTCTTGATAAATTAAATTTGTCAGTAAATTTTAAATCGAATTTTAAGGTTTTAATTCGAAATTTTTCATTTCTTTCAGGAAAAGGCGGAGGCGATGATGCAAAGACATCGAAACGAATTGGAATCAGTTCGATCGTCATTGAAGACGGAGCAGGAAATTTGGACTGAAAATCAACAGAGACAATATAATATTAAATTTGAAATAGCTGAGTCAAAAATTAGGGACGAAAGCATTAAGGAAAGGGATCGACAAATCGAAATTGCGATCGAACGTTTAGAGAAGGAATCAAGAAACATGAAAATTAATCTTCAGAAAAGTTCCGAAAATAAATTACGGTATTTTTCTATATTTTTATTTTGTCAATAAAAATAAAAACGGAAAATTTGTTTTTTTCAAAATATGATTTTCACATTAAAAATATGGATTTTTCAATAAAAAATTTTTACTTCTCAATGAACTGAATTTAAGGAAAAAATTTCAGATGTCTAACGGAGAAATACGAGTCAGAATTGCAGATTATAACCGACAATGAACAAGTTTTAAAGGCTAAATTATCGTCCGCACAGGAAAGACTAGAAACTCTCGAGACTCGTCTGGATAAAACGGAATCAATTTTACAGCAAAGAATCATTGATTTGCAAAACACTCGAAAAGTAAGTAAAAAGATTCGATTTTTCAAGTAATGAAAAACTAATTTCGTTCTTTTTTTAAAAAAAAAAGTCGTTGGAAACGGTAACAATGGAAAGGGACAATGTGAAAAAAATCGTAAGACAGGAAATCGAATCCGAGAAAAGGGAATTGGAGGATAAAATAGCGTCTCTTTATCGAGAATTAACGGAAAATAATTCGAACAGAGAAACGCTAATGACACAATTATACAGCAGGTGATTAATTAAATTTAATTCATTCATTAATCTTTAATTGAATCGCGAATCTCAAAAAAGGCTCAAATTTAACAATTTTTTTAAAAGTTGAAATTTTTATTTAAACAAAAATTGTAGGCTTTTATTTTTAAAAAAATATTTGTAAAAATGTGGAGAAGTATTTTTTATACTGAAAATGACTTTGTAAATAATTGGGAAAGAATATTGGATGCCGTATAATCTTTTCGAAAATATGAATTAGTTCATATTATGTAAAGTCCAAAAGAAGTTTAAGATATGAGTTTTGTATTTCATGGGTATCTCAGAAAAGATAAATTTGTCGGTATTATTTGAAGAAATGCAGATTCCATTCATCGTCGACGTAGCATCCTGAAATGAAATTAAAAAAATAGTTAAGAAATTCGAAATTTCGATTTAGTTAAAGAATAAATTTTTTTCAGAATAAAGCTGATAATAACGCAGAAGGATCTATCGATAAAAAATCTCATTCAAGAGACGACGGAGGCAAAAAACAAATGCGATCATTTAGAAAAACTTTTGGATCAGCAACGACGAGAATACGTTTTAAAGTCTTTGTGAATTTTCGTGTGTAAAAATAAAATTAACTACTTTTATTCTGTAAAATAAGTGAATTTTCCAAAAAACTTCCTTTTTTAAACAAATTAATCAGTGAAATGATAAAAATAATTAATAAAATGAAAACATTCTATCGAATGATGAAGTCAGACGAATGATGAAATATAAAAAAAAATAAATAATTTAAGATTTGAATTGAAATTTTGCCTTACGAAAGAAAAGAAAGTTTTAAAAGAATTTAACTTATTATTATTTGCAATCATGAGGCGATATTCCATTTCTTTTCTGTAAAGTAAATGAAACTTTACAGAAAAATGAGCAATATAAAATCACACTTTTTTGACGATTTGTACAACGTCTTCGTCACATAGGACGTGATCTTTTCCGACTTTTTGCGGTTGATGTTTCACTGATGAACCCCAAACGAGCGCACTGTAAAAAAATTTTTTTTTTTTTATTTCTATTTACAGGCAAAGAAATTTATTTTTTTTTTTTTGAAAATAAAACTCACTATTTAAATTCCTTTGCGATCGATCGATGGAGTTTATTGCAGAAATCTTCGACTGTTCTTCTGTCTGTATTCAAAACGACCGGAGAACTATAATCTGGAAGCTGTCCTTTAGGTTTCGTGTAACTGAAAATTAAAAAAAGTATTAAAAAAATAATTTGTAAGCATTGTAAATTTTACTTTTAGTTAAAATTTAATCTTTTTAAATTAAAGACAGTTAAAGTCAGTCTTAAAAGAAAATAACAAAAAGCGATTTTTTTTGCAGACATCGAATATAAAATTAACTTACATTCTAACAAGCTGCAAATAATCCCACATTTTTTCCAACAAATCATCGAAATTCCATTTATGATGAGCGGAAATTGGAACGCAATGCGGTATTTTGTAAATAACGTCTAGTTCCTCAATGCTAATTTGATCTAAAAAGAAAGAAAGAAATTTTTAAGTTACGATAATTTAGATTTTTGAAAAAAAATCAATTTTTAACATTTTTATTTTATTTAACAAAAAGAAATTTATTAATTTCAGGGTGTTGAGCAAGCATTGAGAAAAAAATTCCCTAAACACTCGACACACAACTTTTTAGAAATAATAAATTGTTTTTTGTTAAATTTATATTTTTAGTTCTATTTTTTTAAACTCAGACTATTTTTTTCTTATTGAAATTATATTATAAAGAAAACTTTGTAAAGTCATTTTTTTAAAAAATAATTACCTATTTTGTTGAGTAAATAAATGCAGGGGACATAAACTCGATTTCCTTCAATAATATCAATTAAATCGTCAGAAGTTGCATCGTATCTCAATGTAATATCCGCATTGTGAATTTTATATTCAGAGAGAATTGATTTCACAGTGTCTAGATCGAGTTCGGATTGTTGACACTGTAAATATTAAAAATTATATAATTTCTAAATTAAATAATGAAATTAAAAATTGTATAATTTCTAAATTCAATAATGAAAACTTCGTTAATGAAGAAATTAGTATGTTTTTTCAAATTTTAAATAGTACAAGAATCTCACCATTGTTTGTAGATTAATTCCACCTTTATCCTTTTTTCTAAAGGTGATATTTGGTGGTTGTTTATTTAATCGAAGACCAAAACCCTCGAGCTCGTGTTCAATGAGCCGTTTATGGCCCAAAGGTTTAAGAACGTCTAGAACGATAAAAATTAAACTGCAAGTTCTCGCTACTGCAATGACTTGTCTTCCTCTACCTTTGCCATCTTTTGCACCTTCGATGATACCGGGAAGATCGAGCAACTAAGAAAAAACAAAAATTCGTTAATTTTAACTGATTTTTGGTTATTCTCAGTCATTTTAACTATTAAAAGAAATTTTTATTATTTGCGATCAAAATGAAAGTGAGTCTTTTTTTACTGGTGCCAAACAAAGTAGTGTAAGAATCTTTTATAAATAATACATTCTCGTTGTGACAATGTAAAATTTTTTGTAAGAATTTAGATAAAAAGTCTCTCACTTTTTACCTGGATTTTTGCTCCTTTATATTTAATGCATCCAGGAACTGTCGTGAGTGTTGTAAATTCATAGGCCGCGACTTCTGAATAAACCCCGGCCAATGTACTTAAAAGTGTCGATTTCCCAACAGATGGAAAACCTAAAAAAGAATATTCAAAATTAGAAACGTTTTACGTAATAATTTAGGTACTTTTTAAAAAACTAAAATTTATAACTCAAAAATCTATTTATAAAATAAAAATTTTAAACTCCTTAAACTTAATCGGTTTAACCGATTTTAAAATGACATAGAAAAATTTCACGTGGAATCGCCTATATATTTTTATTCTTTAGAATATGGACTGAAAATTCACATGGATTCGCCCATGTATTTGTTTCTTTTAAAAATTCTTTAAGAATATAAAATTTTTTTTGTAGATTTTTAACGAATTAGCGATACTTTTCAAAAATTCACGGATATTTTTGTAAATTCCCAGTTTTCTCTCTGGTGTTTATATGAAATAAAAATTTCAACTTCAACTTGGCTTGTGGTTCGATTATAATAAATAATTTTGTTTATTTATCGTACCCACAAAACCGATTCGAGCATCCCCAGTTTTGGCGACTTCGAAACCAGCCTCGCCACCCCCACCACCGCCTTTTGGAGTAATAAGCTCTCTTCTTAATTTTGCCAATTTTGCTTTCAATAAACCCAAATGGCCTGAGGTGGCTTTATTTTTTTGCGTTCGGGCCATCTGAAATTAGGAAATTCATTTAATTGAGGAAATATTCGGGAAACATTTTGAATACTTTTTAAAAAGAAAATTCACGTTAATATACTTTATACAGTTTATACATATTGAAAATAGAGAGGTTACCTCGGCCTCGATCGCTGCAATTTTTTCCAAAATTGTACTCATTTTGAGTTAGTGTTAAACTCGCATGAAATGAAATCAACACTCTCACTGATTTCTTCAACACTACTCGATTTTTAGAGCAACATTTTAAAAAAATTTGTTTTTCATATAGAACGACACGTGTTTTTTCGTTGACGGTTTTTGAATGGTTCTTGGTGAAAACAGCAACTGACGTGAAGTTTGCCTCAGTTGATTGTAACAAAGAATACCAATAGGGGAAAAATTGAAAATCAAGATTTAGATTGTCAGCACTGATGGCGCGAAAAATATAAAATTTTGATTTTAAATAAACGTCTACTTAATAAAATGAGTTTTTTTTATTAATTAATAATAATAATAAAATAAAATTTTGTTATTAAATAATATAATAAAAATAATAATAAATAATAAAATTTTGTAGCATTATTTTTCAAATTGTTATAATTTTCTTTATTTAAAAATATATTTTATTATAGAAATTGCAAATGTAGAAAATTTTGATTTTAGAAAAATTAAAAAAGAATTTTGATTTTAATTAAAATTGTAGACTTTTATTTAAAAGAATATTTGTAAAAATGTGGAGGAGTATTTTTGATACTGAATATGACTTTGTAAATAATTTGGAAAGAATATTGAAGCCCTTATAATCTTTTGAAAATATGAATTAATTCATATGTATCAAAAGAAGTTTAAGATATGAGTTTTGTATTTCATGGGTATCTCAGAAAAGATAAATTTGTCGGTATTATTTGAAGAAATGCAGACTTCATTCATCGTCGACGTAGTATCCTGAAATGAAATTAAAAAATAGTTAAAAGAATTTGTTAAAAAGAACGAATTAAAAAATATTATTATTACATCAAAATCAAAATTCGCGGCTAATTATCAATATACAACGTCCTTGAAAATTTTCATTTCACAATTTTTCCTTTTCACCTCGGTTCACTAATCATAACTTGAGTTACAATCAAAATAGTGTCGTTCGTGAAACATTAAAATAATGACTTTACAAAAAGATACAAGAGTAAGTAGAAATTAAATTAGATTTTTGATTTGATTCCACTTTTTTAATTTTAAATATTTAAAAAAATTTTTTGTTAATAAATAATTTTTTTTGTTATTTATTAGGATAAATTGGTCAAGGCAGCGAGAAATTGTCAACAAAATTTCTACGAATTACTCAGCGATTGGAATAGTTATGACAGAAAAAAGCCACAATATTTGAAAAATTTTATCGGTACCGCTCTCTTTGGACCACCGCAAATTAATCAAGACAATACATCTTGTTTATTTGAAAAACAATTGGAGGATGTAATATTTTTTCAAGATTCGCATCAACAACAAACAATTGACAAGATTTATGAAAAAATTCTACAACACGGTACACAAAATAAAGGAAAACATGAAATAATGTGTGGACTAATTTATAATGTGATATTCGATATTTCAATTGAATGTGGAAAATATTTTACAGAAGAACATGTCATAAAGTGTTTGCAACCAATTCCAATTTTTAAAGTTTTGAAAAATTTTGTTAAACGAACGAATAGTGGTAATTTAATAACAACAAAGTTGGAGATTCACTATATTGACGATTGTGGCCGAGTTTATAAAAGTTGGAAGGATTATTTAAATTTTAATATTTTGCCAAAGTGTTTTATGGTTGTGCCAAAGGCAGGTGAATATCAAGCTGATTATAGTAATCAATGGTCGGAGAATATTTCTTACGTTTCTATTGAAATGTACAAATCGCCATCTTGTTTTAATGAGAGTATTAGTAGGATTGATTCGATTAATAAATTTGTTGGTTTGGGCTGTGCTGGATTTGGACTCGCAGCCGCTTTTAATCCTGTTGGTGGGGCTCTTATGACTTTAGGTATTTAACAAAATTTTCAAAACTAAAATCCGAATTCGTTTTTTTTATTTTTTTTAATCAAAAAGCTTACCTCTCTTACCTTTTATTTCAAAAATTTATGCTTAGAAAAAAATAAAAAAAAAATACTTTCAGGAGCTGTAGGTATGGGATTAAGTGGCTTATGGTCAATGGGAAGAAACTCACAAATAATTGCAGATCGTCATCTTCATGAGCAATCGATTGGGATGAAAGACAAAGACGGAATCGTCCGATGGTTTGGATTAGCCAGCAGTATTTTAACAGTAGCCACAAGTGGTGGTTCAATGCTCCTATCAAATGCTGTTAAAAATGCCACAACTTTAAGTACAGCTGCAAAAATAGTTCACAGTTCAGCACAAATAGGATCCATAGCCGCTAGTGGAGTAAATGTTGGTTTAATTATCAACAACATTAACGATAGTAACCAAAAATACGTTTCAGCCCAAGACACCCTAAATCTAGTCTCAAATTTACTCCTCTTTACAAATTCAATCGTAAATCTACAATTCGCCAACAGTATTTTAAGGAAAAATCAAACAGAATTAATCCACGATTTTGAGAATAGCTTAAGAATAGCTCGACACAGAAAAGAATTTCGACGAATGGTGAAAAATAGCACTTCCCTTCCATCATATCAAACTCCCGAACAAATTCGTTCGACTACTAAAATAACAACTAAAAATCATCTAACGTATTCAAAAAATAATTTTCAAATCAAAGATGATTTTCTATTTACCGGAATTGTTTCATCCGATGGAATAATTTCCATCGATGGGAAGAATTTAATAAAACCACTTGATTTTGTCAAAAAACTAAAAGAACAAAAAAATAGACCTATTAACATTGCCCTGACGACTAATTACAGTATAAGTAATAATATTTTTGAAAAGGTATTAAAAAATTTCTTGCTACGTTATAAAAATGAATTTACCAATTCACAATTAAGTTTGACTCTGTTTTCATCGTTTCTCAACAATATTTCTGAAATTGATAAACCGGATGTGATTTTTAGCAAATTGTTGTTAATTGGCATTAAGTTAGTGAAAAATATGAATAGAAATTTATTTACAACTTGTAGAAAGTATTTGATAAGTAACGCAATTTCTGAGACTGTTGATTTTTTGTGGGAATTCATACAAGTTAATCTTAGAGAAAAAATTGGACTATGTAGACAATCGGAAGATTATCGGGAATTGATTATGAAAATTATTATTGGTATTCATTCTTCGGTGAGAAATAATATTGACGAGTGGATTGATTCATTAAAATATTATCTCCTAATTAAAAATGAATGGATGAGGAGAAAAATTGAGAATGATGATGGAAAAGTGTATTTGTTACAAGTAATGTAAAAGTTTAATTAGTTATGAACTATGTTGATCGTGTTCTTTTTGAAAATTATTTATTGTTTTTAAATCGAGAACTAAGCAAATAAAAACTATTTTACTTTCAACATTGAAATGACAAGCTTGTATATTTATTAGAACTTTAATTTAATTTTCATTTTACCGATGATTCATTAGCTCTAATTTTTATTTTGCAGATATGTTATCGAATAGAGATTTCCTTAGTCCGAAAAAACATTTGAGGTTATTTTCATTTGTCCAATTGATTATTTGAACTATAATTTTTGTTTTACCGATATTTCATCTGTTGTAATTCCTATTTTTCTAAATCATTATTTAAGAGAATTTTTTTCTGTTCGAAATGTTCTTTAACCTAATTTTCAGTTGTTCGAAATGTTCGAAATTAACTTACCGAACTTACCCTTGTTTTTGTTCCAAAAAAGATTTGCTCCGTCGACTGATAAGAAAGATACACTATACATAGATGTGTGTAGCATGGAAATTTTATGTTACGTCATTTCCACAATGATTTCAGTAAAAACTGCAATTTAGGGCTTTTCTACAACTTTTCTTTTATTATTAGCTTGCAGTTCAGTGTTGAGTAGAAAACGTCAAGCAAAGCAGAAATAAATAATTTATTATACATATAATTTCTTCAAAAAGTAAATAAAATGAATGCTCGCACATTCAACAGTTTACTTTGTTCGTGTCAATGAAAAAAAAAGTTGCACAAAGACCCATATATTTCGGGGCTTCCATACGATTTTTGAGAGATTCGAGCAACCCATCTCTGGTTGTTTTAATGTTGCAATTCTTGCATTGACTTTGACATTCATCTATAAGCAGAAAATTAGTTTCGCCGTTTGTTGATTTATCGTCTCCAGTTAGAAAATTAAAGGTAAATTTCTTTTTAAATAAATGATATAGTGATTATTTTGTTGATCAGAGTAAATGCAAAAGCTATAGATATATTTTATAAAAATAATTATATTGATCAGTTCATTGACAAATAATAAACATCTATGATGGCAAAATAACCTCTAAATACACGTTATTTTCATCGCAATAATTGCTCATATAGTTAGACACTGTTAGTTTTGTTCTTAATTATTAAGTGACATTGAAAATAATATCGACGCTAACTCCGGGAAAATTGTAAAAATAACCTCTAAAATATTCAACTTTATCTATGACAATTTTTCTAAAAGTTTCTGAAAATAAGAACTTTTTAAAAATTTAAATTATTTAAACAATGTTTCGTTGTACTAATCACTGAAATGTTTTTTCAGGACAAAATGTCGAAATTTCAGTGTGAAACTTACACGCTGAGATGGAAAGTTTGCGATTTTCTAATTGCTTGCGAAAATAAGTCACTAATTAAATCATCACTATTTCCAAAAGAAAAAGTGGACAATGTTCAGTGGTGTCTAGAAGTTCAATTTACGAAATTAAGTAAAGATAATCAAGATATTTTTCAATTCTCTTTGATAAATACAGAGAGCATTAGAAAAAATGTTTGCATCAACATCAGCATTTTTAGTAACGAAAAAATCAAGAAGATCATCAATTCTTATCCTTCTTGTGATATTATAACAAAATGGGAGATAAAGGCAACCGAATTATACCAGGTGCTAGTTTTCGACAATAGACTTCCAACGAATATTGTTATTTTCTGCGAGGTTGTTCTCATGAAGGAAGTAAAAAGTGCACTAAAAAGTTCATCAAGTTCTTTGGCCAGAACTCTTCAATCAAACGAACTTTTGTCACAATTGAAGAACTCAATTTCTGATGAAGCTTTCAAGGATGTTATTTTTAAGGTTGAGGATGAAACTTTCACAGCGCATAAATTTATTTTAGCCCTCAGAAGTCCAGTGTTTGCCATAATGTTCAAAAATCACGTGGTCGAGAAACTGATGCCAGTTTTTAAAGTTGAGGACATGAGGGCAACGATTTTTCAAAAAGTCCTTCAATTCATTTACACCGACAATGTCGAGGATATTGACGACTTAGTTTTTGATTTATTTTGTGCATCAGAAAAGTACGAGTTGGACAATCTGAAAATAATGTGCATTAACAATTTGTACGCCAATCTTTCTTGTGAAACTGTTATAAAAACTCTTGAGCTCGCCGATATATTTTCAATTTCAAAATTAAAGGAAGAGTCACTGAGATTTTTGGTCACCAACTTAGCAACTATAAGTTGTAAAGAAGATTTTGTCGCTTTAATCAAGAAAAGGGAGAATTTATCAGTGGAAATTTTCAAAATGTTCGGTTCAATGAACAACGAGAAGGAAAATGATAACAATTTGCTTACGGATTTCAGTTCTTTGTTTGATGACGAAGGTAAAGAAAAATTTTTTATTTTCATAAATTTACAAAAATAAATCATTCTTTTTAATTCTTATATTTTCTTAATTAAAAGTACAAAAATTACATGAACTTTTCAGATGAGTCATCCGTTTCAACACCCGATTTTGACGAAATTTTCGGAATGTATTAAATTTTTTGTACTTTTAAGAATCGAAAAAAGTGTATCTACTTATATAAATGAATAAAAATTGTTTTCTTTTTACTGCAGGAAACAAGTGTTGTAAATTTTTAAACCCAGATCCATCTTTGTAAATAAAAAGTCGATTTTAAACATTTTTCATTGCAGGCAGTAAAGGTGATTTTGAAACCATGGATGAAGATAATTCGGAAAAAATGAGCAATCCACCTGCAATTGTCGCTGATCATCAAAAGAATCGAGAAAAAGAGGAAAAAAATAAAAATCTTAAACAAAAAATTAAAGAGGAGAAAAAAATTGAAAGTAAAATAAATTCACATGCAAAATCGAAGAATCAAATTATCAATAAGAATAACAAACATGATAGTGAGAAATTTAATGATCAAATACTTAGGAAAAAAAATTATCGTTCCTACACACCATTTTTGAATGCAAGAAATTATCCTTCCTTCATTCATCATCGTCATCAACATCATCCATTAAATTATTGGAAAAATGCTAATCACCATTGGTCAGCTTATTGATTATTTTTCAACTTACTATCGATCAACAGACAAGTATTGATAAAAAATTACAAATGTTAATATAATTTTCGTTCCTAAAAAAATAAATGTATTTAGAAATTATGGTAGTTAATACCAAAAAAAAATTAACATACAAAAATAATTGTAACTTAAAATAAATATATTTTTTCTTAAATAATTCGTTTATCAAAATTTCGAGCTGACTCAATTTTAATAGTTAAAAAGTTGAAATTAAAAGCAAGGTGAAAAAACAAAAACATTCGGATAATGATTTTAATATTATTCCAATATTTCGAAATCTAAATGATTTTTTCTTCAGGGAGTTTAAAAAAATATGTAAATTTTAAAAATGGCGGATCCAATATGGCGGACATTTTTTTAAAAACTGCTCAAACTTGCATGATATTGATATTTACAAATATTGATATTTAAGGGTTCGCCTATTATTTTTTAACAATATCAAGAAAATGATTTAAATCTTCCATAAAATTGTTTTTATAGTAATTTTTCAAAAAAGAAATTCAATTGTCAGAAAATAAAAACTTAAAAAAATATTTTGACCATTTTTGAATTTTTATATTTCTTAAAAATTAATTTTTGTGAGTAAAGGTAAGGAAAAAAAAATTTTTACATTTTTGTATACACAAAAAAATTATTGGCGAATGAAAAAAATGATTTCTAATATTTTTGAACCATTTTAAAAAAGAAAAAATATTGTCTTTAGGTTGAAAATGTTAAAAAGTACCATTGTTATTGAATGTTGTATTTGGAAGATCATTTCTTTATTTTTCTAGAACTAATTTCAAATTATAATTTTTTAAAATAAAAAATATAGAATACAAAAAATTATGATAAAATTAATATAGAAAAATTAACAAATGCATTTCAAAATAAAATAAAAATTTTATTTTTTTAAAAAAAATTGTATTTTTTTAACATTTTCAACCTAAAAGACAGTATATTTTTTCCAAAAAAATGCCTCAAAAATAGAATCACTTCTGTGATCTTTCTTATTGAAAAAAATGTATCATAAATATGAAAGGAAGAAGCGCACTCTTTTATAATAGAAGGAAAGAATAAGATAAGTTTCAACAGTGGTAGTAGGAGACTGATTGGAAATAAGTGAAAGAGAGTGAAAAGGAGGGAGAATCTTTCTGATGACACGACTATAGTAAAGATTGTATATTAGTCTGTGCTCCACATGCCATGTGGCCACACTGATAATTAAGATTGAAAAACAAAATTCTTCCTCTGTTTTCAAATTGTTTACATTGAAACTTAAAGAAAAATAAAAATACTATTTTCCTTGACGAATAATTTTAAATAATTGAAATTAGTACAAAAAATAATTGACTTTAAATTATAATTCATGTGCACTGTTGATTATTCACATATATAATAGTGATTCGACAAAAAATGAGTTTACGTGTTCAATCTGCTGTGTTAAAAACAATCGTTCGGAGCAATGTTCGTTCGCTATCTCAATTTTACAGTAGCAATGATAATACCTTTGGTTTTAATGAGCAACAAAAAGAGGTCTGTTTTTTAAATAAAAATTTTTTTTTGTAAACTATTCATTAGTATTCGAATTTTAAAATAAAACTTTCAATGTAATATTTAAATTTTAAGTACATGGCTAATAAGTATATGGAAAATTTCAAATTCATGAAGTTTCAATGATAATTAAATTTTCAAGTCAGTTAAATCTAATTTATTCTGAGTCGATAAAACAGATTTAGTCTTTTTCTAGTTTTTAAATTACATTGATTTTGAAGAGAATCACTTTCTATTTTAAAACAATTAAATAATTTTTTCCTATCTTGCAGTTGCGAAACTTGGTTTTCAATTTTGCACAAAAGGAACTTGCACCTAAAGCTGCAGAAATTGACAAAACGAATAATTTCGACAATTTGAGGGTATGTTCTGATCAAAATTATTAAAAATAGAGTAAGAAGCTGTAAAAAAATAGTTATTTATTAATATTTGTGTTACTTAGTCGTTTTGGAAGGAAATGGGCAAATTGGGGTTTCATGGAATAACTGCAAAACCGGAATATGGCGGGACTGGAGGAACTTATTTAGATCACGTGATTATCACTGAAGAAATAAGTAGAGCCTGCGCTGCCGTTGGCCTCAGTTATGGAGCACATTCAAATTTGTGTCTGAATCAAATTCACAGGCATGGCACTGAGGAGCAGAAATTTAAATATTTACCAAAGGTAATAGAATTCAAAAACTAAATTTTAGGGGGTTCGCAAAAAATCCACGATTGAAGATCCACAATCATTAAATAATTATAAAACGGATTAGAAACAAAAATTTTACTATACAATTCTGTTATTTGTTTATATTTCAAAAGCTTTGTAGTGGCGAGCACATGGGTGCTTTGGCAATGTCGGAAACTGGTTCGGGCTCCGATGTGGTTTCAATGAAATTAAAAGCAGAGAAGAAAGGTGATTACTATATTTTTAATGGAAACAAATTTTGGATTACTAATGGACCAGACGCTGATACTTTTGTTATTTATGCAAAAACCGATATGAATTGTACAAAACCACAGCATGGAATTACGGCATTTGTGGTGGAGAAAGGAACACCAGGTTTCACCAGCGGACAAAAACTTGATAAACTAGGAATGAGGGGCTCAAATACCTCGGAATTAATTTTTGAGGATTGTAAAATTCCTGGTAGGTTAAAATTTGATTTTCAAAAGTAGGAAATGAAAAAGCAGAAAGCAGAGTCTGGAGAAATTACATTTGTAAATTTATTTTTCTTTAGCCTCCAATATTTTGGGACAATTGAATAGAGGAGTTTATGTTTTAATGAGTGGATTGGACCTAGAACGACTTGTTCTATCAGCTGTTCCTATTGGGTGAGGTATAAAAAAAGCATCTGTAAATGTTTCCCTAAATATAATGAACAACTCTTTGTTATAGAATTATGCAAGCATGTTGCGATGTTGCTTTTAAATATGCACACGAAAGAAAACAATTTGGAAAACCGATTGCAGATTTTCAAATGATTCAGGTATATAGAAAAAAATTAGTCATTTTATTTACAAAGTTTTTCTGATTACTTGATAAAAGATATTCTTTTCAATTATAAATTCTTTTAAAATGTTTATAATTATTTTTAGGAAAAACTCGCAAATATGCACATGGCTCTGTCCTTAAGTAAAAGTTACACGTATACTGTTGCAAAGGCATGTGATGAAGGTCATGTTGACCGGAAGGATTGCGCCGCAGTTGTCACATATGGATCTGAAGCATCAGTCAAAGTATCTCTTGATGCTATACAAATTTTAGGTAAAGAAAAATTTTTCAAAAAAGAAACCAATTTTTAACAACAAAGGAGAAAATAGTAAGAAAGGATAGCTTTGTAAAATTATTTCTCTTCTGTAAAATAATGCTCTGGAAATATTTTCAGGTGGTAATGGTTATGTAAATGACTTTCCAACAGGAAGATTATTGAGGGATGCGAAATTATTAGAAATTGGTGCGGGAACATCGGAAATTCGAAGAATGGTCATCAGTCGAGCAATCGCTGAAGATTACGTTTAATTGTTATTTAGTAAAACTTTTTATTTTTATACACCTTTTTTTTACATGTTAACAGATATTATTACACATTTGTTAAAAAATTACAAAGAAAATAAATAATACATTCCATAAAAATTGTTATTATTTGTTTTATTGTTTCCTCATCAGCGATACCAAAAAAAACCCCGAGTGATAAGTTTCAAACCATTATCAATCTGGAGGAATTTGGAGCGTTTTTCTCGAAAACTATTTCAGACATTAGGTCCTTTTGACTTTCCAGGTCACATATTACACATTGTATTTCTAATATTACTCGTCCAGATCGTAAAATTTTTTTCCTTCTATCTTTTAGCATCAAATGACTAATAATTGTATTGTTATCAGTATTATCAGATATAAATTAACGCATTTGCCCTTCAACAAAGTAAAATTACAAAAAAATATCGAACTTACAACAAACTTGTGGTTAGACTGCAATAACAGAATCGATTCCTCTCTCAAACGAAACAGTCATTTTTTCATTAACAAGGAAAAAATCATGAAGTTCTTAAGAAAGATTAGTTGTGTCGTACTCTTCAGTGTAATTATTCTGAGCGTGTTAGGAAGGAGCAATTACACTTTGGGATTAATAAGATACTTGAAAGAAGAATCTCGACTCCACCAGGTAATATTTGTAACTGATGATCAATTTCTTGCAAACAACGAATCAAATGCTAATGCACAACTTATTCGCAATGTTTCTCAAAACTTTCCATCATTGAGTATGAGTTTAAACAAAGCACGAGAGCATCTGGAAAAGTACTTTTCACTACATTTGCAACTGCCTAGAAGGACCACATTGTTTATCTTCATTCTCAATGGGGCTGAAAAGAAATATGTACCTGAATTAAACGCTACATTCAGTAAATTGGAATTCTTGTCCAGAAATCAGTCGTACCCCAAGTGTTTAATCAACTTCTTTAAATCAAGAAAAGTTCGTTCGTATGAGAGTATGCTGAAATCACTATGGCACAGAGACATGCTAGACATTTCTATTCTTGAAAATGTTGTAGTGAATCGATCATGGCAAACAGAGGATGTGACCACTATTCACCGAATCAATCTTTTTGAAAAAAAGTACACGAAACAGAATGTTAAGCAACGAACAAAATGGTTTCCGAACAAATTGTTGGATCTCCACGGACATCCTTTAAGATTTGCATCGACTACTAACAATGTAAAAGGTAACGAAGAAATCTTCATTTCAACACAAAAATTCAGAGATTACATTCAGCAGTCAATGCATTGTAAAACTACACTTGTGTATTATAGTAAAATAAAATATTTATTATTTCTTCGAGATAAAAAAAAATTTGAAATGTTGGTAAGCCCTGTTATAGCAAGTATAAGGAATAATGCTGTTACATTCGTTTCAATGCGTATATTGTCGTTTCAAACATCAAGAGCTGTAATTGAAAATGTAAGAAGTAAAACTCAAAGTGTTGAAGTCTCTGAGGAATTCATTTACATGATAGTTGCTACAACTATTGCCATTGCTGCCATAAGAATTGCCGCTGCGTTACTGAAATTTAACAGAAGCACTTGGAACACGTTCAGCATCAGTCAAATGATAATGGGAATGTCTGTAGCCAACGAACCAAGAAAGTTTACAGAGAGATTAGTTTTAGGAAGTGTAATATTGAGTTGCATGATCTACTCCGGTTACTTGTTCTCAGTCATTTTGGACATCAATTTCCGAGAAACACCTCAAATTTCAACTATCGAAGAACTGGTAAATTCATCGTTGACACCAATGACCAGTTCTTTCAAAAATTCGTTAATGCTAGAAAGTCCTCAGGATTTCATTAAAAAATTAGCCTCTAATGCAGTGAGAACACCTGGTTTAATAGTCTCAGACTATGATTGCTTACAATACTTGGTCAATAACAGAAACGTATCCTGTATAATATTTAATGCTGAAACTTTAATAAACAAAATTAAGCTTCAATATAAAGAATTTAGTTTTAAAATACTACAGGGGGATATCGGCAGTAATCCATACACGTTCATTACCAGGAATCGTTCACCATTTATAGATCGTTTTAATGAAATAATTCTGAGAGCCTTCGATCATGGTTTACTGCAAGGATTGCTTTTTGTAAAGTCGCCAAAAATGGAAAAAGTTTCATCGCTCGACATAATTGAAAAAGAAAAATTGCTATTGGTTCTCTTCTACGTACTGACAATTGGATACACTTTGGCTGCAATCGCTTTTGTAGCAGAAATTTTCAACAATTTCATTTGCAGCAAAGTCAAACAATTTTGGGAAAATTGTTTAAACTTTTTTTAGAAAAAAAAAGTTTTTTTTGAAAGTAATCTATATAAAGAAATCGTTGATGGAGAAGATTATTTTACGAAATTAACTTTCCTGAAAATGAGTGAAATAAAAACATCTCACTTTGCACTTGTGATTGTAAAAAATTATTGCCCTAAATTTCTTTAATAAAGTTAATAAATCATTCTAACAATAAATGTCAGTCGATTTCTGTTATAAGCGAAACAGTTATTATTTTTTATTAATTTATTTGTTTAATATCACTGATCTACAAAATTTTGCTGCAGGAGTAAATGATACCCTCATGGCATGAAAATGTCTTTGTTCTAGAAACGTTCCTAAAACGTTTTTAGAACGTTTCATGTCCGCTACATAAAGTCTTAAGAACGTCTAATATTAAAAAAACGTTTTTAGTATATAAAACGTTTTTAAGACGTTATGTGGAGGAAATGAAACGTTCTATAAACGTTTTAAGAACGTTTCTAGAACAATGTCGTTTCCGTGTCCAGAGGGGAGTGATAAATATAAAATTTTTAAATTAGATTACGATTTTGTAAATAAAGTTTTTCCAGCACTTTGTATATTAATTTGAAGATTGCAATTCCTTGCCGCGTTTATTCATTATTAAATATATCCATACACGACCGATTTATTTCTATTTACGATGTTTTCATTTTTATTGTATAGATTTCAATGAAAATTTAATAAATGTATGATTATAAATTACGTATTGGATTTACCTTTATTGAAAAAACATGTGTATCCCTTCTAATTATTTTAATTTCTTTTTAATACTTATTAATAGCAATTATTTTTTGTAACGAAATAAATGATTAATTTAATTTTGTAATAATAATTCCAATAATAATGATTTTAAATGAATCGCAAAAGGAATTTAATGTGTGATTTCATATTGTGATAATAATCAATATTATTCCTGCTCTTGGTCAGATTTATCAGTAAAACTTTTTAAAGTAGACATATTAATGAACCTTTTTGAAGTAAAAAAGTTTAATTATTCGCTATAAGACCTTTTTGTTTTTTTTTTGAATTTAGAATTTTCAGTAGTGAAGGTCATCTTTAATAGTTTTCTATATATAAATTTTCTTTAGTAGAAAATCGATAATTAGAATCATGTATGCGTGTACATATATAAGTTTCCGTTAACTTTTTTATTTTAACAAAGAATTAAAATTTTTATTTTTTTCAAAACTTGCTTTAATAGTAACACCTTTGATAAAAAGTATAAGATTATAGTCCTGGCTCCTTGTATTTTTTTCGTGCTTCAGGTTTCTTCTTCGACTTAGTCAAATTCATTCAAGGAGATAATTTCTACTACGAGGCACATTTCTGTTTTTCTAAGGACTGCATTACCTCAAAATCAACGTCAAATAATTATTTAGGTCACTCCAAGGCTGAGGGGTGTTCAATCTAATTTACATCTACACCTTAACTACGGACCATTCACTTTGGCTAACCCGAGAACAATTTGAGGGAAATCTACTGCATTCTTTGTTTTCGCTAAACAAAGTCATTCTGTCTCACCGGTAATGTAAATGTACTGCTAAATTCGAGAATATCTGGCTTTTCGGAAGTGATTGTATCAATGTCTGTAGTGTCAAAATGCTCACTAGGAGTAACATTGTCAGAAACTGTTTCTGTAAATATTGAATTTATTATAAAAGGAACTTCAGAGTTCCCACCACAGGGTGGCAAATTAGGACATGGTTCGACTTCTTCTGGTCTTGTCTTTTTATCACAATCTTCATCGGGCAAGGCTAGGGTTATACTGTTATTGGTATCATCGAAATTGCCAGGAGTAACGCACATGACGGATCTTTTTCTTGAAGCACCTTCTCCGCATGTTATTGGACATATCTGCCATGGTCCAACCCACCATCTAATTTGGAAAATAATTATAATCAACCCAAAAAGAATTATAATTAACCCATCATCTAATTTAAAAAATAATAATTTTAATCAATTTACGATTTGTGTACGTCAACTAATAATTTATACCTCGCAGGACATAAGTTGGAGTTACATTCTCGATCGATAGACTCAGGTTTCTCTGTTTTGTTGCAAAATTGATCGCCGACAATTCCACTTTTAACTTCCTCGCAAAATGCATATGAAGTTTGAAGACCACCACCACAGGTTGCTGTACATAGGGACCAGTCAGAAAAAACCCAGGAGTAATAGGGAACGTAGTTGATTTCATTTTTAGGTACAGTGTATTCATACTTCAGGCTAAAATTGAGAAAGGTTCCTCTGTAAATTATCTGAAAGTAGAAAATAGTTAGGGTCAGCATCCTCTCGCAAGAGCATCTACAGAGAGGACGCAAAGACTAGGATCGAAGAGAAGTTCTTACATAGACAGCAATATCCTCTCTAATAGGTCCTGGAATTGTAACCTTTTCCATATCTTCCTCACGTTCATAGTGTCCATACGTACCAGTTATCAAATACTCTCCTGGTAAAGTGATTTGTCTATTCAACAACACAAAATAATTGTCATTCTAGAATTAATATTAAAAAAAGGAAAATATTTAAACTATTATTGATTGGAGGGAATATGCTGCTTAAGATTTAACTTCTTGGTGTTTTATCACCTTTGACCGTTGAGAAAATATTTTTCTGAATTAGGAACTCCAATGCTAATGTAATTTTTATTCTCTCCCACTTCTTCAATTTTTACATTTCTCGATCCTGCGGGAATGACGATTATCTCCTTATAACCAACTCCTTCATTATTGTCATAGGACCCACTGATAGTTTCACACTGAGTTCCATCGCCATGACAAATTCCACAGCGATCTTCCATTGCATTCGAGTCTACCTTCCAATCGCATCCAACCTTCTAAAAAATTGAAGAAAATTCTGTAAGATTTCTGCTTGAAAAAGAATTCCTGAAAATAGACCCCATACATTTTCAGAAAAAAATCTCCTAGGTTAACTCTCCAAGAAATTCTTCAGGACCTAAGTCCGTTTAGAAGAATTTTCTGGAAAGTCAATATATGTAAAATTATTACTCTGCAAAGTCCGGCGATGCACATGTCTCTCGATCCCAGGTTACAAGGTGTTCCATCGAAAGCCTCCCCCAACGGTACAATAATTTCTTCGTCCGTGTCAGTGCAGTAAAGCTCGCAAGGTTCCGCTGAACGATTCAATTGTTTAGACTATTTTGTTATCTCTTAGGGTTTCCATGTTGTGATTTGTAACTGTTGTATGAGAAAATATCTCGCTTACATTTATCAAAGTAGGGCAACCATGTGTAGTTTTTATTCTTGTACTCCTTTTCGTTGTAACTGTTGCATTGAAAATTACGAAAACTCGGAGCGTCCTCGGGACAGGATTCCACATTGCAAATTTTGTAACGACGTCTCTCATCAAGACAAAATTGTCCTCCATTAGCAGGTGGAGGATGATCGCATTCTCTTTCCATTATGGATACGCCGCCTCCACAACTTCTAGAACACTCGCTCCATGGACCCCATTCACCCCATCCTCCATCCACTTCAATTGGTTTTTCCATCATTGGGACGCATTCCTGATTTTCACACCACTGAATTGGGGCAAAATAGGTTAATGTAAGTTTACTTATTTTAATAATAATTTATTATTTAAGGCTAGGACCAGTGATTTCATTAAAGGTGACACAATCCTAGCCCGAGATTATAATATAGTATTCAAGTTACTGATAGAATCAATTATTATAACGTTAGTTGTGTCGTTCTTCTAATATTGCTTGTCCACACCGTAAAATTTTATACCTTGTATCTTTAAGCATCAAATGACTAATAATTGTAGGTGTTGTACGCCTTGCGAAAGTATTATTAGATAAAAATAAACAAATTTGCCCTTCAACAATGTCAAAGTAGAAAAAAATATCGAACTTACAACAAATTTGTGTGGTTACACTACAAGAACAGTGTTGATTCCTCTCACAAACGAAACGGTCATTAGAGAGCAAAAAAATCATGAAGTTCTTAAGAAAGATTAGTTGTGTCGTACTCTTCAGTGTAATTATTCTGAGTGTGTTCGGAAGGAGCAATTACACTTTGGGATTAATAAAATACCTCAAAGAAGAATCTCGTCTCCACCAGGTAATATTTGTAACAGATGATCAATTTCTTGCAAACAACGAATCAAATGCTAATGCACAACTTATTCGCAATATTTCTCAAAACTTTCCATCATTGAGTATGAGTTTAAACAAAGCACGAGAGCATCTGGAAAACTACTTTTCACTACATTTGCAACTGCCTAGAAGAACCACATTGTTTATCTTCATTCTCAATGGGGCTGAAAAGAAGTATGTACCTGAATTAAACGCTACATTCAGTAAATTGGAATTCTTGTCCAAAAATCAGTCGTTCCCCAAGTGTTTAATCAACTTCTTTAAACCAAAAAAGGTTCGTTCGTATGAGAGTATGCTGAAATCACTATGGCACAGAGACATGCTAGACATTTCTATTCTTGAAAATGTGGTAGTGAATCGATCATGGCAAACAGAGGATGTGATCACTATTCACCGAATCAATCTTTTTGCAAAGAGATACACGAAACAGAATGTTAAGCCACGAACAAAATGGTTTCCGAACAAATTATTGGACCTCCACGGACATCCTTTAAGATTTGCGTCGACTACTATCGATATTAAAGGTAACAAAGAAGCCCTCATTTCAACACGAAAATTCAAAGAGTACATTCAGCAGTCAATGCGTTGTAAAAGTATACTTTTGAGATATAGACATCTAAAAGATTTATTATTACTTCGAGAAAAAAAAAGATTTGAAATGTTGGTGAACCCTGTTATAGCAAGTATAAGGAATAATGCTGTTACATTCGTTTCGATGCGTATATTGTCGTTTCAAACATCAAGAGCTGTAATTGAAAATGTAAGAAGAAAAACTCAAAGTGTTGAAGTCTCTGAGGAATTCATTTACATGATAGTTGCTACAACTATTGCCATTGCTGCCATAAGAATTGCCGCTGCGTTACTGAAATTTAACAGAAGCACTTGGAACACGTTCAGCATCAGTCAAATGATAATGGGAATGTCTGTAGCCAACGAACCAAGAAAGTTTACAGAGAGATTAGTTTTAGGAAGTGTAATATTGAGTTGCATGATCTACTCCGGTTACTTGTTCTCAGTCATTTTGGACATCAATTTCCGAGAAACACCTCAAATTTCAACTATCGAAGAACTGGTAAATTCATCGTTGACACCAATGACCAGTTCTTTCATAAATATTTCAATGCTAAAAAGTCCTCTGGATTTCATTAAAAAATTAGCTTTTAAAGCAGTGAGAACACCTGGTTCAATAGTCTCAGAGTATGATTGCTTACAATACTTGGTCAATAACAGAAACGTATCCTGCATAATATTTAATGCTGAAACTTTAATAAACAGATTTAAGCTTCAATATAAAGAATTAAGTTTTAAAATACTACAGGGGGGTATCAGCAGTAATCCATGCACGTTCATTACCAGGAATCGTTCACCATTTATAGATCGTTTTAATGAAATAATTCTGAGAGCCTTCGATCATGGTTTACTGCAAGGATTGCTTTTTGAGAAGTCGCCAAAAATGGAAAAAGTTTCATCGCCAGACATAATTGAAAAAGAAAAATTGCTATTGGTTCTCTTCTACGTACTGACAATTGGATACACTTTGGCTGCAATCGCTTTTGTAGCAGAAATTTTCAACAATTTCATTTGCAGCAAAGTCAAACAATTGTGGGCAAATTGTTTGTACTTCTTTTAGAACAAAGTTTTTCTTGAAAGTTATCTAAAGAAAATGTTGATGGAGAAGATTATTTTATGAAACTAACCTTTTCGAAAGTGAATGAAATAAAAATATTTTACTTTAATTACACTTGTGATTTTTCAAGAATTATTGTGCTTATTCTTTAACAACGTTAAATTATTCCAACTACAAATTTCACTCATCATACTGAAAACTGTAACTTTTAGAGTTGAATTTTTTTTTCTTCTTGAAAAAAATATTTATTTTAAAGCATAAGATAAATTATTTATCAATTATTAATTGTTTGCAGAATAGAATTTTCTTTAAATATTTAATATTAATGTATTAAATCAAGAAGGCACAAGAAATGCTTTTATTGATTATTGAATGTTTTCACACACGATCGACTTATTTTTACTTATCAGTTTTTTCATTTTTTGTGTGGATATTTCAATGAAATCTTAATAAATGTTTAATTATGAATTACTTTCTGGTTTCACCTTTATTATAAAATCCCTATCCCTTTTAATTATTTTTATTTCATTTCACGATACCTGTTAATAGAAATTAATTATTCGCGCAAACAATAGTGAAATTTTTAATTTTTAGTAGTAAAGGTCAACTTTAATTGGACGTTTTCTATATATATAAATTTTCTTTAGTAAAAAAAATCGATAATTAGAATTATGTATGTGTGTAAGTTACCGTTTTGCTATTTTTATTTTTAACAAATTCAATTTTTTCATTTTTTCAAAACTTATTTTAACAGTTTTAAATAATTATTCTGCAATGGAAAATAAAGTGATTGGCATGTACAAAGTTTTAATTTTACTAAAGGTTCGTAAAACAATTTAAAAATTATATTGATATCATAGGGGTAGGTATATTTTGATTTTTTTAAAAATTTGTCTATCATAATAAGGAAGTTAAATAAGAAACTTATTTTTACATATTCTTGAATTATGCCGAGGGAATCTAGTGTGGGAATTTCTAAGTGGGGTATGTTTTCTTTATGACCGTCTGTTGTATATACACAGCTTTGCAGAAGGTAAATATAGTTATCCTAAAGCATGGTAAATGTGGAAGAAACTTTATCGACAAAATTCTGTGTTGGCGACACATTTCTTTGTTTTTCCACAGAAGCGCTTTTTCATTTCACTCAACGGATACCCAACTATTTACACTATTATATGCACAAAAAATCGACCACCCAATTGCAATAAATTGCAAAAATTTATTATTTTAATTTTTCCTAAAGATAGAAAGTTAGTTAAGGTTTTTAAATTTTAAAGTTAATGTTTTCTGCTTTCATAATATTGGAGTAAATTAAAAAAATATTTCTTCATTATCCAAGTACAGTTCATAAATAAAATAAATTAAATTTTTTAATTTGCGTTACTTTTCAATAAGTTTTTTACCCGGGTATTGAAAGACAGATTTGTGCGTAAATTCATATTCATCTGTCTCGTGCATTTCCTGAATCGGAGCATATCAATTTTCACAATATTGACGTACCCCCCTTAATTCTTATAATTTTATAAGAATTTAAAAATTAAATTACTCGTGCTTTTTGATCTTCTTTGGATCAATAAGCTAAACTTACCATATGTTTGCCGCAATGTGTACCAGGTGCTGCAGGATGCAACATTGATGTGCAGGTTCCGTTTACAACACACCAAAGTTTGGAGCAAATCTAATCATCAAAAAGAATATTTTAGTTATTTTCCTACATTGATAGGTTGAATGTAATTTTTTAATAATTCTTAGTAACTATGTTCCAGGATTGAAAAAAATAACTTAAAGATTACATGTTCCTTACAAACACGTATGTTCTCTATTTCAATTTAAATAAAGTACATAAAAAAAAATGTCTGGAAACAAGAAGAATACAATGCTTTTCTTGACATTGTTAGTTGGATGCCGGATGCATTCGTCACCCCCTCAGGGACGTCACAGTTGAGATACGTTTTGCTTTGTATAAATCTAACTTTACCTCTTGCAATGGCGAGCACACTGACGCTTCTCTGACTCCGAATTGAAGTCGACACTGATGCTCTGCGTTATACATTGCTCCTGCTGGTAAGTCTGGGTAAGCATAATCGTTATCTGCAGGTTCATCCTCGAGACACTTTCCTTTACCTTTACTGAAAAATATTTACAGAATAAAACTTCCAAGGGACATAAAGTAACCTACCGCAAATGATTTCAAAAAATATTATCTTTTCAACCAACAGACATATCAACTGTAAACTCACTGAAAGAGTACCTCTAACATATTCAAAATATATCTCGGGAGAATTACATAAAATTTACATTCTGGATGAATTGATGAAATATCTTTTTTAATTTAATAAAAAGGGGTCATTATTTGTCTTATTGGATAAAATTAGTAGATGTAAAGAGATAATGGGAAAAAAGATTGGAGGGTTCGGTTAAGAAATTAACAGAATGAAGGACGTGACAAAAAAAGGAAGAGGAGGGAAATCAAACTAAGTGTAAAGAAAAGGTACTTCCTTTTATAGAAAAAAGAATGTGTAAAATCGAAGGGTGTGAACAATAGAAGAGGCAAAAAAATGTCAGTTTAGAGGTGGATAGACATCGGGGGTTTAATCACTCACTCTAGAAAGTTGGTGATATCTCTTCGGGAACATCTGGACCAAGCTACGATCATAGCGTCTGGGTCGAATGTCGGTGTCATCACGTGTAAAGTGTTGCCATTGCGTTTATTACAACCCATTTTTTCCGTATCGTGATACATACCAAAACTGAAATATAATAATAACTTTCAGTAATATTCAGATATTTATTATATTTTTATTTCCTTTTGATCACTTTCACCCTAATTATTCTACCCTAATTTGTAACTCACGTTTTGTAATATGATGATACTGTGTACCATGAAAGTGATTTTTAATTCAAAGTTTAATTCTCATGTATCAATTACGAGGGATTATGATTGTCAGTGTTTTGGTTTGTGAAGATGAAACTTTAGCTTACTTGTGGCCCAGCTCGTGGGCAATGGTATGTGCAAGAGTGATCCCGTTGTCCTCGTTGACGCTGCAGCTGCGATTGGTTTGACACATACCTGCTACATGAGCTACGCCAAGAGTACTGCATGGTGTAGTACTTCGTGTGCATATATCTTCTCGGGTAATCAATATCGCCACGTCATGGTGATTTGGGTGAGTGTCATCGCCAAGCTTCAATTTCTCTTGCCATTTGCAAAAGTTGATTAAAGTTTTTTCCGCATTAATTGAAACGTTTAGTCCTTCCTGAAATGCAGTAAGGGCACCGATCAAGTCTTTTATAGTTTTTATGGTAGAGACTTTTTTATTTGGGTTAAAACACTAATACCTCAAGTTCGTCTTCTTCTATTAAGATAATCCTGACTACAACGACATTGATAAAGTTGCCAATCGAGGGATGGAGATATAGGGCCGAGACCATATTCATGATTGTCAGGAGGTATGTTTCAACGTCACCATCTTGATGGAATGCTGTCATGCTGCTATCGGCGACAACAAGAGTTTCCACATGTCTTGCTTTGCTTATAGATCTCTTGGCTCGTTGCCATTCTCTCATTCTTCGTCCTCGACCTTGAACTCTGCTCAGGCTGGATTTATCCCTCTCTTTTAGATGTTCTTTTGCTGATCCCCGAGGTTCTGCACAATTTTAAATTAACATTAAATCCTAAAATAAAAGATTTCAGAACCAGTATTGTGCCAGTCGTGTCTCGTCGTTGGCATTTCTGCTCGCCAAGTTGTTCAGGCAGAATTTCCTCTGAAGGAAAAGAAAATCTTAGGAGTTGTCGGTTTTTTTGTTGTGTTAGAGAATAATTAATTTGCCAAAAAAATTAATTGGTACCTGACGGTTTATTGATTTGTGTTGGGAGTGCATAAAACTTACTAATGGTTCTCACCACTGGTACCGCAATTTGTTTCGGATATCTTCTTTTTTCTCCTCCTATTTGGTCGACGTTTGCTGGATGCAGAACTCATGCTTGATCTCCGATATAAAATGTGAGGTTTAGAAAGTTCCGAGAGAGGATTTGCAGATTTTATGTCAATGTTAGTCTTCTGATGGTATTTGCTGTCTATTGGTTCGAGCCAGAATTCACCTCTTTCTTCCTGAATAACACCTGCCTGCAAAATAAACCATTAATTCTTTAGCTTTACATTTATTTTGAACTCGGTTCTGTAATAACTAATGGTATACATTCATGAAGTATTTTCACTTTTGCATCTTTATTATATGCTCCTTTTTAGAAGATTGCCCAATACAAGCATCCCAAGTTAGAATCATGGTTCACTTGTCTTTTAGAGACCTCGCTTTAAATGCTACTAAATCTTCCAAAAGTTAGAGAAATTGGTGCAGAGATGACCCGTATTTCCTTCTACCTTGACCTCAGAGCCATTATGATAAATTAGAATAATTTCTACTACCTGGCAATCACTTCAGTCTCTCTGTATTAAAAAAGTAATAAACCATCTAAAGTGAAATCATCAAGTTGAAGTAAATCTTTACGAAAAACTCTTTTATAAGAGTTTTATAAAATTAATGCTGCCGTCAAAGTACTTAATTTTAAATATTTTATGCCTCAAAGGTTCGACTTAATTAAAAATGTATTAACGAACAAAAATTATTATTTAAATAACGACATTCGTTACAGCATCTAAATGCAAAAAACCAATCGAAAGTTGACTAAAAATCATTACAGTAATCGACTACTTTGGAAATATTAAATTATTATAGTAAATCAAAAGAATAATTACATTTTGTTTGTATAGTTCAGCAGACAAGTTAAATGAAAACATTATCAATTTCATTATGTCGGTTAGATGAAGACGTAAAGTACAGACTTTAATAACAGAGAGCTAGCTAATGTGAATAAGTGGCCATAATAGATATTAAGCTGTGGTTTCTACACTGAAATCTCACCGAAGATTCCTTAATAGTACACACAGAGCGGAAGTTGAATGAGCAATTCTCATAATGAAATTTTAATTTTAACATATTACCTACATAAAAGATTCCAAGTGATTTAAACCATCTTTAAATACGTTTATAAACTTTACGGCACTAAACTAGGTACAGATTTTTTTCTTAATATTAAAAAATGTTAACTGTACGACCATGTAAATTATAAATGATGTCAGAATTCTTTTTATAAATAATACGATAAAGAAAAATGGTATGTTTTGAGAAAGGTATATATAAAATGGGATAAAAACTTATCGAAAACTGAGAGTTGAAATTACTTATTGGTTGTTCCGCAACATAGAAGTGTTAGTAGTTGCCGATTAATTGAGTTTATTACCTAGTGAACGCAGAGGCCACGAATTTTACGGGCAATCGCCGATCTGGCAATTGCCCGTGAATACCTACTCTCCACTCGATCGACGCTCTATGACCCTTTGACTAAACAGTGTCGTACTGCGGTACGATATTTGCTTTGCTCCGTTAGGCATCGTTATACCCTTTGGGGTCCACATATACCTCGATAGTCTTTTCTTTCACGTAACTTAGAGAATTTTCTATTATTGTATTGTGTTTAATTATCCGCAGAGAGTTCGGGAATAGGAGATTAACACATTATAGACAATTCTTTTTAATAGTGAGGCCCAAGCGAACTATTTACTATTTTTGATTTAAGGCGTTGGGAGAAATGTAAATCCCCCTTTATGTGAAAAGTGTGCAGCGGCGTTTCTTGAAAAATGTAGCAGACGACGAAAGCACATTTTGGGATAAAGTTGGATTTTGGATGTTGATTAGAGAAGACGTGTTGTTGTTGTATGGTAGACAAGGGAGAGTTATGAGTTGTGAGATTTTTGTTGGTACTAAAAAATTATTTGTGACGAATAAGGGAATATGATTTATTCGACTTTGCATAATATTTAATTTGTTGAATGTTTAATATAAAGTAATCATTAAGAAAGAATTAAATACAAAAGGAATTAATTTTATTTTATTTATCGGAATTGATAAATTAGTTAAGTTGAACAATAGCAATCGTAACAGCAAGCAGATATTGAAAATACCCTTTTTGTGTTCAATGGTAAGTGGCTGAAATTGAATATCATATGAAATTGTTCTGAACTTGTTTTATATAAAAAAGTTGAAATTTTCAGAAGTTAACAAGCGTACTCTGAGTGTTTTTAGTTCTATTTTAAACACTTTTTTTAGAAATAAAATTTTTCAAATTGAATGCCAGTCCAGCTCAAACCATTTTTATCGAATGGCTTCCGGACAATATTTTTTTGCTCTCAATTTGTCATTGCTTTCGAGTACAAAGCAGTATCTTTGTATTTGTTTTATGGGAATGGGTTTTTTGAAAAAATTTTATCGTGGAATTTTAACTTAAACTATATTTTTTTAAATATTTAAAAAATTAAGGCGTGATGTGTGATCTGGACGATTTCTGTGTTACGTCTAAAGTATCATACTTTATTTTTCCCTGATTTAATTTAATTAATAATTAATATTGCGATGGGGTTGTTGAATGAAACAAGAATCACTTTTCGTAAAATTAATTAGTTAAAATAGTATAATGCCAAATTTGAATTATTTAAAGTGTAATAAATGAAAGCGTATTTTAATTCCAATGATTTAACGGTTAATGATGGAACTAAAATATTATAAAAAGAAGGCATACAATACATCAAAGCATACAAAACAAATTTCCACTTTGTTATAGTATAATGGTCTTGTTTACCAAAATGGAGCTTTTGTTGTGTTTACAAGCGCGCAGATTTCAAACAGGCTTGGTTATGCGGTTAAACTGTTCGGTGAATAATAAAGTAGAACTTTGCTGAAGAATAATTCATAGAAATGTATAATATTTCTTCACTAAGAAAAATAAACTGTTGCAACAAATTGTTTATTATTTCTATTTTAATATCGTTCTCTTTTTTATTGATTTTGTAACAAACTATTCTTTATGGTATAATATTAATAATTACATATAATAATTTTTGCAGGAATGATAGATTCTTCAATTGGAACATCGAAGGCCTCCATCACAATACGAGATTCAAAGAATTCAACAGAGGAAGTGTTTCCTGGTGCATATATTTGGATGTGAACACCGAATATTTAAGAGCTCTTGAAAGTCCAAAACTATTCTGTTTTGGTCCTGGAAAAACACTGGCATCGGTCATCTTGAATTAAAAACTTACAAAAATGGTTATAACTACGGATAAATTGGTGTTCTGTTTTATCGACAGTGGATAATTACCGAGCGCTGATAAAAAAATCCGTACTTTTGTAAATAGTTCGCTTGGGCCTCACTATTAAAAAAAAGTGTGTATAATGTGTTAATCTCCTATTTCCGTACTCTCTGCGGATAATTAAGAATTTTTCCAACAAAATTCTGAATTAGCTAGACTAATTCGAATTAGTTCGCTTGGGCCTCTATATTAAACAGAAGTTGTGTATAATGTGTTATTCTCCTATTCCCGTACTCTCTGCGGAAAATTAAGAATTTTCCCAACAAAATTCTGAATTAGCTAGGCTAATTCGAGCGAATTAGTTCGCTTGGGCCTCACTATTAAAAAGAAGTTGTATATAATGTGTTAATCTCCTATCTTCGTACTCTCTGCGGATAATTAAGAATTTTACCAACAAAATTCTGTATTAGCTAGGCGATCGTTCGAAATTTCATTAAATAAATCTTTCGGTTATTTTCCTATAAAATATCTTGTCGCATTTAGAGAATGTTTGTCTCATTTGTATAAATTTTTACTATAATTTAGGATCATAAGATATTTCTAGGTTTCCAGAAAATTTTTCACATAACTGATACAAATTAAATTAATCATCCTAATTAATGGCAAATCCTCCCTTCTGGGAATGAACGAGACTATAAGTAATTAGCACTTAAAAACTTTAGATAGCTTGAAATTTTTTTAAAAATGTGACTGCAATGCGTGCTAGACGGCAAAACCCTTAGCTCACAGGCGTTTGTCGAGACGAGTCACGCGATAAGACAAACGAGTACGATGCATTTTGCCAGCTTCTAGAGAGACTATCTCTGTTTCGATCGATGTTAGAATTTAATAGACTTTAGTTTCTAATGTACATGAGAAAAGAGAGTTCCTGCTTCCCAAATTAATTTCAATACTATCTTTCATCTCAATGTATCATTCTGATAAAATTTAACATGATTAATAGTTTCAGTCCATCGATTAAATAGAATGTTTTCAAATTATCAAAGTATTAATATTTGGTGAAAGAATTTCCAACTGGAATTTTACTTTCGAATAATTCTTATATTTTTAATCATTTTTAACCCTGGCAGTAATGCAGGCAATAATATCTTAAAGTGAACTTCGAAATAGGTTTGAGGGGATACGTTTCCCATAAAGAGGGACGATCGACGGTGGCGAAGGGTTCACAGAAAGCACATTACGCCTACGCACTAATGACATTATCGAACAGGCCTGAAATTGTCGAACATAACAGATATGGTCACGACCGTCGACAATTAGGTTCATTTGAGCGCTAAACGATGTAATGGGCATTCGTCGTTGTCGAAAACATTATTTGATGGTTGACGCTTTTGTAATTAAAACAAATATGAAACCGAAATAAGGAGAAAAATTTCTTTCATGAAAGTATTTGAAGTACCACGAAAATGTAATTTTAAATAATAAGGTCACTTTTAGTGGGGCGTAAATTTAATTAAAAAGTCTATAGGCGAGATAATTTCCAATATTTAAGAGGCTTTACCATCATTATTAATTCAGTCAGTCGATTTAGCATTCGGATAGAATCTTACGCTTACCACTACACTAAAGTCACAAAAGCTAAGAGTAAGATATGCGTATAACTCTGCCAAACTCAAAGCTCGTTTACGATCTTCGAAACCCTTTTGAGGATCTCTTTATTTGACTTTCAAGAGAGTAGTACTTTTAGGGAAGTAGATCCCCTGGTAAAATTAGATTGAACTCGGATCTATTCGGATTACCCTGCACCAGTATCTAACTATCTAGGTAGCTGTAAGTATCTGCAAGTATCTGCTTAAGTACGTCTTGATTTATCGTAAACGCGAAGAAAGTGATCAAATGGGTTAAGTATTAAAGTGTGGCTTGCAGTAATGTTCGAAAAAGTTAAGACAATATGCGAGATAGGAAAATTTATATTATTAACTTTAAGTAGTTATAGTGGTAAAATCTCTCTTCAGCTTATTTCCTCCGGTTCTTTAATGGTCTCCTTCTTTCTAGGTGATCCTTTAAATGTAGTATCTAAATTTTTAAATAAGCTACATTTTTCAGGACGAGAATCTGCTTTTAAAATTTGTAGATAAATGTAACTTACCAGACCATTGCAGGCAGAAAGAGCAACTCTTGAATTAGCTTGACCCCTAATGTATCCACGGTAGTGACATTTGTTGGAATTTATTGGATGTCGAACGTGAATGTCCTTTTTTCGCCTCTCAATGATTAACTTTGGACTAATGAACTCTAGGACTGGCGTTAAGTGCAGGTGATATTGAATGTTTGCTCGAGTAAAGTGCAAATGTAAATCCTTATTGCTATTATTTCCAAAAAGGTGGGTCGTATCGTACGAAATCAGTTTACCATCCTGGGTCACTTTTCTTGGAAAAATTACTTCTAAATCCACCATATGCTTTCCTGAGGTGTACATACCTGTAAAAATCGAAAAGGATTTACTATTTGCTTTCTACTTCTATTCAGACTTCTCTTCAACAAATTGAAGACTCATTAAAGTGGTGACTTAAAATTATGATCGCATCTTTTTAAGCACATCGAAAGTAGTCAAATGCAATTTTTGCAGAAATGTATTACTTCGCTGAGGCCTCATTATTAAAAAGAAGTTGTGTATAATGTGTTAATCTCCTATCTCTGTACTCTAAGCGAATAATTAAGAATTTTCCTATCAAAATTCTAAATTATCTAGGCTAATTCGATAGAATTAGTTCGCTGGGGCCTTACTATTAAAAAAAATGTGTATAATGTGTTAATCTCCTCAAAGTATTGAAAGAAACATTATTAAGAAACACCAAAAGGGTGTTCGACAAAACCCTGTTTCTCATAAAGTGGAAGATCCAGATTGACAAGGATATTTAAAAATGATTGTACTTGTTTGAAAGTTACTTAACACAACGAAACCGAAATTATATTTAGAGAAATAGAATTTCCTGTCACGTTTTGAATATAAATTGTTTGTCCCTCTGAAAGCGACCTATTTCTGGAGATTCATCCATATATAATCAGAGATGAAGTGTTAATGTTAATCACTTCTCTTGATATTGTCAATTTACTAATTGTGAAGGCATGTCTATAGCTTCTATTAAGAGCAACAAGGTATAATTCGATAGTTGTCGCATACATTGAATGTATGTCAGCACATTAACAATGCGTAATACAGCCAATCTACATTAGCACGTAAATGAGAGATCAATCTTTGACAGGTTGTTGATTAATTATATTCACGTTGGTCAAGAAGCAAAACAAATGTTGCCCACCTAATTGTTATTTATCGAAATTGGTGGACATTAGGTTTTACTATTTTTTTAAAAAGATTGAACTTGAATATTATTAATATGAATAATGAACTCGACCTTTTTCATCTATTTATCATGTAACATATTATTATCCTAATATAAATTTATATTATTCAATCGATATAACGCAACGTTGAAATTGTATTGCACGTACAATGACACTGACGCATGTAGATAGGTTAAAATGTAACCCGTCCATCCATTCATGGAATTTAACACAAAATGTTATCCGTAACTTTGGTTCTCGTCTTTTCCCTTATGATTTATCTGACAGCTCACAGAATAATTTAAACAAATGAAATTTCAGCAAACGTTGTTAAGCTCTATAACTGCATTGCAATACCTATATTCTAATCATCCAGCGTCTCTCATTAATACATTTAGAAAGAAAATTGCAAAATAAAATGGTAGGGAAGATAATTTTTGACTTTATTTTTATTTAATCGAAAGTGCGAAATCAGAGGAATGGGAAATGCATTTGTAGTGAATAAAATAATAAAGAATCAAGTTTAATTTAATGTGTAAATTTATTTTGTATATCAAACAATGAAGATGGATCAGAAAATCAAAGACTTCTTAAATGAAATATGGCTGAGGTAAAAACGGCATAACAAACAGTTCTCAAATAAAAAGTGAAATTGATAATTCAGCAGAGTCGTATTACATCATTGCCTCATTTTGGATGGATTCAGTGTTTAACTTAAGAAAAGGGAAAGGTTTCATCAGCAGCAGGGAGGAAGCCCAGCTCTTAAGAGCAATTATAATTACAAGCAGCAGAAATTAATACAACAAAATAATTCTTCTTCTTCTGTTAGCACTCCACGATCAAAAACATCAGAAATTTTCCCTCATGTCAGCAGCTCAACTTTTGAATGAACAAATTAATTATTTACTTACAGCTTCTTCTCTCCTTAACAGAACTTCCAATAGATATCAGCTACAGTTATAGTTTGTACCCAAATATTTTTTAGCAACATCTAGAAATAAAAGTGGACCAATACTTGACACCTGTGGGAACAGCGGTGTCAAATTTGGGTTTACTTTTATTTATTATTCATATGAACGATATTAACAGTGATGATTTAGTCTACTATAAAAATGTTGACTTTAACGTTTATTTTTTCTTTCACTAAAAAAAGTGAAGCAAAAAAAAAAGAAGTCTGTAATTATTTTAAATAGATCAATCGACACGAAAGGGTCAATCCACAAGAATGTATAATTGGAATTTAGTTAGACAAGCGGGGTATGGTTTTTTTTAATTGAAAATACAAGGTTTATGTCTGCCAATCTGAGTAAATTTACATAGCTTTGACCAATTTGCGAGGTGGTGTTCATCAAGAGAGGGTTAGAATCGATTGCACTCACCGTTAAGGCATGTCATGAGTAATTCATTGAATTTCTTGGTCTTGTCAAACAAAAAGACTACTTTACCATTAGCTTTCGCATCGTCTTTTGTATCTTTATATTGACTCTCACAAAATACGTTTTTTAAAATAAATCCAAACATCGATTTGGATGTGTTTTGAGACACAAAAAGATAAATTAATTTCGATCAAAGTAAAATGATAATTAAAAACAGTTTTTAATCTCTTACACTTGTAGTTTTTTTTTGTAAATCTTTGTAAATTAATTGTGGTTTTAAAGTCAGGTTGTCTCTTTTAACTTAAAAGAAATTATCCGGAAAGAGATTAATGTTCTTGAAAGTCATCAAAAGTACGACATAACTTATTTATAGGTATACTAAAGGTCTTGCTAAGCTGAGATATTCTTCTTTTAAAGTTTTTCACATGACGAGTTTTTATACGACCGTAAATTGAGATTTTCCTCAACGAATTGTCGGATTTTAAGTTAACATTTTATGAAATTATATATAAAATATTTAAATAGAGAATAGAACTTTGTTTCGATTTTCTTTTTTTAAGGTATCATTTGTTTAACATTCGTAGTTTATGGTTAATTTAAAACATTGCTAGGACCGTTAATTTTACTCAACTTTAAATAAGGGAGAATTCCGCAATTCTAATTTTATGTAGAAATGTCTTCTGTTACGTGACTTTTACTCGTTACCACTTTCGAGCTTCATGTACGTATACACATACTGCTATAATAAATGATCGATTCACTTGATTAAATTAAACGATGAAGTACATTTAAATGTATGTACATTCAAATAAAGTAACAGTTTATTATAAAATAGCTTTTTCCATTCTGCATATACCGGCAGTTTTTTTTGTGTTTTTGTAAAATATAATTCGAGGTGTTCTGCTACTAGTGCAGGATATTTATCTAGAGATGGATTATTGAGGTACTCCACATAAAATTTTTTTTCTGGTTCTTTGGTCTTCACATTTTGGATTTTTGTTTTAAATTGCAATAAGGGTCCGGGTTTAGTAGCATCCAAGAATTTTTTCTAAAAAAAACTATTCAGTATTTTAATTTAAAAATCATCAGGATCTTTTCCTTGAATATTTAAAAAATTCGACAAAAATTGACTTACAAAAAAACAAGTACAAAACATGAAATTTATATTGAATCAAGTATTTGATTTTATGTAGGAAAAAAGTAAGATGTGCGATAGATGGTTTTGTTGGTCGAGTCACGTTGGCACCTACGTCTATCCAGTCGGTGGTAATTTACGACTCTCACTCTTATCCTTTCTTGTGAACGTGACTCAGACTGTCTCATGTGAAACGACCCCGTGGCATTTGGTGAAAGATACCTTATTGTGTAGCCGGCATTATGTATTTCCAAGGTGACAATACAAGGGTGGAATTTCTCTATTCGTTTTAGCGAAAAAAAAATTGAACTGGTCAAATGTGCATTACTTCGGGGCGAACAATACTAAAAGTAAAACAAATCCAAATACTGTTTTTTTCAATTTGTAGTTATTAAAGAATAAAAATTTATAAAGCGTTCAAGAAAAGAGTAATTTTTGAAACTGTAAATACCTTTTTTGTTTCTTATCTACCGATTAAAGGAGGGAATTAAATTTTACGATGTCATTTTTTTACGACAAACAGCTGTGAAGTTTGCCGGAAAGCAACTTTTCGTATGAGTCAGCTCCAAATTCGTACCCTCTTAAGAAAGGCTATTTTATCCAATGATCGTGACTTTGTTTCTTCAGTATTAAAATAGTTCGATTTTTCAATAGCGACAAAAACACAGATAAGTTCGCTAAAATTTAAAAATCTGACTTCATATTCGTAATCAGCGACCCCGAAAACCCCCGAGTAACAAGTTTCAATAAAATCCGAATGATTTTAAATTTTTTTGTCCGCCATATTAGATCCGCCATTTTGAATTTTGAAAATCTGACTTCATTTTTGTAATCAGCGACCCCGAAAACCCCCGAGTAACAAGTTTTAATGTGTTACAAATCAAAATGTATTCTAAGGTAGTTGATTCAAAATTCAATGATAGTTTTAGAATATTCAAAATGGCGGATCCAATATGGCGGACGAGAGAATTAAAAATCAAACTACCTTAGAATACATTTTGATTTGTAACACATTGAAACTTGTTACTCGGGGGTTTTCGGGGTCGCTGATTACGAATATGAAGTCAGATTTTCAAAATTCAAAATGGCGGATCCAATATGGCGGACGAAAAGTTTAAAAATCATTCGGATTTGCTTGAAACTTGTTACTCGGGGGTTTTCGGGGTCTCTGATTACGAATATGAAGTCAGATTTTCAAAATTCAAAATGGCGGATCCAATATGGCGGACGAAAAGTTTAAAAGTCATTCGGATTTCATTGAAACTTGTTACTCGGGGGTTTTTCGGGTCGCTGATTACGAATATAAAGTCAGATTTTCAAAATTCAAAATGGCTGATTCGAATTCAGAGTAAGAAATACGTTTAATATCATTTTTGCATTTTTGGGTGCAAATTTGAACTCGAATTTACTTTCAAGTTAACAGTGTGACTGTCATTTTTAATGAAACATTCTGTTTAAATACAATCTCTTTGTGAATAGCAAAATCTAGATTTAAAATGACCGGTTAAAGATACGTTTAATGCAATCAATAGTTGAACTGTTGATAATAAATATTTACGAGGTGAATTGTTGGCAGAACAAAGAGATTGGTTTGCTGACGCTAATGAGGCAGGATTTGAGCTTATGATAGGTAAATACTGTTTTTCAGTTGCAATCGATATATTATGTGATAAAATTGAAAAGTAAATTCTAATAGCTCTCTTTAACAAGCCTCTTATCATTAGAAAGGAAATAATTGCTTTTCATATTGATATTTGAAAGAAAGACTTATTATATTATATTGATAAGATTTAAAAAATAATTCTTGTTCCCATTGCAATTTATTGAATCAAAGGGGAACAAAACTTATTGAATGAAAATGTATTCAAAAAAGGTTGTTAATTTTTTTTACAAATAATATATAAAAAAACTAAAAATATATAAAAATTGAAAAAATTGAAAATATCGTAACATTTTTATTTTTAATTCTAATTACTAGAAGAGTGATGGAAATCTTATAGAATTTTTCTTTTCAACTGGTAAACGATTCATCGATTTTAAGGAATATTTTCAATTTACCTCGTGTTTGTGTTGATCGCCTCTCAGCAACAGTTGAAAGAACAATGACGTGAAATATTATCAGGTAGCGCATTTTCTTAAATTAATACTTTCTTCATCAAACATCAGAATATTGACAATAGACTCTGTAACAATTTATTTTATTTATTTTTCATACTAACAATTAAGTTTTTTAATTCTAAATATACGAAAATTGTTTTTTCTTTTACCAAAAGAAAAAAAAAAAAACAAATTGCGAATAAGTTATTCTTTTATATTGTGTTATTGGATTTCTCAAATGGTTCGTTATTTTTTTACAATGTTAAAAAATGTTAAAAATATACACAAAAGTCTATAAATAACGAACTTGCTCATTGTTTATACATGTCGCATCACGGATCGACGATTTTAAAACGAGCCAACGAGAAAATTGTAAAATGATTTTGCATATTTGTTTTCTGGGATGCTCTCGTTATGGTTCGCTAAGTAGCGCACACGTAGTTACGGTAATAGAAGAATTCATTCAACCGTTCAACTTGATGATCGTAACTGACAAAAAGCGCTCTGAATTTTTCTCACGATCCGCCCAATCTGTCACAGAATATTACTATTGCTTTTTTCCAGGCAAGTTAGTTTTCATTTATTGCACCGCTTTTTTTTTATTCAATTAAATTGTGGACATTGCGTTGTACTAGTGACAATTAAATTATAGATTATTGTGAAACGCCCACTTCAAACTCAAAATATTGAATCGATTTTTTATTAAAATTTGAATCCAAAGTGAAAATCTGTTATTTCACTTCATTTCCACTCTACTTTCACTTTACATTCATTTCTCTTTCATTTCTTTTTCACTTAACACTCTAAGCTATTTGTAGAAAAACCATTATTTTTTCTAGCAGAAGTATGAATGCACCCTTAAGTGCTACTGTGAACTGAGCCTAATATTGATATGGATATTATTTCTAGTTATATGTAACTTCCCATCCCTGTAATAAAGTTTGTAATATACCCAACCTTCCTGACAACAAAATTTACAGATTTACTTGTGATTCGCGTGGGATTCGCGTAGACTTTGTCTTGTGTCCGAAATTATAAATTTTTACAGAGTGTAATAAAAAAAAGTTTTCAAATTTCGCTAAACTATAGACTACAATAATGTTCAAGTTTAAATAAATTTGAATCATTTTTTCCCTTTCAAAAATAGTTTCTCAAAAACGCTTGAAAATGAACCTCCTAATTTCGTCCCGCCAAAGAATAAATGATTTACAGTTAGATAGAAATATTTTATTTTTAACTGAACAGGAAAATTCTCTATAATATTCTAGACTAATTTTTCGCCAAATAAATTGATAATAAATTGGTCCATAATGTTTGCTTTGATGGCAAAGTAAACAGATTGCTCGAGAGCCACATGGCATGAAATTCAACATTCCTGAATTGATAGTAGTCGATTTTTGATGCTTGTATAAAATTTTTTAATCTTCTTATGATTGTGTAATTTAATTCAAGTGTATCAATTACTGCGGCATTCCTGATAAAATATATATTTTTTTTTAATATATATTTTTTTATGAAAGATATTTTTTACGACTTTTAATTTATTAAACAAATTAAGAAATTTTTATTCAAATTGCTATTATTTTTACTTGTTATTTCTACCGATAATTTTGAAGAAAAATTGTGGTTGGATTTTTAAAGCGTCTATATGCAACATGAACACTAGAATATTTAAAATTAAATGTCAATTTAATATTACCAAAAAATAATAGATTAAAGATCTTTTTTTAAATAATAATTTTTACTTTATATTAAAAATTATTAACCACTGGAAATAATAACAAAAGATTTATGCACAACTTTGTTTCAATTTCAGAAATTTCAATTGGTTTGATAAAACGCGTCAGTTCAATGGTGTACTGATTCGTGAGATCGCCGTCATAACACTGAGAGCAGCGTTATGACAGTCTTCTCTTGTTGTGCTAGGGATCCAGATGTTTCCACTTAATTTATCTCTCTCACTCTGGTCTATCTTCGATTAATTTGTATTTGTGAAATTTTCCGTCTACATCCAAAAGTATGTTTGACCAAAATTTAAAAAAAAATTCATAAAAAGATAAATTAAAAAATTTTAAATCATAATTTTTTGAGGACCATTTTTTTGGTCTACAGGCATTTTTTGAACAACAGATTTTTATGGAGGAACATAAAGTAGCTAAATTGAAATCGGATAAATACATGATAATTTTTGTTTAAATCAAAAATACGCAAATACTTTTTTAAATTAAAAAAAAAATTTATATTTTGACAAATAAATGTTATTACAAATTTTTTTTATCTGACAATAAATTTCAATCAATTTCTGGTTAGAATTTTTAATATTATAGAAAAAATTTTCTTTCTGTAATGATTCTTTTATTAGTGTTCCATGTAGGCGTTCTCTGATATGATATATTTTTTATTTTCATATTGACCACTTGTGTCCGATAACATCAAAAATAAAATATTTAACAATACATTTGGTGTACTTTTTTAAAACAAAAATTTTTAACTTGAAATGCTTTTACAATTATGTCAGACATTGAAATTTTGAACAATTTAATATTTTTTTATAAAAATTATTTTTATAAAATAATTTTAATTTTAATTTTTTTATTAATTGTGACACATTCTTTTACATTTTGTGCTTTAGGAAATAAAATGAAAAAAATATTGAAGTTGACTGGTTTTATTAATTTTTTTTTGTTGTCGATATTTTATCATCAACATTTCAAGCGTCTGAATGGCTCGGAAATATAATCACCACGAATTAGTTCTTCATATAGAGAAACTTTATTTGCCACGTCTGCTAGCCATTCAGATGGATTCAAGATTGCAGTTTTTAAAGTTGCATTATAAAAAATAATTTCATCACTAGCTAAATCAATACTAGAGTTAGCTTTTGATAATTTTGTCTGAGGAAATTCAAAATGTCGGATCCAATATGGCGGACGAATTTTTTTTAAAACTGATCAGATTCACTTGAATTTTGTTACTCGGGGGTTTTTTTTTAATAAATATTGCGCATAATTTTTTTTAATTCTGGAAAAATTTACGAATTTATTTTTTTTTAAATTATTTAATATTAATGACAAATATATTTAATTTTCTTATTGACTATTTGAATCAAAGAAAGAAAAGATTTTTCTTTTTTTTAGATTTGAAAAATTTTCGACATCTTTTTTCTTTTTGATTCAGAAGTTGATAATAATAATTTGTAAAATTTCTTTAAAAGATATTTTTTAGATGTTTTCAAATTTTTTAAAAGTTGAAGAGAAAAAGGATAATTGCGCATAATAAGAAAAGAATATCAAACGTTTTTTACTGCTGAATTTATTTTTATTTATAATTTCATCATTGATTAAATTTTTAACAATTAAATACTTTTTTTATGATTTTTAATAAATAAAAATTTAAAGTTTGAAAAAAAATATTTCATTCTAGAACTGTAGTAAATTATTTCACATTTTGTACACTACGAAATAAAATGAAAAAAAATATGGAAATTGAACGATTTTATTAATTTTTTTTTTTAATTTTTTGATAAAACATTTTGTCACCAACATTTCAAGCGCCTGAATGATTCGGAAACATGATCACCACTAATATTTTCTGCATATAGAGAAACTTTATTTGCAACGTCTGCTAGCAATTCAGAATGTATGAAACTTCTAAACCTTGAATTAATTTTATATATATTAATTCCATTATTAATCGAGTGTTTTCTAATTTCTAACAATGTTGTTTTTGTATGGGGAATAATTATGTACTGATTTAAATTAGCATCAATGTCTTTTAATTCAATCACAAACCTTAATGGAATTGTTAGTTCCGCGACAGAATGATGGTTGCCCTCTATAAATGGGACATTAATAGTATTGTAATTTTCTGTTCCATTAAAATATTCATTACAAATAGTAAATTCGAGAAACCATAAAGAACGTTTTGAATTAGCGAACGAATTACTTCGTAGTGTGCATATCATTTTCTTTGTAGATTTCACAGGCTTTAAATCCCATTGTCTAATAACCAAACTGTACAGTGCTTTCTTCATTCTCCAAAAAATATGATGCTCTACATTTATAGTAGGGAAATCATTAACCAAGAAATTTTTTATGGCGTAATAATCATCAAAAGTAATTTTGTCAAATAATTTATTAGTCAAGTAGTCAGCAAATAACTTTTCTGGATTATCTTTTATTAGATTCATCTCTTCTTGGTTATAAATATTATGCATACGTTCAATTGCTGCTCTTTTTGATAAACCAACTTCTAAATACAAATTAAATCTTAATTTTTCGTACAACTTAGGATCTTTTAGCCAATACTTATCATACGCTTCCGATGGATATCCATTGTCAGAAATATATTTGATGAAATAATACATTACTCCGAATCGTGGTGAACTAAAGCAGTAATGTTTTATAATATTCATTGCAGTACTTTCACTGCACTTATGAATCAGAAACTTATCAATATTCCTATACCTAATCCAAAAAAGTGATTGAAAATTTTTCTTTCGTATTTGTATGGATGTGACATTTTCTGCTACTGCTGGATTTGTAATAAGCTTCAAAAGTTTCGTGACAATCTCGGTTACAATGATTCCTTTGAAAATTGTAAACTGTAATGATTTCCTTTTCATCAAACCACTAGCAGTCTGTTGAGAAAATGAAGTTCTTGAAAATTCACTGGCAAAATCCATTCCAAGACTGAGAAATTTTGTTACGAATAAAGCAGAAATTAGAGCATCAGTAGTAACACTCAAGATCGTTAACTGCAAATCTTTCATTTTTGGCAGATTCGTAAAAAGTCCAAAAAATATTTCCTCTACATTAAGATGCAAGAAGTGATTTACATTTTCCTTTGATTTAATTTGTTGAGTAGTGTCACTAACAATAAATTCATTATTTTCATGATACTTTGAATTATCGCAGAATATTCTACCAATTTTTAATAATTGAGAGTTCTTGACATCGATGTTTGTAAGCAACAGCAAAAATAATATTCCCATGTAAATAATGATATTCATTTCAGGTAATATTAGAATTTTAAAAATTCTGCTCACAGTAAGATGCCTATGTTGACAGAGTAGAGAACAAATAGTTGTTTTGATGAGTAAGCCTAAACCAATGTTAGCCAGAGCTTTCGCAAATTCTTTCCTATAAGTTTAAAAAAAATTAGATTCTTAAATAAAATATGTCAAAATAAAGTTCAAAGTACCCTTTATAAGTAGATTAATTTTTTTAATTTAAATACTTAATAGTTTTCTCAGAAAAAATTCCTAATAAATAGTTCAAATGTCCTTTTATAACAATATTTAGAAAATATTTAAGAATTACCTTTTGTAAAAGTAGAATATAACTTAGTCGAAAGAAGGTTGTTTTATATCTGTTTTTGAAAAAAAAAATTATTTATATACCTACATAAAATTTTATATTTATTTCTGAAAAAGTTATTTATTATCTACGTACATCATAATCTATATATGTACATGAGAATAAGAAAAGCATATTTTTTATCTTTTCCTTTTGCTATTACTTTTTCTTAGAATAATAAAATATTTATTATCTCTTTTTTCTTATATCAAACCACTGCAAATGTAGCACATTTTTTTAAAAAGGGAAAAATTATCATTTTGGATTTTTAAAAACAAATATTTTATTTTTTTCAAAATAGAAATAAGGGATTTTAATTATAACTTTTTTTTTAGAATTTTTAACATGAACGATTTCTCATATTCTAGGTATAAGGGTAAATTTTACAATTTCTGATTTTTATTTTCTCGTTGATTTTGTTGTAAATCAGATATAAATAGAAAATTAATTTTTTTTATTGAACGGAAACAATTTTTTTATAGTATTGAGCATTGGTGTTTTTTTTTGTTAAAAATTGTTTTTCTTCGTATATATAATAATGGTTATTCTGATTTAGATAAAATTCTCCCCTGCTAAATATACCCAAGGGTATTCCAACAAGAAAATATTGCAGTAGTATCTTTTTGGATTTACGAGTGAAAGCTTTTTTTTAATAATAAGAGAGATAAACGAAGAGCAAAGCGGGTATTGGTTAAATTATAATCCTGCAACATCGAGTTATCGACCTTTTGCAATGCACGTCAATTGTAATGGTATATAGACGATTCTTCTAAAAATACAATTTTCAAACTGGATTTTTAATTTATTTTTCCTTTAAATTTCAATTCTTTTTTTCTTTCATTTCCTCTTTCTCTCTCTCTCTTCTTTATCTGATATTAGATTTAGAAATCGAACAATCTGCTAAATTTGTGTAAAATTAATTCTAAAAAAATTTTTGTACCCCAAACTGGATTACAATTAAAAAAAAATTTAAATTGAAAATTGTTACCAAGTTACTTTCATTTTTTTTTACAAATAGATACCGAATTCTTAATCAACAACCCTGGAAAACTTCGAGTAGAAAATGTTCCCACTTTCGTCGTCAGCCATATTGGATCCGCCATTTTGAATTTATAGCAAAAAAAGTAGAATCACAAAAAATTATGTTTTCTTTGTCACAATATCGACTGCAGCATTTCTGAATCGAGTTTTTTTTTATTTTAGATATACCCTGTGAAAATTTGTAAATTAAAAAATATTAATTCACCAACAAATATTGTGATTTGTATCTATATTCATGGAATCTTTAATTTTATTTACTATATTATTCGATTAAGAAAAAGGGGACAAAAAAATTGATTTGTTCCATGTATAAAGTGCCATGACAATGGACGTACACTAGAATCAAATGCGTGACACGCGTACCGAAATTCGCTGGGCTCCTCGTTGAATATGCCATACACGGATTATTTACTATTTGTACTGAAGCGAATGCCGAGCGTCGGATAAATAGTCTGCTAAATTCTCTCGTATGCAATTCTCTGTTCTGCATGATTGTCCCTCATGATAACGACTTTGTTTTTAAATTGTTCCCAAAAACCGTATCGTTCAATTACGGTTCGTAAAATACGAACAATAAAATTTTATATTAAAACATCAATATTTTAGTTACGTTTTTGGATTTTTGCATTATTTTTCCAAAAACAATTTTTTTGTTCACTTGTACCGAGAAGGAGAAAATTTTTTATTTTGTTTAACTATAATCATCTAAATCTTCTTCAGGTATTTTTTCATAATTATGTTATGTCTCAGAATAAAACCAAAATATCCTGAATTATATATTTAAATTGTCCGGCATCGGACAGGTTTTATGAAAAAGTAACTTGAAAGTTATTAAAGTTTTTATTTGAATTTTTTACAATTAGAATCAGAGAGAAAGAATAGATCCAGATGTCTTTAGGGACACTAAAAATTATTATTAGAGTCGTAGACCTCAACAAGCTTCAGTGTCAGGTCGAGGAAATGACTTTGTCTAGCGGAAACAGAGAATGCAGTAGATTTCCCACAAATTGTTTTCGGGTCAGTTTGATTGATCTAAATAATAAATTACTTAACCTAATTCAATTAAATTTGAATTAATTAAAAAGAAATTTTAATTTTAAAAGTAAGGAAGGAATTAGCCGCGCACGAATTTAGATTGTAAAGGGTATTTACTGGTTGCTAACAAAATAATTTCGATGTGGAGAATATGAAGTAAACTGAAGGACGCTTGAAAAAGATTCCCCTCGAGTGCTTTGTTTGACTTGTTATTGACATGTCATTAACGTGAGTTGTTGTTGATATTTGGAAAGTTGAAGTAAAGTTTGAATAACGAAAATGCTTCTGGTGACATTTTTTTTAATACTCTGTGATATTTCAACGAATAAGCTTAACGCCAGTGGGAAAATCCTGGACAAATATACCAAGAGCCCGGGGAGTATTTACCATGGTAGGTAAGTTCGATCTCATTTTGCTGGTGCCATCAATCTCGCCTTCCCTGAATTCGGTTTGTCACTCCTAACCCTGAGGCTCCGTGTCGGAATCGATATTCACATTGAATGCTCTGTTTCATTCCTTCCTCCTCTACCCATGCGTCACTTGCTTTTTCATTTTTCTCCCTTCAAACTGCTGCGATAAATATTTCCCCCTTCCAAAAAGAAAATAACCTTTTTGATTCCAAATTAGTCTGAACTAAAATAATGACCCATCACAATTTTTTTTGGTTACTTTTTTCGACTATGAAAATTGAATTTATTTATTTATTCAAGGCAGGTTCACGAGGGACATAAAGGACCCACACTTATTGGTGCCACGTCGTGTATTTCATGACGGAAATTTGGAAACATACTTTCTCCCTGGATATTACGATCGTCGTGAAGTTGACGCAAGACGAAAAAGATCAATCAACGATGACAATGAGGACAAATTGCATTTGGTTCTTCCGTTTAATGGAATTGAGCACCATGTTGAGTTAACACCATTCCACGATTTTATCTCTCCTGAAATGGTGATTGAAATCAGGGGAAAAGGGATCAGTACCGATTTGAACAAAGGTCTTCAATTTAAGAGGGTGTCTGATCATCAATGCCATTACAGGGGTACCGTCAGGGGACAAAAGTCTTCGAGAGCAGCCTTATCCCTCTGCGACGGTGTTGTTAGTATATAATTACTCAATTCCACATATATCTATTTTCTACTTTTGCCGATTTTTAAAAACAGTTCAATTTTCAATTCAGAAACTTAAATTACAAGCTTACGCCTTGTTAGGATTTGAAATTCAAATTGTTGTTACGAAAGCAACACTCTTGTTATTGGCAGAGAGCTTTTAATGTCGGAATAATTTTACAACTCAAGCAACCCAGACAGCTAGAAATTCGAGATCTGCGTTTTGTTGCTAGTTTCCAATTGCGTTTTAATCCTGAATTTATGATAGAGAAACGTCGCTGAATTGGCGACAGTGCAACATCCCGTCGATCTATGTGCAAATGAATTTATTAATTTGCATGTACTCAAGGGAAGCATAACAAGAAACTTGATAAGCTTTAGAATGAAACATTTCTGTTCTTTGATTCGAAGGAATCAGTCAAATTAATTAATTTTAATTTCTTTTCCGGAATATTATTACATCTTGAATTTTAATACTTAAAATTTTCAATCAAACAATAATCACAACTGTGATTGTAAATCCGTTGCAGGTCGGGTATGTGCATACCAATCAAGGACGTTATTTCATCGAACCTTTGCATCAGGCGAATCCTGAAACTGATGGACAACATGTGCATGTAGCTTATAAAAGAAGTGCTCCCCACGAAAATGATGAGAAATTCTGTGGAACTAATGGTTAGTTGTTTTTACATCACCAAAAAGAGGGAATTAATTGGAGAAATTTTTTAGACAATTGGGAAGCTGCTTGGGTTGAACAATTGGAGAGAAGAGAACGGGAATTATCATCGCAGACGATAGGTCATAACGAAACTAAACGAAGTGACAAGACAGCAGGAGGAATTCATAGTGTTCATCGATACATTGAAGCGGCAATCATAGCCGATAAGAAATTTTTGGATTTCCACAAGGGAACGGATTATCAACAGTATCTACTGACAATATCGAATATGGTGTCAGATTTTTATCACGACAGTTCCGTTGGAAATCAAATTGACTTTGTTGTTGTGCGGATGGTCTATTTAGAGCAAGAAAAAGAGGAAGTGAGTTTGCTCCTATTCTCTAACATTAGTTTGAATATTTCCGATATATCCGGAAATGTAAGGGGTTGACCTACAAGGAAATATTCACTTAGGTAAATTTCGATTTGATGATTTCATTAAAAACCTGCAACTTTTCAGATAGATTTAACAATTAGTACGAATGCTGATGTGACTCTGGCAAGTTTTGCCAAATGGGCGATGAAGATGAACCCTGAGTCCCATACTCATCCAAATCATCATGATCTTGCTATTCTGATTACAAGGTTTCCTAAGTGATATAAATATTAGTACTGCCTTGAATTGAATTAATTATTTCAAGAAAACACTCAAATCAAGTGCTTTTCGTGGTACCGAAATGGTTCTCTTTCCAGATATGACATTTGTGACGAGGTGGACGATTGTGGCTTGATGGGTTTAGCTTACGTTTCGGCAGTTTGTGACAGAGCAAAAGCAGCCTGTATTAATGAAGATAGTGGACTTCTGCTAGGAGTTGTAATCACCCATGAAGTTGGACACAAGTAAAGGCCGCTTTAATAGTAGAAATATTTTGCAATTCCTAATTGAATTGTAATTAAAAATTCAATTGTTATTCCTTAAATAAATTGTAATTTATAATTAAATTGTAATTAAGAATACAATTGTAATTCCTTAATTGAATTTTAATTGATAATTCAATTGTAATTCCTTAATTGAATTGTAATTGCTAATTGAAATGTAATTCCTTGATTGAATTGTAATTCCTAATTGAATTGTAATTTCGAATTGAATTGCAATTCCTAATTAAATTGTAATTCCGAATTGAATTGCAATTCCTAATTAAATTGTAGTTAAGAATTCAATTGTAATTCCTTAATTGCATTTTAATTCGTAATTAAGTTAAAATTAAAAATTTAATTGTAATTCCTTAATTGTAATTCTGAATTAAATTCTAATTAAGAATTCAATTGTAATTCTTTAATTGCATTGTAATTAAGAATTTAATTAAAATTCCTTAATTGAATTCTAATTCCGATTCCTAATTACAATTCAATTAGGAATTACAATTCAATTCTTAGTTACAATTAAATTAAGGAATTACAATTGAATTCTTAATTAAAATTTAATTAAGGAATTACAATTGAATTTTAATTAAGAATGTAATTGTTATTCCTTAATTTAATTGTAACTAAGAATTCAATTGTAATTCCTTAATTAAATAGTAATTGAGAATTTAATTGTAATTCCTTAATTAAATAGTAATTAAGAATTAAATTGTAATTCCTTAACTGAATTGTAATTCCTAATTGAATTGTAATTAAGAATTCAATTGTAACTCCTTACTTGAATAGTAATTAAGAATTGAATTGTAATTCCTTAATAGGATTGTAATTCCGATTCCTAATTGACTTGTAGTTAAAATTCAATTGTAATTCCTTAATTGAATTGTAATTAAGAATTCAATTGTAACTCCTTCCTTGAATAGTAATTAAGAATTGAATTGTAATTCCTTAATAGGATTGTAATTCCGATTTGAATTGAAATTAAGAATTCAATTGTAATTCCTTAATTAAATAGTAATTAAGAATTAAATTGAAATTCCTTAATGTACTTGTAACTAAGAATTGAATTGTAATTCCTTAACTAAATTGTAATTCCTAATTGAATTGTAATAAGGAATTCAATTGTAATTCCTTAATTGAATTATAATTCCAATTCCTAATTGATTCGTAATTAAAATTCAATTGTAATTCCTTAATTGAATTGTAATTAAGAATATAATTGTAATTCCTTAATTTAATTGTAACTAAGAATTCAATTGTATTTCCTTAATTGAATTGTAATTAAGAATTTAATTGTAATTCCTTAATTAAATAGTAATTAAGAATTAAATTGTAATTTCTTAACTGAATTGTAATTTCTTAACTGAATTGTAATTCCTAATTGAATCGTAATTAAGAATTCAATTGTAACTCCTTAATTGAATAGTAATTGCTAATTCAATTGTAATTCCTTAATTGAATAGTAATTCGCAATTAAATGGAAATTAAGAATTCAAGTGTAATTCCTTAATTGTAATTAAGAATTTAATTCCAATTCCTTAATTAAATTGTAATTCCTTAATTGCATTGTAATTAAGAATTTAATTGTAGATCCTTAATTGAATTATAATTCTTAATTGAATTGAAATTAAGAATTCAATTGTAATTCCTTAATTGAATTATAATTACGATTCATAATTGATTTGTAATTTCTTAATTAAATAGTAATTGCTAATTTAATTGTAGTTCCTTAATTGAATTGTAATTGCTAATTCAATTGCAATTTCTTACTTAAATTGTTATTGCTAATTTAATTGTAATTTCGAATTGAATTGCGATTCCTAATTGAATTGTAATTCCGAATTGAATTGCAATTCCTAATTGAATTGTATTAAAGAATTCTATTGTAATTTCTTAATTGCATTGTAATTCGTAATTAAATTGAAATTAAGAATTCAATTGTAATTTCTAAATTGCATTGTAATTAAGAATTTAATTGTAATTAAGAATTCAAATGTAATTAAGATTTCAATTGTATATCCTAATTGAATTGTAATTAAGAATTTAATTGTAATTCCTTAATTAAATTGCAATACTTAATTGAACTGTAATCAAGAATTCAATTGTAATTCCTTAATTGCATTCTAATTAAGAATTTAATTGTAATTAAAAATTCAAATGTAATTAAGATTTCAATTGTATATCCTAATTGAATTGTAATTAAGAATTTAATTGTAATTCCTTAATTAAATTGCAATACTTAATTGAACTGTAATCAAGAATTCAATTGTAATTCCTTAATTGCATTCTAATTAAGAATTTAATTGTAATTCCTTATTTGAATTATAATTCTTAATTGAATTGAAATTATGAATTCAATTGTAATTCTTTAATTAAATTGTAATTAAGAATTCAATTGTAAATCCTTAATTAAATTTATAATTCCTAATTAAATTGTAATTAAGATTTCAATTGTAATTCATTAATAGAATTGTAATTTCTAATTGAATTATAATTCCGAATTGAATTGTAATTTTGAATAGAATTGCAATCCCTAATTGAATTGTAATTAAGAATTCAATTGTAATTCCTAAATTAAATTGTAATTCCTTAATTGAAATGCAATTCCTTAATTAAAATGCAATTCCTTAATTAAATTGTAATTCTTAATTGAATTATAATGCCTTTTTTGAATTGTAATTCCGAATCCTAATTGAATTGTAATTAAGAATTCAATTGTAATTTCTTAATTGAATCGTAATTCCGATTCGTAATTGAATTATAATTAAGAATTCAATTGTAATTCCTAATTGAATTGTAATTATGAATTCAATTGTAATTCCTTAATTGCATTGTAATTCGTAATTAAATTGAAATTAAGAATTCAATTGTAATTCTGAATTGAATTGTAATTAAGAATTCAATTGTAATTCCTTAATTGCATTGTAATTAAGAATTTAATTGTAATTCCTTAATTTAATTGTAATTAAGAATTTAAATGTAATTAAGATTTCAATTGTATATCCTAATTGAATTGTAATTAAGAATTCTATTGTAATTCCTTAATTTGCATTGTAATTCGTAATTAAATTGAATTTAAGAATTCAATTGTAATTCCTTAATTGTAATTCTGAATTGAATTGTAATTAAGAATTCAATTGTAATTTCTATTTGAATTGTAATTAAGAACTCAATTGTAGTTTATAAATTGAATTGTAATTCCTAATTGAATTGTAATTAAGAATGAAATTGTAATTCTTTAATTGAATTGTAATTCCTAATTGAATCGTAATTCCTTATTCAATTATAATTAAGAATTCAATTGTAATTCTTTAATTGAATTGTAATGAAGAATTCAATTGTAATTCCTAATTTAATTGTAATTATGAATTCAATTGTAATTCCTTCAATGAATTGTAATTTCTAATTGAATTGTAATTTCGAATTAAATTGCAATTCCTAACTGAATTTTAATTCCGAATTGAATTGCAATGCCTAATTGAATTGTAATTAAGAATTCAATTGTAATTCCTTAATTGCATTGTAATTCGTAATTAAATTAAAATTAAAAATTTAATTGTAATTCCTTAATTTAATTGTAATTCCGAATTCAGTTGCAATTTATAATTGAATTGTAATTTTGAATTGAATTGTAATTCCTAATTGAATTGCAATTCCTAATTGAAAACTTTATCAAAGACAAATTTTATCTCTGCAGTTTAGGTTCTGCCCATGACACTGAAGAAATCAGCGGCTGTCCCTCTCAAGACAAGGATGAAAGTTACTTTGTCATGTCGCCTATTGTCTTCAGTTACACTTTAAGATGGTCCACATGCAGCAGAAAATTTATAACCACTTTAATGGAGTAAACTATTTTCCACTTGCATTCATTAATTCCTTTTGCCTTTTTCATCCACTTTTTCAAAAAGTAATCAATTTACTCAAATCAAAAAATAATCAATTTATAAATATTTGACAGTACCGGTTTGGGAGATTGCCTAACAGATGATCCAAAAAGTCCTCCGGATAATTTCAAGTACCCAAATATGCTGCCTGGAGCAATGTACGGACTGGACTATCAATGTAATTTACTATTGAACAATTCGAAGGCGTGTGATAAAAAAGGTGACTGTGCGTCTCTTTGGTGTCAAGAAGGAGATCAATGCCTAACAAATGATTCTCCACCAGCAGAGGGTTCTAATTGTGGTACAAATAAGGTTTGTGGAAAAAAATAGTGTCACACTTTCATATGAAATAAAACGAGAGAAAAATTTTATACAGAATTTTTTTTCTGCTTCGTGGCATGCACAATGTGTATTTAATTGAATGACTGCATATGAAATATTGTCATATTGTTATACGTTTTTAATTTCGACTTTATTCAGTGGTGCATTCATAAGCAATGTGTGGACATTGGTTCTCGTCCGTCAGCAGTGAATGGCGGTTGGGGTGAGTGGGGACCGATGAGCGAATGCTCTAGAACATGCGGTGGGGGCGTCAAAACTGTGGAAAGAGAATGTGATAAACCGGCTCCATCGAATGGTGGTAGATTTTGCATTGGGGAGAGAAAGAAATTCGAAATTTGCAATATCAAGGTTTGGTATTTTATCTTTTCGAAATACAATTTCCAAAGACTAATTTGTAATTTCGGATGTGAATTGTTTTTGTTCCTCTCATGTTGAACTGATAAATATTTATTTCAGCCTTGTGATCCCTCAGCTCCTGCTTTTCGTGCTGTTCAATGTAGTGAATTTAACAAGAAGAAAGTTAAGGATGACGGATTACATACGTGGACACCTTACACAAAAGATAAGTCAAATTTGTGTTCACTGAAATGTATAAATGAAAAGAAAGTCTATATGGAGCTTGCTCGAGTGGTGAAAGACGGAACTTCCTGTAAAGCTGGAACTAACAATATGTGTATATCCGGAGTTTGCAGAGTAATAAACTTTTATCATCGAATTAACTTTTGATGATAAATTAACTTTTTGATTGATTCAAAAATTTATTTATCTATTTAAGAATTTATTTATCTTTAACTTGTTGTATGCTTGATGCAGAACGTTGGATGTGACTGGAAAATAGATTCAGATGCAATTGAAGATACTTGTGGAATTTGCAAGGGTACCGGTGTTAGTTGCAAACACGAACAAGGAGATTTTACTGCCGAAAAACTAAAAAGTATTTAAATTCTTTTCAATTCTATATTCCCCATGTACTATATTTCCCATTGTACAAAGATATTGTTAACATATGTCCGTAGATTATCAGAAAGTAGTAACAGTGCCAAAAGGAAGTACGAACATTCACATGTTCGAGAGAAAACCAAATGAAAACATGTTGGCTGTTAAACTTGAAAATGAAAACAAATATTGTCTAAATAGTGGTTTGTACGTGTTAAAGTACTTTGGAAAATAATTATAAATTCGTTGTCATGAAGGTTAGAAAATTAACTGTTTTACTTTTGGATAAAAATAATTAGTGAGGAGCAACTTAATGGAGATTATCCCTGTGCTGGTTCCATTATTATTTACACACATCCTGAAACTGATCAAGAAGATCTGGTAATAAAGGGACCAATTAGTGAGGATATACAATTACAGGTATTCTTCAAGTTTTTACATTTATTCTAATGAAACTATTGTAATAATTTATACTAGTTTATATTCTAGTATGCCTTTTTTGGAAAAACCAATCCGGGAGTTCATTATGACTATTATGTTAAATCTGGAAAAACCGAACAGATATCTAATTATGCGTGGGAATTTTTGGAGTGGTCAGAATGTAGTGCGAAATGTGGAGGAGGTACAAAGGTACGAAAATATTTTATATCTTCGGTTCGTAATCACTAATTAATAAAATGGACAAACCTTTTGACCATTTGCAGAAATCAGAAGCAACTTGTCTGGAGGAAATAGGTGGAAAAGTGTCCAACAATTTTTGTTCCAGCGTCCCACGTCCAGAGACAAAAACTCAAATATGCAATGAGCAGCCCTGCCCTTCGAAGTAAGTCCCCTAAGTTTTGGAATGTTTTCCTCTTTCACAATCCGTTAATTGAAATAAAATTAGATGGAGAGTCAGTCAGTGGAGTGCATGCAATGCTTGTAACAAAAAAAAGGGTTTTCGTCGTCGAAAAGTGCAGTGTGTGAAACCGGGAGCCCATCCTGGAGAAGATGACGTCGTAACGGAATTAAAAGACTGCGGTGGTAAAACGCCAAAACAGAAGAAGGACTGCATAGGAACTAGGCCCTGCAAAAAAACTTGTAAGTCTAGAAGAGAAATCGAAATTTCCCCAAAAAATCACCTACTAGCTCCTGAGGAACAACACAGATTTATCGATCGGTTCGTGGATGTTAGTCTAATGCAATATCTCCAGTCACATGGGAATTCCTTCAAAGCCTTTAAGCCTGAAAAACGAAACACCGACAACGATGACTATAGGCATCTGCTTCACAACTGGATTGCCAAAGATAAAGTCGTAGGGAAACATTGTGTAAAAAAACATATTAAAAAAGAGTTTACCACTCCAAAACCAGGGTCTATAATTAAGGATCCAGTACCTCGAGATAAGAAGATTCTCATCATTGCGCCTTACAGGTAACTGTCAAATCCACTTTTATGTAGAATTAATCATTTACCAAAGTTTTTATGATTCCAAAAAGAAAACTAATGTTTAACTAATTATCCTACTGGATTATTTGCAATCAATATTACTTAACGTTTCTAGGGAGAATTCTCTAAGTTCAAATTTGTCTGATCTTGCATTCCAAGAAGCTGGTGATTCTGGTGATATTTCAATTGATACAGAGCATAAGAGAATTTTTACAGGTAAAGACGCTATTGATCTGGAGAATAGGATCAGACATCATAATATTTCTCAAAGTGATTTAAACAAATTGTGATTTGATAATTATACTAATTCTGATAAGCAGTAAATGTTTAATAATATTATTAACAAATTGTCTTAATAAAAAGTCATTGTAATATTTAACTGGATTGAGGGCCTGTGTTCTCTCAACACCACCGAATGCGAACTTCAATCCTGGATCGAAACCTTTCATAACCTTGAATTCGTCAGGATGATAGTGATGATTTGACGATTGTTGATCAGTGGGGTCACAGTTGATAATTTCCTTGGGGTTCAGCAAGTAAAAAATTATCTTCCCCATCATTTTATTTTGCAATTTTCTTTCTAAATCTATTAATTCGGTTTTTGTGTTTAAAACGTTTAAAACTGTCATTGTCGAAATTGTTGAAGAAGAGAAGTGGTTCCAAAGCGTAGAAAAAAAATTTATTTAATTCCTGATTAATGAAAGAGCTTTTGTGAAGAACACTGTGCAAAGAAGCTTTTGACTTAAATGGTTCTTCCTTAGAGCATGAGTCGGTGGCATTACTCTTACTTTCGGTCAAGTTGTAAAGTACCCACTGATAAATTTTCCTGTCTTTAGAAAAGACGCGAGCGTTGAATTTTCTAGTCATTGTGTCGTAAAGAGACGTCGCAATAATTTCACATGGCTCACCAAAAACAAGAGAGCATCACTGCATTCAATTTTGTTTCCTCACAATATTATGCAATTGGTTTCATTAAACTAAGAAAGTACTGGAAATTCTTTTTTCTATTCAACTAGCAAGACATTTTCGTTTTGAGTTGAATATGCAGGATAATTTTTAGTATATCTAAGCCCTTTTGTAGCAAAAAGATTTGCGATGTAACTTTACAATTTCCGAGATTGAGTGCAAGTACTTGATAGTGACCAAGGGCATTACCCTTCATCAGTTCCTCTTATTCAATCTGACATTAGAAGCACTTACTTTGAGAGCACGTCTACAAATTCAAGATCAAGTTACCCTTTCCATTCTGCACATAAATTGAATTAATTATATTTCAAGGGTTGTCAAAGAGCATCCTTTGAGTGCTTCGCAGATTTTTTTTATTAAAACTATCTAATTTTAAATTTATCAATTTTTGCAACATCACCTTTTTCTCTCTTTCGCTTTACAAGAGTCAATGCGTTCGGAAATTTTTTTTTTTTTCAGTATTTGATCCCTCGTCATGGTTAATTAAAGGAATTATAAGATCGAACTGATGTTCTAAACGAAACAGATAAAGTAGATGCTGTGGGTTACGGTTTAATTCCCTCTACGATAGATGGTGCCATAGAAACACTTTCAAACTTTTGTTTATTAGATAATTTTAAAGTTCAATATACTTTGAACCGTTGATTTGTATTAATTTAATTACTTTTTGTTTCGTTACTAAAAATAAATTCCCATCAATCTCAGAAAGTAACTTCCATAAATGTCGATCAAAAATTGGTTTTATGTCAAAAATTTCAAGTTTGAAAGATGTAATAAAAGAAAGAATATAAAAAATCCTGTAATTTATATCACAACAAATAAGGTGATTAAGCTATAAAATCAAAAGACGTTGTTACGTAATCTTCTTTACCTTTTTTTATCTGCACACAAAATAATACTTTCCCGGTAGTAAATTAGGACTATAAATATATTTTTATGACCAAATCTAGAAGGGTATTAAATAAGTTTCATTATTATTCCCCAATTAATAGTAATTGCTGGTATATAGTTTTAAAGTATATTTTTCATGGCACCATTATATTTTGAAACCACATTTTTCAAAATTATTATTTATCGCAGAAAAATATTTACAATGCTGCAAATTAACGATGTATATTTGAAGTATTAAACATTTCATGATTCGTGAAAATCCACTTTTATTCTTTAAAGTAAATTAAATTATAATAGTTTTTAATATAAAGTAGCAATTTCTGTAGAATTTACATTTTAACATAAGTGCCTCTCCACCTGCAAGAGTGGAAGAAGATGCTTCCAAATTAAGTAAAGTGATCTCTATATAGAGTAACTTGTAGAGCACTGGGACCACTTTTTCATAACATACACGTTTTCCCGGATACATAACTGTCGTCTTTGCGTCGCTACTTTGAAGAAATATAATACTCAGGCATCCATTTTCCGTTCTCTCATCAACCGCGACTAGACATAACGTTTTTAGTGCAAACAAAATTGTTTCTTATCATCAATTTAAATATCTACAAAATTTTTATCCTCATTTAATTTAATTTTTTGTTGTAAAAATATTTATAACTAAAAAAAATATAAATATTTATATCCGCGTGAGAATTATAAATACACTTTTAAGTATCTTTTCCTTTACTGCAGTTTATATCGTTTTGATCCTTTAAATCGAGGATTTCCATATTTTTCTTTGACATTTTTTTACCCTCGTTTCTTCTACTTGGCTCTATTTCTTCTTCACTGTTTTCTTTCTTTTTTCTCTCACTTATCTTTCTATAACCTCATTTTTCTTTTTATCCAGTGAATCCTTTTTCAGTTTTTTTTATTTTCTTTCTGAGTTATATTTCATACTATTTCTGCCTTTTTTTTCATGCCCTTTATATATTCATCTTTTCATATATATTTTTAACTTCCGACATTATAAATTCTGCAATTTTATAAATTTATATCGTGTCTTAAAATTAAGGTACCCTAAAATTCCAAAATAAGAATTTTCAAACAAACTTTTTAAGAATGAGGATGATAAAAATGATAAAGATGACAAAGATAGTAGTTTATTTTTTTCTAATTATACTTACTGTGAATTTAGATCAACGATGATGCAGTCTTTAATTTAAGAATATGTCCTTGTTGTTAATAGTTTAGGAGATTAACACATTATACACAACTTTTTTTAAAATTTTTTTTAAATACACAATTTAATTTTGTGTATTTTGGAGTGGACACGGCGTGGAATTTTTAATTTTTTAATTTTTCTAATGCATCTGCTTTACTAAGGAGATTATTTTCTTCTTCATGTTCATACAGGATACTTATTTTTAGTGAAAAAAAAATCCAATACATTATTTACAGTCTAGTAATTTGGTACTTACAATAAATTTGTAAATTAAAAAAATTAAAGCTGATCACCAACATTTGAGAAATAAATATAAAATTCCCAGAACGAATATTTCAAGAATGTTTCAATTTTCTGTACGAGAAAAAGTTATGTGTGTGAAATAAAAATAATTTTCATTATATTTCAAAAATGTGCTAGGAATTTGAAATCATAGAATTTGAGGTGCAAGAGTTCATAACGTGTACATCATTTTATAGAGAACGAAAAGCAAAGAGAAAAGTAGTTGAACTGCTAGGGGAACAATATATATATATATATATTTCTTTTTTGGATTTATTTGTGTGCAAGGTGTACTTAACAATAGAGGATTTCGTCGATCAAGTTGGCACACAAGCCAGTGTGCGATATCATTTACCAACAGTCCACAGAAATGTGGGTCATCTGAGTCTTCCATTACGTTATTGCTTTTGCTCACTTACAGCATTGGGAAGCTTTTTCAATTTAAAATAAATGATAAAGTATTCAAAACCATGCGTGCATTTTATGTATGCAATTCTTTGCTGAATAATAATAAAAAATTGAAAGAAACTAACTAGACATTTTTTTTGTTATAGGAGATTGTGGATTTATACTAAAATCGATGAACATCCCCTTTTGCTTGAACATTCCTCATTTTAACGGAACTACCGTTAGGCTTTAAACTTTGTAAGTGACGATCCTAGGGTTTTTGTTTCCTGGTCCTAGACTTTTGTTGATATTCATGGTCTATTTTTTCTTGTCCTTGCAAGAATCTTTCTCATTTCCTCCGGCGCTGACCTGAAAACCTTGCAAACTTTACTTCCTTAGACGCTGTTGAATCCCATAAAAATTTTGTTCTGCATAAGAAAAAGGAGTTAAAGGAGAACATAGCCTAACTACTGACATTCAGATATCATTATTCTTTTCCTAATTGAGCAACACATAAATCGAATTTTTATCGGGTACCCTAAATGTTTTTGTCAGATTCTTATTCAACGACCTCGAAAGACTTACGTCAGTCAGAAAAATTTAATTACTTTTTCGACTTTTGTACACGTTTTCAGCATTTGGATGATGGATAAACATTCATCATTTTTACTTAACACTATTCAGAATAATTATTTATCAAGATTAATTATAATTTTTTTCTCCCCTGTTTTCGTGTGTCTGTATGTGGCTCCAAAGATACGCCCACGCATCCACTTTATTTTATTACTCCCTTTGAATGAACTCTGTTAGTTTTTAATAGTACTTAGTTCATCTAAAAATAAATCTTCAGATGAATATTAGATTTAGTGGAAATGGATCCAGTACATGTTGATAAATACAACATTCAGGAAAGAATTCCAATCTTTTTACATTGTTCCCCTTTTTTTCAAATGATTAATAATATTATTTAATTTAGAGATAGAATTTCGGAATTGGGTTCCTGTTTGTCAGATAAGGCGGTATGATAACAAGGGCGAGCGACAAACAAAATGGTCGATATATCTAGTGACGCGTTAAATTAAAGCTGCTTCGCCTTACTAAATCATCTTCGTAGATGAGAGCGGAACGGAAAGAAAGCAAAAGAATCTTTTTATGAGAAAAAAATTACGTAACTACATAACGATGTCTCCCATTAATGTATAAATATATAGTACTAGGATTTTATGATAAAAAGAACAAGCATCTCCAGCACTATAGTTAAAAACTTGTTCGCAATGCACTTTATCCGACTATTATATTTTCATAGATTTCCTATAACCTTATACGTTCTCAAAAGCGTTTGAAATTTTTCCCCCATCATATATCTAGTAATTGAATTTTATTTTTAAAACTATTCTACCACTGTTAAAGAAGTTAAAATTCACTTCTTTTTTAAATGTCTAAATGTAAATGAATACAATTTGTATAAAGTGAACGAATTTGAAAGTAAGCTACAAGAATTTTATTTATTCAGATTGTCCCGATGCTGTTATCCTGGGTATTCGTAGATCAAGCACAAAGTTCAGTTCTAGTGGTTAGTCAAAGAGCAGTGCGTACGTTAAACAATTCAGACGTAAAGCTCAGTCTCTGGGGTGTGGCAAACAAAAGGAGTTAATATTACAGGGTTTGTGGTTTGGTAAAAACTAAATGACAAACTAGTCATGAAAAATTTTTCCCCCTTTTTTATCAACAAAACTAACATAACAGAAAGATTTGGTATTATTAAATGGATTTAGGAAATGAATAGGAAAATTTTTTTTTGAATCATCCGGTTACCGAAAATGTAGCCCTTTCAACTTACCATGTGGTTTAGTCAAGAAGAGATTTCCATGGAATATTCTCTCGATATCTCAAGATGTATTTAGAACAATGGAGCTATGTTTCCCCTTCTTGCCTACAGAGCTTCTCAGTATCCGACATACGGATCAATGGCTTGAACAAAGTCTGGAAGAGACAACAATTTATAGGGTCAATTATTCATAAGTATTCATTCAGTTCTATCTCTGTGTTTGCGTATTAGTGAAATCTAAAACAATCCATCGAAAAATGTTTTTATTTACTGATTATTTTTCAAACTAATTTTGAAGTCACACGGTGCAGTTTTTAATTTATGATGGCCTTGTTGTTAATAGTTTAGGAGATTAACACATTATACACATTTTTTTATATTTATCAAATTAATTTGGTGTATTTTGGAGTGGACACGGCGTGGGATTTTTTTTATTACAATTCTAACATTTTTTATATTTATTATTTCCTTCTTTTTGTCCCACGTGCTTTGGTATCCCCTACAAGTAAAGTAGTTGATTGTAGTTGACGTATAATTAAATACTAATAAGAACCAAATAGAAGTTCATTTTTTCTAATTTTACTTACTGCGAATTTGGTTGAACGACGATGCAGTCTTCGATTTAAAATGGTCTTGTTGTTAACAATTAAGGAGATTAACACATTATACACATTTTTTTATATTTATCAAATTAATTTGGTGTATTTTGGAGTGGTCATAGCGTGGGATTTTTATTTTTCATTACGATGTTAACATTTTTTATGTTTATTATTTCTAATTTTAATCCCATCTGCTTCGGTATCCCCCTGCAAGTAAAGTAGTTAATTGTAGTTGACGTAAAATTAAATAATAATAAGAATTGAATAGAAGTTCATTTTTTTCTAATTTTACTTACTGCGAATTTGGTTCAACGATGATGGTGGTCCCTAGCAAGCTTTTTTCAGGAATCCCAACTGTAGTAGATGAAAATAGGGAGATGGAACAAAGAGTAAAAAAATCAATTTGGTGATATTGTCTCAGCACGCGCGCTCAACGCGGTACTTTTCTCATTCGCGCGAAGGCATGCTGTATATATATACACCTAAAAAGAAGAGGATGAGCGAAACTGACATATCAAAGAAAAAGAACGAAAGCAACGAAGGTCTTTTGTATGAGTTCAGTCTCCGTGGGATCGATATTCAAACAAAAATTCCTCTACTGCTCTCAAAGCATCAAGTATACTGACTTGTTTCTCGTCTTTGAAATTGGCTCGATGTAAATGCAAAATGTACACGATAATAATAGTTACGTAAACTTGTCTCCCTTTGAGAATCAATGTGACAAGTTTTTTCAAGAAAATAACATAAGTTTTTGCCTTTTCTTATATGCCAAACAGTTTCAATGTTCCTATCAAAAACTTATTTTTTAGAAATTGATACTTTTATCTTATTTCTCTTTTCTAAATGCTAAACATTTTATTTAAGAACTAAATCTTAAAAGTAAAGTAAAGCATAGTCAATTCATTACTAAGTGGACGTACCGTCTGGTGTAAAATCTAAGAAGTGGAATTTCTTAACTGAACCTCGAGTAACTAGGTTCCTTTCAAGTGGATTAGATGCAAATGAAATCGTGACAACTGCCGAAAGGCGGAATCAGCCGTTGCACTTGCAATCTTGGATTTACTGCAAAATTAACTTATTATATTCTGTATAACATTAAAATGCACACTGAATAGAATATTTTAGCAATTTTAACCATTGTTGATATACATCTGCAACTGATATTAAAAAAAAATTAGATTTAAACATAACGAATCTCTAATAAAGATATAATTATTTTTAATTAAAATTTTAAAGAGATAATTATTCTAATAAATTATGCACGCTCTAATTCTTGTTTTTTCATAATTTTCTACAGTTTAAATATATTTTAAATTTATTCTGAAAGAGTTCTAGTCTATGATCTTTGAAAGTAAACCAAGTGTCCTGAAAGTGTTACTGCCTTTAATAACGTTTCAGAAAACGTACTTTGTAAACTTTTTTAACTTGACAGCAGTTAGTTTCTCGGGAAAGCAGACTGTCACTTTAAGGTTTTGTGCGTCATCCTAAAGCGGAAATCTTTGCCTTGGGCGCTTTGTCGCTCGTAAAGTAACTCTTGCCGAGCGAACCCTCAAAACTGTTCTTTAATAATCAAGAAACTTCTACTCATTTAAACTAAGATACTTGAAACTACTGTTAATTAAAATAATTTTTTCCCTGTTAATATAAATGCACAAATTTCATACGTAACTGAATTTATGAAAAATAAAACATCTATGACCTAGATTTTAGACTGGATTTTAGTAATTATGGGACAGTATTTTCGAATCATTAATCATTTAATTTCAAACAGAAAATAAATAATTTAGAATTCTATTTCCGAGGGAATAATTTCGAAATAAAAGGGAATCGAATATTTCCACGTTAGCCAAGTCGTTTTATGTTTCTTTGTAACGATTCGAGCAGCAAATGTGTCGAGAGTAAAGCTTCAGGCAATATACTGCCCTAAATGTAATACTGGTGTTTAAAATGCTTTCAGGTATAGTTGAGACGTTTGTTACGATCTTTTACTTATCTTAAACTTTTACGCTTTTTGTTTCTTTACATCTAATTCCTTGGAAAGTTTATTACATCCATGGACCCAGGTTAAGTTAAACATTTCTAAAGGTATCTTTTTAAATTTAAATTCCCCTGCTGGTAAATTTTCTAAAACCATAAGATGGAATCTCGAATGTAATTGAATGTCAGAAAAAAATAACACTTTATCAAAATTGTAAGCAGAAGAAAACCATTTATTGTTAGAGGAATGTTTTTTGGTGAATGTTGAAGGGTTCTTGGAAGCATTCAAGTACTTTCAAAGTAGCATGGTCATTGAAACGTAACATACGACATGTGTAAGGGAACAAAAAGTAAATAGTCCTCGAATCACCAAATCCTCCCATTCAACTGCATTCTTCCCTCTCCATATCGACCCTTTTGTTTTTTGTGTTTCTTTTTTCATTTCTGGCGCGATTCTTCCTTATAGAGGATTTTTTCATCCTCTTTTCATAGCTTAATGGTGCATGCGTTTGACGGTGTTTGCGCAGCAAAGTTGATGGCTCGTAAAGGTTTCCAAGACCAGAAGATTTTTTTTCAACACGTTCATTCTTTTTCTTCTCTTTTTACAACTTTCCCAGCTCTTTCTTATTTTCGCCTTTCCTCTGTTATCTTTCGACATTTAATGCTTCAAATCGTATTCTTCGCTCGATGTTAGTTTTATATTACACACCTTTTGTATTAAATAATAAACCAGTTTATGAAAACAATTTACGAGTTTGTATTTGATTTTTAATTTATTTTTGTTACAGGTACTAAAGGGCTAGCTGACTTTTGAATTCAAGAGCAGAACACAACTGTGGATAAATTGGTGTTCTACTTTATCGGCCGCAGATAATTACCGAGCGCGGATAACAAAATCTGTAATTAAGTAGTTCACTTAGGACTCACTTTCAAGAAGAAAGCGCAGAGATATGACGCCTACCTGGATGACAGAAGGGTCATTAATTTGATAAATGTAAATTCAGAAAGATGTGTCTAATGTGTTAATCTCCTAAACTATTAACAACAAAACCGTCTTAAAATTGTCTATAATGTGTTAATCTCCTAAACTATTAACAACAAGACCGTCTTAAATTAAATACTGCATCGTGTGACTTCAAAATTATTTTGAAATCAATAAAATAATTTATATTATACAATAAAATAAGCTTTAACAAATTAGTTTAGTTAACGAATTTCGGATTATAAATGCAGAATAAATTTTAAGAAGACATCCTAGGACGTTGAAAGCCGGTTGGATGTGAATGCAAAGGGAAAATGAAATTTAGAGAAATGGTTAGAGCTACAAGGGTGTAAATTAGAGCAGAAGAGATTGCTCAGGAGGCGAGGTTTTAGAGAGAAATTCGTTTTTGGATGAGAAGGAGAATTCTCCCATTGGTCGAGAAGTTGATATGCTTTGGCACAAAGGTACAAGAAGCGAAACGAAACAGAGATTGAAAATAAGCTCAGTCGACCCTATGTCAGCTCAAATATCATTGGTTGCTGGAAATGGATACCGCGATGGAGAATTACGGTTTGATATTTGTAGAAATGCTTGAAAATCGATTGCGTTTTTCTCCATTACATTCTCATTATTAAGATGGAATATAGAACTAGTTTCACGCTCGTATTGATGCAATTCTTCTTATACAAGTTTTTCTAACAAAAAAAACCACAATCTCTTTCTTCTCACAATTCGAATCACTTTAACATTTTTGATGGAAATGGATTAATGCTTATTGCGGGTTTTTCTTTTTTTCTAAGTTTCATATATATCTCATTGCCCTAAATCTTTGATCTATCATCTCTCTTTTACGATGCAAGTCGCATTTTTAGTTTTGTATAGAAAAGAATTTCATAAATCAACGTCTGACAACTCGCGTAAAGCAATAAAAAAAAATATCTTGGCCAAAGGACACGAAACGCATGGTATGGCGACTCGTATAACGACCCTGTATCTACAGTATAAAGTTTTTTCACAGAGAAATGAATTTTCGGAGCGAATACTGAATTTCCTGGTGGAATCAAGGTAAATATATTCCGAGATATGCAAAAAGAATAACCGATTTTTTCCAAAAGAAATATACTGAAAAATGTTGTTCGAGGTTTGTTTAACAGCAGAATAAAAAAATGCTTAACAAACAAGAATGGAATCAAACAATTCTATTTATATGTGTGTCAATCAAAACTTTTAGAGCAACGAGAAGGGAATCCAAAAATTGTTTTTAAATATGTCAATCATGTTTGCTGACAGGTTAAATAACTTATTTGTGTTTATTCGGTTTAGTACTTTAAATACAAAAATAATTTTGAAACAAAAATAAAAGAGCAATATTATTGAGTAAAGGAGCATCTAGAATGATAATTACAATTTATTTATTTTTACACATTTCATTATTTTCATTTATTTAATTTTGTATTTCAAAAGGAATTTGGATGAAAAAAAGAAGTAAGAATCTTAATTTTGCGACATGGGTTCTTCAGCTAAAAGAAAATAAATTTACTTCCTTTTAAAGTAAACGTTAAGAAAAGTAAAGAAAATTTGTGTCTTTTTTTATCAGAAATAGTCTTTGTTAGAATCTTTATTATGAAACGAGTAAATATGCAAATTATTTAAAAGAAAAAATTCTTATGATATTCTTGTTGGATAGACTAAGAAAAGAATAGCGTTACCTAAAGAAAGACAACTTTATGTTATTTTTACTGGAAAAAGTAGTTGTGTTACCGGAACAAAGACGTTATTTTCATAGGAAATATTTATTAAAATAATAAGATTTAATTGTTATATTAAGAAACATTTTTTAAAAAGGTTCTTTCTACGCATTACAGTTGCGGATGCTGCCTTAAGAAATTCTGAAAGTAATAAAATTGATTTATATTATTTTTTTATTTTTAGGAGGAAATTGAAAAATTTGCATAACCCTTGGAGGAATACTTTCAAGACAGGATACCTGAAAGCCCATACTCTCATGTTATGTAAGGATGACCGCTCTTGTTCAGACCGACCCACTAAAAACCACACCTTTTGGCTTGACTGATATTTTCCTGGGAACTACCTTCAGACTTTAAGTTTCTACTACTCCAAAATACACAAAATTGATTTGATAAATTTAAAAAAAAGTTGTGTATAATGTGTTAATCTCCTAAACAATTAACAACAAGTCCATCTTAAATTAAAGGCTGCATCGTGTGACTTCAAAATTAGTTTGAAATCAATCAAATATTATATATTATATAAAAAATAAAAATCACACGCCGTGTCCACTCCAAATGTACAATTTGATAAATTTAAAAAAAAATTGTGTATAATGTGTTAATCTCCTAAACAACTAATAACAACAATAAGATTTATAAATATAGACATGGTACCCCCATTGTCACTAGAATCCTAATTTTCCATAGATTCGTATTAGAGTGACTAAATATTTACTAAATGATGTAAAAATAATGATGATTCACCTCCTGGTCTATAACCGTAAGCAAACTTAAATTTAAAGCAATGGTACTTGTGATGTACGGTCGAGGGAACAAAGACGGATGTCACTACTGAAACTCATTTTCACAAGATTGTTTAATTTCCGTTGATAGGTGAAATGTGAGGGTGCACGAATGCAGCGTTTATTTGAGAACGGAGAATTCAGGAGAGAAAAAGTAAGACGTTGAAAGTGAGAGGGAGATTAAGGAATGTAGGAAACGAGCTGCTGAATTTGCTATCTTTGCTAAAGCAGAAAAGTCACAGCAGGCGTGTTGGCAGTGCGACGTCTATTACCCACTATACCACAGCGGGAATAATCTGTGAATACAAAGAATATAAAAATTCTATGCATTCACGAGTGGCTATGATATGCTAAAAGAAAGTGGGTTGATATTGTCTACTATTTTCTCTAGACGTTCCTTTCGGAAACTCCCTTTCAGTTATGGAGTAATATAAGGCAATTAAATTATCTTTTCAATTTTAAATCTCCCTTTCCTTTTTAACATTTTTCTACTATTACTCCTACCTGACAGCAATTTCGAAAGTTGTGTATAATGTGTTAATCTCCTAAACAATAAACAACAAGGCCATATTAATTAAATGACTGCATCAAGTTACTGAATTATTAATTTCTCAATTTTGAGGAACTGAATTGGTGGTTGGTGGTGTTAGCACTAGCTACCGATTTTGGATCAGTAAATATGTTCTTATCTCCTTTTCGCATAAGTTTGTCTACGATCTCATTTTACGTAATACGACTGTGTCCTGCGGGATCAAGTAACCCGATGATGCAACATTCCTTTGCAAGACTGTTTAAAGTTTCATGGAATTCTCAGAGTGGTTCAGAGGTTTTGTCTGTGTCTATTTAAGGTTTGCTATACGCGCAAGAATTTACTCTGCAACGTAACCTAAATCTTGTGACCTGGCAAACTTTTGTCTTCCAACAGTAATTTAATTTTTAAATTAAAATATTGTCAATTAATAGTAATTATCTAAATCTGTTCTCATATGACTGTAGATTTTCAATCAAACGGGAATGACATTTTCATTTTAACTATGAACGTGAAACGCGAAACATCAAGTGCCTCTTCTGGACAAAACAGTAAGTTGAAACTTTAAATGCGTTACACTGGACCTGAACTCGATTCTTGAAATTGGTAGCTCTTTTTTTGATGCACGGTACAATAGAACCCTTCTTAAAGTGATTAATTTACTAATTATGTTGACCTTTCAAAAGTTTAAATTTAACTTTGTATTGAGTACGTTAAAGCTCCCAGTAAAGTCAGTCAAGACTTAGAAAGTAACAAATTCCCTCAGTAGTTAAAGTTTATCTTATTAAAGCATTAAGTATTCGAAAATAATCGATTCTCCTGGGAAAGTTACAAATACGTATTTCAGAAATAGGTTCGACATTGATGTTAGTAATGTGTGTGAAATAAAATTTTATAAAAATTCGTGATGCATCAGAGTAATGGTTTTTGATGTAAAATTAAATAATTATCTTTGATTATTATAAAGGATGTCCTTGTCAAATTCCATTATGTGACGCAATCGTTCGATGGCATTGCTCCAGATGCTGCTCTGTCTGTGCTTTGAATTATGGTCAATGAGCTGTGGAGCGTGCCGAAGGAGCATTCGAGAACCCCTCCCACCAACATTTTTTTCCTTCGTTTTCTATTTACCCATAAACAACCTACATTCGACCTCATTTCTTTGAAAACTTTCATATCTATTCTCTTATTTCCTATATTAATTTATTTGCCATTCTTTCTTACAGAATTAATTTTTATTTTTCACACTTTCACGTCATTGTATTATGGCGCAGAAATAGTGGGACGAAAATATTTAAGTTATATTTTTGTATTATTTAAATGGTAGTACGTGATATTTGAACGGAAGTTAGTTAATGAATCATGTCAATAAAATATATATTTTTTTAATTTCTCCGTAACCACTTTCTTTAATTTATTTGTTAGAAACTTTCAAGGAACTCACAGCAGGGGAAGAGCTTCTGGGTGCATATATTTGGATGTGAATCTCGAATATTCGAAAGGATCAAGATGAGCAAAAATATTCTTTGTTGCGGTCCTGTCAAAACAGTCGCAACGGCCTACGTGACTGACAGATCGGTCATTAATTTGATAACTTTAAATTCAGAAAGTTGTGTATAATGTGTTAATCTCCTTAACCTTCACTCTCTGCGGACTATTAGGAGTTTTCCTAATAGCTTTCTGAATTAACTGGGAAATTGTTAATTTGATAAATATAAATTCAGAAGGTGTGTCTAATGTGTTAATCTCCTAAACCCTCACTCTCTGCGGACTATTAAGAGTTTTTCTAATAGCATTATGAATTAGCTATGTAATCGTTGTAATTATCCTTAAATAATTCTTTTGAATATTGATTGAAAATTTGCATCGTGAAACTGCAATAGCCTATTTTTAGTAAAAGAAAATAAAAAGAATAATGAATAGTCGAAAACTGCCTTTGCTGAATAAACCCAATTACTTTTCTGGAAGCGAGAAGAAATCTAATATGATGAATGTAGATAGAAATTCCATTGAATAATGTAATTACTGTCAGTAAGGCAAAAATCTCTGAATAAAATTTGTTATCCATAGACTTTTTTTGTATAAAAAGGTGCGTGCCTGTCGGCTGTTGCTCAAAGTCTTTCGTAACGCGGACGTTAAGTGATTGATGTTGAAGTTGTTTCACTGCACGAACCATGCAGCATTGTGGTAATTAACTTAGTCTATAAACTCCAGTGTAAACAGTCGATGAAGGACTCTCCTCTTATATACCTACCTGACCAGTGTTAGTTTGACGTTTACTTTATCCGCCTGCATAGCTATAGTAGCCACCCCAGTTATGCTGTTGTTGATGTTGCTACTTATTCTTTGCCTAGTAGATAATCTCGACTAGTATTCAGAAGCATGGTATGAATGTAATCTCCCTATTTCGGTATCTTCCCCTTGTTAAATCATTATCTGTTTCCTAAACAATATCGTGATCACCCACATGGATTACTCCTAAAACATCAGAGTCACCAGTTCGTAAAGGATTTGAAAGATGACTTTTGAAACATTTTTAAGATGCTCTCAAGTAGCGGCAATCGAATTAAAGAATTTGATTATGAATATATTGAGACGATGTGAATCGTCAAGCCATCTGTCGGAATTGTTCCCGGACCGTGATCGTTAATTAGTAAGATAAGTCAAAAGTCAGAGTTTTAGTGACCTACTAATAATAGTGAAAGTGTGTCAGGCAAATTAGTAAAAATTCCAGTTATTTTCATTGTTGAAAGTGTCAGATTTTGCATGATGTTCAGCAGAAGATTTAATTTATTAAGTACATAGACCACAATTCCTGATTTAAAATTGTAACGACGTCTAAGTATGTGCAGTCTAAATGTGTTGCTGTTGATCGCTGGAGGGTGTTTGCTTGCTGACAGAAACTACAGAATAGATGCTTGTATACTTTGGTTATCTGTTGTGATGGAGGAACAAGGCAAGATGTGCATACTAACGCTTGCAACGATCCCTTCCTGAATATAACGGTCCACTAGACTTTTGCAAATTAACCAGCTTTAGCGGTTGCTAAAATTTCACCTTATTCAATAATCGCCAATCAGTTAGTTAAAAATTCTATAAATCAGAGTTTATTCGTAGTTTAATATTTAAGGGATTAGCAATTGCTAATCAATTTTAAAAGTCGACATTCAATTCGACTATATCTTGAGAATAGGTAAATAACTAAATAAGGGTTAAATCAAATTTACTGTCAGTGTCAGTAAAATAAATTAAAAAAAACAGTATAGATTAAGATCGCATTGTCACGTACATTCCCGCGTGGGGTTGAGCAGTAACATCACAAATGCGAATTCCGTGGAGAGACATAGAGTGAGAGAAGGGGGGTATAGGTGTGTTAATGGAAAGTAGCAAACATTCATTTATGCAAATCGCTGTCGATCGACTAATCCGCTACGTTGAAAGGGCTCTGGTCGATATAATAAGAGTCGAATTCAAATGCAATTCCCTATTACCGGTCGTATCGATGTGGTCAGGATCAATACGGTTCGAGGAACGTATCGAATCGTTCAATTAGTGCGTTCGTCGAACCGTTGAAACGCGTGATTAATAGCGCTCGGATGTGTTTATAAATGATCGCATCAAACGCGCTGCGTCGTGGGCTGTTGCATTATGCCAGAATATGGTCTGCACATCGCATAACCGAACAATTTACACACCGCTTGTTATATAATTTACGAAGCAACCACTTTCCACTGCCTTTTCAACCATAATGGTGAATATCAATATTTTATTATATTTTTAAAACATAAGGCTATTGTTGTAACTGCTTTCCGTTGAATACATAACATAAATAATACTTTCCTTTGGTTTAATTATTAATTAGTTTAACGCATCCCCAGGAAACTCCCATTTCACTAGAGTCACTAATACTGACTAAAAAACCTTTTTTTGATTCACCTGGGTTTTGAACCTTAGTTTTCTTCATAGCATTCTGAATTATCTGGAAAATCGTTAATTTGATAAATGTAAATTCAAAAAGTGTGTATAATGTGTTAATCTCCTTAACTCTCACTCTCTGCAGACTATTAGGACTATTGGCAGACTATTGGCGTCTTCCTGGCTAATGACTAAATGATGTGCTAATCTTGTGAAGGAATAGATATCATATTCTTCAGATAAAGCAAAAAACGGATAAATTTTAGAATTTTACATTACTTTAATAACCCAAATCTTCGTTTATAAAAAAATTAGAGGAGAATTCAATAAACAAAATTTGTAATTGCTAGAATATTTAAGCTACTCTGGAGGAAATACTGCTTTCTGAAATATTTGCATGTTTACTATTAATAAAGCAGTATCAATTGGTATTTTCTCGTTCCTAGAGAGTAGAATGTACAACATCGTTTATTCATGGACATCTTATTTATTTATTCAGAATCAGGAGCGCCTCTAACAAACTTATTGTCAAAAACACATTATAGAATCAATTATACATTAACTGTAACTGTAAATAAATTTAATTTGCGATACAAACTTGATAATAAAATTATTATAAAATGATTATATTCCCTGAATAATTTTCCACTTTTATTAAAGTCGTCGTTTACGAATTTGAAATTGGAAGTGTTCCAAATAGTTTAACTTTTAATGACTTTAAGCTTTTTTCAAAATTGTAATTTTCAAAATGTATGAAAATTTAATCCTTTTAACTTGGTTTTTAGAAAAGAAATATTTATTTATATTCTGGTAACAGAATGATCGTAAAGTTATTTTATTAGAATTTCGCAAAATCACGAAGGATTTTGCATAGGATTGTACTATATTTCGATACTGTAAGAGATAAGGACCAAGCAATAAGAAAAAGCTCGCGATTCAAGTCACGAGCGCGGTTTACGTGACGACTGTGTCGTGTTTCAATGTCCTAGTCCGCCTTCTCCTCGACATCCGGTAATGAAGACTGGCAACTAAACGAAATAGTAGAGTTTAATCAATAAACGATTGTCTGTCGTGTTTAAGTTACATTACTACTTTTGTGTTTATATTTGTGTATGCTATCTGTCGCCTCGAGGTGTTTAATCTTTCATCACTTTTTATTTTTTTAAAGGGTTAGGGTCAGAGTGAGTGGCATAACAAAATTAACATTTTATATAATTATTTATTGTTAATAGAATATAATTTACTAGGAGCAGACATTAAATGACACATGTTATTTTTAATATTTTTATAACTATTTTTTTTAATTCTATTTATTGTGAACTTTCAGGGAAGTCACAGCAGGGGAAGAACTTCTTGGTGCATATATTTGGATGTGAATCTCGAATATTCAAAAGGATTAAGATGAGGAACAGTATTCTTTGTTTCAGTCCTGTCAATAGAATAGCAACGGCCTACCTGACTGACAGATCGGTCATTAATTTGAAAACTGTAAATTCAGAAAGTTGTGTATAATGTGCTAATCTCCTAAACCTTTACTCTCTGCGGACTATTAGGAGGTTTCCTAATAGCATTCTGAATTAACTAGGAAATCGTTAATTTGATAACTGGTAATTCAAAAAGTTGTGTATAATGTGTTAATCTCCTAAATCCTCACTCTCTTCGGACTATTAGAAGCTTTCCTAATAGTCTTCTGAATTAATTGGGAAATCGTTAATAGAAAATTCAGAAAGTTGTGTATAATGTGTTAATCTCCTAAATTAAAAAAAGTTAACCTACCAACGAATATATTTTTAGGTTGTTACAATAGGCTATATTTATTGAATAATTTCAATCTGTTCACAAGTGTAGAGTGCGAATTTGCTCTTCCTGTCACTGATTGTAAAACGAAAACGAATTGTCGCCTCAAGAAGCTAGAAAACTTTATTCTCTAAAAGAGAATCAAAGTTTACGAAAAATCGGACAAGCGTGAAACCAGGTGGTAAACTTAGTCGAAAGTTTTACTAACCTTGGCGGAATCTCTATTATCAAAGAATATTCAAACTTTTCGGAGAAAAAATATACTGATACAAAATAACTAATTTCGTCATCTGCTTTAAGGTGGTCAGCCTAATGGTATAAAATTTTAGGTAAAAGATAAAAAGAAGCAAAATAGAAAACTAGGAAACAATAATCGAAAAGGATTAAACTAACTATGGTAATAAATGATTTATTCCCTATTTTCTTCGTTTCAATGAAATTCCCTCTCATTAACACATCAAAATATAATCATACCATGCATTCAGTAATGTGATTATGGAATTTCTGCCAAAATACTGCTTCAATATTAGAGAGAACAGTGATTTTTTAATTGGATGATAAATATTTCATCGATATGAAATGGTTAATAATACGAATTACATATAAGAAGTTTTTATTACAATTTTATAGGAATCGTGAAAATTTCCAATAACCATCCTTGAAGCCGTTTAAGAAGATGTATTTTACACCTGTTTGCAGCATCTGCAATCGCTTTGGATTTGGAATTCAAATTTATCTTCAAACAACTATAAAACTTTGTATGCTCTGAGATTAGAGGCCGAGTTATGTTATTTACAATTGTATAAAATCATTTAGACTTTACGACCAATAAATTCGATTCAGATATTTTATATGTTTATTATCTTTATGTTAATATTTACATTTGTCTTTTAAATTATTACTTTATCAAGCCGGGGTTTTTGTTTTTTAAATTGCAGTGACGCTATTTTAAAAATACATTAATTATAGAAACATATAATTCCGGTTTGGCAATATTTTTAAATATTTTAAAAGTTTTCTATCGCAATTGTAAATAATTGTAAAATGTATAAAGTTATAAAGTATAAAAACAGTTTAATATTATAATCCAGGAAAAAAATTCAATTCATTTAATTATAAAAGTAGTTAATAAATGTGAAAATGCGAATAATGTGAAATATTTTACTATGTGGCCTTAGGAAATTTCCCTTATGGTCGCTTTTTCAGACTTTTTGTTTCGCGCTAGCCTCTCAGGATTCAAAGCTGGTCCTAGTCGTAGAAAAAGAGATAAAGGTGGATGAAACAACGCAGAAAAAAATAAAAAAAAAGAGAGAAAGGAGGGGAAAAAAGCTGAAAGGGAAAAGCAGAGTGAGAGAAAGAGAAGGCGTCAGTTGGAAAATGAACAAGAGAACAGACAGTGGGTATAATGTCTCATGCGACGTGCGGTAAAGGCAACCATAAGAAATGCATATCAGAAGGAAGATTACACTGCGATATATAAAATAGTAAAATTATACGAGAGAATACTTCCTCATATGCTACGTGTATTGTGTGCGAGCACATGAAAGGAAGAGTTTTCACCATATGTCCCTGGAAAATACATCAACCAGAATATGAGCGTTTCAAACATTTTACTTTATTTTAACTTGACAAAGAAGACTAATTAGCTAAATTTCTGAAACTAAGTAATTAAATGATATGCTAATTAACTCGAATTAAATTTCATTTCAGAGCTTGCCTGTTTTCCACACTAAATTCCTACACATTAAAAATTTAAAATAAGTATTAAATAAAATTTTCAAAAAGACAATTTTTTTGTAAAAAAAAGAATAATTTTTTTTTGCTTCGGTATAATTAAAAAATTTCTCCTGATAAGTAATTTTAAATAAAAAAAAAATATTTTCGCAGTTTTGTATAATAATTATTCTTTTTTTTTCTACTCAAAAATTTTGTATTCCTGCTTCAAAAAGGTGTGGAAATACGTGCTCGTCTCTTCGCAATTCCGAGTTGAAACGAGCACATGAGTCGAGGGACTGTCATAACTTATGTTAGTTATTAAGCTTAGCTGTGAGGTCATAAAGCGTTATGTTACGAAATTCATACCTTCAGCAGTTTCACGTTTGCGGAAAGAATTCGCCCACAAAAGGCACTGGTTGCTGATGAAAAATACATTTTAAGGTAAAAAATTCATTTGCACATAAAAATATACATACCTAAATTGAAGTGTATATTTTCCTTTAGTTTTGTTTTTCTCTTTTTTTAAAAAAAAAACAAATGGTATTCAAATTAAAATATGATAATTGTAAAAGCTGTACATTGTAATATGGTGTTTGGTTATTATTCTGTTTTTTGGATTTAATGTCTTCATTTTGACAAAAGTGGTTCAGTATAGGAATAAGAGTCAAAAATTCTTTTCTTTATTTGAAAATTAAGTACATAATTTATTATAAATACGTAAATATACAAATATAAAATATTAAAAATTAAAATATTAAAATTATTTTTAAAATATTAATTCTATTCTATACTTAAATAATGAATCAATATTCTCTTAAATTCGTCAACATCCATTGACAATGCAGCTAGAGCATTAAAAGATTTCCCTTCCTTTGTGATTTTGTCGACAAGAACCGAACCCCTAGCTTCACCCTCCCGAACTGGTATGACTTGAAATTTCGAATAATTCGTTTTTAGTAAACCCATACCCCACAGAGTGATAGCAATAGTTCTCGAATCAGCTGACGACCAGTAAATACTTGTTGTTTCGCTAAAAATATTTTCTGCCTTATTTAAAAACCTCACAGCCGAGGAGTCTATAATTCCCAAAGTGTTTTTCCTCCATTCCTACAAGAAAAAGGTTATAGAAAATATTGAAAATTTGAAAAAATTAAAAAAATATTGAAATACATTTTTGGTTTTTTTAAAATTTTTTAGTTTCATAGAGAAGAAAATTGATTAAAAATAAAATGTTTACCAAATACATTGGACTGCTTAATGATACTTCTCTTGGCACAAGAATAATTGGTTTCTGGGTGGAATTCATTAATATTGAATTACTCTCTGGATCACAACCGAAATTAAAATCAACACCAGGTGATACACTTCCTGAGCCAGTGACAGTTGATCCCATAACAACTAATTGTCCAATATTTTCTACAAATTCCGAATCAAGATTTATGGCCATTGCTATATTTGTTGTAGGTCCGAGGACAATGATTGTAACTTCTCCTGAAGAAAAATATTCACAACAAATAAATATTTTACAAAAAAAAAAAAAACTTTGATAAAAACAACAGTTCACCTGGATATTTTTTAACATAATGTATCATCGCATCTGACGCGTGCTTCGATTTATCAATTTCAGCTATGATTGTCTGATTAAATTCAAAATCACTTAATCCATCCTGTCCAAAATAGTTGGTGGATTCCCAAAATTTAATTAATGGTCTATAAGCACCCGTATAGATGGGAATCTATTTGAAGGAATGAATAAAAAGTTTATTCAGTAAAACTGTATGGAAATGAAATTTTTTTTTGAATTTTTCTACTTACGTCTTCTCTTCCAGCAATAGTGAGAATTTTTTGAACGTTCATTTCAACATTTGTTATATTTGTATTACCGTAAGTACAAGTTATAGCAAGAATTTTAATTTCCTTTTCTGCTGATTCGCATTTTAGTGCTAGGAGAATACCTACAGCGTCGTCAGCCCCAGCGTCAGTGTCAATGATTATTTTTCTTCTCTTCGAAATTTCTTTTTCATTTAGCAGACCTTGTCTTCAATTTTTGAATTTGAAAAAAAAAGAATTTTTTGTATTTCATTTCTATTAAATTTTTTTATTAAAATTAAAATTTCTATTATATATTTTTAATAAGTAAAATATTTATATATTTTTAATTTTTTTTTGACCAGTCAAATAAATAGGATTATAAAAAAATACTTACTTTGTTGATACGGCAATTATTAGGAGAACTTTCAAAAGCAGATACTTCATTCTAAACGTAATTAAATAAGAATAATTTAGTAACTATGAAAAATACACAATACCCTGGATCAATTTTTGAAATTTATTTATTTTTAAATATTCTTTACACTAATAAAAATATAAAATCTTATTTTCTTCCTGTCACCATCTACTATAATTTGACACAATCCAATTTTTACACTACACCAGAGCAATTCACAAATTTTTGCATTTTTATTTTTATCTCCACTAAAATTTTTTAAATATTTAAGTTTCTTAAAATTTTTTTAAATTTTAATTTTTTAAAAAAAAATGTAAATTAATAAAATCTTTTATGTTGTATAAAATCGTGTATCGATAATGTGCAAGAAAACATTTTTGCAGACAAAGAATATTTTTCCTCGCAGTAAAAGTACTTTACACCCATTTGTTAATTAATGACAATTTTCATGGACTAATGAAAAATTATTAGTTCTTATTTCTCAATGCTTTTTTAATCAACACAATAAATTATTCATTTTAATTTCTAATAAATAGAAAAAAAGGAAAAAATAAATTTAAAAAAAAAATTGATTATGGTAATCAATTCTTAATTGTCTGTATATAAATAACAACCTTTTTAAATTCCAATGCATGATTTTTTGTTCACTTTTTCATTTACTTCAAGACCTTATTACTGAAAAGTTTTTTTTTAACTTACAACTTTTCGTTACTACTTTTGAGAGAATTGATTATTTTTTATTGACACTAAAAATATTCTATGTCTAGGTCTGCTAGATAAAGTAAATAAAATTCTTCGAAAAACTTATTGTTTATCTTGAAAAAATATTTTACTTTTCAAAGAGATAAAAATTATAAGCTACTTATTTAATAGGTCTGCATTTTATTATAAAAATAAAAATTTTTAAATAGTTTCTTTTTATTATAAAAATAAAATTTTTCTAAATAGTTTCTTTTTATTAGAGAATAAAATTTCAATACATACGTGCTGCTTTCAAAGATAGGTTGATTTGATCGATAAATTCGAAATCATGTCTTCATATACACACATTCTATTGTAATCTTTAAGTAAATAAAATGTAAATCATTGTCGATGTATTTATAATACTTATATTTTTAACTAAATGGAAATAGAACACACTTTTTTTTATTTCAAATTTTAATATTTTTTTCTTGTTTTATAAGGAAAATATTTAAATTTCATCTTTAGAATTTAGATTTAGTATGAATTTAGATTTAGAACAATGAATAATATAACCTTTTTTTTATTTTTAGGATAATTAATTCGATAATTAAAATTAAAATTTTTTAAATTCTTATGAATATATACTTTCTATGATAAATGATAATTGTAGAAGGAAAAATAAAATTTATGTCACTGCCTGCTATTGAATTTAAAGCCAAACGTGAAAGAAAGGCCATAAAAAAAAAGTTGATGCAATATCTGGTCACAAATAGAAATTCGATATTTTTATGATCTTTATAAAAATAAAAAAAGTATATATCGATATTATTTGCAGGTGATGCTGTTAAATTTTATGTCAATCCACAATATGTGACTTTTAACAATACAATCTTTTTTTTACTTGATTTTAAGGTTTTTTGTCTCTTTTTTTTTAAATGTTTGTGTAATTCACTTTGTGTTGTCACGTCCGAAAACATAAAATAGTTTAAAAAGTTAATAAATTAACTGAAAATATGATAATTTATGAAAATTCATCACCAACACTTCACGCTGCAATCGGAGATTTTTATTTTTTAATTTTAACATCCGCCATTTTGAATTTTTGAAAACTGACAACAAATTTTTATAAAGCTGTCCGCCATGTTTATCCGCCATTTTGAATTTTTGATAACAGATTCCAAAATTCTATTATTTTGTTTAATAATTTTCCATTAAATTTCTAGAAGTTTATCCACTAACCTGTTTAGAATCCTTTTACAACCTGAGATTAATAAAGTTATTGGCTGTAAAAAAATCAAAAACTTATAGGAACGTTTCCTTTTTAAGAGATAGATTTTTATTTATCATTAAAATTTTAAGGTATCGTTATTAGATTATAGTCGACTTAAAATAAGGCATCGATTGATCTATTTCTAAATTTCAACGACCTGGCTTCAATGGAAAATTAACTTTTCAAGCAGTAGAGAAACTGTTAAAGACATAATTTTTTGATGACCTCAAACTTAAATTTAACGAAACGAAATTTTTGAAGAGAAATTTTATCATCGTTTTAAAAAAGTCAAAAAAATACTCTGCTTTAGATAGTTTCTCGTCACTTTAAGGGAATAAACTGTTATCGGTATATAGTGCAGTATTTTTTTTTTCTCAACAGAAAAGATAAGAAGTTTTCACACCAATAGAAATGCTGCTATGCACATGCTATGCTAAAGCGTAGGGTCAGGTCATTTTTGACGATGACGGATAGTATCCGATTATTCCAGGCAATTTATCCCGCGTCCCTTTCTTTATCTTCCCTTTAACTGTCTTTAAACTTCGTTCCCTTTTATTTCAACCTCATCTTACTGGAGTGCAACGAGGACTTGCGGTTTATAAGTTAAAGAAGAAGTGCTAACACTTAAGTAACTATCTGCTCCCTCGTTAGCCACCTTTCCTTCGATAATATACTTATCAACACTTTTTTAACTCTCTTCAAAGTGTCACATTTCTGAATAATGAAAAAAAGTTTTAATAAATAATTAAACTCATTTTGCAAAATAAAAAAAAAATGTTTAATTTAGAAAAATGGATGTCTATAGTGCTTTATAAAGACTTTGTCCTCGGCTTCGTCTTAGTGATAAATTACAAAAAGTATCTATAGTTTGTTAAATGTAAAAATGACAGTTTTCTTATGAAAATTAATGTTACGTCCCTTTTATAAATCTTCGTCATTAATTATTCTAAGAATGAAAGGGTTTTATAATTATAATAGGGCATACAATGGGTTTTGGCAGTTGAAAAGCGAACTACAAAAATCCCACCGCTGCCACCTGAATAATATCTGAAAAATTCCAAACAAAATCCTTCTGCTGCCACTGGAATAGGGTCTGCTAGTCACTATTCTATAGTTTGATACGTTTTTCATCATTGGAAGCAACATTGGAATGACGAAATTTCGTATAATCGAACAATCCCACCGCTGCCACCTAGCTGCCACCTTAATGACAAGTAAAAAATCCAATTTCGATACTTCGAAATTAAATATAAGGTTTCAATATCAGATCTTTGAAACTTCTACCAAAATTTGACTTATTTATAATGCAAGATGATTCACGAATGTCACACGTGTTGGAATTCGTCTCATGTAGGTTAGTGCATCATTTTTGGAACAAAAATTTTTTTTTGTTCTGAAACAGAAATTTGTTTCTGTAACAATATATACACTGGGTGGAAGGTTTAACCCACTATTAAAATAAACACCCCACTATTTTATAATCTCCTTCTATTTGAAATAGATAGGATGTTCCCTGAAAATAGTTACCTTAGATTGGTAATTTCCAAAGGAATCGTCTACGCTCTAGTAACATAATGTTTGCCAAAATTACCATCTATCAACACAAGGGAGGAAGACCGAGAGTGGGAGAGAGAGAGAGAGAGAGAGGAAGGTAAGAGGAATCCACTGTATGTAGAACGTTTCTAACACAAGGAACAAGTTTACTCCGTTGACAACGAAACGGTTCTCTCCTTCAACTAAGTTTCCCGTCCCATTACCTTTAGCTACTATCGATGCTTATAGTCATGGGTACCCGACTTCGATTCTGCCTTTGTATAGTAAGCGAATGTTGTTATATATGTCAAAGCGAATTTACAATGCGGTGGATTGCGTAACACACACACACACACACACACGAAATTGGTATGTTCGATTTCTCTATCCGCGCTAAGAATTGGAATCTCAGAATCAACAACTTAAGTCTTCAAATGAAACATCTTCAAACACTCTTCACATTGGAAAAACTCATAAAATACTCAAGTAGTTTGGAATCGATCCCTACCCACAGTTGTTGAAAATATTTTCTCGTATTTGAGTAGATAGCCTGCAATATCAGTAAATATTATAACACGTTCCTCGATCGGAACCTTCAATCTGATTTGATTGAATAATTGATAAAGGGTAACCTTTTCAGCAACTTGTTTTCATACCTAACCATTTCTCTTACAGTAATTACTATGTTTTCGAAAATACTACTTTTTCGTTGCAAAGAAATGTTAAGAAAAGAAATAAATAGGCAGATTAGGATATTAGGGAGGACCCTAGTATCGAACCCCAAAATAAGAATTTGTCACATTTATTATTTCGTAGTGTTAGGGTCATAAACGTTAGGGGTACATAAAGAATGTCTTCATTATAATTATTATTAATGTTTATGTATTTTTTTCTGGGGTTACGTTTTACATTTGATGAACGCAGTCATCATACGCTGTCAAGACCTATGGTGATTAATGTAGTGAACCTGAACGGAAATCAATTTTTAAACAGTCAGTTATTTTTCCCTTTTCCTATATTTTTGCGGGACTTACGACGATTAGGAAATAAATTCCGACTGAAAGCTCGCTTCGCATTATATTAATTATATCAGTTTTCACTTTACTATCATGATTGGAATATGGCCGTTACGGATCTTATCGAATTCTACACGCTTTCAGTTTTGTATTTACGCAAGTAGGTGCGAAGTGTTTTTGAGCACGCGTCGTCGCGTGTACAATACAAAATGTCTGCATTTACCACACTCGTTATAATAAAGAAAATAATAAGTGTTGTCATAAATGGAGAATTTTGTCTGGTTATAAATGATCCTAAATGTTTTTATTTGTTTGTTGAGTTCTTAATTACGTTGATAACTTTTTACCCCTTATCGAATTGGAAATTCATTTATAAACCCCAAAAAGCTGGTAAATAATGCAATTGTACAAATAGAGTTGTTGTTAATTTTCAACTTTCTCTCTGTTTAATCATTTATTTAGAGAATTTAAATAGGTCAATTTTGGAAAATGTTTCCCAACAGGGAAGTTGTTTTGAAATTATAATACTAATTTTTAATATGTTTTGGAAAAGTAGTTTGCATTATAGTTCTTGATTCCACAATGTAAAAGTTATAATGTCGAAAAGTGTAAAAATATTTTTTTAAACACTTTACACCTTCTTTTTAATCAGTAAATAATTTAATTCTAGGGGAATGGAAAAATACAATGAAAAAAAAGGAAGCCAAACTGCAACGGCATCCATTGATTAGATTTTTATACTTTCTTTTTATCCCACAAAATGTTTTTATAAGATATTTTCGTCGACAATTTCAAGGCTCGAATGTGTTTGTTGAACTTCGGGTTACGAAACAAGTTGAGGGATGAAATTGACGATAAGAATCCTCTTCGTTGACGTTGATTACGCTATCGTTCTTCCCTGCTGGATCGTATATTCGTGATGACGATGAAAGTCCTTTATCGCTTAGCTTATCTTAGACCTAACCCAACACATACGCACACACATTGTGTGGGTACTTGCAATCTCACAATGATCTACATTTCAAGATATTTTCCTTTTTATATTAAATTTTCAAATAGTGGCGAAAACATAATTGAGTTTAGATTAAGAATTTGTGAAATAATTTTATTTAATCCCAGGATGAAAAAAGTATCAAAATTTACGTTTTTGGTGACTGTCGGTAAATGTCGGTAACAGGAATCTAGATTGTGGAATTATTCTAAAAGTGATCAGAAAAGGATTTAATTAACTGGATATCAAATCACAATTTCTATCTACGATTATACTTTTGGATATTTTATGTAACGGTTTCAGAGATAACAGTTTGTAAAAGCAAAAAATAACTTTTAATAAAAGACGACAAGATTTATCAAGTCGACATCAGACTCTATCAATCAAAATCCTTGAGTACCTTCTGAGATTATTCCTCTGATAAAATATGTTCTGATTCTCTGAACCCGCGGTAATCTGCCGCGAGAAGCTCGATAAAGCATTTTGGTTTGGATGATTTAATAACTCCATTTTCAAAGGGACTGGCAAAATTCATGAGTCCCCTAACCTTTTGATATTTCAACTAAAGTCTCAACTTGAAAATGCACTTTCAGGTTAACTTACAACGCTCTTTGAACATGACTGCATGCTTAATGAATTTCTCCATAAAAGTATTGGTAAAGAAATTTTGTTTAAACGTTGAGTATTAAACTTTCCCTTTAAAAATCTCGTCGTATTTTATAATTACAGAATAGTGATTAGAAAAATTAAATGATCTTTTTTTTTAAAACCAAAGTTTTATATCTCTCCTTACATCGCTTAGCTCGAACCAATGTATCGATTTCCACTGTTGGACCAAAAGTTTAGAAATTTAGGCAAGCAGAATTCACCTAATTCAGTGCTGATCGTTAATTTTCATTGAGAAAGGAAATTTGTTATTGAAAGGAAAGTTTGGGGATACATTCCATGTCTCCAAAAGGACGTAGCTTCAATTAAGGAGAGTAGTTGGTGCACCTGCGGTCTAACGGTCAGCCAAGTTGAGTCCTAATTGCCTAGTGTAGAGTCGAAAATCCCAAAGACACATCCACCCCCCCTCAGCTTATGCAGAGTGCTTACAAACATTTTGATAGAGAATCCTAATTAAAAGTTTAATTATATTCCTCTAATCTAAGTGGTAGATGTAAATCAAGATAGAACTTAGAGTAATGAAATAGTTTTACAACCAAATTGATTAATTATTTAAGAATATTTTCGTCTTTTTGAATTTTAAACTTTGTTGTAGATTTTTTAAGTAGAAAAAACTATTTCAGTGCGTCTCTTTGAGTGTCACAATGTGGAAGTGTGGAACTTTCTCTGTTGGAATAAACTCACCTTATGCAAACAATTCTTCGTTGTTGAAGAATTACTCTGAGGTACCATCAAGTTGAGCAGTCAGCAAAAGAGTAAATTTATAGACCTCTTAATTCGCGGTTCCATTAACACGTTGCATAAACCATGATAAACTGTACCGCATTAGGGCGTCGACTCTCCATAAAGCTCTCTCTCGGAATGTTCGCGAAACGTCCAGCTCCTCGTTACTCGATGCTTTATTTAGCAAAAGATCCGGAAACGTGTTGCTTATTTAATATCAAGAAACGGCGCAAGCTTCACGTGGAAAATCTCGTAAACCATTTCCACATGCAGTAAAATGAAATTTATAATGTTTGCTTGCCTACTTCGCTACTGTGTTTTCTTCATAAGATGTTAACGTCATAAAAGGATTGTGTCGATCGTAAACTGAAAAGATAGGTTATCTTCTTAATAATTCGATCATCCTAAAAATGTTTTTTTATTATACTTTGCGAATCAAATTTAAATATTTACTCTTTCCTTTGATGAATAACAATTATTTCCACTAAGCCATGCATTTTCTAAAAACCAGAATAACAGACAGTGTTGGGCTGCCGATCATTTTGGATTCAGCAAACCCTAAAGAAATGATTAACTTTGACCCTACTGATCAACAATCTGCAAATCATCATCATCTTGACGAATTCGAGGTGATGAAAGGTCTCGATCCTGGATTGAAGTTGGCATTCGGTGATGTTGACACAACACAGGCTAACGAATTCAACATTAACATCCTTTTTTAAATGAAGTATTTCCATAACACTAACTCTCTTTGCTGGGTTATTTTTGTTTGCACCGAGTTTGGTCCTCCACCACGAGGAGAAATCGAATTTCAGGCTAAAATTTAATGGTGATTTAAATTATGACATTAAATAATTAAAGGCAACGGCTAAGGGTATACACAATAGACACAGGCGTCAGTCAAATTCAGGTACACATAAATGATTATGGTCGAATATGCCAGGATGGGTGCACCACATGTCGATTGACCTATTGTATTAACCCTGTACCAACTGGCTGAATTACTATGCTGTTTGATCCGTGATGTATTGTCAAATCCTATCGTGTACGAGCGAGAATTGTGGTAGCAATCGATTAGATTTATGCATGCGTGCACGTACAGACATTATCGTAATGTGTATTTTGCACCTTTTGCATTGACAGCGTTAGCTATGTCTTTATTTATACCTCAAAATGTGATACATATTATCCACTGCATAATACAACCCGGATCCTCATATCATGATTATAGATAGCTGGATCATTACAGCAAATTACATGCGTAATATGCCAAAGAATATTCACTGTTCATTCGCATATTTAACTAAAACGTGGATTTTATACAATTTATACAGTTTATCCAGTTTATACAGTTAATAAAGTTTATACAATTAATACTAAAGCCTGTTTTATTTTACAACGCATCCTGTATTACCATATAACGAAACTTCTTCGGACTTGTATTATATTTCAATTTTGTAAGTGCATGAATAATATTTGAAATTAATATTCTTCATGATAATTATTATTCATTGATGAGAGGGAATTTAATCAATTGTGAAATATCAGAGGAATTGATGTATTCATCGTTAATAATTAATAGTGCGTAATTGCATGATGGAGGCAGTTGCAACAATCTTCCATAGCTCGCTGCGATTCGTAGTCTCGCAGCTTCGTCGCCACGTACAAACAAAGCGCGCTGACGAAATTCCATTAGCACAGAAAATTAGACACGCGGTTTACCAGATTAAATTATCCTCTAACTTGAAATTGTAATTGACGTTCGTCAAGAAATCAGAGGAATTTCGACACCAGGGATGAGTCGAGGTGAAGAATAGAAATGCGATAGGTACACCTTTATTTTTGTCAATAAACTCTGAATTGCGAATTCATGTTCCCTTTTGTAATATTTTTTAAACTTTTGCTGCAAGTATCTAATTGATGAAAATACCGGTTGTATCGCTTCTACTTTTAATTTGCCAATCCACGTCCCTGAAGCAAATTGCGTGCCTTGATGGGAAACGATATTGTTTTTTGAATTCCTTTATGCGATCATTGAAAATATTAATTAGCGTTTGAAATGGTATTTCAATCATATGATATAAGAATGAGAATTGTTAAATACGCAAGTGTGAGATAATAATTTCCATGTTTGGAACACGTGGGTTTTCAGAAATTCACCGTATTCACCCTCATGTGCAAAAACCTTTTTCAAAAAAGTAACTCCCTACTCAGTATTAAGTTTACAAATCAATAATTCATTGCCAATTGCCGTTGTAAAAAATATTGCGAACTAAAAGAAGTTTTCTAATAAAAGAAGATAGGCAATAAACGTTAACTAAAACTTTCGATAATTTTTTCTTTCTTTTTTAGGAGAGAAGTACATTTAAACTTATTTTCTCAACGCGAGAGCGAGGGATGGGAATAAAAAAAACAAGCATCAAAAGTTGAGTCTGGTTGTTTAGGTAGGAGGATCGATTCACGACGAGTGGTAGAAATTTAATTCATAGGTTGTTTGAACTTTCGGACGGGGAGTGTTTGCCAGGAAAAGGAGAAATTTTCGAGGACTGATGACGCGTTATGCTTGAATCGTTGGCACGTCAGTGAAAATAGATTCGAGAGGGTAAGCAGACAAAGCTTGTGGGTTAAGGGTGTAAACGAAGAGGGGAGCGAGGTCAGGTTGCGGATAACATTTATATATATGTATGCATGTATACAGAGAGAAGGTTACTGACACGCAGTCATGATAAGACGTCGCGTCGGCGACCCCCATTTGTCCAAGGGCCAATCCAACTAGGGAAATACCTTTTGCCAGACTATTTCCTAATATATGACACCGCTGTTGAAAACTCGACATCCATTTCTCCCTTTTACTCGGAGCTCACATTGTTAAAAAGTATGTCGTATAAATATAGTAGGTCGTCGCCTCAAAAACCTTAAATTCGATAAAAAAAACCCGTACCATACTTTGTCTATATATCATGTCGGATAACATTATATTTTTCAACATAAATCAACTTAAAAATGATATACACATTATATTAAACTTGAGAGGTGTACATCTCCTAACAGGAAGAATATAATATTTTATAAATTTTAATGAAGTCTGAATAGACGATTCAAGATATAGGAGCCACTTTCGTTAAAGTGTTACTTTCCAACCCCTTCGTCTTTTTTTTTGTTAAATTTTTTTGTCCTCGTGTTCACCGCGCTCTATTTTTGTTATGCAATTAAGAAAAACAAACTTCGCCTCAATATTCCAAATTAGAATTAAAATTCAGGTTGCGTTATATGTTATTGAAACTTTTGCTAAAACAGTCTGTTTATACATATCTTTATAATAATTAACTACTCTATTTCCGATAGTATCAAATTTATTATTATAGATCATCTTTCAGTTTAATATTCCAATTAGTAATAATTAATCTTTAACCTATAAATAAATGATAAGCCAGAAATAAAATACATTAATCCCTATCGTGATTCAATGAAAAGCTATATCCAGTAAATTAAATTTGGATATAAAAATAAAAACTAATTTCTATTCAGATTGTGCGAGAACAACTTTGGAACTTTAATTAATGAAATAAAAATCCCTTCTTGAGAAGGGGCATTGTATAATTTTCCACAATATTAATGAATGAAAAATAAAAAAAATCCTGAATGGAGTTAGAATTCATTGAATACAAGTATAGTTGTAGTAATAACTAAAAATAGATTTCAAAAAAACTTTTACCTCCTGCCCCTGGTAGTTCGACTCTGCATTACGTGTATTCTCGTATTTGTGTACATGTTCGTTACTATGAACGTTAATGTTTTCAAACTTTGCTCGTTTCATTGGATTTGTTTTGAAGCTTTTTTTTTTCAACAAACTTTTGTGACCCAACAACGATTTTACACGATGAGTCTGACATACGAGGTGCATTTTATTATTAATGCTCCACTGGCACTAGAGAGTGCTCGGAATTTAATTTCAGTCGGTATTTACACACCGGCTTTTCTTTCGTATTCTTAATTAAAGTCTGAATTTTTTATCAGCACTCCAACAATGTCACTATCCTTAGGTTTTGAACATTTACTATACTTTTTTTTTGGATATTTGCTTACACTATTCCAGTCTGTTATTTGCGTCAGTTTTTTCAATTAAAATTCAAACATCTGTCTCTTGCAAAAGATCCTGAAATAGAATTTGTCATTTTTAATATTATAGCTAAAGAATTTTTTTATTCATGCGGAAAAATTCGGTTGAGTGGTAATAAAGCACATATGTGACATGGTTGATTTTGATGGAAATGTCTAGTTTTTGTATTTTGAGAAAGAAATATTTTTTTTTTGTTGGGAAATATTTCATTTGTCGTTAAAACTATTGAAAAATGTTATCATCGTGAAGAAGAATTGTCACAAAGTCACTGCGGGTGGAATTTGCTGAAGTAAATACAAACTAATTTTTATATTCATCGTTTTGCAAATAATGATGATGCATGGACTTTATCAGCAAATACTACTACTTGTAAATCTTTGCTAAATAATTTTGATGTAATAGTCCATTGGAAAATGGAACCAGTAACAGAAAGTAGGGCGAAGTATCTAATTGATAAAAATCCCGGTTGTATCCCTTCTTCTTTTAATTTGTCAGTCCATGTCCCTGAAGTAAATTGAGTACCTTGATCAGAAATGATATTCTCGGTTTCTTCCAATTTTATGTGATGATTGAAAATTTTATTAATTAGCGCTTTTGTGGTCATTTTTCTACTGGTATACAATTTCACATATTTGCTAAGTGCATCTATTGATGATAAAACACATTCGAATCCTTCCTTAAAAGTTGGTATCGAACCGTAAATCAGTTGATAGATTTTCTCCCGGTTTTTTTGGCGCATAATTTCTCATCTCAGCATAATTTGTCTAAGACTGTTTTTCTGACAAGAGTCACAGCTTGCTAGTCTATGTCTAATAACCTTGGAAAAATGCGAATAATAAAAGTAGTCGTTTAACCATTTGGGGTCAGTTAAAAAGTCCAAACAGTGATGCAGCAGGGATTCGAATGTAAGGATTTGAACATGATGGCAGTTAGGTCAGAACTGGAAAATTCGGTAATTAGACAACCTACTTCGGTCTAGTAAATAGGTCAAACGCACTCTGGTTTGCTCCTGCGGTGTAAGAACAGGTCTCAGTGGAATCACTCCTGTTGAGAAATTGCCAAGTGCTACGGAAATTATCCTTGGTCTAGCAAATTCCCCGTGGTAGTCTCGGACTCAAAATAGGCCAGCTGTAATTCCACCGTGTGTCGTAAGAAGAGACTAAAGGGGTTGTCAGAGTCGTGGTATAAGAGCAAAGCAAATAATTACACACACCACCATGCGTGCAGTGAGGGTCGTCAGTAATGGTCGGCATGTCTTGGTGTTCAGGTTGTAAAACCCATCGTAATTGAAAGGAGGTCGTGTTTGGGAATAATTAGTCAAAGTATAACCCATCATGTGTTGCACTAGTTGACATAGATCCTGGGTCGGGATTACAAATAACAAAATTGCGAACTTAGCAGATTGCCAAGTTAGTGATTTATTTATTTCTGATCATCATTGATTGCTGAACAGTGGGCAAGCAGGAGTGGCTTAAGCCTTAATCCTGCTAAGACACTCCGCTAATGGTTATCCACTGCCGAACATCATAGATGTCATCGATATGCTAGGAAACCGGTTTTCCTCGAGGAAACATCATATGCATCATGGATATGTTCCGTAGACCTTGTCGAGGTCGCGGGACTTTTCACTAAAGGACAACCAAACAGCAAGAATAAATTAATTCTACAAATCGGACCCCTGCAATAATTTATAATTATATCACGATTTATCTACAATGTCTTATGATAAGTGATTATGTCCCGTTCATTATTCAACATTCTTTCTCATCCCCACAAAAAAACTAATCGTTAGCAAATGCAACTGACGTTGACGTATTGCTTGTACTTTAACCTGTGAATTGTTTGCCTACACCACAAGAATGCAGAATTGATTTTAGTTACCTACTTCCAGTTTGAATAGACAATTCTATATGAAGCCATTTACCACATTGATTTTTAGGATTTTTTTAAAATTTAGGTTTTCTTACCACCTTTCTCTTGATGATGGTCATCAATTAATTCCAATTTTAATTTCAAATAGATATTTAAAGATATAAAATACAATAATTTTATTAATTTCCCAATTCAAATGGATTTAATCATTCTCTTCCACATTCAAATTATTACAGAAGAATTTCATACTTATTTTTACATTTATTATTCTTGGACACATTATAAAGGATGCGAGGATCTTAATTCAATTATAACCTACTTAACTTTTATCCACCAGTTCCTAGACTTCTATTTTTGGTTTCCTTTACCCATATTGACGTCGTCGAATAAAATATATTAATTTAATCCCCGATAGTCTGAAATTACTTTTTATTAATATCCTGATCCGGATGAATTCGAGGTCAAATGTGTGAATTTCTCGTCAAGTAAATAATGTATTGCAAGTCACTGATCCGCAATTATAAAAGTTAACCCCTATCCTTTTCTCTTACCCAATGTGTATTCTCAACTTTCATCTCCAATTTTTATTTCTACACCTCCTTTAGAAAAAAATTAAACGCTATCATTTTTGAGAAGATATGAGTGAATTTTGGTTAAAAAGAAAATATTTTTTGAACTGAAATGTTCCAATTATTTTTGATGAGGCTCATTGTTAGTTGAGAGGAAATGGGAGTCCAATTAAGTAAGAAAGGAGTAACGTAAATTGTAATTGATTTTAACAAATCGGAAAATATTAATTATCACACGTAATTAAGGTATAGTCACTAATTAATAAAAATTCCATTATTAAATTAATATACAGCTTCTTTTTAAAAATTTTTTTTCTAGCTTTGAATTACGTAAAAAATTCAGCAGTAACATTTTTAGCTGGAGGCACGCCAAAATACGCGTAGTTTTCCATATATAAAGAAGTCAATGTCTCTTTTGATGACGGAACTCGATTTGAATTAAAAGATGGAGATCTAGACGTCGCATTGCAGTATGGCACAGCAAAAGGAGAAAATTACTTTTTGTGTTATTTATTGCAGTGTAAATTTACCGTCCCTTCAACAATTAAATTCGTATTCAATATTCGATTAATGTAAGAATAAATTTTTTTCCCCTACTGTGAAAAATAAAGAGAAATCAGAATAACTAAAAATAACATATTCTAAAAATGACTTTTGAGGCTTTCATCGCGTGAATATTCTCTTTTAACGAGGGCGACTCCAATTCTTTCCCTGGTTACAAGAAGCAAGGAGAACCAAACACCAAGGAAGCATGTTCCACTTAGCTCGGTGCCTCTATAAAACAATTAAAGTAGCTTTGAGTGGAGCCCAGAGCGTTTTGCCTAATGAAAAAGCGACTCATTCGAGACATTGCAATCGTATCGTCCCTATATAGTGTTCAACGAACTGCTTCTACTCGGATTGTTCCGTTCCTCCTCGACTCGAGAATCTCTCCCCCAAAGCCTGCTCTGCTTCCTCGTTTTCTCTCGCCCAGTTCTGTTCATGTCCCCCTGCAAACAGTGCTGCACACAATTATTCGGAGAGTTGGAGAATAGGGAGCTTGAAATTTGGCGGAAAATATTTTTCCCCGAGTCAAAGATTCATGGAAAAATTTAATTCGCATCATGTGGAGTTTTTTCTTTTTGCATCCGTGGATTTAATTTCCTATCTAAAAAAATAGGAAGGATAGAAATAAACGCTTTTAGAAATGACTTTTTTCAGAAACAGAGATTCTAACCCGTTGACTATTGGTCAGATAAATGGACAATTGGTCTGTAAAATTTACAGCTTGTGAAATTACTTTTTAGCTCGCATTTCAGCTCACTTTTCCGAGGAGTATAATCTTTGGAATTTACAAGAGAAAGCTTCTAGTATTTTCTTTTAATTTTGCCTAGCGCATGTTCTCTCCGTTGTAAGCTTTCAAAAGGAAAGTGGCAATTCTGCGTGTCCATTTAGCAGTCTTCGTCACTGCAGGAGGTATTATTGCTCAACTGTCTCGAGCGTCACTCTTTTATGCAAGCTGAAACTAGAATATTGTACCTTATTGGATAGTTGAAAATTGCAGTTGGTAGCTGTTTTTTTCTCTTTAAATTAGTCATGAATAAAGATTTTTTTTAATTTTCTTTTTCGTTTGCAAAAAGCCAATGGTATTTGTATAAATATATTCTGATTAGAAAGGAATTATTTTAAAGCTAGTTAAAGTTCGATCGTTTCGACAAATTCTTCTATTGCAGATCAAATTTTTATGTACCAAAGAAGCCCACAGAATCTGAACCTAATCCGTTTAGGAGAGGTAATCCGAAGAGGAGGAACTGAAAGTTAATTTAATTTCTAATAAATAATTTCCCAACTAAATCCGTAACACCGGTCATACACGAAAAGTAATGACAGGCATGGGAGAAGAGCTCCGGCATACTCACCGGAAAATTCGGCTTAGCCAGTACTGTTAATACATTAAATAAATAATATTAACAACACTACAAATTATATTATAATAGTGGTCAGAGTTTATATATAACAATATTTATATATTTCCCTAATTACTGAAATTTTTTTTGTCTCTGATTACAAATCTGAATTCAATGTAACAGCAATATTGTAAAACGTACTGTTACGTCAAAACAAGAAATCTTTTTAAATCTAACCTAACGTTTCTCGGTTTTAAATTGGTTTCAGATTTGAATCTAACACTGAAAAACTCTGAAAATTTCACAACTATCAATTGAAAAGCGAACGGTAATGTAAAAACTACAAAAATCCCACCGCTGCCACCTAAATGATAATATTTGAAAAAATCTGAAAAAATCCTATTCTGTTGTCACTAGAATAACGACAATTTGAAAAATACCAAAAAATTCTATAGCTTGATACGTTTTTCATCATTGGAAGCAACATCGGAATGAAAAAATTTTGTATTTAATCGAAAAATCCCACCGCTGCCACCTTAATGGTAACAAGTAAAAAATTCCATTTCGATACCGCGAAATGTCAATGGGATTTTCTTCAGTCGCCGCATGTATTTTTTTCGTCATCTAGACATAAGACAATAGGATAAATAACTACCCCGCATTATTTGAACAATTAAGTGTATTATTTGCCGAAAGAATAAATAGAACGAACTTATGTAATTAGAAACCTTTCTATTCTGAGGTTACCCAACGATACTGTTGACATAATTTTGATATCGATATCCCATTAGTGTAATATTACCTAAAGACGCGGAAGTCACTGAAACGAAAGCGTTGATTGGCGAAAAAGTCTCTCATCGAGGGTGGAAAAATCCGTTATCTCTATACTTCCGTGAAAATTCGACTCGCATTGAAATTGGAAGGAAGAAGTTGGTGAAAAAACAATCGTTTTTACCAAGCTCTTGCAGCAACAATCTGGCATTCGGAAGTTAAGAACTTGGACGTTCCACGTACCAAGTTTTGCTTGAAAACGATTTTGCAGTCGCTTTACTCCAGTAACTTTTCGTGTACCACGAGGGAAAGAGAGAGAGAGAGAGAAAGAGAGTAGGTCTGCTCTATAGAAAGAAACTCCCGGAATCGACTTGTCTAGTTTTCAAATGTAGGGCATTCCTACCCGAAGCACAATTTTCTTTTTACAATAAAGAATAAACCAACTCAATTTTGATACACCATGACCCGAATTCACACAAAAATATATCACCCCAAAAGTTTATTATGTAATAGAGCTGGGAAAATAATAATAGAGCGAAAATTCATGTAGAGGAATGATAAAACTTGCCCCCCCCCTCTCTCTCTCTCTCTCTTCTTATTTAATCTTCAAAGCTGAAAAAAATTAATGTGTGTAGATTTTTTTTTTTGGGAAAAAATGCAAGGAAAGAAGAGACGTTTAAAATTATTAAGTTTTCTTCTACACAACAACCTTTTCTCTACTTTCGACAAATGACGTCGTAACAAAGTACATAAAGATTGTAAATTATGAAACACGCTCGAGATGCTTGTGATTTTTCCTTCTACTAAAAGCAATTTATTCCCTTTTTTTCGCTTACACCAAGAAGGACATTTTTACTGCTTACCGTCGTTTTAACCAAGATATAAACCGCCTCGAACTTGTGCCATTATAACTTCACAAATGAAACTGAGGGTTATTTTAAAATGTTTCATTGTAAGAGAAGTTTTTCTATTCTCTCGAGGCTGAACATGATTTTTCCTTGCACTCTTTTTTTGGATCAATAAATTTAACAGCATGTGACTGTTGGGTCACGTGTTTATTTCGAATTTCTTACCTTAATGGGGTTTTACTAATATATTTAATAGGTGGTCCAACCCTGACTGTGTTTTTTAAATTTAAATCACAATTTTTGTTGTGACGCACGGACCGTGAGAAAGACCCATGGCCTCTCGCACGGACCGTGAGAAAGGCCCTGGGTCTTTCTAACGGTCCGTGCAAGAGGCCATGGGTCATTCTCACGGTCCGTGCGTCTGATACACTTTAACCTAAACAGATATCAAAGTAAACGCGATTTTTTTTTCGAAGAAGAAGTAAAAATCGAAATGTCTTTCTCAACCCCTTCTAATTTTTATTTTACTCTTAATTATTTATTATAATTTTTTTTATTTCTAGTAAAGTAATTGTTTACTTACCTGGATAAAAATTCGATAAGTCGAATAATTTTTAAAAGGGGAATAAAATTTTAAAAATTATAATTATAGAAAACAATTTATAAATAGAAATTGAGAGAAATTTTTTACGTTTATTTTTTTTTTTTTTTGACGGTCTATGATACAATGTAAAATGACAAATCACCCCATATGCTCGATTATAAATATTTTATGTAGCGCAACCTGAACTGAAATTCGTAATACAAATTGCAATGAATAAATGAATCGTGAATTTCGAAAAGGGCTCAACACTAATGTTTCATACAATAGGCCATTTTTAAATAATTCATTTATGTTTTTCGTGCTTTTCAAAAATAAAATATTTCAAAAATTATTTTTAAAAGAATGATTCTTTTTCGAAATTTACGATTGTATAATGTAAAAAAAATACAATAACAATGCACGATAAAATTTACCGCAAACTTTAACACTTGCACAACATTCGAATAATTTTGTCTCATTTTGCTTTTTATATTTAAGGAAAAAAAAAATGTAAAAATGTTTTCAACACCAGATTTTGGTGAGTAAAATAATTAGTTTATCTTATACTAAGTTTAATGAATGGGAATTTACAAAAGACTTTTTGTTACAAAAAAGAGTTTTACAACATAAGCGTGAAATGATTCTTTGACATAGTGGTTAATGCAATTTTTAACGCTTAATCTATTTACTCTGTCCAGTGATATGTACAAAGAAGTGTTTATTTACAATGCTCATCATTATACTATATATAGCTCAGTATATATAGCTTCCTGTAGTGATGAAATATGATTGACACTTAGTCATTAATAAAAACCGCATCAATCTTTATGAAAATCAATGAATTTTTTAACAGTTCGAAATCAAATTTAAAGCAGTGAATTTTTGACTGATTTGAAAATAAACTATTACAAGTATTTTTTAATAAAGAAAATTAAAATTTTTTTTTAAATTTTAAATGAAAAAATTAAAAAAAAAATTTTTTTTGAAATAAAAAAATAAAATTTTTTTTTTTAATTTTAAAAGAAAAACATTTTACAGTATGAAAAAAATACTTTTTTGTCCTAGCTGCACGAAAAGTATGTCATTTCGGGCACTTAAAGTGGGCGCAAAATAACTGATTCTCGCCCGGGGCCGGGGAAGCGGGCGCAAAAGTTCTTTTACGCCCGCTGACGTCACACAAGTGGGCGCAAAAGTACTTTTGCGCCCGCTTCATCTAGCCCGAGCGGGCGCAAAAGTACTTTTACGCCCGCTTGCTGTACTTTTGCGCCCGCTTCGCTCGTGCCCTGAATGCCATACTTTTCATGCAGTTAGGACAAAAAATTATGTTCGCAATATGGGCGCAAAGGTGATTACGACTTTGGCGAGATTTCGGGACCTCGGGGACACTTTCGCACCCTCGGCTTCGCCTCGGGCGCGAAAATGTCCCCTCGGTCCCTTCATCTCGCCATCGCCGCAATCACCTATTTTGCGCCCTTGATACGATAATAACTATTTCTGCATAAAGAGAAAGTATTGTTTTAAAATAAAAAGAAATGGAAATATTTTTTAAATTCGTTTCAAATTAATGTTGAATCATTGAAAAAGTTTGTCTTCGATATTTTTTCAATATTTCATCACTGATTTTATTGTAAAAAATTTTTCACTAACAAAATACGAAAGTAGATGGGTAAATTCATATAAAATTGAAATTTATTTGTTATTTTTACGATAAAAAAGTAAAAAAATGAAAGTGAGGAAAAATAAAAAAAGTGAAAGTAGATATTATTAATTATTTTTTTGCTGTCGAAATTTAACAATAAAAAAGCAGAGTATTTTTACAATAAAATGTTTTTTAATAACTAAATAAATTAATTTTTACACTATTGAAAGTAAATTTGAAAATAAAAATTTTTTTAAATTTTTATTTTTTTAAAAATTTTTTTAGTAGAAAAAAAATTTTTATTTTTCATTTCAATTTTATATGACAAAACCCATCTTTACATAAAAATAATGTCAATCATTCCTTTTGCAGTACCAGAAAATAAATGACATTGTACAAATAGAAAATAAACTGTTTCTGTTATTTTCATTCTGTAATCAATAAAAAGTCCGACATATAAATGTCATATTTTCTTCCAAGTCATACTTTTTAATAAGGGCAGGTACAATACATTTTCAGTTAATACAGTTCCATCTTTATTCTCATTTTTATATTATACAACATCTCCGCAGTCGTGAAGGAAGAATTTCATATTTCTTATATTAGGGGTGGAAATGATAGACTTTCAATATACACGGTTGATAAAATATGAATTATTTAATGAAGATTTATCGAAATGTAAAGTTAACTCAATTGTTAAATATTAAAATCCGACTGAATGTCGTTGAAAACGAGGTTGAAAAAAAGAAAAAAAAAGAAAAAAAATCCATTATAAAAAGTGATTTATAAAGTGAAATACATTTTTTCAAATCGACTTTAAATTAAAATAAATGATTCTTTACCAAAACAGTCAGACTGAAGGTGCTTATAGAATTTTTTTTATGAGGCAAATTTTCTCAAGTGTTCCAACCTCGAGAATTTTTTTTTCGGAAAAAAACCTTCCAAAATCGTATAAAAGAAAATTTTATTAAAAATTTTTTTAAGGAAGTTTTTTTTTTATTTTCTCAAATGAAACTAGAATAAATTACTTTTTCTTCTCCTACTGTAATTAAAAGACTCGAAAATAAAACAATTTTACCGAATTAATTACAATGAAGTCTCATTAGATACATTTTATTCCGGCTTTATTACTGTGAAAACAAGACGAAAATTTAAAGCCAAATCTTGATAACTCATCCGCATTACGTTAAATAGTTCCACTAAGACTATAATTTAGCCTCGTAGCAAATCCATCTTGAAGAATACTTTCTCAAGGTAGAAACACTTGACATAATTCAGCTAATAAAGTTTCCGAGTTAATTTTTGAAAGTATATTATCTCCATCGTTTAATTTGAATTAATAAAATATCAATGTACATTTCTCATCATTTTGAATGAATTATCGATTTTCAGTTTCTCGATTCTTCGTGTAGAAAAAATTGTTTTCAAAACAATTTGCTGGCTTGACTTAGAAAATAGCGGACATGATCGATAATCATCATCAAATACAGGTACACACACAACATGCAATTGCTCTCGATATACAATATCAAAACACGCGGAGAAAATAATATCTGTAATTAAATAAGATAGTTTCTCTTTTTTTTGAGTAAAAATGGTTTATATTACATTTTTGAAATAAAAGTATTTAGGCATCATTTTCTCCGTGTGATTGTTGAGTCAGCATTTCCACTTTTAGGTAAGCCAATATTGTTTGTTGATCTTACGTTTGTTGCACTTGGAAGTTTCGCAAAGTCTTCGTTTTGACTAACGTTGTGCTTTGGCTACTAGAATATCATCCTGAGAAGTAGGACGACCGGAAGTAACGTCGCTGCCATTCTGTCACCACTTCCGTGATGCATTGCCGCTGGGTGTTCTTCTGAAACAAAGCCTCAGCTAGAGTGTTTCATTGTAACGTTTGCAATTGATATATTCTCGAAATTTTATTGAACTTTTACTTTTTTTTCTTGGCTTCAATACTTGATGGCAATTAAATAATTCAATTTCACTTCGATGGAGAATTTATTTTTATCCTGACGTCCAACTTTCTTTCCTCTTTAATTAACAACTCATTTTTAAAGCAGTAAAACTATATCGTTTGGCGGCTGTTTTTTTTTTATTTTCAAATTTAAAAATCTAACATCAAATTCGTAATCAGTAACCCCAAAAACTCTTAGATACCAAATTTTATAAAAATCCATCAAATTTACAAATTTTGGTCCGCCATATTGGATCCGCCATTTTGAATTTTGAAAATCTGACGTCAAATTCGTAATCAGCGGCTCATATAACCCTTAGATACCAATTTTTATAAAAATCCATTGAATTTGAAAATTTTGGTCCGCCATATTGGATCCGCCATTTTGAATTTTGTAAATCTGACATCAGATTCGTAATCAGCGACCCCGAAAGCCCTTAGATACCAAGATTTATAAAAATACATCGAATTTAAAAACTTCCATCCGCCATATTGGATCCGCCATTTTGAATTTTGAAAATCTGATGTCAGATTCGTAATCCGCGATCCAGATAGCTCTTAGATACCAAGTTTTATAAAAATCTAACAAATTTAAAATTTTCTCTCCGCCATATTGGATCCGCCATTTTGTATTTTGAAATCTATTGTCAAGTAACAAAGCAGCGACCTAAAATGTTCGAAATAAAAACCTGACGCTGAAATTAGTAGTAAACTATAAAAGTATTACTTAAAAACTTAAAACTCTTTCAAATTGCAATCACTTCTTCCCAATTGCAATGAAAGTTCCCCAACCAAATTGATTCCAACCACGATAGGATATTAGAAAGGAAAATAAAATACCGAAAAAATAAAATCTACAGAGGGCAATTAGAAGGAGAGCTTTCAGTATTTAATGAGTAGTTAGAAACGAGAATTTTTTACCATTAAGAATGTGAACTCGAACGCTATTTGGATGGGCATTACTTGGCGCGCAGGTGTAGAGACCAGAATCCTTTAGAATTGCTTTCTGAATGAGTAAACGGCTGGAAGTCACGGGTCCCTTTTCGGTAACCAGGCTAATACCACCTCTTGGAGAGTCGAAGTTAATCGCCTGCGAATAAAGAGAATACATTGCGATATATATATAGTACGTACACGTAAAGGTTGCATTTGGCTTTATCGACGAGAATTCCCGCTCTCAAGTATGATCATAAATGTTATTAGACCTTTCTTCTGTTTCAGCTAAAACTGGTTAGACAAGCATAGTGATTACCATTGTGGTTCATTTCAAAAGGAATATTTACGTAATCTTCATTACATTTGTGAAAATACAATTGTTAAATCTTACCGCATTGTTGGTGGCTTTAAAAATTTTACCAAAAAAACAATTCCAACATTTTTTGTCCTTTACAAAATAGGACCAGTTTCATTTAGATCGATCTATGGCACTTGAGTAGGGGTTTATTTTTAGAGCACCCAAAGATGTCATGTTGTTTTCTATTACAATTTAACGTGGAGTAAATAAGCTTCTAAGTAGATGGCAATCTACCTCTATATGGTTGGAATACTCATCGCAGATAGGAAAAGGGAAAGTAAATTCAACCCTCGAGGATGAAAAACTTTACTATCTCTGCACAACAATCTTTCCATTTCAGGTTGTATTCTTCGCGTCAGAATTGTTGAAAATCAACTGATTTTATTACTTATTAAAAAATTTTATTTTATTACTCAATCTTGGTTTAATTTCCCACCCAGATAGAACAATACAATTGCTGTAATACTATCAATATTGCTGTTAAAGACAAAATAAGTTAAAAATAATTGTTCCTAAAGTCAGACACAACTTCGGTAAGTCCACTTTGATACTATCATCTGGCTCATAAAATACAGAAGGCTTGTTCAACATTCCTGGTATTTTTCAATTGAGAGAACTTTGCTCTAAACCCTTGTGTGCTAGCAGTTAAGTCGAACCCTTTCTTAATAGAAAGGGAAACTCTTTTTTAATATTTTTTAATTAAATTAAACTTGTTTGGCACAATTTGAAATTAGTAGAAGATTCGACCCTGAATTTAAAAATTATTTTCAACTTGAATTTAAATTTTAACTAGCATATAAAAATGTAAATAGCAATCTTCACTGTAATGTATCGAAATAGCTAGCGGCTATTTTAAAAAGAACTTGAGAATATTTTACCTCTTGGTTGTGGCTCCAAACCATGGCTGAGGGTGGCTCTGGGGCGTACTTGACGAGGCACGTGAGGTTGATTGTGCTGCCCTTGTTGATAAAAAGGTCCGGTCCACCTACGACATCGGTGATTGGTTCTATAAACAAGCAGAAAAAAAACGAAAGGCATAAGCTCGTTTCGAAGATCTTATCTCAAGTTGCAACGTTGCCGTTGCTCGTAGCAACTAAGAAATTGAGAGAGAGAGAGAGAGCAGTCACTTTTAGTTCGGAAAGCGAAACCTTTATAGTATCAGAGATAAGGTCGCCTTTGATGTGCCTTTTACTCTACCCGCTGAGCATAGATCGCGTTAAGGGAATGCTAGACGAGTCGTCTCGCCTCATCTTTACTCTCTTTTTCAAAAAAAAAAAAATAAGGAGAGAAACCGGGCGAACCTTTAACCCACCTAACATCTATTTCTGGTATCCTCGGGTAAAAAGCTAAATCCAACTATCCCAGAAACTATATAGGATTGCTTTTTTTACCCCACATAAACCTTTATTTGAAAAATAAACACTTCATGGACGCACATTTTCTTCAGAAATTTTATGATACGTAAAATAAATGTTATGCTGGTAAATAGTACTTTGAAATTAAAGATATTTCTGTTCCACAACATTTTACTAAATAAATATTCATTTAGAATTCAGTCCAGTAATTAAATTGCAAATTGGAAAGTTTTAACTTACATTGAGATTACAAAAACAAATATTTGAAGATTACTATGCACATTGTAAATTTTGAGAAAATAACATCGGAGTCGTAATTCAGGACGCCGAATAGTCAATAGTGAGCTAAAAATTGTAATTTCTTCCGACATATTGGATCCGCCATTTTTAATTTATCAAAAATAACATGGAATTGGCAAGCAGGAAGCTAGGAAAGGGGACATAATTATTCTTAGAACGTCCAAAGGATGGCCATCCACTTTTCCCTTTCTTCTTTTCCGAATAATTTCGTGACAAAAACTGGAGGGGATGAGGATGGATTGAGAAGTTAAACGGAGAGACGAAAACGACAGTGTTTATTCAGAAGTTAAGCTGCTGACATGAGGGAAGATTTGCGATGTTTTGGATCATGGAGTGCTAACGGAAGGAGAATAATAATTTGGTATGTTAATTTCTGCTGCTTGTAATTATGATTGCTCTTAAGATCTGGGCTTCGTCCCCTAGCTGCTGTAAAACCTCTCCCTTTTCTTAAGGTAAACACTGAATCTGTCCAAAATGAGTCAATGAGCTAATAAGACTCTGCTGAATTATCAATTTTACGTTTCATTTGAGAACTGTTTGTGATGACATTTTTACCTCAGCCATACTACATTTAAGAAATGTTTGATTGTCTTATCTATCTTCATTGTTTAATATAAAGAATAAGTTCACACATTAAAATAAACTTAATTATTTTTTATTGCATTCACCACAAATGCGTTTCCCTGATTTCGCACTTCCAATTAAATTAAAACAACATAAGACAAAAATAAATTCGATCTTCTAAAGTACAGGATAGATTTACTTAAATTATTCGGTTTCTCCTTTGACTTGAGTAACAATGAACACTTTACAGAAACGAAAATAGTAAACACATTCAACGATCTAAGTCGCTAGAGGAAAGACGTATACGGTTCTAAGCAAACTCCACAAGGAAGATAATTCAGATGTCAGTAACATGAGAGTGGTAAGAGCAAAATCTATTACAAAGCGGGGATTAAAATCAAAGGAAAATTTAACAAGAAGCCTTCCACTCTGAAGGATACAAAGGCGATTGGAAGCATTGGTAACCTAAAGTAGGTAAATTAAAGATTAACTGTTGAAATTCACGGTATGAATTGTTTTACCCAGAATTAAGAAGTGGCGCAGACATAAAGATTTTTACTTATTCCGATCATTGTGCGCGGATAGTATTACTTTAATTTTGATTTGTGTGGTGTTAAACCGGAGCATTATTGCAATTCAAAACAAAAACCTCAAAATGTGAATGCAATTTCCTTTTTCCTATATGACATAACGGTAATATTCTGATTGCGCGGAACTTTTTGACATAAAATCGAATTCTAATGAAGAATTCAATATTTCCGTAAATTGAACGTTATTAGATGTAATTTTAGATCTAATTTCAGATAGTGTATATATGCATTATAAATAGCCAGTCGTTCGAAATACCATGTAGATTACATTTTCCTTTTTGAAGTTTAGATCTCCTATTTGGAATTCTATTTGAAATTACAAAACTGGCAATTTCTCTCTTTTCATACTTTTCTGCATCATTTGGCCGCTTGGCAAGGAATCCAAGTCAAATCGAGACAATACGTTACACGTACTAGCCGGAACGAAAATCTTTTGCGACGAAGACATTTCACGAAGAATAAAACACGTTCTGCTTTTCCTTAGATCTAAATTAGAATGACCGAATTACGAACAGAAAATCTATCTTTTCTTTTTATTTTTCTCATCGAAAAATATCTAAAGATAGTTAAAAATACGTTGGAATTTCAATAAAAATAATTTATATCTCATAGAGAAAATAGAAATTTTCTAATCGGAAAAATTTGTGATCATCTATCGTTTCATTGTCGACAATGTACATTACAAACTCGTGTCATATTTCTTTCCACTCGCCTTACTGTGGTTCTCCGCTATATGGTCTTTTGGTAATGTGATATCGGCTACTTTAGAGAAGCAAAACTTTAAAACCGATAATACATAGGAAACATTATTTTCAACTTTCAGACAGGTATATATTTGCGATACTTTCGGTTCATTAGCTTTTCACTTGGTTTAACTTTTTCAGATTCAGAGTGGGAACGATTTTGTATATTCGAAGAGGAAACATAAAGAAATGAGTTCCGTTTTTCAAAATATATACGGAAATTGTTTTTTTTGTTTTCGGTCTCCCTGCTGTTGGTAGATGACAATTTTTTAATAGAGGTAGGAAACGGAAAAAAGCGGAAAGAGGAATTTGTCAATTGACAATTAATTTCGAATCTCATGGGTCTTCAATGAAATTGGAAATTCGTCATTAAGTGAATTTCCCATACCGATCACGTTAGCTACATACCTGAGGAAACTGGTCAGCAATTGACTCTAATTAGTATCGAAGATCAATCCTTAAGTGCCCTTTAAGTGTGCATTATGCCATCGAGAGTCATTACGTCTAGGTAGTTGTATTTCGTGGAATAATTTTCAGATACTCATCTTGCTACTTGGTACGAATGCAGCAGAAAAGAAAAATAATTACTAAGTAAAAATTAAAGTCAATACCAACATTGTTGAAGATCTTTATTTTATCAGATTTTAATTTTTCACTAAAGATACATTTAATTATTCGGTCCGTTTAGTCGCGTAGAGTTAACATTTGAAAAAAGAATAAAGAAGACCTACTTAATTTTATATTTACCAAAATTTGAAATTTTGAACCACTGACATTACCGACGTACCCATAAATTTTGACTTCTCTGAAATGCCAATTATTCTCCAGCTCTGGTTCAAGTAGCTAGAAAATAAATCTGATTTAGTTCCCTCGTGGAATATTCAAGTCTGACCGATTTTTAAAAGTTTTCATCATATTTTTGATAATGGAAACTTTTTTTCCTCGAAACTCCTGTTGCTGCATGTAAAAGTCCACATTACTTATCTATGTTCACAATTATTGCGATGGGACTTTTATTCAATTAATAATTAAATCCAGCATCAAGTCCAACAGTGAAAAATAAAACTCATTTGCAGGCGAATTATTTCAGTAAGAAAGTATTGTTAATGTAACATCCCGTCGAGATGGCTATGCTTGATATAAAATCGAACAACGTGTGCAAGAATAGATAGTTCATTAGCAATCTCCATGGTCCATTTGATCCTTATGACTGCTGTTGAGCCTTCCGATTCTCATATCGCAAGTTTGCTGACCGAAGGAGGTCGAGGAAAATCCTCGGTGGTCGATCGCCTTTTGTTCGAGATCCTCGTTTTCTGCGGGAGAATGTTCATATTATGTGACAACACAGTGCTTTGCAGGTATATTGCTTCCCATCATTATTCGACGTCTTTTTATATTCCAATCTAATACCACTCCATGTAATATCATATTCCGAATCACCGTCTTGAAAAAACGAATTCAACAATTTCCTCTCAATAGTTTGATAAAAAAAACGTTACAACACTTTCATTAGATTACTCTACAATTCTAATTAATCAAAGAGGAGGGATCAAGTACTCTACCGGAAATCCTTTTGGAATCCCGAATTCTCAGACTGAGATTTCATTTTATTATTGTTGTAGAAGGTTAAGTAGCATTATCAGCTTATTAGAATTTGGATGTGATTCACGAATATTCAAGAACACCAGGAAGAGGAAAACAATTCTTTGTTTAGGTCCTGTCAAAACACTGTCAGCAGCCATATTGAATTAAGGACTATCGAAAGTTGTGACTATCTGTTTTATCGGCCGCAGATAATTACCGAGCGTAGATAACAAAATCTGTAATTTGATAAGTAGCTCACTTGAGACTCACTATCAAAAAGAAAGCGTTGCTCTCTGCAGACTATTAGGAGTTTTCCTAAATAGTATTCTGAATTAACTGTGAAATCGTCAATTTAATAACTGTAAATTCAGAAAGTGTGTCTAATGTGTTAATCTCCTTAATCCTCACTCTTTGCGGACTATTAGGAGTTTTCCTAATTGTCAATTCAATAACTGTAAATTCAGAAAGTGTGCATAATGTGTTAATCTCCTAACTCTCACTCTCTGCAGACTACAATTACAGATATCAGAATTTGTAATTTAATAAGTAGTTGATTTGGGACTCATCATCAGAAAGAAAGCGTTGAGAGATGACGCTAATTAAATATAATTCCTTTTCTAATTTAACTAAACTAAATCACACTGTAGATGATGTTTTTGGTTCAACCTATTGTCACATGTTAACAAACCTTATTGTCAATTATGATTCTTTTCGTGTAGTTTGATTCGTGGTAAATGTCATGGACTAAGAAGTTATAAGTTCTAATTGTTCCACCAATTACCCGCAGTGATTGTAATTAATTACGATCACGTAGGGTGCCTACCAAACTAAATTTCGTACATAAATGACAAAATTATATCTACTGTGAATCACGCATCATATACTACTGTATTTTGTCCAATTCCATTTTGCGATAAATCATTACACGATAAACGATTACTGTCCACCCGATGGGAAACCGGCGATTACTTTTCGGTTCCGGCACGTCTAATAAATCACCGTCGACACGTGTCGCTACGACGAAAACGTTTCGCCCATGTTTCGTGATGATTGGCCAGATTTCTGTTGCTACTATTTCAAATCCCTTTTTTTTTATCGAAAATTCATATTCTCCATGAAACGAAAAGCAAGCTTTTTTTTGGGTAAAAAATTCGATTTCACTAATAACACATACTACTTCTATCTGGAACTCTTTCCCCGAATTAGGTCGATGGGAAAACTTTGAATATTGCCAAAAAGTGGAAAAATGGAATTATTCCGAAAAAGTGGGTTTTGAATGATTTTATTACTTCTTTTGTGGAAATATTATTTTTGGATAAATTTTAATTCATCTATCGCTTGAAGCTGGTTTAGTATATGGAGTAGATTGTTTATCTAAGTGCCAATCCAGGTTCCAGGACCTGAATTGTAGATGCGGATTCCCCGAGGACACTCTAATTATCTCTTGCCTTATCTGAATAACTATTTGTGTCACATATCACACTCAGGTGCTGTTTACGTGGTAGTAGAAGATCGATATTGTCCTGACGTTTACTAACATATTGCACAGCATTGCAAGATCTAAAGTGACCGTTGTCCACTCATATTTCCCAATATATTCAGCATTAACTTTGGAATATCGATAGACGACATTGTTGTAAAAATTAATCCTACAATTTGTAGTTTAACCGAAGACAATTTTTCTGAATAAATTAAAGATATTTAATTGTTCGACATTATTGTTTGTGTTCCCTTGTTGGTTCACAACAGTTACTACATTATACAGCGACTCTCTAGAGTTGAGACAGAATACAATGCGTCGTTCGAGTTGAGACAGTTTTCACGAACGTCTCAGAGTTAATACAGAATTACAACACGCACCAGAGTTGAGATAGTGTCGTTCAGAGCTATCAATATAAATTAGAAAATCAAGAACTATATTAATATTTGACTATACCCAGTCGATGATAGGTAGTGACCCCTTCCCAACCTCATTATCTCTGATTAGTAAATTGAATCCTCATGTATGCTAATTAAGTAAAAATGATAACACGTACTATTCAACATGTTAATTGGTTAATCATGATCCAAATCCTGCTCTAATTTCCAATCAGGCATTAACTGTTAAACTTTTGCACTTAATTGAATTTGATAATGTTGTTTGACAATGAAATTAATGAAATAGATAGAATGTTTAAAATATCGTAGAATTTAATTATTCTCAATGGCTAAAAGTACATTTCCGATAATTCGGAACTAGTAAAAGTTGGGATGATACAATATTCAGGCATCAGAATGGCTATAAAATGGTTCTCTGAATTCTTTTCAAAAGATAAGGGTTTGAAAAAAGGGAGATAAACAAGAATGCATTGTATTTGCTTTCTTATTTCAATTCGGACTTGAAAAGAGAACACAAATAACGCCACAAGAGCAATACGAATTTTCCGTTGGTATTTTGCATCTACACTTTAGATGGACTTTTTGCCGCATTGGTGGGTTCAAATTCCACTATTCGAATATTCACCCTTTTATTGCTACATCTTCAATCCCCCAATCCACCTCTCTCTTTTTCTTTATTTATCACCATTCCCTCTTCTTTTTTTATTTCTATCCTCCCTTCCATGAAATTATTGGTCACATTTTTGTGAAACCGTTTCTGAATTCTTTTAGACTTTTTGATTAATAATAATCGTTACTTTTAGTAAAGTATATTTTAGTAAAGGCTTCCGAAAAATATCTAATTACGTGGAATTACATGGAGTCGAGTTTCGAGTAAACATTTAAGCTTTTGTGCACGAGCACACCAGCCAATTGTTTTTTTTTTGCTGATGACTAGGATTCCACCATTTGAAATGGACGCGACAAATTATTGACTTTAACTATGTGTTCAGAAATGGAAATTATTTTATACAATAAAGCGTTGAGTCCAATGGGAGATAATTGTTGAATCAAGTATAACCTTTCCAAATACGTCTAATTGATTAATTATACATTTGCTGTGTTTAATAAGTGGGCGTAATTTTATCGATATTGTCCCATGAATTAATTTGATCTCATGACACAACGCTATGACTGCTGGGTAGATCGACGAATGCGCGTATAAGATAATACAGGTAACTGCATGTATGCTTCCCCTCCGGTTCGCCCGGCTTTTTGAAAACCGCGTCATTTCTATCACAATCTTTAGTTCCTGAACAAAATAATAACTAAAGCCACGAATTAATAATAATACCACGGTTTTAAAAAAATGTACGAAAACTTGAAGGAGAGCATATAAGCTGCCTGTAGGAGTATAAAATTTTATTTATTTGTGCTTAACGCGAAAAAACTACTGGATATCGAGTAATTAATTGCGATACGAGAAAGGGTGAACACCGAAATCCACTCAGACAGTTGTGAGATTCTAACTCACACCAGCATATTGCATTCAAATTTATAGTAAATCTATCAATTTAGGGAGAGATCCAGCCTACATTAACCACTAAAATGCAAACTTCGCTCTTCTCAGTCTTACCACAACTGGTCTGACGGGAAGTTTAGAGTACACATATATAATGGTCTAGTATCTAAGGCTCCTCATTGGGAAATCAATTTTCCACCTGCAATTAAAAAACCGGAACATCATCAGAACTTAAGAACATCAAATACAGTGAGAAGGAATTAATAAATTAATTCTTTAAAGTTAATTATTAAGTTAATTTTTCAGAGAAATAAATAAATTTTCCAAAGATTCACTCTTCGAAATATTATCCCCAGGTACTTTAAGTTTTCGACTTCTTAACCGAAGATGTTATCAGATCCACAATTATTTCTAAAAACATATTTTTATATTTATATAAACTTTTATATTTATTAAAAAAAGTCTACTTTAACCCAATTTTCCAAAATTACAGCAATTTGAATAATTTGAAAACCACGGTGTAACAAAGTTTTTTAACAGAACACAAGCGATGAATAACAGTCGAAAACTAAAAGTAACACTTAAAGAGATTGAATGGAATCAAGACGTGAATATCAGATAATGGAAAGTTAATGCAAGCGTGATAACCAGAACCGAAAACCCGACAATTCTAGATCATTCTCTATATATAAAGCCGAAAGCGACTTTCTTCGTTCGTGAAATTTCTGTACTTTAAAACAAAATCGCTAGAGCAAAACGTGTAGTTCCGCATTTAACTTTTTTTTGGTAAATTCTCAATTTACTCCCATTCTTTATTTATGTTTAACCGCTTGAAAATAGTTTGGTTGAAAGCCAAGATTGGAAATTATTTTTTCGCTACGTCAAAAATAGGAAAACTTTATTTATCCTGAAATTATGTATTTTTTCGTTTTGTTACTTTATTTTATGTATAATCTATTGTTTGTAATCAATATTATAATATATGACAAATATTGTGTATTTTTGTACAGTGTAACTAGATCTCTAGACAGTCTAATCAATTCAGAAAGGTGACTCAAGCAGATGGACCTAAAACAATATTTACATGTTGATCTCAGTTGAAACATAGCGTTCCTGCTAGTGGTCAATATTATGTTTAAACAAAAACTCAAGTTTAATTTAATGTGTGAATTTATTTTTTATATCAAACAATGAAGATGGATCAGAAAATCAAAGACTTCTTAAACGAAATTTGTCTGAGGTAAAAACGGCACAACAAACATTTTTTAAATGAAACGTAAAATTGATAATTCAGCAGAGCCGTAGGTATTACCTCGTTGCTTTATTTGAACAGATTCAGTGTTTACCTTAAGAAAAGGGAGAGGTTTTACAGCAGCTAGGGGACGAAGCCCAGATCTTAAGAGCAATTATAATTACAAGCAGCAGAAATTAACATACCAAATTATTATTCTCCTTCTGTTAGCTCTCCATAATCCAAAACATCACAAATCTCCCCTCATGTCATCAGCTCAACTTCTGAATGAACACTGTCGTTTTCGTCTGTACGTTTAAATTCTCAATCCATTCTCATCCCCTCCAGTTTTTTTACAAAATTATTCGGAAAGGAAGGAAGGGGGAAAAGGGAATGTTGTTAATTTTTAATATCATCATCCGCCATATGGGATCTGCCATTTTTTAAAATCTATACGGGATTCGTAATCAAACGACCCAGAGTTTTTAGATATTTTTATACCCAGTGAGATATCTAATTAGAAAATTAAAAAATTTGTCGATAACTTGTTACGAAATGTTTGGAACTGAAGCATTTCGATGTGAGCACATGACAGAGTTCCATACTTTGATGTAGCCAATTTGAGAATCTATAATGGGATATTGTTGAGTAAATTAGTTTACATTGTGTCAATCAACGAGTTAATGTTCAAAACTTACAGAACTGAGAATGATGCGGATTTAGTAAGTTTGTTGAATTTATGTTCCGTTTGAAGTTTCGATTCCCCTAGAAAGTATATCGAGTAACTAATTATTTACGAACAATTATATGCTGAAAAATGTTAATCTAATCTAAAACTAGTCTAAAAGTAACATTCTCAAAAAAGTTTACTACTACAAAAGTAGATGTTCCTTAAGGGGTTACATCCAATGAGGATTTTGAAAAAATCGAGTTTCTTTAAATGCATTTTCGTAATAAATGTAATATTTAAGAGTGCACTCAGAAAATTTCAGAGCAATCCGTTAAATATTCCCCAAGTTACATTCAAGTTTGTAAACATTGTCGAAGCGTCTGTCCCTTTTTACTACCTGCCTATTGTGAATGAACAAGACCAAAAAAGTTCTAGAAGATGCTGAAGATGCAGAAAAAATTATTATTTTGTTTATTCCTCCTGTTAATCCCAGGATAATCTATTATATTAAAGAAATTTTTTTAGTTTTTTCCTTTTAGATGATCCAGTCCAGAAGTATCCTGCTCACCGCAAGATGCCTATCTACAGAGTAGATCAGAATAGTTGTTTTGATGAGTAAGTCTAAACCAATATTAGCCGGAGCTCTCGAAAATTATTTATAGAAGTTTAAAGAAAAATTATTTTTATTATTAAAATATGTCAAAATAAAGTACTTGAAACTACTCGGAAGTTATTAAAAATTTAATTCCTTATTTTTTAATTATTCTTAATTACGAATTATTAAGCAATTATAATTCTCGTACCTAACTCCTACTTGAAAATATTTTAATGAACTTAAAAATCAATGTGAATAATGTTCTACCTTTAGAGGAAAGTTTTATAAACGTAAAGCATATCGTGCTCATGGCAAGATGGTGTATAACACATGGTCATGATAGTTTTGGTTGTCTTCTTGTAACATTAATTCATGAAGCACATTTGTCTGTTGGTAAGTTACGTCATTATGTGGGGCCAACACTGACGGATATGTGGTTAGCCTTGCCTCCCTTGAAATTTCTCATAAGCCGTCGCGTTGGGAATGAAAAGAAATAGCTATAGTGATACAACCTCCTGTATATTACACTGCAATGCACACATGAAACTATCCTCCACATTCATTAATGTTGTTCACAATCATAAATGACTATTTTAATTATAATTGTTAATTTTTCTTCAGTCAACATTTTGCGGTACTTTTTCTTATATATTTCTTTCATACTCACAAAAAGCTGGATGATTTAGAGGTTTTCGTAGTCGCTGCTTACGACTCCATAGATCGTTTTAGAAAATTCAAAATGGCGGATCCAATATGGCGGACGAAAAAAATTAAAATTCATTCAATTAGCTTCAAATGTATGACTCGGGGGTTTTCGGGGTCGCTGATTACGATCCTGTTGTTAGAATTTTAAAATTCAAAATGGCGGATCCAATATGGCGGACGAAAAAATTGAAAATCGTTCAATTAGCTTCAAATATATGACTCGGGGGTTTTCGAGGTCGCTGATTGCGATTCTGTAGTTAGATTTTCAAAATTAAAAATGGCGGATCCAATATGGCGGACCAAAAAATAAAAATCTTTCAATTAGCTTCAAATTTATGACTCGGGGGTTTTTGGGGTCGCTGATTACGAGTCTGTAGTTAGTTTTTGAAAATTCAAAATAGTGGATCCAATAGGTCAAATAAAAAAAATATTCATCTTTGTGTTAAAAATAGCAAGATACTTTCGTTTTTCATGACCTGTGTTGAATTATTCTCCCTTGCTAATAGATTCGAATTGGATTTAGGACTTGGGATGATCGGATAAGAGGTAAATTGAAAGAAGGAACATTGTCTCGAATTCCTCTGGTAGAAGAAAAGTACTCACCCCTTAACCTTGGTTAAGTTAGCAGCTCATTGATGTCGTAAAAAGTATATAAATTTAAAAAATTAAATCTACATAGAGAATAGGTTAAAATAAAAAAAATTGACTCGATCCCTTTTGATCCTATTTCTAACCATCAGTTACTTTGTTCTAAATACGAATATAATTTAATTATAAAATGAATTTACTAACCTAATTTTCTAGAGAGTCAGTTCCAACCTACTTATCATGAAGATAACATCAACTATTTTTTGTTGTAAATTGTTAATGTTCTCTTTTTCTCTACCTCAAAGCAACTTTACTTTGAACCTTGTGCTACTCTTTGCGGTTTGTTTTCTCTGAGCGGCTTGGCAATTGTTCAAATAATATACCTATATATGAAAATTTTAATTCATAAAATTACCACTACCTTGGCTCTCTCTTTCTCCCTTTTAGAGCGATGAAAATATTAATTTCCTAAATTCGATTACATTTTTGTGTTCGGTCAAAAAATTCCAGAGGGAGATAATTTTAAATATGTACATTTATCTACTTTTTAAAATTGATATTACTTTTTTTCATAGTTAGGGATTTTTATTTTTTAGTAAATGAATTTTAATAAATAAACTGCAATTCATCAAATATATTGAAATTTATTTTTCCAAGCTATTATTTTTAACTGTCAATGAAGCATTTATCAATGAACATGATAGCATTGTCAGTGGAATTTATTGATGCGAAAAGTTAAAAAGAAAAAATTTTGATTAAGCTCAGCTATAGTGTAATCACCCGATCATGATAATATACTGCTGTCTGGCAGTTATTTCGCTTTTTTTGTCATATAAATTACGAATAATAATACTGTTGGGAAAAATTATTTTTCGAACAATAATAATTATTTGAGGGAACAGGATTTTTAAATTTCTTTTACGAAAACTTTTGTCAATTTTTTTTTATTGAAGGAAAAATTCTACTCTTGGTTACATGTTTAAAAAAGTAGTAGCAACGTGTAACTATTACTAGTTCTAAAAAGATTTTCTAAAAAAAGGGTGTTTCAATCCAAAGAGAAGTAGAAAGTGAACAAGATTGCTTTTTCGTCAGACAATAGCATCAAAGGACTTCAGTGACATCAACCCTTTGTTAGGTGTTTTATTCTCGTTTAACGAGTTTGTTTCACGAATACTAGTTAGTCATTCCATTTATAATTCGTTTGGATTTCAAACTGAAATTCGTAAAAAAAACATGCTCTTTAATTGATGCCTTTGTTACAATGATAATACAGTGTGTTTTTATGTTGTTCAATTGGTAAATTTAAAGCTTTTTTCGAAAGTAAACAACAAATAAAGTTTAAAAGTAGAAAATTTTTTATCGATATCTTTTCAAGTTTTAAGAAAATAATATTTTGTTATACTTTGTGTATTATTGTCTGCTTCTGATGTTCTTTATAATAAAGTCTTTAAGGAGCTTTTTCTTCTTTTTTTCGGAGAATTATTATCTTTCTTAAAGATTTAATGTGCTTCACTGATAAGTTTCCTTTCCTGTGAATGAAAGATTTGTCTCCGGTCGACAATTTTCTGGTAAGAAGGAGAAAAAACAAAAGGAGAAAAAATCCCACAGTTCCGTCAAAGAGGGCAGTCATTCTTCCACTATTTTTCACCAAGAACTTTTCAACTTCCCGGTTGAGAAGAGAAAAGGATTAGAAGAAAAGAAAATAAAGGCAAGAAAACGGGAAATAAAATATCATAAAAATTATCTTTTTTAAAATGATCATTTTAATTTAAAATTCTTTCTCATTTTCTCATTATCCTCTTTGGGGGCATTTTTTTTGTTTCAAAATATATTCTTTTAGAAACTGACTAACTAATTCTTGTTGTTGTGCTGTAAATTCCGCTTTGACATTGAAATAGTTTTAGATTTTAACTACTGACGCAGGAGAGCCAAGGTGTTTGTATGTAGATTTCCCAAAAGTCCCCAAGCAAAAAATTCGTCCGCCATATTGTATCCGCCATTTGGAATTTTAATAATCTGACAGCAGATTCTTAATCAGCGACCCCAAAAACCTCCGAATACCAAGTTTCAAGCTAATTCAATGAATTTTTAAAAAAATCCGCCATATTGGATCCGCCATTTTGAATTTTGAAAACTGACCTCGAATTGGTAATCAGAGTTCCTAAAAACCTTCAAGAAAATTTTCTATTTTTAGAAATTTCCTCCTTTCGTTCTGGGGGCATTAAAGTAAAAAACCTCTTTTACTACAATAATTTTTTTCTCTTAGAATTTTTGGTCTATTGTTGAGAATCTTTATTCAAAGATTAATTTGAGTTTGAGGTGAAAATTTCTTAAACAAATAAGAGAATAGGTCTTCGCTCTAAGGTGAGGCTAATTGCAGTGTTAATCTAAGTAGTGGTTTCTCCTTCCTTGAATTTCTAGTGAATTCAGAGTAAACGAGAGAACAGATAATTTTCAGATAGCGAGCTAGTTTCAAGATAGTGCTCGGTGGTATTCGCGTTGCATTATTTATTCGTGGAACAATCACAATTTGTATCTGAATTGTACGTGTGTATGCAAGTATTCCTGCTTCCCTCATTATGTCTATCTGACTTTTCCCCAGAGGAGCGATATTTAATGATGAATATTTTTAATTGTCATTTTAGTTTTTGTATATGGAAAGTGACATGAAAAATAGATATAATTATATTTGCAGGAACAAAAACTTTTTTTAAAACGGGAGTTTATATTAATTTTCCTTTTCGTTCTTTAATTTAAAGTATTAATTAAAAAAAAGTAATTTGTATTTTCCTCTCCTAATAGTAAGGGAAATATCAGGAGTTTGCCAGGAAGAATTTCTTTACATGAACCTTGTCTGGTTTCTGTTATTTTGGAACGTGACATTAAGGGATTGGTCCTTTTTGGAGATATCTATAAAAATTAATTTGCCAGCGAAATATATTTCTAATTTACTCACCAACAATATTGAGATTCACGGGATGACCAATTGGTGGAGTAGTAGAAATTTGGCATTCGTAGATTCCAGAATCCTTCCGTTGAGGATATCGAATCCTTAGGGTCCATTCCTCGGTGTGTGGTGCGTGTAATGCTTCGAAACGCTGATCGCTTGTGTATGTGTAACGACCAACGGTTAGCAAATGAATGTCTCGATGCCTAACCCATGACACCTGGAAAAATAAAAATTAGGATTTGAAAACACTGAATAAATCTGCAATTCAGTGGATAATTATTTAGTAATTAGAACTTAATCGTCAGAGGAAATTTTGCCTGAACAACTTGTCAAGCAGATTTCTGCCAACTACGAGACGCGACTGGCACAATACTGGATCTGACTTACTCACTATGATGATCCTGATGTTTGTTAATTTTTTTATTACTAATTTACCGACTAACACTGGTTTAGACTTACTCATCAAGACAACTTATCAATGACTGGTACTGTAATGGTTTAGACTTACTCATCAAAACAACTTATCTCTGCTCTACTCTGTCAATAAACTGTAGTTAATCAAAATGAAAAATAAATTAAATTCAATACGGCGTAAAACGTGTCAAGGCTTATATATTCTATAAGAGAGGAAACTTCCTGTTCCTCTTAGTTGACGTTCAGTCATGAACTTGGAGAGCAAGAGGGGAAACGTCGAGCCACCACTCCCCACATCGTCACTAACCATAGTCTCAAGTAGAAACTCAGTATCATTTGTTGACGATATCAAGTTGAAAGTTATATTTTGAAACTCGAAACAAGAGTACCATTCAGCATATTAATTAAAGAATAATTGAGCTAGTATTTGTCATATTTTGAAGAATATCCCGACAGTGCAAAAACAGTAATAAAAATAATCACAATTACAGACCCCAGAGTATAAACATTCATTTAATTTAAAAATTCTCTTTAAACCCAGAAAATTATTTCGTTTATTTTCATTTTTAGTTATATAATTTCGTGATAGAGATCTCAATCACGTTTCTACAAAAAAGGGTAATGAATATTATGCACTTTGCGTACAATTACTACAGTCACCTCTCTCTCTCACTTTTTCCCTTTATACCTTGATGTTTTATTTTCTCTATTTTCTTTTCATACTTATCTTATCACACATGCGGTGATGTATTTTCACAAAAAGCCCAAAGTCTTTTAAAAGAATAATATTTTTAAAAGTTTAACAACATTTTCGTATAATGCTTCTAGTGGAAAATGGGAAAATTTTTATTGTTCTGAATAAATGAAAACAATATTTCAAAGCGATTAGAAAGTTAAGAGTTTAATTCTACTATTATTATGAATTCTATTTCAATAAATCATGGGTAGGTATTTCTAATTTGAACAATAATTGAGAAACTGTCACAGTATTTTACGCGGGATGAAATAGATACTGTGGAGTGTTGTAAACATTTATGTCCACACTCTGATTACAGGGCTATGAAGTTAATGTCTAATATTAAATTTTATTGCTCATCAGATATTAAAATATTTGAGATTACAACCCTATTGTTGTAACTTTTAATGAAAGGAGAAATAAACATTGTTAAAATTGTTTGTATTCTCTCACAAAATTTTATAGGCTCATTAACATATACTCATCCTAAAGTGGGTTCAATTCTGAAACTAATTTAAAACCGGGAAAACAGGGTTTCTTGTTTTGACGTAACATAATATAAAAGGTAAAGGGAAAGACACTATCTCATTTTTTTAAATCGACTCCGTTTCGGTGGTCTACACATAATAAAATTAAATTAAATTCCTATTTTCCATTCGGATGGGGAAGGATACTGGTAAGTTGAATAGTAAATTCAAGGGATGTAATAGAGAAGACCGGCAAGCTCTGATGAGGTCTCGAGGAATACCATTCGGGTCAGGAACCTCATTAATATTCAATTTCTTATATTTTTTTAGGTACATCAATTTTGTTTTATGACTGTCCTATGAATATAAAATAAACGTATACCTAAAATTCGGAATTTTGTTCACAAAATTTAAATATGTAATTTAAGAATAGATAGAGCTACGATACTGTGTTAAAACTTTGTAGTTTTTGATCAGAATTTGACGTTTCTATCTATAGAATTTTTCCCAGTGTTAATTTTCAAGTAATATATTTCCACTATTACTTGAAACAGTATTTCGAAATGTACGAATAACTATCTTAATTACTGGAAGTTGTATACTTTTATTTGTATACAAAGAACCTTTAACAAATAACAAATTTCCTAACATGGAACTTTTCGTACCTCTAAGCTGACCCTTGGGAGCAATTAGATACCAAGTAACCAGAACATAAACTTAATGTTAATTTCTACGCGTCCTTTTGGGTGTTGTAATTAAATTTGCCAAGTGTAACTAAATATGAAAAGGTTAATATTGTTTAGACTCTGGTGGTCAATGAATTTAGGAGAAATAATCCCTGAGCATCAAATTGTTGCTGAAGGAAATTATAATCCTTATTTAAATTATGTTGATTATTTCATGACAATGTAATTGGAGAACTACTTTTGAAGTACGGGAAAAATATCGATATTTTCATTTTGATACCAAGCATTGTCATTATTTGAGACTATTACGGTAATTTCGATCACGTTTCCTATTATTGCCTGTAGAGTTAGAGCATTATGACCTCACTTCTTCAAATGCAAAAGTACTATCGATCACGTCATGGTACTTACAGTTCGATTACCGAGGTTCTTTACTCTGCACACTAGGTGAACTGGTTTCCCTACGAGACCCGTCACGTTCGCAGGGGCAGTCGTGTCGAAATAAGGACCAGTCTCTGGTGTAGGCCATTCTTGAAGAAAATCCGTATTAAATAGTCTGGAACATTGTACAGGTGAACCTGAAACAAAAAAAAAGATAATTGAGTTTATAATCTGCAGATCTAGACTGGAAATTATCTAAAAGGATTGATAAATAAATTGTTATACAGTAAAAATAAAAACTGTTTCAATGAATTAGGTTAATTCCCTAGGTTTATTAATTTAGAAAATTAATTTAGGTGTACGCCATTTTGTAACTGCGTTACAATATATAATTTTGCCTTGCGTCTGTTGTAAATTCAAACCTTGTGTGTAATTTACAATTATTTACACTTACACCTGTATGCGAGCAAAGTAAACAAGCAAGACGTATGCACTAAATATTTGCATGAAAGATGCCAGTTCTGCCGTGGTAAACTCTACATGAAATTCAAATTCAAGTTTGCCTAAGTCAATTAAATATTAAACTTATTTTGCATTCACTGTCATAGAAAAACACCTCTGCTTTTGAAAGGAAAATCTATACTACACAACTTTTTGTTTGAATTTGCAAGTTTTGGGAATAGAACTATATATTTCTAATCGTCCCCTTTTGAAAAATAGTCACTGGATGAATTGCGGAATTAGACGAATTATTTGAAATTAATTTTTTCGCGTTAAGCACGAATAAATAAAATTTTATACGCTGTTCCATTCTGGTAACAAAATTCTTTCTTTGAAATTCAAGACATTGAATTTCAGCTGAAACGTCAGCTTAGTTTTGCTGATGGGATTGTTTACTAACCCATGGAATAGTGGTACTCGCGATATACTATATGTGCAGGTGTTCACAAAGCTCCAAGAAGTGATTCAATACTTAGGATGATCTAGAAGTGAAGCTTAGCGGTGGGGTGATCTTTGATCTTCTTGCTTTCCGCTAGAGAAAATTTGCTACCATAAAACCCAATGCAAATTCATTGTCAGTCTTCAGATTTCTTCGATACAAAGTTATAATTACGTTTGCGTAGTGACAATACCATCATTAAGTTTAAGTTTGACCCTTTAGAAATAATAATTTTGTCCATAAATCTTGTATGTTCGAACAGAATAAAGTTTACTTGTTGTTCTAAATATTAAGCAAGTATTCATTATCTCCAGACTTGTGACTTAACTATTGATTTTCCGTCGTCAATTAATTTTTATACGCTTTTGCAAATGTGACGCGTACGCATTACCTAAACTGATAAATAAAGTAAATAAGAAGTTACATTATTTCAGCGATTAAGAATAATTCCAAAAAGGAATTGGAATAAGAGCACATAACATTTCCTACATATTTATTATTCTGTGCATTCTCGAATAGCTCTCTAATATACATATACGTTATTTACGGAAGCGGAAGATACTAGAAAAGTTTTGCGCAGGGATATATACTATCCCTTTACCTATATATGGAATGCTACAGATTCAACTATGCGTGCAACAAAAAGTTACGTGAATTTCTCGTAGTACGCCATGTGCAGAATTCCCTGGTCTATTCTAGAATGCAATTTCTAGACTCCACCAAGATTGTCGGTATCCGGAACTATAGTTTTGAGGCTTTGTATTGTCTGACCAAAGTCTGGCTCGCACCACTGTCGATTACTCCCAACTTCTCCTTTCTCCCAGTGACGACGAACTATTTATGTTCTTCGTTAAGGTATGTTTGTCGATGGTGATCATGTTAGGAATTCTATTTAACATTATTAGGCAACTTCGATTTAATTTTTGAATCCTTAATTTTAAATATTAATTCAAACCCTAACAGCAACGGATATTCGAGGATAGCCTACGGACGTCATAATCGCACCTGGAAATTTAGATATCCTAATTTGGATTAGGGTGGCCTTAAGATATCTCAGGAGATCTGTAAGACATCCTATGGATATAATAGTTTCCGGAATTGTTCCATAGCACCTACTTTGGTTAGTTCATCCGCTCTATCATTTTCAATAAATCCAGTATGATCAGGGACCCAGAGAAGAGTAACGCAATTAATTCCAGCTAGTCACCAATTCATGGTAGTCACCGTGATGTGATAAATTAAGACGGCGCAGGTACTACGCGTATGGACTGACCGGTTGAGAAACAATATTCATAAATTGTTTAATATTTAATTAACCGAAACCTCACTCAAAACAGCTATCACTGGACTCCATTGGTTAGAAGAATTCTGTTTAATTTTTCGTCCTCTTTTCGCGTTATACTTGCTATGCAAACATTCTACGCGGGGGTCCGACACGCAGACGAGCTTAGTCGCGGCATTTCCTCTTTTCTTGCGACCAACAGATCTGCTAGTTGAAATTCCAGTCCACAATGCTCCACATCAACAAACATTACTTTTTGAGAACGTCAAGTGTTCCCTTTCAAGGGAGGTTAATCGCATTTGAAGATAAAGTTGAAATCGTTTTCAAAACGCTGCTTGTAAGTCTCTTTTTTCGAAAAAGAGCACATAGAGGAAACTCGGTTATGTACGTAGAAAGTCTTGGGTAGTCGGGGGAATAATATTCACCTCGTTGTTCAAACAGATGCGGCAGGAGTGTGGGACTAGGGAAAGAGGAGAGAACAAGGACGAGGATGGGAGAGCAAAGGTTGGAAAAGACGGATGTAGAACGAAGTAGAAAGACGGAGGCTAGAGCAACGAGGCAGACATGCCAGCGGAAGACATGGGACGGGAGATGAGATCCCGCGGGGAGCTTCGGTTGCTGAGTGCCTATATGAAGACGCGAACCAACTGTAGTGCTTCGACTATAGTCCGAAGGGGAATACCACTATACTCAACTTTGAAGAGACTCTACATGTACAATGAATATGTATATTTTATATTCCTGCAGTGAATATATACTTCCCACACAAATATATAAACATAGAGAGAGAAAAAAAGTCAAGTCAACTGGACCCAGTCTATGTTAATGAAACTTTACATAAAATTTCTTTTGTGACTCGAAAACTGTATCAAGTTTATGGGAGAAAATTTATGCAAACCATAAATGAAAATTATAATTAGTGGTTATTCTTTGACGTACTTCCTCTCTAGTTTTAATTAGTTCTAACGTTCTTATTTACGTCCAGTATTTATTTCAGCATGTAATTAAAAATTACAGAACACTAATTTTCCTTCCTAGGAATTTCACTAAATTACTATAGTTTTAATAAAATGGAATTTCTCTTGTAACAAACTCAACAGTTCTCTTAGAGACTTTGAGTTCGTTTGCCATAGTGATCCAAACTTAAATGTTCGTTCGCAGCTAAAATTAAATAGATACTTTTAACAAATATTCAAAAAGACAAAGTATTTCAAAACAATTTGCAAATCTTTTAAGGGAAAATTTCCCATGTATGGTAAAGTTAGACTTTAATTCATTGCTAGTTTAACTAGAAAGTGTATAGACCTAACTTCAGCGAGAATCCATCTCCTTTAGAATGATTCAGACAAACTTCTACAGAATTACAGCCGATGTAATTGGATTTATAGTGCAATGTTAATGCTACGTCTGGGATTTAAATCCGATTTATTCCAGAGGACTGAATCTTTGCAATAAAATATTAAATATAAATTATAGTTTTATCAATTTTCCTAGTTTAAATTTAGTTTCAGAATTAAACCTAATTTAGGATGAGGATAAGTCAATGAGCCTACTAAATGTGGTGGGAAAATATTTATTTAAAAACCAACCAAGAAAGAAAAGCAAATACAGACTTTTACTTTAATTCAAAAAATTTTTTAGTCAGACCATAAAAAAAGATTTCATTACTTTAAAGGACAAAATATCTGTAAAAATAACAATAAAGAATTATATTTTATTTTCACAAACTACAGGGAGCAGAGAGGAAACGCTTTTTTCTCTCTCAACTTTTATCGAACTCCATACGACATGTCATTTCCATTTTACTGCTTGTGCAGGAATAAAGAAAAAGCCTTTTACTTAGGTAAAGCAACTACCAGGGTATTGAAGTGGAAACTTGTACTTGAGGAAATCTCGTAGAAAATTTAAGGAAAGAAGAAAATGAAATTATCCAATTTAGATTTGTAATGGCGTAATTTAGATACAGTTGCAGACATTTGCAAGCTATCGGTTAAATATAATTTTAGAGGAGAAAATTTATATCTTACTTTGAGAAAAATGTATGAATTAATATGATCTTTTTAAATTTTTCCTAAGAAGAGTTTATAATGGAAATTAAAATTAAACTGAAAGTTGTGAAATTTTTAAATAATATTAAACATTTAATGAAAATTTAATTAATATTTTTTAGAAAATTAGAGACGACGGTGGGTAAATAAACAGAAGGGAAGAAAATTGTCGGAAAAGTAGACACACAACACATTTAGGCAGTGAATTACGTCATTGTAGTGCGGTGCCGCATCCGCCATGGACCTAGCTCTGCATGAAACGTGGTTGTGGCGCACTTTGTAAATGGTTGTAGGATGAGATAAAGTACACAGTTCTAAATTCAATTCTACGATCTTTTCCTGATAGTTTTTAACGCATAAATGCATCTTGAGAGAAATTGACAAAAGAGAATTTCCGTACCCATGATGCCCTCTTTTTGTTGACCTCTACATTACCACTACATTTAGTAAAAGGACAAACCAAGTTATGAAAAAAAAGAGGGAGCAAAATGAGCTCATCAAGTTAATGCTAAGTTACCTACTCCACGTGTCATGAGACGCGATTATCCAGTCCTTGCTCTTAGTCCAGAAAATAAGTGTTAAATTATTAAACTTACTGTGATATTCTTGATAGAAGTTGATCAACACTAAAAAATGGTACCCCGCAGTGAAGTCTGCTTGGGTGGGAAATCAGTACCGCTTGACACTCTCGCTTCAACTTCTGACCTGAACGGATGTTCGGAGAGTCCATGTGCGACTGTTCGCAAAGGTTTTTGGGAATTAAGGAAATGGGAGGGGAGCAATTAGAATGTTTAGATTTGAGAACGCCTGTGACAACGAATTATAAGTTCATCTGATTTGTGAGCCGGTTATTTTATTTTCACTCTCTCTATTAAATTAATTTAATCTACATTCATAGAAGAAATCATCGATGACTATCGTGAGTAAGAGATGAAAACCCTGAGGAGAAAATTGTAAACATGAAAATAAAACAAATAATTGCTAATTTCTAAACAAGATGCAACGAATTATTAGTTCATCTGATTTGTGAGCCGGTTATGTAATGTTCATTCTTTTCATCAAATTAATTTAATCGACATTCATCGATTTAATTTTTAAGAAAGGGAGGGGAGCAATAGGAATGTTTAGATTTGAGAATGTCTGTGATGATGAACATGGGAGATGAAAAATAAAATACTTAGTTTCAAGTGACAATGAAGATGCGAAACAAATTCAGCACATAGTAACATCAGATGCAGACATCTAGTTGGTCAGTGTCTCGTGTAGAAGAATGAGCCTAAGATTGGAGATTCTATTTTGAATTCTGTGACAGGTGCAAACAATAGCACCCGGAAAATTATTGTACAGGTTGTTTGCGACTAATAATTACATAAGTTGTCAAACCCACTGTCATGCAGAAGTTCTGCTCTTACGTCACAAGAATAAATCGAATGGAATACAATTGCAAAGCCCTGCCTAATTATATTGTGTGAAAGAGTAGATCCAGTAATATTTTGTTGTGCACCAATTTTTATAAGATACGAATTATTTTTTAAAAATTTGTCCGCCATATTGGATCCGCCATTTTGAATTTTTATTTTCGCTTAAGAAAAATTCCAAGGCAGGCGTAAGACCCTAAAACAGAGTTGAATCTACCGTCTTTCTACTATTAGTAATTTCGTTACTAATATCGAAACAAAAAATAAAGCTAAGTCGCAAAATGTATACTCGTTACGAAACTTCGATTTAAAAAAAATAATGAATTTTGCACCTAATAAATTCGCGAAGAGAGAAATTTCGATGCGCGTATAAAAAGAAAATGAAATATTAAGAACTAAAAATCTGTAACAAACATATGTTTCGCAATAAAACATGAGAAATACAGTTTATATGAAATCTGAACATTGAGTTTATGACTAAAATTACAGTTTCCTCGATTTAAAATAAATCAAAGAGAATGCAACCTCCATTTCCAGGGTCCAATTCGCATTATTAATCCAAGCTTTAATTTACATTTGCAGCAATAAATTAAAACGCATGCCTTCACTTCTCCACAAATATTCCCCTTTAATTAAATTAAGCTTAATATAAAATCCCACATATTATAAATTCTTCTAAATACATTTACATGCATTTATTGAAACGTATAAAAAATTTTAATTTGCAACCTGTTTGTAATTTTTAAAAAATTTTATTTATCCACTTTTTAAATTAAATACAATAAAATGCTTTTAGTACTTTGATAAAAGCTGCTTTTAATAATTTGTGGGGATAATATATATTTTAAATCTACGAAGTGAAAATATGAGAAATGTTATATTTTACGGAATCAATATTTATTGTTATCCCTTGTAGTGAAGTTTTATCGATGAGCTGTTACTACTATGTGGAATTCATACTTTGCGTTTTAATAAAGTGTTCTTGGAGGGAATAGAGTAAACAGTAAAGTACTTTACCACTTAAGGTCGTATTAACACTTAGCAATAAAGTTGTTTGACAATAACGTATTTAAAGAATTTTTAAATGTGCGCTATTTTACTTACAGTTCTTTTCTCATAAAAAATTTTATTCTTATATGTAATGATCCTTTTTTATTGTTCATTAAAAAATTATAATAACAAATCAAGGAGGGACTTAAGAGTCTAACATCGCTCATACAGGAAATTCGAAAGAATGCAAAAATAATTTAATTTTTAATATTGCTCATTTTTCCAATTCCCTGTTTATCCACATCGCTAAATTCAATAATTTCATAGTATTTTATATCTAATGAGAAATTATTGGTTCTATTGCCTTCCATTACAGACACGCAGCAAATGAACCAATATATAGTTATTTTATTACAGAGGTAGTAACTGCAACGAAATTTGGTGCACGAAACACAAAGTTTAATTACTTTCTAATACTGTGTATACTGAATATAAGAGCTGAAATTTTAATTTTCACAGGATTGAAAATATAATTTGTTTTGCTTTTCAACAAATATTCATGAATACGACGTGTTCATAAATAGAATACTAAAATCTTCCGATTTAACGAAATAGAAATGTTAACAAACTTTTTAGTATACGGCGACTCATTAAATTTGTAAAGTATTGATGTAGCTTTACCTGATGTATACCTACATTTTTATTTTGAAAAAAAATAAATAAATAAAAGTTGAAGTAAGCATACGTACTCGCCTTGAGATTCAAAACTTTCGACTCGCGGTTTTTTTTAATAAATTACTTCTAAACCGCAACGAGAAATCTAAAGCTTTCTGGTACTCGTAATTTTTAGAAAACATTCACATTTTTCTCGGTATAAATATTAATCTTTAAATCTCTTCATTTTCATACTTTTTTGCAAAATAAAAAATTATTTCAGGTATTAATAACTGTATGGCGATTCGAAACAATTAGTTATAATTAAAAACGATCGTTCTAATAAAGTTCGACATGAAATGAAAATTTAAAAATTTTTTTTACTGACGGCAAATAATTGGTGAATGACGTTTGTCGAATAAGCATGAGGTTTTATGTCGAGCCATTAAATTCCTGCATTTTATTATCTAATAATGCATCTGCAGAATTAAACCGATAACCACATGTACCATATTATGTCGTCTTTCCCCAAAATTCGAGTATTAAATTTTGGTAAAATAATTTCCTGTCCAAATTGCGTTCTCAGTTTTGCAAATGAGAATCATAATGCGAGAATGCTTCGTTCCGAGCTAAGGCGAGGGTTGATTGTTTCATTTAAATAATAGAGAATCAAGATGATTATTAATCATTTTGAGGGAAGGATTAAAGCTTTAAATAAATTAAACATTTTAGTTTCTTTTAAAGCAACATCTTGCCTGTAATTAGATCAATTATTACATTATCTTATAATTATTAACCCGTAGTTAATATAAAAAACAATAATTTGTCTGCCATATTAGATCCGCCATTTTGAATTTTGATAATCAGACATTACATATGTAATCAGACCCCAAAAGCTCACAAGTAAAGGGCGACGGTTTTTACTGGACACGAGACCATATGGTTTAGACTTACTCATCAAGACAAACTTGTAAATTTTTTTGTCTAGAAATAGCCGTTTTGCAGAAAACTAATTTTTAAGTTTTGAATATGGTTTAGACTTACTCATCAAAACAACTTTTAATTTTTTTTGTCTAAAACATACAATTGATGTTTCGTTTATCACGTTCACAGTCGAACTGAGACTGACTCAACGGCGAATTGGAGGAATCATCAAACTCCAAAACCACCCAATAAGGGTTAACGGTTTTTACTGGACACGATACCAACTTTTATAAGAATCCAACTGTTTTTAAAAATTTGTCCGCCATATTAAATCCGCCATTTTGAATTTTGAAAATCAGACCCCAAATTTTAACTACATCTTATGATTTTAGTCAGGTTTTGCCCTCCCATAATCATTCACCTACTCTAAGTGGCTTGTTTACCTCATGAAATTCTAAATAAAATACAAGTTCAAAGATGAATTGGAAAAGAAATATTTCGACTATTGAAAACAGTGAAATAAAGAATTAAAAAAATTAAATCCCTAAAGGGAATTGAATAAAACAGACAAGAGAAGAAAAATAAAATTGCAGAATAGTCGTGGAACAACATAAGGTAGATAAAAATCTTTTCGCTGAGCAGATAATAGGATATTGTGAGTGTCGTGTCAACTGCTGAGTGAAAGTTAGTAAGAGAATTAAAGAGATTAAATTTTTTTTTTGCAACTTTAGTCATCACTGGGTATAAAAGAGAATAAAAAAGAATCAAGACACATTTATTTGAAGATCTAGAATTTAAAGTACGCTACTGAGAAATCCCTGGATTTGAAAGTAATCCGCAATTTGCTCGAGTCCTGAGCAGAAATCCTGCTCGCTGAGAATGGCAGCGATCTTGCACGCGACTTCTATTCTTATCTTTTGGGGTAGCAACTTGTCAACGTACCACCTTAATGAGTCGCTTATCTTCGTTTCACATTTTTACAGTCTTGTGTATTAAAAGGAATGAAAAAAGAAATTTTTCCGCACTTTAAATATTAGCTACTTTAAGTTGACGTACAGGAATTTAAATTTATAAAACCGTCTGGTCTGCGCAGATGAAATATTCGAAAATTTTAATTATTTTCTTTGTTTAACAAATCATGGTAATTGAAAAAATTTTCTAAGTATTATCCTCGATAAAGTAAGCATATCAAAACTAATGTAAAATGGATAAAAGAACTTGTTTTACAAGTATAGTATATACTTTATAAAAGTTAAAAAGTAGGTACGTTATTTGGTAGAAAAAAAGGGGAACGATGAATGATAACCTTACTTTCTGGTTTATTATGCATTATTAGAATCATAAAGTTCTTCGACCAAGTGATTTAGGAGTCGAAAGTTGTCTGAAAGTCATTAAAACCTCGGTTAGTTTTATGTCAAAGATTTTAAAGGCGTTTTAGATGGAATGATATGTTTATTCTTTAAATTAGTCTATTATATAGTTTTGTAGATAAAAATGGACAAATTAGCTATTTTAGGGAAACAAAAGTTTCTTTTGTACACTATAATGGAGATAAAAATATAAAAACATTTTTTAACTGCCCACGATCACGCAGGATTGTTAACTAGGACAATGTAAATGGAACCGGTTCTTTTATTCTTAAAGAGTATTACAACATTATGGCTTGAAATTAGGAGTATTCGTTTTTGCCTGAACAATCGGTTTTGGGTCTTGATCATAGGGGAGGAAACTTGAAGCAAAGAATCATAGCTTTGGAAATAAATGGGATGCTCCTCGACTTTATCTTCCTAGGGCCCAAAAGAAATAAATATTTCCCAAAAGTTTTGTAGGATGGAAATCTTTAGCGACTTTAATTAATTTGACACTTGCATTTTCATTGAAACTTGACCATCCCCACATAACTTTGGAGTGTGGAATCCAAGGTATCTGTATGCAGATTTCCCAAAAGTGCCTAAGCAAACAAAAAATATTTAGGTACCCCTAAATATTACAAAAGTTTTTTTAACTGTAGGATTGAGATGCTCTTTGTAGCCCGGCATCAGACGAACTGAGGAACAAAAATTCACCACTGAATCTAGACTGTCGATTAACTGGTCATCAGCAGACGTCCCCCCCTAATGTTTTTTTTCCTAAGACAAAAATCCCAATAGAAGTTGTTTAGGTAATTGCAATCACTCCTAAAATTATCTTTTTTTCTAAATCTTTATGTTCAGATTAATGTACATCTAACTTTAATCTACGAATCCTGTTTGGATTAAAGTAAACTCCATTAAATTATACCGAAGTTTAAATTGAATAGTGCCCTTTCCTTAGTCTCCCCCTCACCGATGTCTAATTATTTAATTACAAAGTTTCTAGATTAATCAGTTAAGTAATTATGTTTTTGTTATTTTTGAAAAATAATACCAAGTTGTTTCTCTTTCCCTGACTTAAATTTCCCAATTTGCATATTTACTTTTTAGTTCTAACAATTTTAGAAAAAATTAAACTAATCTTTTAATGTAATTTTAATACTGCATTATAATGCAATATAACGCGTTATGTAGGTTCCGATCATTTTTACTTTCTTGGCGAGAACTCATCTCCGGATCCCCAACTCTTTTCCTTTGAAAATAAAAAACCTATAGCTTGATGGAAAGTTTTATTTGAATTCTGCAATTTCCTAGACTTAGACAAATCGTTTTATCATCTACATTACTTTTGTGAAACTGAAAAGGAACTATTGTTTCAATGTCAGAAAAAATATTATCGTTACAAATTGAAATATAAAAGGAGGTCGCATTATTCAAGAAGACAGGAGGGGAATTTTAAAAAACCTTCCGGAATTTAATTACAAATTTGGAAAAATCTAGATTATCATTTTTAAAAGACTTCAGCGTCAGGTGTTGTGGATTTTATGGAAATTTGCATAGACTTGTAGGAATGGGAAAATTTTTTATTAACGATAGTTTTAAACGTGATGGATTAATACAAAGAAAAGTTTTGTAAAACATTAAAGTAGTTGAGGACATGCTCGACAGTTTTGCAACGTGAGACCTTTCTGATAGTAAAGTAAAGAGTCATCTGGGTTATGTGTTCACAATTCTAACTAGATTAAGGCTGGCCTTTCCAACTGTCGTAAAGTTACAAACAAAAGGTCATTACCTCCGACCTTTTCCAATTATCACCATCTCGAGTAGCGTCACATTCGTAAATATATGGGACAGATTTTCCTCGGTCTCAGTTATTAACTTATTTCGCCGTAAGGGGACACGTTACTGAGCTATTATATGGAAGCTGGCGGCACAATAGAGCCGCAAGGTACAACGGCGTACTTCATTCCGGGATTCCTAACAGGGGTTTATGTGCTCGCAAACAATGCTGTCGTCCGTCGCTCCTTCACATTTTTTTTATTTTCTTTTCCTTTTCTCTTTCTGTGTTTCATTTTCAATTTAGTCACGCGTCCTACGTGAAACTGTTGGAAGACCTCTGATGGTAATTTTAGTATTTTCAAGATCATGTTTTTTGATTACCAGCAGGAGATATTATTTCTAATTTAGAAGTCAGTTCACATACAGTTATAGACACAGTCATGAATTGAGCAATGTAGTAAGTAGTAAATATTTCGGTTCTTAGGAAACATGATTTAAAGTCTGGGAAATGGTTGTTTTGCTGAAAAAAATTTTTAAGTTTTGAATGTGGTTTAGACTTACTCATCAAAACAACTTTTTAAATTTTTTCTCTAGAAATAGACGTGTGTAGAAAACTAATTTTTAAGTTTCGAATATGATTTAGACTTATTCATTAAGACAACTTTTAAATTTTTCGTCTAGAAATAGCCCTTGTGTAAAAAACTAATTTTTAAGGTTTGAATGTGGTTTAAACTTACTCATCAAGACAACTTTCAAATTTTTTCTCTAGAAATAGACATTGTGTAGAAAATTAATTTTTAAGTTTTCAATACGGTTTAGACTTACTCATCAAGACAACTTTTAAATTTCTTTGTCTAGAAGAGGCAGTTGATGTTTCGTGTGTCACGTTCACAGTTAAACTGAGACTGACTCAACACTCGTCGGCAAATTGGAGGAATCAATGTTTGAAAATTTTTCTTACCTACGACTTTTTTTGTAATATTTCGGGAACCCGTTAATATTTGTTGTTGTTCTTGGTCTCTATTTAAACCCTAGACTACAGGGAAGAGTCTCTAAAGGTAATAATTTTTTTATCAACTTTTTTCTATTTTGCCAGTAGTCAAAGTCAAGGTAAGAAATTCCAAAAAAATTAGAATGAAAGCTAATTCCTAATTCAACTTATATTTTCAATTAGAAAATCATTGCAGAATAAAAATTTGCCCTACACTCATTGTCATTTTCAGCCTAAGCAATAAATTAATTTCGTGTAAAGTAACTAATGTATTTCGTATATAAAAATTATTTTTATGAATGACCAAACAACTTTTGTACTGTGAAGTGTCGTAAAATATTTTTTTAACCATTTAATTGACAATAAAAAAGCAATCTCGCTAATAAAAATCAAGTCACTCTCGAGAAAAAAGTTTTTTTTAAATCCCTTTTTTTAATATAATAAAATAAAGCATAAAAATTTCATCCCACTACGGTAAAAGCTTTAGTGGACGGCTTAATTTACTGACGTCAACTATGAAATGAAATTGTAAGAGCTTGTGGAAAAAGTTTGAAAAATTTAAAATTCTTTCGAAAAAAAACTCAATGTTTTACTATACGAAGAGTCTAATATGCAAAATTCATATTATATTATGGTATAGAAATGAAAATTTTTTGACGAACCTCGCGTGCAGTTATGGTAAATCCAGTTTTGTTAAAACTTTTATGTTTGCTTACTTTTATAATACTTTTTTGCATAAAATAACTTCACATTGTGGCGGGGGGGGGGGGGAATATAGTGAATCCTTTTTAGAAATTCGTCGAAGATTACGTTATAGAGCAAATATTGTCGAAAAACACTTTCTGTGTGTTTGAAAAATGAAAGAATCACTACCATGAATTTCACATTTCTCTTCGCACTGTATTTCATTTTATTTTATATTATATTGCATTGTAAGGTGCAAATATACTATGAAATGATAGCTTTCTGAATCAAATATTTTTCTATATCAAGTGCAAGAAGAAATAAAGATCTCGATTCTAATAACAAAATTACCATTTATATTTTTATATAAACAGATTTATTGAGTTTTATCTTTCTTTATTATTACGATTCTCTGTTAGAGAACGGGGAAGTGTTGCAAAATTGAAATTAAAAAAATTTGTGAAATCGAAAAAAGTGAATTTTCGTAAAGTTAATATTTTATATAAAATAACTTCTTTTTATCAACTGTCTGAATTTGCATAGGTACCCTCACAGCACCGGGATATTCAAGATATCCCAGAGACGTCCTGGGGATATCGATTTGTTTTCGGAAGTTTGGATATCTCTGGGATATCCTAGGGACGTCCATGGATATCCAGAGGATATTCCAGGGATATCCAAACTTCCGAAAACAAATCGATATCCCCAGGACGTCTCTGGAATATCCTGAATATCCCGATGCTGTGAGGGTACATTTTGTGATTTTTTTAATATTAGTTCATTTTTTGAATTTCTTATTACAAATGTCTCTTAGATCAAATCGAATTTTACTTATTTCAATTCAAAGCAATTTCCTATCGAAATCGAAGTATTCGTCGATCTCAACTGCTCCAATTCAAGTTTAAACTTTTCCTCTTGAACTCTATTTTCGTGCCTCGAATGTTTTTCAAAGCTTCGTTTTAATCCGGTAGAACTCGATTGTCGATTGTATCTGAGAACTTGGCGAAGAACACAACAGGGCGCAAATTGAGAAAAGAGCAAAACATTTGAAAAAAAATGTAACCGATTATCGGAATATCGAAAATATACTATAAAAATAATTAATTTTCATAGAATTATAATATATTGTAAAGCAGAATTGGTTTATACCATTATTCCACATTTCCAATTTTGAGTAAATCCTGTGGTCATGTATGGAAAGATTCAAATCAGGTTGCATTACACGTTGCCCAGGGAAACCTCGAGAATCGGGGAAATAGATCAAAGGCATGTATTAAATTAAAATTTCGATGAGAGTTTGCCAAAGAGATACACCATTAATATTGAATCATCAGAATCTATTGGAATTTTTTATTCCTTCAAAGCGAAATGTTGCAATAAAATAAGCATGCCAAAAAATCTAGTTAGCTAGCTTTTTTTTATTCTTTACCATATAATTTATCTCCAACGTTGTATGTTCCATCTTTTCTTTTTCATATTTCGCTAAACGGGTAAAATATTTATTGTTGTATTTTTTACGAGGGAATTGGAAAATATACTTTCGGATATCAAGAAGCTTTTGTGGGAATGACCTTTCTTGTTATGATCGATCTACTAAAAACAATTTCAGTGAAAGTTGTAAGGTTGGGTCCTTCAATTAATCACAGGATATAGAATCTATTATATTGACGAAAATTTATTGGTTTTCTCATTTCAGATGAACCAGTCCAGAAATATCCTGCTCACCGCAAGATGCCTATAGTCAGACTAGAGCAGAAATAGTTGTTTTGATGAGTAAATCTAAACCAATGATATTCAATCAATTAATTCACGAACTAAGACCATGAACAAAATTTTCCGTCCCCAAGATCAACTGCAAACCATGAAGTACCTTGGAATTTCACCCATGTAACTCCAACTTTTTATGCACAATTTTAAAAATCAACACGAAAGTAAAATTACTCACTTTCATTTATTAATTATACACTAGAACTAGCACTATTGCGCCATGTAAAATAAAAATTTGTCAACGTGCTAAGTTTTTCATTTAGCAAGTAGCGCATAATCTTTTCAATTTGATACAGTTATGAGAAACTTTGGTCGTTTACTGTAATTCTCGGGGAAAATTTAATTACAACTTCCGTCCAGCGTATGGCACATTGGAAAGAAAGAAGATAAAAAAAGAGAGAACTAAAACATTTTAGTATCTTCAAGATCCTTCAGAGACGGTTTGCCGTTAAACTTTCTCTCTTTTCAAACTACTTTGGAAAACTTTGAAAATTTCACACCCCAAAGTTTTCGTAGATACCAACCTAAAGCGCAAGCTTTCTTTTCAAGTTGTGCCTCTCGCTAAAATTGAACGAGTTTTAATTTATGTCAAAAAAACCATCTCGAAACACAATTGAATATTTCTACTACAGCAACAATCAAAAACAATAGCAATTTGGATAAATCACAAAATTCATCGATGTAATAGAAGTTCTCTACTTTGAAAAACTTTCGATTTAATTAAAATTGTCGAAAAGAAGAATTTAAATAAACGTACTAAAGTACAACTGAATGGAAAAAAGGTTTTCACTTGAAAACGGAGAATATCTTAAAAACCGGCTTTGCTTTCCACTTTAAACGAAATTAAATAACTAGGATCTTTTTGAATTCTCAACGGACTGGTATTTCAGGTATTTTTTTACGACCCTCGTAAAAGAATCGATGTTACAGTTATACCGTTTTTTACGATTGAAAATCGAATGGAATAAGAGAAGAAGTTCTTGATCAGATAATTCGGATCAATATAGTGTTTGAGCTCAATGCACACTGCTGCACTTGGCAAAGCTGCTGGTATTACAGTTTATTACTGACAGCATTCTATTTCAGTTCCTGAAGATTTAATTATTATTTTCTATTGCTTGCATTTCAACGTGTCTCGTTGTATTGGTTCAACTCTAGTTAAACTACCTTGAATGATGATTAATCTTCCTTATGCTTGTTTGCCAACGAAGCAAAAGCAATGTCCACAACTGGGTCATTCGCGAGAAAATCGCGCACTGGAACTAAGTCCTTCCATCGAATTAACTGCAAGACTTGGATTAATTAACTCCTCTTAAACGACGATTCGTCTTTCTCCAACGTCGTTTCTATGTTCACACAGATTCAATTTCTCAAAATCCAGCTAGACGATTTTCCAGGAATTCATTTCCTATCGGTGCTGAGAGAGATTTTATCACGTCTTGATAAATGCTAAATGACAAATTTCTTTTTTTTAACTATTCAACCATTTGTAGATATTTTTTTTGGATTACTTGTAATAGTGGATGAGGTGGAATTCCTTTAATTATTTTACTTTTTAATTTATTGTTGAAATTATTTAGGCAGAGTAATTGTTGATTTTTGGGAAATCTGCTTACACATACCTTGGGAAAAATTTCAATGGTACAACTGTAAATGTTAATTGCAACGTTTAAAGTCAGTCTTAATTCTTGTTATTATAGTGACACGAAGTGAATCGTCATCCCATCTGTCGGAATTGTCCCTGAACCGTGATCGTTAATTAGTAGGATAAGTCAGAAGCCAGAGTTGCCCTGGTCTAGTGAACAAACTAATAATTCCACTATTATGAAAAGGACGAAGATATGAGCATCCTTTTCACTCCAATGGAATTTTTTAGTTAGTCCACTTGCCACTAGAACCCTGACCGGATTTAAGAAAATTCAACGACTGGCACAATACTGGTTTAGACTTATTCATCAAAACAACTTTTAAATTTTTCGTCTAGAAATAGCCGTTGTGTAGAAAAAAAAATTTTAAGTTTTGAATATGGTTTAGACTTACTCATCAGGACAACTTTTAAATTTTTTTGTCTAGAAGAGAAAATTGATGTTTTGTGTTTCACATTCACAGTTAAACTGAGACTGACTCAACGACGAATTGGAGGAATCAAAAGATAATTTCCACCCAAACTTCTAAATAATTTTACAAATCACAAATATCTTTTTCAAACCAAAAACACGAATGTAGACAATACATTTACGATTTATCGGAGAAAGGAGAATTATTCAAAACTAAATTCATCTAGTTTAACGGATATCGTCTGTTTCCATATTGTTCAGATATTCGACATAAACGCCAAGTTTCTGATATTTTCCATTTTCTAATGGAGATTCGAGGTATCCTGGCATTGCATTGCCTACGGTGAACATTACTGGGTTTCATCGTCGATTTCAAACTGAATTTTATTCAGTTAGCATATGGAACATTCCTATTCGTACCATGTGTATAGCCTTTCTATCAAACATTACGGATTATATTATCACATGTATCGTTCTCAATTTTAAAAATCTTCTTAATTCTAATATTTATTATTAGGCTTAAATTTAAGAAAAATTTTAATTGTAATAGCCTTGTAATGATCTTAGTTTTTATTGCTCGTCGTAGATCTTGTAGTTCTTTAACTTTTTCTAAAAGGTCCCATGATTTTGAAAACCATCGGTTTCGAAAAATAGGTAAAAGACTTCGTTGTCATTAAGTGGTTCTTCCATGGTATATTCTTTCTTGATTATAGACGAGCGTCTTAGAATGGTAGTAATCAAATGAACAATTTCGCAGAGGAATTATTATTATATACCAAAAAAAGAAAATCGAGAAAGAAGGAGAAAAAGCAGTCTTAAAAAATGTTGAATTCTGGTCCTTATTTAAGCGATGAATGTTGAGAGGTAAATGGAGTGAAAGTGTCAGAGTTTAAAAAGAGTATATAAATGTCGAGCTGAAGTCATTAGAAATAGCTACGTAATTGCAGTGAAACTTGACTAAAATAGTAACACAGTTCTCGACTTAATTAAAGTAATTATGATTTTTTAAATTACAGTTTAAGATGTAAAGGTGGTGCAATAATTTTAAGGCAGTTTTTCGAGGTTTTTCATCCTTACTTCATCTTATGCAAGTTACAAGGGCCGTCAGTGTCTCCCTTATTTTATCCGGCTCATAATCCCAACCGCTGAGTCCAACCGAGCCAAGTACTTCAACTTGCCACAACACGAAGGACGTTCGTTACTTAAGTTTATTAGCATGAAAAGTACATTCGTGGCGCCCGCAGTAATTGTGCACCTGCCGCAAGAAGGGCCGACAAAGTACCATCTTACCATGCGGAAATGCTATTTAAAATGTGGTTACATTTACATTGACGACGTTTTCTAGAATTGTTGTTTTCCGTTAGCACTTTTTCATTTACCTTTACACAATTCATTTCTATTCTCGTTAACACAAAAACAGAACTTATTCTCTCTTGTACTAATTTCACACAAAAAACATTGCATCGCTTCAAAGCTTTTGTTGTTGAATTTTTTACCGGATTGCATGTTCCACTAATACTTGATTATTTATAAATAAACTTCACGTCAAAAAGCTATTGACTAAGTGGAATTCGAGGAAAAGTTTTCACCTCTCGAAAATATTTCAACAAAATCCATCGACTGTGGATACTTTTAAATTCAGTTATTATGACAAACAATATTTTGCCTGTGGATTCTAGTTAAAAATTTCTAGGGTCTCTCTAAAAGAATTTTTAATTGGAGAAGTACGACTCATTATAAAATACCCATGTGGTTTTTTTATTTTGTTTTCAAATACAAAAATAGTTTTCTAAATAAATACAAATTGTTTTATATTTTTCTCCTTATGGTAGCAGTAAATTTTTTATGTGAAAGTTTCTAATTATCTGAAATTATTATATAAATATTTAATGGTAGCAGTTAATTTTTCGAGTTGAATCTTTGTTCGGTTTAGGTTAGCCATAAATTCTTAAGCTAGCAAGAATCGGTTATATAGCTTTTGGGTACTGCAAACATTCAAAAGATGCGTGCCTTCTACAATGGCGTACAAACCATCTTGATAATGTAGGGTTTCGGCTTCTATGTAATTATTACCTATTTAGCTCCTCTAGTATCTAAAGTGTAAATCGATACATTTTCACGCTATCACAAAAATGTTTTCGAATTACTTTGGACAATTTTACATTCCAGGTATTTTAATAATTATTAATTTTACTTATTAATGAATCATTATAATGTATATCTTAAAGTATGGAGTTATATTTGAAATTATTTTTCGAATGAAACACTTTTCGAATATTTAATGCAAAATAGTTGAAAAAAGACTTATGATACTAAAAAAACGAGGAGAGAAGATAAATCTTGCTCAATGGAAAGACTCTACGAAAGCGATAGCTTTAGAAGATTTGCAACTCTTAGAAGAAGATAATCCAAATTCAAAGATTTCTGAGATTGAAAATGATAATATTGAAAACTGAGGTGACCAAGAAGAAATTTTAAAAGCAGGCCCTGGCGAAGGCGTTGAGGAAATTACCGAGCAATTGGTTCTCTACCTCATAATCCAAAACCTTAAGGGGTAACAAAAGCAAATCGTAAGCATGTCAAATATTCTTATGAACCATGTTCATATAGTAAAAGATTTCCTGAAATATTTTTAAATTATGAGCAATATTGCATAGTATCTACAGATTCCTTACCTTAAAGGAAAATACCGGACGTTACGTTATTGCTTCTAAGAAAGCAATAAAAATAAACATCCATACTATGCACATAAATGTTAGAAAATATTTAAAATAATGAGTCTTGTAAAATATATTAAATAAATTAAAAATACTGACTATACTGTAAAATCTAGTACCGCTTGACACTCTTGCTTCAACTTCTGTCCTGAATGGATGGTCAGGGAGCCCATGCAACTGTTCCCAAAGGTTTTTGGGAATTCAAAGAAAAAGGAATTATTAGTTCATCTGATTTGTGAGCCGGTTATGTAATGTTCACTCTTTTCATCGAATTAATTTAATCGCCATTCATCGATGACTATAATTTTTAAGACCGGAAAAGGAAGGGGAGTAATAAGAATCTTTTGATTTGAGAATGTCTGCGATGATGAACATAAGACAATGCCTTTTGGGAATTAAGGAAAAGGGAAACAAATTATCAGTTCATCTGATTTGTGAGCCGGTTATGTAATTTTCAATCTCACCATCGAAATAAACTTAATCTAAATTCTTCGATAACTATTATTTTTACGGCCGTAACATTCCAAGTCCGAACAGTACATGTAAGTTTACTCCTTGTTTGGTTAATTGAACAAGTAACTATTATCACCAGATTTATGAGCCGGTCACTAGTATAAAATTATTGCTTCAACCATCGTAAATTTACACTCTAATCCCAGTGAACGATTTTGCAAACGTGACGCGTGTGCTTTTCGAGGATTACGAACTAAGAACTGTGGGAAATATCAAATGTATCGTTAAAGCGTTGTAAATACCTCATTATTCGTTAGGATGGTATGATGGGCATCCCTTAATTTAATCATCAATTCCATTAGAATCTTAATAACTAATTAACAAAGTCCGACATCAAAACTATTAATAAGTGATTTGGATCAATGGAAAATCTGTTATTTTCTGTAATAACACGTTACATTCACATTTTTTATTTGCAATTTTATGGTTGTTCTACAATGGGAGCCATTCGAAATGACGCGAGATATCGATGTGACCCCGATTCTCTATCTATGCGCGCGCATCAATTACCATCTGTCGGAATTATAGAGACGATAAAAATTAATTTTTACTCTCTTTTCACTGGAAATTTTTTCTAATAATTTCGTTTTCATTTATTCATTCATTTTGTCTGTCAGAAATTATGGTGGGAGCAGTAAGTCTCCTGATTGAAGAATTGAAGATTTTACTTTGTTTTGCAGGGGTATTTTGAAAATTTTGAATCTAGTAAAAATTATTTCAATACATTTTTAATTACTTTGATATTTTTAATAATCATCTTGTCTTAGAAGGTAAAAAAGTAAAGAATTATTAAAAATATAAATTCTAAAATTTTGAGTAGAGAAAATAAAAAAATAGAAAAAAATCTTTGGCGTTGAGTACTTACTGTAAAGGTAGATGACAAAGAAGGTGGCATACATCATCCTGAAGTGCATACATCCATTTCCTCTTTCATTATGTCGTAAATTCATTCTTCTCGTTTCGATAAGCCATCGTTCTTGATTCATTTCCTAGAATCTTGAGCCTCTAGAATTATTTTATGTGCGTAATCCTTCTATCCCAGTTGGCTTAATTGAACCCTGTATTTATCATGAAATTTAACGTTTATATTTTTACTTTTAACTTCCCAAAAAATTGATTTTTTTTATCAAACAGTATATTTTTGGAATTTATAACAATTACCAAAATGTTGCCACAGGAACTAAAAATCTCGACTTTTAGAAACTTTCAATTTTTCAAGAAATACAATAATTTTTAAATATTTAATTGTTTTTTTTGTTACGAATTGGAAATAGAAAAAATGCTGTCGAAATTACCTAGAATTTAAAATTAGTCCGCCATATTGGATCCGCACTAAAATATTTTAACCTTTCACTGAAATATTCAGAAAATATTATATGCTATGTGAGTGCAAAGGTAATTTCATAAATTTTGTTAAGTTATGACATAACAGTAGCATATAACTAACGACAAAATATAATTACATGAAATCCGCCTAGGAGTACGGAATTTAATATTTAATAAATTACGCTACTAATTTTACTAAAAATAAATTTTTTTTAAAAAATCCGCTACAAATGTCTCTTGCGCTCTTAATTACTGAAGCATAATCGAAACGATAATGGCTTCAATTTTCGGACGAATGCAATTAGTAGTCTACAATGCAGGAACGCAATTTCGAAGTAGAGAACGATCGTAATTTCATTTTGATTGAATTCACGCGTTAAAACCAAACGCAGTAATGCATGCGGTACAGAAACGACTCTCGAGATTCTTTCATTACTCGAGAGGCGCGCATCATCATCATCATCATCACGAAAATCGAATATCAATGCACTTTTTTCTCTCTCACAATTCTTTCGCTTCACAATTTTTTATCTTCGAAAATTCTATTAAACTGATAAAGTACATTAAGTTTATGAAACAATCTAATTGGCATTTTCCATATTAACTAACATTCGATACTTAATTCTCACAATTGTGTCAAAATGCTTTTATAAAATGGAAGCTGAAACTTTTTAAATAGTTCAGTTCTTTATTTATATAGAATCGTATTAAACTGCGAAACTGATTAAAATTCTATTGCCGTGATCGTCTTACTTGTTTATTGAAAGGAAAAAAGATAAAAATACAAAAAAGTTTGTTTGCACAGTTTGTCTGAATTTTATTGCTACAATAAAATTTTAGTTAAACATTACAAAAGAATACAAAAAATTTAAGAATTTAATTATTTCATTTACTGTCAAGAAATTATAGACATTTATAAAATTTGTTTCCGGAACTCCTGCATTTTCAATCAGATATTCAAAATTCAAAATGGCGGATCTAATATGTCCGACAAAAAAAATATAAGTATAAAATAACTTCGCTTTAAACATTTTACTATCAAATTTGCTTGAAACTCGTCGCTTAGGTGTTTTTTAGGTAATCACACATTTTCGAAATAGTTTTTTTAATTTTTTTTGTAAATATTTTCACCAATAAAAAAACTTTCACTTTAGAATTTGAACGTTTATTTTTTTTTAACTTCATATTTCAGAGTAAACATTTTTTTGACCCTTTATTATTACATTTATTTTAGGATTTTTTTTTATTTTCAGATTTTTGATAGAGAAAATAAATTTTTTTTGCTGTTCACATACTTTGAGAAAATATTTATTAATCATTTCAAAAGTACAGTTATATTGGATAAAAAAAAGTTCTCTTTGGGTAAATTTTTGTTTAAAGTTGATTCCTTTACAAATATTTCCCAAATTTTTTTTCACAGAAATAAATAAAATAATAATTTATTCTTATTATGTGAAATTCTGACTTTGAAATTAATTTCAAGTCAATTAATTTCAATTCAATTTGTTTCTACTCATAAATTTGCTTTTATGTGAAAGTTTCTAAAAATATGAAATTATTATGAATATTTAACATTGAAATTATTTAACGAATAATTTACTTTGAAAAATATTTGTTAATCATTCCAAGCGTAAAGCTATTGGTGGAAAAACAGTTCTCTTTAAGTAAATTTTTTATTTAAAGTTGATTTTTTTTACAAATATATTTCCCAAATTTTTTTTTACAGAAATAGATGAAGTAATAATTTATTTCAAATCTGAAAAAATTACTATTTTCTCATTTCACTTTGTATTTTTATAAAAATTTTTACAATTAACTGTATTACATTAAATGTACAATACATATTTTTTCTTTAATTAATTGTGAAAAAAATCATAATTACCACTCATTTCGTCTAAAAAAATTAAGTTTCGCGTGTTAAAAAGCTTTTACTGACAAAGAGAAATAAGTTTTTTTTTTCTTCTTTTTTTTCTTAGTTAATAAGAAAAGTTCCATCAAAACTTCTTTCCGTGTACTTTTGTGAAGAGCAGAATTTAAAATCGAGTTATAATCAAGACATTCGCAAGAGGAAAGTCGAATTAAATTTTTACTTCAAAGAAACTAAAGATATAAAGATTGTAAACCGCAATTATTTATTTATTTCTTTTTTGCTCCCAAAAGAAAAAGAGGGACAAGTATTTTATTTTAACCCCAATGTTATGCTATCAAGTTTCGTTTTTAAAAAACTTGATTCGATTCTAAAAAAAATTATTCAAATCGAAAAATATTATAAACTAAATTCGAAAAATTAAAATTCTTCCAAAAAGGTGATTTTTAAAATATTTTTTTGAAATTTGTTTTAATCAATAATTATTTTCCTCGTTGGTTAATAAGTAATTTTGCTGAATGTGAATATATATTAAATGTAAAATATCGAGAAAAAAATTATCGATAGCGCCAACAGTGAACACAAGCCGCATTAATGGAGATGGCGAATCCTTTGGTCTCGTATAATATATATGTATATAAAGAAAAGGACAGAAAGAGAGTCAAATGGGCAATTCACTTTGTTTCTCTCTTCGCTCTACACGCAGTAGTCACAATCGTACAGTACAAATGGTGTAAATGAAATTTGCGATGCTCTCACGAGCGTATTAAATTACGCTAAAATCGCTGGAGGACGAGGCGAGAAGTTAAACTTCAATTAAAAGTGCAGCTCGACGCATTATTGTAGAATGAAATTTACATATATAATTTCGTGCGATCGTTAATTTTCATATGCTTGAAATCATTTCAAATTATAATCGACCGCAAACGAATATATAATTACTGCCTTCTTGATGGTTATATACATATATATGAAAATCATACAAAAAAGGAGAATAAATTTGACATTTTAAATTTAAATTACGTTAAACTTAAATCGCAGGGAAAATGAATTTTCGATTTTCAGCTTCTGTTTAACACCTTATAAAAGTCTGCCCATAAAGTTAAAGAGAAAAATATTTTAAAAACTCTAAAAATCACTTTTTTTCCGTCTTAACCCCCCACTTTGCTCAAAATCCTAAAGCGCTCGACAATTTTAGCACCCGGGATCGAGTTCAGAGGACAAAATTAAATTAAAAATGACACCCATATTGAAAATCACGAAAAAATTATTTTTGGGGTTCCTACCCCCACTTTTTTCAAAAATTTCAATTTTTTGTTTTTGCGCACGTGAGTTTAAGTTTCAAGTTTATACTTAAGACCTTATGGTAATTAGCCTGTCAAGTTAAAGAAGAAAATATCTTTTAAACTTTCAAAATCACCTTTTTTGAGTATTTACCCCCACTTTTTTCAAAATCCTGACGTACTAGACATTTTTAATACCCGAGATCGTATTCAAAGGACGAAATTATATTGAAAACGACTCCCATATTGAAAATCAGGAAAAAATTATTTTTGAGATCTTTACCCCCACTTTTTTCAAAAACCTAAATTTTTTTGGTCTTACGCACATGGGTCCTTAAGTCGACGATTGAAAATTTAATTTTGGACGTCATGGAGATATAATTCTACACATATAATATAAGTAAAATAATTCTACATAGAGATAATTAAAAATTTAGAGACATTGATTTTAATTTACGTTAAACAACGCTTTTTACTTTAAGGTTATGTTCGAAGGGCTTGCGAATCCCCTTTAAGCGCTATGGGAGTAGCAATTTACGAAAAAGGTTGACAATTAATGTCTCCATTATCTCTATACAAAATCAGGGTACAGTACATCATTATCATTTTACCACAAACTGTTACTTTGATCTCTGTGTATTTGGCACTTTAACTTTTCACGTCATCAACTATGGATTTTGAAATTTTCCCAAACAATGTCTGGTTACCTCTTGTTAACTTTATGGGTTTGACAACGCCAAATAGCGTCCATCAAGGGATTTAATTACATTGCGCACTAAATATTCTCAGTCAATATAATAATGTTAATTACTTAAATGTGATAACTTGTTCCTCATAAACGGACCATTTTGTGTTGAATATTATCATAATATCTCGTTTAATGTAATTTCCACATTTTTTATACAAATTTTCATAATTTTTTATTGGACTATTCTATTAATTGTTTTAATTTTTTTTGGTCGCTATATTGGATCCGCCATTTTGAATTTTTAAAAACTGAATTTGTATTCGTAATCAGTGACTCAAAAAACCCCCGAATAACAAGATTTAAACGAAACCGCTAAAAAATAAAAATTCAGTCACATTCGATCCGCCATTTTGTATTTTTAAAAACTGGTTTTGGATTTGCAATCACGTAGTTCAAAAACCTTGCGAATAACTAATTTGAGGATATTTTAAATTAAATTCGAATTTTGTCGACGAATTACAAAAAATATTCATAGGATTACGATTCCAATACTTTAAAATCTGCAAATTTTGCGAATATGATAATTTTTTTTGCTTACGATAACTTTTATAAAAGATATTAAAATTGATAGTTCAAATTTGCAACTCTTCGTATGCAAAGTATTATAGTAAAGTGTGGGTGGCAATGGGAGTCTTTATTCAAAAATCGAGAGCAACTTGGGAATATGGAAAAATAAAAAAATTCATCGAGAACAAAAAAAGTAATGCTGAATTCTTTTATTTAAAAACTTCATTTATGAATTTTTATATGTCAAAAAGAATTCTATACAATTGTACACAATTTTCCCACTTGGGCGGTGCCCAACTTTTTCATCCTGCTTTTTATTTCTCGCAAAATTTTTTTTTCCTTTATAAAATGTCAACTTTTCACATATTCAACTATTTTCGTATTGAAAATTTTTATTAATTTTTCTATATTCTATTTTTTCCCTGATAATATTAGAAATTTACAATATTTTATTTAAAACTATTTCTATAAAAAGCTATTTATATATGAGAGTTTTTTGAAAGTTAATAATTTTGTGAAATTCTAACTTTAAAATTAATTTCGAAAAAAGTTTGAAACACTTGTTTTTATTCATTTTGCTTTTATGTGAAAGTTTGTAATTATCTGAAATTATTATTTTAAATTCGAATTATTATCAAATAGTTGTTAATTAAAAATATTCATTAATTTGCGTTTATGTGAAAGTTTCTAAAAATATGAAATTATTATAGAAATTTTGTAATATTTGAATTATTATCAAATAGTTATTGTTTAAAAATGTCCATTAATACTGTTTGATTTTCTTTTGTTTTCTAAAAGTAATTACAATCTCCGATAATATGGAAAGTTTCGAAAAAAAATTTTAAATAGCAGGAAATTATGAGTTACTGATGAGAAATTCTCCAACTTTTTGTTGCATATAATATTCTTTGTTGGTATTAAAAAAAAAGTTGCTTTGAATAATAAAAGAAAACATTAATTCAGAAACAGCAATAAAAAGTAAACGTAATTGTAAAATTGTGATAAAATAAATAATCTTTTTTTCCTTATAGACCGTAAAATTAAAATTAAATGTAAAATGATAATTAAAATGTTTTTTTTAAATTTCCATTGATTTTGTTTTTGGATAAATTTGTAATAAAAAATTTTGTATTCAAACACACCTTAATGGGTTAAATTTGCAGAAAATTGAAAGTCTTTTTTTCATTTTAATTCTCTATTTGGGTGAAACTACTTTTCGTTTAGGAAGAAAAAAATTTTTTTTGGCAAGAATTTTAAGTCATACACGATTGTATAATAACGCCACGTGCTCCACCCTTGTAGCTGAAAATTTTTTTTCACCGTCTCTACTCATCTCTATATCCTTTTATGATGAGTTTCATCTTCACAGTAAATATCACTTTCACTCACTTAGCACATTTTCATGCGTACATATTTTTTTCACCCTTAAATCACAATCACCTCGGTGTCCACGTGCCTTTTTTCACTGTAATCACAATTATGTTCATTTTTTCATTTTTATGGTTTAAAAAATTTTTTTTCGAAATTTCGTTACATAGTTTTCATTATTTTCGTATTTTTCCGTTTGCTTTTTTTATCTCTCGAGGATGAGACAAAAGCTTTGTGAAAAGGAACGGTAAATAGAAATGCTCTCGTGGTGGAGCGCTCGAGACAACTGCGCGAGCGCTTAGCTAAATTTCCAGCCTTGGTGGTTGGAGGAGGTCGACTCTTGCCACCTCCCGAGAGCGCCGACCGCGACCGACGTCGAACCACCCTTGGAAACGATCTCGAACCACCCGATAACCACGAACCAATCGAAACTCTATACTATCGATGGAACTTTGAATATGAAACAAAACATGTTAGGGGGGCATATACAATCAACGGAACAAAACATAAAACTTTTACTAATTTTTTGTTTTGACAAAATAGTTCATTATTTTGCAAACAAAATTAATTTTTGCACGTACCCACTCATTTCACTTTTTCCAAAATTAAAATTAAATGTTTTAATGTGAAAGTTTCTAAAAATCTGAAATGGTCGCCATATTGAGTCCGCCATTTTTGTTTTTCCAAAGATGTTCAGAAGACGTCCTAAGGATAACTGAGGTCTCTGTTCCAACTGGGAGGTTGAGAATTGCAAAAACTTTTAAAATTGCAGTAAGCATAAATACAGACTCTGCAAATATACAACAATTTTAATAAATATTTTTCACTATAAACATAACACTTTTTTTTAAAGTATCGATATCTTTGCTGTCTCAAATATCGATATCCCATTACATGTTTTGATATTGCATGCTGCTCTCTCACTCTCTCACTTTCCAATCGCAAACAAGAAACTCCTCTTGAAGCGAAGCATATAGGGGATCGGTTCCATTTTCTATTACTGTGTATGTATGTATGTGTGTTGAGCAGGGGGTTGAATAGAAGCAGAAAAGAACTCTCTCAGGAGGGTTTTTCTATTTTTCTTTTCTCGTCGCACTTCGACGACTCCAACTACGAACGACCGCCTGACGCGATAGAAGCGTGCAACCTGTCACGAGTTCACAATCAACAGATCTTTTAAACCATTTCGCGTAGCAACTAAACTACGAGATTTACGTATCGAATAGACTAGAAGAGAAATGCATTTCATTGCCTGCTGACGTTCCCAGCAGGAGGATCGTTTTGACATTATATTTATATAGAAAACAAAATACAATCAGAAGTAAAAATCAAGTTTTCTGTCGCTCCTCTGCAAGCCCCATTCCCATTCAAGGGAAATTTAAATTCAGTGATTGTGTGTCTAATGTGTTAATCTCCTAACAACCCAAGCTCCGAGGATTATCAGAAATTTTCTTAATTTCGTTTTGGCAAAAATAGGATAGATGCATTTTTAGGAACATTAACTCAGGGTTGAAACCCTAATATATCGCCTAGTATATTAATGTAGTGTATCGGTTTCCCTAGAAACATAATAGGACAAGGATCACGCTCGGTTAACGTCAATTTTTTATTCTTCAGGATGTTGTTCAGCAACATCCCAGCAACAATCTAGATTGTTTACAGTCCATAACAGTTATTAATATTGAAAGGAATTTAATTTAAAATTATTTTCATGACAATTTTGATCTCCTGCTAGTTTCCGGCTGTGGTTACAAATATTAAAAAGCGTTTAAAAGTTTCAATAAAATTTTTTATCCTTCAGGATGTTGTTCAGCAACAATCTAGATTGTTTACAGTCCATAAAAGTTATTAAAATTAAAAGGTATTTAATTTAAAATTATTTTTATAACAATTTTGATCGTCTGCTGGCGTTCGGCTGTGGTTACTACTATTGAAAAGCGCTTAAAAGTTACAATAAATTTTTTTATCCTTCAGGATGTTGCACAGCAACGCTCCTGCAGCAATCTAGGTTGCTAACTGTCCATAAAAAATAATGAATTTGAAAAGAATTGAATTAAAACGTTTTTCTATGATAATTATGATCTTCTGCTAGCGTTCGGCTGTGGTTACTACTATTTAAAAGCGCTTTAAAGCTATAATAAAATTTTTTACTTTTCAAGAAGTTGCTCAACAACATTCCATTTACAATCTAGGTTGGTAACAGACCATAAAAAATAATAGGATTGAAAATAATTTAATTTAAATGTCTTTGTTTTTGTTAATGAATTTTCGTTCTCATTCTTAATCATTTAAAAAATTTTACAATATAACTGTTTAATTGTTGATTAAAATTTCACATGGATGTTTTATAAATTTGCCCATAAAAAACCGGGAATTTAAATTTTTAAAAAACTTGCTCTCCTGGAATGTATCTTTAGATATGCAAGCTTCTGGCTTCGATGTCCCCAAAACTATATACATAGGTTTTGTTGCTATAGCCGAATAGTCAGATATATTTTGACATCTCCAATATTTCACGCTATTCTTCCCTCTCGAATTTTTATAATACAAAGTCATCGGCGTGTAAAAAGAGTTTTTCACCAACTTGCATTAGTTCAACTATTTTAATTTATTTTTATTTCTAATTATTCTTTACTAGTTTATGAACTCTAGAACTGAAATATGATTTTTTGATTTTCAACGGAAAATTTGAGTGGTTTGGCACCCCAGACGACGTTTTACACGGCACCAAGCAAAATTAAAGTAATAACAACCACGCACAAGAATCATTATCATTATAATATCATTAGAAATTTTAGAATATTTACCCCTTGATGGCTAACTAAAATTTTATTATTCACAATGTTGTAATTGTACTTAAAAGTAATTTTAATTAACCTTTTTTTTACTAATTTTTTTTTTAATATTTTTTTTCAAATTTTGTTATCTTACTAACCAAATATAAATTACGAAATCTAACAATAACGTGAGAATAATCAATAGCGGAATTTACTGTCATTATACGATTTGCATTATATGATTCAAATGCGTTTCGTGGCTATCAGCTTGTACTGTATCGAATAACCATTTGCACAAGTAACTAAGTGCTTTCCCACTTCGACTATTTCGTCGATTAGTAAAACTCATCTCACAAAATTTAGTATATCAAGATAATAATACAAAATTAAATTCCTCAAAAACTAAATCACATAATTTTAATTATTTTATTATTAGCAGAATTTATCATTGCTTTCGAAAGAAGTTACAAAAAGTAGAGAAAATATTTAGAAGAAAGTTTTGCTTTTTCATTTTTTAGCGACAATAGAAGCGTAGATTTAACGAATTGAAAATTAATGTGTAAAATGTGTTTTCAAAGTTTGTTTCAAAGTTTCAAAAAGTTTGTGATAAATTTTAAAAAGAATTTATCAATAATTGAAATTTCGTTATATTTTTTATTCATAAAACTACTATTACAATTTTATATTTTTTTGCTTAATGGAATTCTTCTGTTCAAGTGTCAAAAACAAATTTACGTAAATGGATACTATAAAAGTTAACAAGACTTGTAAACTTGGGTGTAATTTGATATTTCTAACTTTTGACACAGGGAGTTCGAAAACAATAGTATAAAACGTTCCGAAGGGAAAAGTCTATCATGTAGACCCTTCTTTACATTATCGATCACACTTCAGATAAATAGGGTCCATAATCTTCTTTCAGACAAAATTTAAGGAAAAAACTGTAGGGTGTGCAATTTCTATTAATGGAAGGAAGTCTACTGTGATTTGATAATCAATTAGTATCCAACTTCTGCTAATTAAAGTGCTGTAGAAAATTGGCTTCAATGTCACTTCAGTCTTGTGTTGTTTTATTGTAATAAATATTAAAATATTATAAGGGGAAAATATAGGAATATAAACTGAATGTTTGCGATTTTATGGTTTATTTATTATTTTAGTTTAATATTTATTATGAAGGTAGGTAACAATGAGTACAACAATTATTTTCTATTTTTCCTTTTAAAGTATTTTAATTCGTTTTCCTTATTAAGTTGAATACGGAGTAAGACATTTTTAGTATCTAAACAGAAAAATGTTACACTTTTTATATACCTAGTTCATTAATGATTAATTGTAAGAGAAAGTAAAATTTTCTGCGCGATTTTGTAACTTCACTTCACTTTCACCTCATTCTCACTTCACTTTCACTTCATATTCATATTCACTTTTACCTCATTCTCACTTTACTTTTACTTCATATTCGTATTCACTTTCACCTCATTCTCACTTCACTTCACTTCTTATTCATATTCACTTTTACCTAATTCTCACTTCATTTCACTTTCACCTTATCTTTACTTCACTCTAATTTCACTTTCACTTCACTCTCACTCAGTCTCAATTCACTTTCACTTCACTTCACTTTCACCTTATCTTTACTTCACTCTAATTTCACTTTCACTTCACTCTCACTTCAATTTCACTTCACCTTCACTTAAGTGAAGTGAATATGAAGTAAAAGTGAAGGGAGAGTGAAATTAGAGTGAAGTAAAGATAAGGTGAAAGTGAAGTGAAGTAAAATTTAAGTGAGCGTGAAATTGAAAGTGAAGTGAAAGTAAAGTGACAGTGAATTGAGAGTAAAATAATAATAATGATACTGTAGAGATTATATAATCTAATTGACCAAATTGATTGCCAGGATATTGGTCTCCATACTCCGAAATATTCCATTATTTTAAATGAATATTCTCTCACTGTAATTATTAGTTCTAAAAAAATTTTATTATTTGTAAATAAAAAAAAAAATTTCATTCAATATAAAACATAAAATTCACTATAAAATAGTATTTAATGTGTTTACTTTATATGTTCCCTGTTACAAGAAATTGACGAATAGACTTTCTTAAGAGGTTGTTTGATACTATTTCTGGAAATTTGTCTTTACACAATGAAATAAAATCGTAGAGATTCAAGAAAATAATTACTCACATGAAAGGATATAATTCGTTTTAAGAGGATGTAGATAATTAAATACTAAAATGTACAAGTAAAAGGTATTTAATGTTTAGCTTACACAGGTGATTTAAATTTTAAATTCGTAACGATTTCGATAATTACAAGATTTTATTTAATTATACATTTGCTTCTGGAACAGAGGGTGTTATAAATTTCTAATCAATAACTTCAGTCAGTTGTACGGTGGACATCAACGAGGTTCACTTCACCTCTTTGCTCTTAATCTTCGTGCTACTAAATGGTTCCAGTAAAATAAAATTAAAAAATAGTTTATCAAGTATCATATTTAATAGCATAAAATTTAACAAAGGTATAGGAGTTGGAATTTTTAAAGAATTTAATTTTATAAATTGTACCATAAAACAAATTTTTTAAGCAGTTCACATGTTGTCAGAGCAGGGAAAAATTTCTAAGGGAAAATATAAAAAAAAACGGAATGTTTTAATTTTATGCTTTCTCTATTATTTTAGTTTAATATTTATTATTAAGGTAGGTAACAATATAGTATTTTGACAGACGGCAATCATTATTTCTCATTTTCACTTCACTTTCACCTTATTTTCACTTTACTCTCACTTCACTCTCAATTTACTTTCACCTTATTTTCGCTTTCACTTCACTCTAACTTCTTTTTCACTTTATATTCACTTCACTTTACTCTCACTTCTTTTTCACCTCATATTCACTTTACTTTCACTTCACTTTCACTTCACTCACTCTTCACTTTAACTTGACTTTTACTTCACTTTCACCTCATTTTCACTTCACTTAGGATTTATTAAAATATTAAAGTGATAGTGAAGTGATATTGAAGTAAAAGTCAAGTGAAAGTGAAGAGAGAGTGAAGTGAAAGTGAAGTGAAAGTGAAGAGAGAGTGAAGTGAAAGGGAAGTGAAAGTGAAGTGATAGTAAAGTGATAGTGAATTAATAGTGATTACCAGTTGTTTAAAAATCATTAGAATCAGTAATTTTGTGTTCCGATATATTTTATAATATTTTAATACTTTGTATTTTGATAGTAGATGAAGCAGTCTAGATATCGTGACCAGATATCCAATTCGATATCAAGGATTCAATAAATACCGAATAGTTTTTAATAAAAACAAACAGAATCCTCACCTGAAATAGACGATAATAATTAATTTAAGGCAAAGATTCACTTAATCTTATGAGCTCGGTTATTTGGATCACAGACTACATCTTAAGCAATGTGAAAAGACGACATCGCATTGAGAGAGGATTCCAAAAGGCAAGGGACTATATCTCTTAAGAGTTGTAGGTTGTGGCGAGAATAATATATCAACCGGTTCCATCTTCGGATATCGTCGTTTCGCGAAATTAGATGGGATATCTCTTTTCGTATCTCCCAACTTCTCTCCACTTTCCTGCAAATATTTTTCTCTCAGACATTTTTATTATTCAGACAACAGGTCTCGCTCTATTTTATCAAATATTATTAAATAAAATTTATCAGATGATAAAAGTGGATATACATATTATTTCACGAATGATTGTTGTCGTAAAAAAATTTTTCAATACCAAAAAGCGGGATATTAAATACTGTTCCAAAAGTATTTCCCAAAAAATTAAACTAGTTTATTTTGTATTAACGAATAGTAAATGAGGATTAACTTTGAGAATCCAGGTAATATTTTTTTTCTCCCTTCATAACATGGAATACTATAGACAAAAGTCTAATACTTTGAATACAACTCAAGAGGTGACGGAAATCTTTCTTTTTCACACCGAGGCGTATTTTAAGAAAGAGAAAAAAGAATTTTAAGAAAGAAAGAGAATTTTTATTAAAAATTTTATTTCAATCCTTTACAATTAGAATCAGAGAGAAAGAGTAGATCCAGATGTCTTCAGGGACACTGTAAATTAGAACTTTGTGGAATCAATCGAGAATTTAAATGGGGACAAAATTTAAAAGTATCAGAATTCATTTTAAAATTATTCTTAGAGTCGTAGACCCAACAAGCGATACCTCCTTCAGTGGGAGGTCGAAGAAATTATGTCTAGCGGAAACAGAGAATCCAGTAGATTTCCCTCAAATTGTTTTCGGGTCACCCAAATTATTGGTTTAGACTTACTCATCAAGACAACTTTCTCTGGACTGACGAATTCGACAAAGCGTGCCGATGTAAATTAGATAAAACACCCCTCAGCCTAGGGGTGACCGAATTATTTATTTAAAGTTGATGTCGAGGTAATGCAGTTCTTAGAAAAATAGAAATGTGCCTCGTAGTAGAAATTATCTCCTTGAATGAATTTGACTAGGTCCAGACTCGAAGAAGGCTCTTGATACTTGAAGAGATTTTCTGGACTGGATGCGAAGAACAAACTCGATGACAGTACACAACTAGTTAGCTTGGTCGCTGTTGCTGGACTGACACGAAGAGGACACTTGGGGGAAGTACACGACAAGTTAACTTGGTGGCGATTCCTGGACTAATTTTTTATGAAGAACAATGAATTTATTTTTAACTGCGACATCTAATTTTCAAGTTGCGATTTGACGATAACAAAGAAAATAAAGTGTGGTACTTTCCAGACGTAGTATCTTTGAGTATATATTGAGCCAAAGTCTTGTAAGTCAAAATTCATTGGTCATAACTTTCGGGTTTGATTCTAATTTACACTCAACTATTAGTGAAGAGTAAGTGTCCCTCTGGGGTACCGTTGATTTACATGAGAGTGGAAAGAGAATGAATAAGGGGTTGAGTGTGAGAATTTGCAGTAGTGGTGCGATTGCGCGGCAGTAAAATTCTATTGTTTTGGATATTGCGTGTAGAGGCGGCTTTAGTGTGAGCGTATATAGGGCCGAGAATATGATAGCCCCCGGAACTGACAAAATGCATACATATGTATGCGTTTCGATACTGGCTTCCGTTTTTGAAAAGCGCGACTTGCCTTTATTAACAAAACTTCACTGTATATAGGACGCATTTTACCTGCTATCTGATATTTCGGTGTATATTGGAAGTGAGGATAGTATAGATATAAAGGAAATCGGAACAGATTGAAGTAGACGCAAACCGACACACATAAAGACAGTTGGATCGAGCATCGACAAGTGCCGTTCAACATCCCGGCAATTTGCAAAACGACCCTTGTTCTTTCCCTGTTTGCGCCGATTATCGTAAAGTCAAATTGGAAATCGATGCGAAAGCAGAAGAGGAGCAATTTCGAGAACTATATTGGCTAAGAAAGCAGTAAATGGGCTTGCCAAATTTATAGCTTCATGAATAATTAAAACAAGCTATAGTTTGAGATCTACGAACTACTTAAACGTCCTCGAAGAGTGGCAAAGATTCCGGGTTTCAAGACACGAAGTAATTAGTAGCTTGTCTTGTTACGTTAACAAAGCTCGTTTTCTGTATATTGTCAGCAAAGTTGCTTTCTTCAAAAGCAAGCATCATTTTCACGAGGGTCGTAATTTAGCAGCATGCAATCCAATAAGGAAATAAATTTTCATTAAAAAAATTATTTCTCATGAAATTAAAAATATAATTTAAACCTGCAAGAAAAAAATACAGTATATCTTATTATAGAAATTATTTATTGTGCTAAATGTATAAACATTTTTTTTAATGCGGATTTTTGCATTTTCCAGATCCATGACCTGTTAGTTGGTGACAGTGGGTTGAACAACATTTACCCAAAGTTCCATCTGATTTGCATCTCTGACCATTACTGAGGCAGTTCTCTCCCATAGCTGAAGGAGCTATCATCATTAGGATTGTTGCCATCAGCACCAACAAAAAACCAATTGACTTTAAACCAACCATTTTATCCTCAGCTATCTGTAAAAGAATTCTATCATTACAATCAATTTTAAATAACAACAATCAAACGGAAGAGACCCTATCGCCAGAGTACAGCAGAGATAGTTGTTTTGATGAGTAAATCTAAACCATTTTAACTTTCTAAACCTATAAAAACGATTTCTAATACAAATTACCTAACTAACTCTATTTTCAAGTTGATTTTAGTTATTTTCCCCACGCGTCATTATTATTAATTTTAGTCACTTTTCATCTCTTCCAAAAATTATAACTTTTGCAAAAAATATTGTTAGGGACGATAAAATATACAAAATTCAAAACTTACCCAAAACTGTGAATTAATTTCAAGAAGAAGAAAGTATGAATAAATATTTTTTAAAAGCAAAGGGGTTTTATACTTGTACAAATTAGGTCATATCAATCATTATCAGTTCGATTCGTCATTAAGTGGATTAGTTGAAAATAAATCAATTAATTTTCCTCATAATTATCCCGACATGATTAAAATTTGAATATTAAAGCTAAATCGCAGAATGAAAACATTTTCGTCTTTTAGACATGAATAGCATCATTAGCTTTTGAATACCACTAAGTAAATATTTTGTTCAGTTTATTTTAATTTTAATTTACACAGATGTTTTGTATCGACTGCAGAAAATTTTGTTTTTAATAATTAAAAGAACGTTTTAATTATTCAAAAAAAATATTTACTTTCTGAAACTTTTCCCCAGTCGATTTTCTCGAATGCATCATTATTCATAATAAAGATTATTAGTTTAATTAGAATTTAATATTACATTATGATCATTAAGCCAGATTTTCGTTAATGACTCACTGATTGAATATCGTGTATCACGTCCAGACATATTATTTGATAGACTAAATTTAAGTTTTTATTTATATATTTATTTTTGTTAAATTGTTGTCAAGAATTTTTACCTTAAGCTAATGCCGTTGTCAGGAACTTATTATAAAAAATGTAATTAAATTAATAACTGTAAATTAGTACCCAAATATTTTTTTCATTTCAAAATAGAAATCTGAAGATGAGAATATAAAAATTTATAAAATTGTTTCTAAAATTGAAAATAGGACGTATAACATCGTTATAGAAGTTGTAAAGAAGTCCTCTAAGTTTGAACATGCAAGCTTTGAAATACTCCTATCTGTGTCTATATAAGTATATAAATATGCAACTACCTTGGATGGAGGAAACTTGACTCGAAAAACCAAGTTTGTGTTACGAAAACTTAAGAAAAGACTAGTTTAATGTTTATATAAAGTAACTTTACCATGAGCTGTATATACACACTAAAAAGACTCTCATGTGCATTAAGAATCGTATACTAAAGTTGAGCAGCTTTTGTCGTGTGCAGCGCGTTTCTTGTTACTTGCTGGGTGTACAATCTGTGCTAAATAATGCCACTCACTATCCTGGAACCGACATTCAGTTTCACGAAATACAAAAAGACAACACCAAAACTGCGAGGATTTATGGAAGCGGTAGACCAACATCATAGCGTTCTCAAATATCCCTCCACTGAAATTCTGCATCCATGAAACAAACCTATATCCACAAACGGAAAAGGCATCACCAATTCTCACAATTGGCTCACTACTCATGTGGTTAATATCATTCCACCGTGTGTGAATCATGAAATTAATCTCCTGGCCTTTTAAATATAAACAACAATAGCAAATTGATTTCTACAAGAAAATTGAACAAAAGTCTTAGGGATAAAAATTTATTGCCACAACCATTTATGATAGGGCATTTAATTCTAGATGATCACTGACAGTTTTTTGACAAAACTAAAACAGAGATTAGTTTTCGTCTTCCTGGTGCTCTTGAATAATCGGGAATCACATCCAAATTTAGGTAATTAATTAAAATTTAATTTTAGGAATTAAGAAAAGATTCCTGCTTTAAGGGGTGATCCCCCAAAAGTCTGTCACCATAGCAGGGATTACAATCAGTGAAAAACCCTAAAACAACCTTCTTGGATAAATATAAAGATTTAAAGAAAAATACACGACAAAAGTGAACAGTCACAACCTGAAAAGTGTGTTACAAAAATGTTTTTCTTCTACTTCCACATTGATGGAGAATGTTTTCTAAAATTCTTATCTCTATAGTACCCATAAAGAGATATAGAAAATGAGATGCACATCTACTTGACAGGTGGATATTTTGCATTTCCCGTATCTTCGCCTAGGATGCGATGCTCGGCGACACTTTTCATCGGAAAGTTTTATACCGCGGAAGGAAATCTTGAAATTGGATCCTTCGATTTGTATGCCCTCACACACTTTTCTACATGTGTTTGAAACATCAACGTACGGGAAATGGGTACGTCACGAATTACCAAACGATCGAATCTCTAGTTAGACGAGCTTTTGACGGATCAAAGAGGAAAAGAGAAAAAGAGAATGTTTGAGAGGTAGAGAGAGAAAGAGCGAAAGGGGGAGGTGAAGGGAGAGGAGTTCCTGCACAAACTTGGACAGCGTCGTATCGCATGACGAGCTTTGCCGGATGATCGCATGTGCCACGCTATTTTTGCCCATATCTTATGTGAAAGGATGGCGCAACTATTCAAAAACTTGTTATTGCATTTAAATGTAAATCGTTCTCTTATAACTCCCTTGTGAATAACACCATCGAATTGGTTCGTCAAGAGATTTGTCCGTCTTGTCGAAACGATAAAACCATCAGTGGAGATAGTACTCTAGATGTCATGCAAAATATCACGAAAAAAAGATTCCTATCGAATTTAATGTGAATTGCGGACAATGAAGACAAAAAGTATGGTAGTTATATATTACGGAGAAATAAACTAATTTTATCTTCAGGATAATTAACCGAGAATATCAAAGGAAGACTTATCGGTGAATCTAAAACATTTCAAAAATTGGATGAACTTCGAAGTAATACCGTTGACCTAAAAAGTTATTTTTTGGCTAATCGATACTTAGCTAAGGGTTTTCAGATTCTTTGGTTAGGGGTACAACAATTGTAACTTTATTCTTACTTTATGAGTAAGAACCGGTTAATTAGTAGTCGACTAGTCACTAGAGGCCAAGGCACGGAAGAGGTCAGAGTACAGCAGAGGCAATTTTGTCTTGATGAGTAATTCTAAACCATTAAATTCTATATTTATAAAACATCATCAGAAAGTAAAGGAAATACGGAATTAAAACAAATAATTGGAGTACAGCAGAGATAGTTGTCTTGATGAGTAAATCTAAACCATTAAATTCTATATTTATAAAACATCATCAGAAAGTAAGAGAAATACGGAATTAAAACAAATATCAGGAATCTTTTTCCTAGTTGATTAACTTATCTAGAAAATTAATCGACGCCCAACGGCAAAGTCAATTCACTTAGCTTTAAATTCCGTCGAATAGACTACTCCCATTGCTCTTCCTCTTTGATATTTTCATAATTATCCTTCATATATTCAAATGTCCATAAAGCATCATGTATAAGGTAAAAAAGTCGATATAAAACTTGTCGAGTAACCAGCGACCACGGTAAGGTTCTTAAACTTCTCAATGGTCTTATTGGTTTGGAATTGCAAGTACGGCTTAAAAGTTTATGTCGTCCACTTGAGGACATCTCGTCGTTATTGTTCATTTTATCTATCTATAATTTTTAACGACTGTTACTAAAGAACTGAAAAGGAAGAGGAGCTTTGTCGAGTAAGTCATATTGAGAGCATTTACCAAGTTTTTGAATCTTGCAAAAAAAAATCTGTTAAAAATACAACAATAAAAAAATGTATATTGAAATATAGGTAATACTGTCAATGAAAAATAATTTTCGATGAACAAAAACAAATATGAAATTTTTTCGTTTGATTTAGGTTGATGAATTTCACAATAAAGAAATAAAAATTTTTTTTATCATTATTAAAAAATATTTACGTTAATAAACAAAATATTTCCAATCAATTGAATTTGTTTTCTCTCCATAAAACAATAGTAGTGTGTCAGGAAATGAAAAATATTGAAATATTTATTTCAAATAAAACAGAGTTTCATTTTTCATCAAAAGAATACAGCTTTATTAAATATGGGCTTCAAATAAAAATTTAATTTTTTGTAAAGTTAATAAAAACAGTAATAAACTTCATAACCGTTATTTTTTAATTATTTACGGATTTGGATTCTTGTAATATTTTTTGTTACCTAATAATTGATTATTAAATATATGGTGAATATTCATAATAATTAGTTATTTAAAAAATCCAAACAAATCTTTATTCTTACTTGTCATTGAAGAGATTCCTTCGGGAAAAACATAAAGGTCGTTGACCAGTATTCGGCAAGTATAGTTCGTCTGAGTATGATCAAGGGCTGTAAGATTGGAAGGAAGGATTGCAATTTATTTATTTTTCTCAGGAATTAATTAGTCTTTCGCTAGAGTACAGCAGAGATAGTTGTCATGATGAGTAAGTCTAAACCAGTAAATTCTATATTTAAAATATCATCTGAAAGTGATAATTATTCTTCATATGTCTATACAGCATTAAATATAAGATAAAAAAATTCTTTTGTCAAATAATAAACTAACTAGTGAATATTTCTTGTTTTGCATAAACAATAACTTCCTTGGACTTTCCAGCTTTAGAATTATTTTTAGTATTACATGTACGAAATATTAAATTATTTGCAACAATGAAATATAATGTTTCATAAACAAAATGCAATTGATAATAATTGTTCCCTGGATAGAATGAGATAAATCCAAACGGTTTAATGTGATGATATACGTGACGCCTCATGAAATATTAACTGTTTCCGAGCATATGGCGAGAGTTTCGAAACTCCTGTCCTCGTAGATGCAAGAAGATCGTAAATACTCTACTTGACTTGTTTCTATGAAAGCAGTTTAGATAATACACTTGGAACAACTCTAATAAGTAAGCCAATATCAATTGACGATCATACATCTTTGTCAAAATAAAAACAATAAATATTCTCTGGCCAGCGGAGGCGAAACTTTTTAAAATAAATAAAATCCTCTTTCCCGACAAGAAAATAAAATTTTGTCTGCTATCATTTTTCTTAATTGTAACAATTTTTTTTTCCAAAGACGTCACCTAAAAGTTTTTGATAAATTTTTTAAAGATTAAAGTTCTAGATGTGTCTAAAAAATCTCGGTAAAAATAAATTCGAAATAATTTAAATTGAACAGTTGCAGTAGCTAATTTTCGGTTACTTTATATCTCGGGTGGCGCAAACTGTACAGTTACAGACACACTAGAGTCCAATACTGACCGATAAGCGACCGGAGCGTCTGATGAATAGGTTCGGATCCTTAATACCCATTCGGTGCTGTGGGTGTACGCAGTAAAATCGATACCCCGGTGATTATGATGAGAGTTGGAGCTTGGCCAGACTAGTTTCATCGTAAATCCAAATTCAGACGCTGAATCCCGGACTTGATCCCCTGGAGCGAGTCACAGTCCTGGCAACGAGTCCGCTTCCTATAGTTGAACAGGAATTCATCTAACACTCGTCATTCAGAACTAGTCACGCAATTTGGATTTTGTGACATCGTGACTCGTTTTGCGCAATCGCGTTCACTAATCAAGGAAGACTGTTGACGAGGTGGAGATTCCCTCTAAAGGAGGAAAACGAATGAACGTCGTAATTAATAAGACGCTGTAATTGAATTCAACGTCTAGCAAGCGACGTTTATTATTTTTTTTAATTACACTAGAAAATTGTCTTTTAAACTTTAGATAGAAAAGTGAGATAAGAATATTTTAAAGTTGACTTGTATTTTAATTGGCAGTCAGCAGCATTTCGTGTTTTATTGTCACTCTTCATGTTTTATCACATAGAAGGTAGAGTTTAATTACAAGCAACTTTTGAGAAATAGGATCTTCTTGCAGGTAGTTTTTTTATATTAATTTGTAAATTGGTTTCATTAACCCACTGATATCGAGTTCGAATTTAATTACCCAATCTCTTTGAAAAATATATCTTTAGTCAACACACATGAATTAGGTAGAGTCTTAGTGTTGGACCCGGATGAAGACTTTTATTAACAGGACCATAACAAAACACAATTTTCATCTTCTTGGTACTCTTGAATATTCGAGGATCATGTCCAATTATATTTTACCAATAAGTCCCTTGATAACCTCAACTAATGGGAGGACTCGTTGATCTCCAAATGCCTAGAGGCACTACAGGTCAAGACACTGAAGAGCCAGCATCGCCAGAGTACATCAGAAGTAAAATTTTGTTTTGATGAGTAAATCTAAACCATTAAATTCTATATTTATAAAATTTAGTTAGTTTTTGTCAAGGGTTAGAGTACCCTTCGCAGTAATTGTTGTACATTTCGAAAACTACTGCATCTTTCTAAAAATTCCATTAAATATTTCCGAAGTACACCAATTTTAGAAAATGCAACAAAAAATCGATTTTTTAAAAATACTGACTGCTGCTAAACCCCTTAAACTGATTCGCACGTAAAGCACAAGAGAGTGGAAATTTTTCTTCTTATCGCAATTTCCGTTCTTGTGTCAAGTGACGTTTCTTTTTCACATGTATACCTAATGCTGATGCTAAAAGTGTCTGAGGTATGCGAAAGGAAATTCGCTTGGAAGCTCTTTCGACGTGTTATCCGAATTGAGATCTTCCTGGAGAGGATTCTATCAATAAGAGAAGGTAATGGAACGTCACCTAGTTCCATTCTAGGTGAAAACATGGAGGCAAACAAATTACGATCCACCTTGTTTTGCTCAAGCGATGGGAATTTCTCTCATTGACCGGATTTGCAAACCAACTATATACAGTAAACGAACCCAATGCTAACTTACATAAACTAATTGCCATGTTCCATTTACATAAGTGGAAAATGTTTTGTAAATAAAATTTGATTTTCCATTATATCAAGTCCCGCCAATTTGCATTGAAATTATCGATGTCTGAAAAAAAAGGTTTATTACTCGCATTTCTTTACTTTCTTATCACATTGGTCGTTATGTGTTAAACTTTTATATGATATGATTATAAAAGATATTGATATTCACGTCGCGTTGAATCGCAAAACGATTCATTTTTATTGGCTATTCGTGGCAATATAAAGGAGGAGATTGCCCTTTTCACTGGGTATAAAATAAATTGCCAATAAAAATCATATACGTATGACAATTTGAGTTGAATGAATGTTTATGTAATTATAAAATATATTCGTGCATACAGTAATTGTTATTTTTATTTATGATATACTCCGAGAAAGTCATCCATTATACATTTTTATCGTATACCCTTCTTCTCCTTCATGGAAAATACTTGTCTAAAGTATAGCCGTTACTTCCCATTAAAGCGGACTTTTTAATCCAGCAGCTTACGAAGATTGTTCTACAATTTTTATGAAAAAAGTTGACGATCGTTACTTAACATCCATGTAATAGAAAAATTGTTTGCAAATTAGGTTTTGTAGCATCGCCAAGAATTTTCGAAAATTATTATAAGAAAAAGTACGTATACCCTTTGTAATAAAAAAAGTAATTCAAAAAGTAACTACCAATGCAAAAATTAAATAATCTCAGCTCTTTTGAATTGTGAGTTAAGTTTGATCAAAAAAATAGATCGGATTGTGAAAAAAATTGCCAGGTTTGAAACATATGTTTTTCAACTATTTGTTAATTTTAATACTATTGAAATATTTCTTGAGAAGACGCATTCCCCATGTAACATTCATAATTTATATGCAAGCACGCATCAAGTCAGCAACTTGCATGTACATAGACTGTAAAATTCCATATAAAACTTTAAGGTCTTCCTCGATGCTCTAGTTAGAGGTTTCTACTTAAAATAAAGAAAAATCGAAGCTGTTGGGGAATCCTTAAAAAATGCATAATTTTCCGCATTCTTTTACATACATTTTTCCTCAGCTATTTTTTTATCGCCACATCGTAAATATTTAATGAAACTGCGTATTTGTTCCGTTACTCTCGTTATTGCTATCATATGATATGATATATTCCTTGGGGATATAGTGATAAAAAGTAAATTACCTTTTGTTACATATTATACGTGTGCTATTTAGAATTATTTTTTGCTCCTCTCTATGCGATATACTTTAGTGAAATAAGTTATAAATTGTTTTTATTTATAAAACTTCGATTATTTTTTTTATAAATAATATTACATCCTCTTAAGAATATAATTTTTAGTAATGAAATATTTTTCATCTGGTTTTAGTTTATTTTGCTTCTAATAAGATATAATTTATTGAAAACCGTTGAATTGTGTTTTGTTCCAGGAGACAGCAGAGGTAATTTTGTCTTGATGAGTAAATCTAAACCATTAAATTCTATATTTATAAAATTTAGTTTGTCGAAGGTTTAATTACAGTCTTTCGCTAGAGTGAATCAGAGATAGTTGTTTTGATGAGTAAGTCTAAACCATGTGCAAATTTTTTAATTTTTGTTGTGCAGCAGAGATAGTTGTCTTGATGAGTAAGTCTAAACCACGTGTAAATTTTTTATCACATTATTAAATGATTGAAAAGTCTTATTCCATATCACCAACAATAATAATAATTACAAATTAAATTGAACACTATTTAGAATTAAAACCTTTAGATGGTCCAATAAGCAAAGTACTAAAATGCGCATGAATGGAAATGTAAGCGGAGCTTCCTCAAAGAATCTATGCAAGGGAGGTAGAAGAAAAAGAGCCAAAGAAGTTATCGGCCCTGGTGGAACGAGGTTTCTGGGTGGAAAGAAGGAAACGGCAAGTGAAGGAAGAACAAGAATGAGAGGAAGCGGTTCTAGGCAAGATTATGTGGGTCACCGTCCATAGAGACTGAGGCTATAAATTGTCGTTAATCGAACGAATTACAGGGATTTTTGTGGGTATTGCTTCACGTAGTAGTTTTTTCGATTCTAGGTCACTCTTCTACATGTCGTCTGTTATTTTTTTTTATCTACTAAAAATAGTAATCGTTATTTCCCATGGAAATATTTGCTGTTCGACATTGGTTGAATCAATTCTTTCTCGCGTGTTACAAGAAACTTATTTTCTACAACTGTAAATATAGGAACGATTATCGGTTACTCAGATAATGTTACAGATTTTTATGTATTGTAAATTGTCCCAAAAATTAGGATATCAGTAAAAAGTCGATTGTCTAATATCAATTATAACAATTTTCGAAAGTAAATTTGAATTATTTAAATCAGAAGTTATAAAACATCAACGATGGAATAAAATGTATCCTATCTAGATAAGTACAAGTTACTGCAGGTAATGGGATGCTAAATCATATTAGTTACATTATCCGGAAAAATGCCGAATCCGTTGAATTTCAAGTGACTTTTATAGCAACTTGATGTTGGATGATGCAGAATGTAAATGGTAATAATTTTCATCGGCAAAAAGAAAGCAGTTTAAAAGTTACAAATTTATTAGTAAGTAAGCAAGAGGAACACTTTATGAAAAAAAAATTAACTCCACTGAAAACAATCTTCTCAAAAGCAGAACGATTAGGGTTTATTCATACAAACTGTTTGCAAAAGCTTGAGTGTAATCTTTTAAGTTGGAATTTAATTCTACTTGTACTTCCCAGCTTCTCATTATCTTACAATTAGTGGTAAAAAAATAAGGCTTTTAACATTATGAAGATTTCAAAAAATTTCCCTTTCACAAAGAATTCAGCTTGGTTTATTTTTCAGCACAATGGGGATAAATATATTCTTTTAGAAACATTTTGCTGCATGACACCAGCAGTATGAAACTTCTGATCCTCTTTGCCTGAGTGAAGGAAATATTGTTTCACTTTTCACATCTCATATACTGCCTGACAGTTTTAGAGAAAAGATATTCTTTCTGAATTTTATCCTTATTTTCATGTCTCATGGGCTTTAGTTTTCAAGTTTTTTAAGTTCAACTCGATGGAGTGAGTAAAAACCAGAAAAATTGTTTATAAATTAGTTTGTGGAGGTAATAAAATAAAGGCGCTGATTTTAAATTTAAATGTTAATCCTTTAACGCTCAAGTTTAATAAAAAAGCGCAATTTGCGTCATTCCTTCTATTTAGACGTTTTTAAGGTCGATTTCAAATCCGATGTCAGTTTTTTAAAATTCAAAATGGCGGATCCAATATGGCGGACGAATTTCTAAGAATTGATTGTATTCACTTGAAACTTGTTACTTGGGGGTTTTTGGGCTCGCTGATTACAAAATCGATGTCAGTTTTTCAAAATTCAAAATTTTGGATCCAATATGGCGGACAAATTTCTAAAATTGATTCGACGGTGCAGCGTCTAACAAAAAATTTATCTTTCTGTTTGATTTTGAGAAAAAAAATGCTGTTGGGCAATAAGAATAAGCGGAGCGGTAAAAGTTAAGAACTGGTTGGAAAAATAACGTTTGAAATTAGTCGTGAACGTGCGTTCGAAGAGATAATAGAGTCGCGCAACGGGATTCACTGATGCGCAAGAGGAACAAAAGAGAGGGTGATGAAATAGACGTGGACTGCGGAATCGTCGCTATTCTTTGAATTGCTCAAGATTACATTCTGCAACGCGTGCAGTTTCTCCAGTTCCCTGGACTTGATAAATGCTCCAAAAACGAGGACCTTTAATGTTTTTTTCTCCACAAATGGAAAAGGAGCAAAGTTTCAAATAATAAAGCAGCTTTCTATATATTTCTGTAAATCTTTCTTAGAAGATAAAATTCTTTTCTTTCTTCGATATGCAACTTTTCAATTTTTTAATTACTCAAATCATGTTTTTTTATTGTTCACCAATTTTCCTCTGACAAAATAGAGAAAATTGTTTCTCTCTTAATATTCGGAAAACAGGACCAATATTATTATCATCGAATTTACTGGAATAATCGCCATTATCGAAAATAATCTACTAAACAGAACAAAAGGTGAACTCAGAGATAATTCGATTAATTAACATAATTTATTTAGCAGGATGTCCGATATTGGCGTCATTCCAAATTGATCCACATTTTTTCTGATGAAATGACAGTTTACGAAAGGAATCCTCAAGTTAACCTAATGGCAGAAGCTGTACGTTTGGTTCTAAATGGCTAAAAGTCGAAAAAGTTTCCATTCAGGGTCTTCTAATTAGTAAAGTTAATAAAGTTTTTTGGTTCTTCCGATTTTTTTTTTGTCTTATTCGATTTGAAAGTTATTACAAAGTTACAATTAGAAATACTCTTTGAAGATTGCGTGCTAGAACGTGAAAGTAATTAGGAACTGTTATTAGAAATTCTAGTAATTTCTTTATGTAATTCCAGTCTTTTGAAAAATGCAAATGGCTTTTGCAAAACTAAAATCTTTATCTGTTCGCAAATGTTTAAAATTAAAGTAATTGGGAACTATTGAAAGCAACAGCAATAAGAATAATAAATTAAAAATTACATTTTCACGCTTGCTGGTTGCACTATTACCAAGTATGAAATACGGAGTACAAAAGGTGGGAAATGGAATCTATATAGTGTCAAACTTATATGTATAACTCTTTGCTTTGCGCATATGAAACTATTGTATTTCATTAACAACTGGAAGGAGAAACAGAGAGAGGGGAATAGAGTTGAAAATCTCTGGCATTCTTGGCAAGCCATATGTTGCTAACCGAGCGAGTTAGAAGTTGGTTTTGGTGCAAAACAGATTGTAGTTAGCAGAATGTGTGTAGAGACTAGGCACTTGCGCAACAACTTGGCTCAGCTACAAATGTGCTAAGTTCAGTCCTTCTCTTTACAATTGTCCTGACAAATCCGAAACTTCGGCGTGTCGGCTAAACTTTCTGCTTTCGGACCATAGTTATCTCAAAGCACCTCACCTATTCCACGTTAACATGCTCTACTTTAAATCAAGCTGGAGTACAAAACATATGATGTACATACACACAAGTCTCAAGAAGCTCATCAACTAATTTTCACCAGAAGTGGTAGGGGAGTGGAAATGTTTCCTTGAAATGCGAATTTTAAGATCATAGAATTGTGAGGATGGGAACTGTTAATTCCCAAAAGGATTAGTTCAGAAGTCACCATTGAATCAATTTCGCGTCTTCTTCGTGTCAATCCAGCAATCGCCACCAAATTAACTAGTTGTGTACTGTCATAAAATTTCGTCTTTGACCTCAGTCTAGAAAATCTCTTCAAGTACCAAGAGCATTCTTCGAGTCTCATCCTAGTCAAATACATTCAAGAAGATAATTTTTACTATGAGGCACATTTCTATTTTTCTAAGGACTGCATTACCTCGACATTAACTTTAAATCAATAATTTGGTCACTCCTAGGCTGAGGGGTATTAAATTTAATTTACATCGACACCCTTTGTCAAATTCGTCAGTCCAGAGATAGTTGTCTTGATGAGTAAGTCTAAACCAATAATTTGGGTGACCCGAAAATAATTTGAGGGAAATCTACTGGATTTTCTGTTTCCGCTAGACAACATAATTTCTTCGACCTCCCACTGAAGGAGGTATCGCTTGTTGGGTCTACGACTCTAAGAATAATTTTAAAATGAATTCTGATACTTTTAAATTTTGTCCCCATTTAAATTCTCGATTGATTCCACAAAGTTCTAATTTACAGTGTCCCTGAAGACATCTGGATCTACTCTTTCTCTCTGATTTTAATTGTAAAGGATTCAAATAAATTTTTTAATAATGGTTTGTGGTAATCCGTTGTAGGGTCTAATACAGGGCAACATTATTGTATGAAGAAAACCAATTGACATGACAAAGATTAAAAGACAGTCAAATTACTCCAAATGGAAAAGTGGTGCAGAAAGTTATAATGTACCTTAAACCATATTAATAGGAGGCGCATATGTATTACAGCTCATTAGCATTTAAAGCGAAGACAAATTTATTCAGCAGTAGCTTTCAAGATTCTTGAGTTGATGATATGCACACAGTTTTCGGACCGCCTCAAATAATAAAAAACATCCCATCTATCTTCTTTCTGTAATGATAACAATGAATTAAAATCATTATTTGAATTAATTTCTTTTGTAGCAAAATTGATGGTAAGGGTAAATAAAATTTCGAATGGTGAACATTTGAAGTGAAGTTTACTGAGCTTTATTTTAAATGTATATCTAATGAAAATGCATTTACGGGACAACTAACTGAAAGCCGTTAGGATAGAATTAGCTCAGAGACTTTAGTGTTAAGTACTACTGGTTTACTTAAACATTTCACTAGCACATTCAATCCTTAAGGATCAAGACCCTGTAACCGTTAATGGCCATTGCCAAAGGACTCGAATGTCTAGTGCACTTTTAGGGTCAATGCGGGTTCACATAGTTCAGCTACTAACGATAATGCTAATTCTCTCTGTTCCTTCATTGCTCCTCTCCTTTGTTTCTGTTTTGTTTAAAGCAGTTTAAATCGCCTTTTCACTAATGTATTTATACATTTTCTCTCTTCACGAAAATAATCTCTTTAAAACAAAAAATGAAAATACCTTTAAAAATTGTTTTAGATGCAGAAAAGACATTCATGGCAAGATGCCTAAGCACCTGAGTTTGCGCTTCTTTCTTTTTTTTACAGAAATAGCTTAGAGTGGAAATTTACGATACAGAACAAGATCGTTGAAAATGTAGGATATACAAACGGAGGTCAGAAAATTCTTTGCTTTTCTACTTCGTGAACGGCGAAGAAAGCTATTGTATGTCTTTGATGCGATTCGAAAAGGCTCATATAACTGACGTTCAAAAGAGCAGCAAACGTCTACGTGATAGTACTTGGCTATGGGCCAGCAGCCGGCTTGGTTAAACGAAGCGAATTGTCCGAGGCTCAACCACGTGGATGGTCATACCTATCGATGTGGCTTCTTTAATCGAAACTTACATCCTTTTCTTCCCTTATAAAATCCTTCGTCTGCAACTTTCAACAAATAAACAAGTTCAGTAATCCACAAAATAGCAATAACAATTACATCCTATTGTTTACTTTTCTATAATCTTTTGTAATCGCATTCTTTTATTCTATTCGCTAAAAATTGTTAACGAAAACAAACAGTATTTTCCTCCAAAAATTCTGGATAGTATTACTTTAATTTTGATTAAAGCCCCAAGCTCCACATCATAATTCCCTTACAGGTTTTATAGACTTTTAGGTAATAAGATCCTTATGCAACAAAAAAATTTAAATTATATGATACAATAAATAAACTGAATACCACAATTACAATGATCAATTTTGTATTGGAAAACAAATTATTACTGGGAATATCGATAATTATTTGAGATGTTACCTCTACGGTAGGGGTCAACTATTAATGCTAATCACTCCTGTATCTATTCATTAGATTCAATGATTGATTACTACAATTGAATGGATGTAGGTCACTATATGTTGTCTCTGGATAAACTCTCAATTTTTAAACTAAATGATTGAATTGTATTAGAAGTGAATATAGATTTCAAAAATATTTATTCATTGAAAAACTAATGAAACACCATATCACTAGAATGACAAATATTTGTAAATTCTGGCACGTTCTTTATTAGCATATCAAATTTCCGAAAATACGATCCAATCGGAAGGAGTTACGTCATTCATCGTCTCAATATTCTTGCTTATTTCAAACTAGTTGATATTTTACAAAAAATAGAGAAACAATTTTTGCAAAAAATACGAATTTTTATGTTTCAGAAAGAGACCAACATATCCAAATGTAAATATTTAAATTATCTGGGATCTGTGATTCATACCTGATTTATTCATAAAGCGCGAACAGGTTTTAAAAAAGAGTAACTGTTAAATTGAAATTATTTAAGTTTTTATTTGAATCCTTTACAATTAGAATCAGAGAGAAAGAGTATATCCAGATGTCTTCAGGGATATTGAAAATTAGAACTTTGTGGAATCAATCGAGAATTTAAATGGGGACCAAAAGTACTAGTTACTTTAGTTCTAAAATTATTCTTAGAGTCGTAGACCCAAGAAGAAATACCTCCTTTAGTATGAGGTCGAAGAAATGATGTTGTCTAGCGGAAACAGAGAATGCAGTAGATTTCCCTCGAATTATTTTCGGGGCAAGAAAAGTAAAAGGTCCGGAGTTTAGGTATCACTGTAAATTAAATTAACATCCCTCAGCCTAGGAGTGACTGAATTATTGATTTGACATTGACGTCGAGGTAATGCAGTCCCTTAGAAAAATAGAAATGTGCCTCGTAGTAGAAATTATCTCCTTGAATGAATTTGACTAGGACGAGATTCAAAGAATGCACTTGGTACTCGAAGAGGTTTTCTGGACTGAATGATAAAATACAGAAGACCGTATGACATTTTAATAAAAATCGGTAGGATGATAGTGTTCAATATTACTCCGCAAAAGTTCTAATGAAAAAGGTAGAAGTTAATTTTTAGAATTAACTTGGAAAAGACGAAAATTTACGGTACGCGAGTATCGTGAGAAGAATGTGCCAACTTCCGGTTAAAAGGCGAAGGCTTTAAAGTGGCTCTTAACATGATTCTGCTAAAGAAACCCGATCGAACATAGATTTCGCATGGAATGGCACAGTACGTTGCTGCAGTACTTAACAGTGCGAGAACCACTCTGCGGTTGATCGAAGCCATTCTCCCATCGAAAGGCGAAGAGAGTTTTTCAATTCTAAACGATCACTATTAATGGAAGAGGTGTATTGGTAAAAGAACTCATTGCAATTGATGAATCGAAAATGTTGATTTTTAAAATTTTAATAAAAGAGATATATTTGGAAGAGGGTAATTTTTTTTGAACAGCGGCATTTCTGACACTTGGTGAGATTCTGTAATTTCACTGCACTTTGCAAATAAAACTTTTTTATAAAATTAAATTGAGTTCAGACTTTCCTACAATTAATTACAAACTGTCGTTCTCGACACGACCACCGAATGGCGCAGGCGTGTTACGGGTGGGGTAACTCACGCTCTGATTGGCTCTTGCCATGAGGGAGAAGGGAGCCGCTGAGACGTATAAATACTCCGCCATTCTCTAGATTCGCTCTCACTTGTGCGGCAGCTCTTTCTACTAGAGCATCACGTCATTCTGTTGATTTACACTCACAGCACACTTTCTTACATACATAAAAGAAAGGTAATTTGTGCTTTTCAGGATTAGTTACCAACATAAAAAAAATTATTTCGTATAAAGAGTGACCACCTACTAGTACCCAGAACCTTTTTTAGGTTCGGGTACCCGACACCTGGAGTACAATAAATTATAAATAAATTATTTTATTAATTAATTATCAAATATTCTTGACCGTCAACCAGTACCCAGAACCTTGTTTAGGTTCGGGTACTCGACACCTAGAGTAGAATTAATTATAAATAAATAATTTTATTAATTAATTATCTAATACTATTGTAATTCTATACATTATTTATTGCATAATATAATTAATATAATATATTTTTAATATAATAAAATAGAAAATATGAAATCAATTCTTGAGAATTAAACCAAGATTCCTCTTTTTGTAGTGGCTTTAAAAAACCAGTAGGGTATTATTAAACGAGTTCAAAATAGATTTTTATATATTCTAGTTAAATGAGGAATACCTTTCGATTATTTTAAAATCAACTTTGCGGAAATGAGGTTTTCTATTAACATCCCTCTCTCAAAAGGAAATATTCCTTCCTTGATTTCCTCTTCTTGTATAAAATTATCAAAGTAAAATAAATCAATATAGTTTCAAATAAGTTATCGGAAACAATTTAAGTGGTAAAACAATAAAATGCATTCATGATTTTTGAAAAGTTATTTTCCGTTTGAGTAAATTTTGTAATTTTTGTAAAATTGAAAATTCGTTACGAACCTAACAAAGGAAAAATTATTCTAATTAGTACAGCATATGGCAGTTTGTAAAAAAAATAAATCATCATTTGTAAATTTTGTTAAATGTTATACAAAAAATTATATAGTATTTATAAATAATGTAGAGAAATTTTTTAATAAATATTTTAATAAATTTCAAAATACATAATTTTAAGACAGGAATATAGAAATTGTATAAGATCCAGTGGAGTGATAAATAATTTTTTGTATATTAGTAATTAACGCCTTCTACAACTTCCAGATTCTTTTCCTAACTGTTGGTAGCAAAATCCTGAACAGCAGTTGCCCCAGCTTCCATTTGCTTTACATCTTCTTCCATTTTTTAAGCAGGCCATAGTAGTTGGTGCCATTATCATTAGAATTGTCGCTATCAGTAACAACAGAAGTCCAATTGATTTGAAACCAGTCATTTTTTTCTTGCTAGCTGTAAAATAAAAAATATTTTATTTTGATATAATTATTACCAAAAGTGTTTATTATGAAAAATACGTTATTATTGTTAATAAAATAAATTGTAAATTGTTATTAACAAATTATTAATTTAGATAATGAGGGCGATAAATTTTAAAGGAATTTATTACTCGAAAGTTTTTTAAATTGTTGATTACGAATTCAATGTCAGCTTTTCAAAATTCAAAATGGCGAAACCAACATGGCGGACGACTTTATAAAAAATAGATTTGATAAAATACATAACTATAGTAATAGAAAATAATTTCTTATCTTTCGTCAAGCAAATAAAAAATTTATAATTTATTAAATTTAACATTTTTTAAATTTATAAATATTCTTTTGCACTGTATAGAAATAATGAAATTTATTTTATTTTTATAAAAATGTAAATGAAAAGTGTAAGATTATATTACTTACCATAATTATAAACTGATATCGAGAAGCAGAAGAGAATGTGATAAAGTAATTATTGTTTGAGAGAGAATAGCGGTTTTATATAGTGTCGAGTGAGTCGTATCAATTATTATCAGATATAGTTGGAAACGAACTTTGTAGAAATAGAAGACAATTAATTTTCCACTTATTTATCATTTCGTTTTGAATGCAACTGTAAAAAATAATAATCGAACAAGGAAAACTAGTCTTCTTAAATATCTCACACGGCGCATAGGATTTTCCAGAATATTTACAGAAATTTTCCTCCTTTGAAGACTAACTACTTATTACATTAAGTAATAATTCATTAATTATTGTTTGCGCTTTCTTAATCTTCTTCTTCTTCTTCTTAAATGACCTTAATGACTGATTTTAAATCTTTCCACTCTTAATATTTTAACTAAATATACAGAAATCAATTTCTAGAAAATTTTGAATAAAATTTTCCACTTTATATGATATAGAATTTTTCTATTTCAAGTAAAATTATTACACTTATTACGCAGGTAGAAGAACTTTATAAAAACAATTCTTTTTTTTTAATTTTTCAAATAGTTTTAAATTATTTTTACTAACAAATGGCAGAAAAATAACACCGAATATTGCAAATAGTGGGGAAAAATATCTAGGCTACAATATATGGCAATAGAAACGTTAAAAAGTCGATCTGAGGTCCAATTTTCGAAATTCAAAATGGCGGATCCAATATGGCGGACGGATTTTTAAAAACTTATTGGATTCTGCTGAAACTCGTTACTCGGGGGTTTTAGTGGTCGCTGATTACGAATCCGAGGTCCGATTTTCGAAATTCAAAATGGCGGATCCAATATGGCGGACGGATTTTTAAAAACTTATTGGATTCTGATGAAACTCGTTACTCGGGCGTTTTAGGGGTCGCTGATTACGAATCCGAGGTCCGATTTTCGAAATTCAAAATGGCGGATCCAATATGGCGGACGGATTTTTAAATAATCGTTGGATTCGGCTGAAACTCGTTACTCGGGGGTTTTAGGGGTCGCTGATTATGAATTCAGGGTCCGATTTTCGAAATTCAAAATGGCGGATCAAATATGTCGGACGTTTTTTAATAAAAAAGAGTCTTTGGTTAGATAATTCAGTAAATAAAATCTTTTTTCGACGTTTGGACACATTTGGGACATTTATAACCACTGTGTGTTTATATAATTAAAACTACATTAAGGATAAATTTATTTAGATGTCAGAAAAGTTTTATTACTCATATCTGCGAGTATCGGTTACAAACCAACAAAAACATAAAGTGACATACCCCTAAAGAAAATAAGACTTAGTGTAAGTAAAGCAAACGTTTATTTGACTATCGAGTTCGTCAAATCCAAATAGTAAGAATGAACAACTTTCTTTTACTTATAAAGACTGTTTGACATTTTGCTGCAAAGACTGTGTCGCGGTTTCTCAGTAATGGAAATGGTTGCAAATATTTGCCAGCACAGTAGCAAGTGGGTTTACACTTCGTTTCTCATTTCACGTGCGTAACTTCTCCAGCGAAACGCACAGCGAAAGACGTTACTTCTCTACACTGGGTCGAAGCGGAAGAAGCGCCGTGTTTATTGACCGAGCTTGGCGAACCTCGAGACACCAAGCCGGCTCCAATTTCCGTTCTTGTTTGTCTAGCTCTAACATCTCGTTACACATACGTGCTTTCAAGCACTTTCGATATATATATATATATATTTATAAACGACATCGTCTTCCTGCCTTGTAATACATTACTAAAGTAAAGCTGATTTTCTATACCTAACTTTCTAAAGTACTTATACGCCACTTTATTGTTCACTATATAACAATATTATACTTTAGCATGGAACACACAAAATTTCCTGTAAAATAATTTATTACCAAATGGCAACGTAACAAATTTCTCAATTCAAATAATAAATTAGTAATAATAATTAAACAGTGTTTTAGATTGAAAACATAAATATGCAGCATTCAATTAAAACAACGCTATGCTATTAAAGTTATGTAAACCATTCTGCATTACATCTGAAATTGAATTTTCAAGTGTTTATAAAATGGAATAAAGTCAGTGTCGACGACTATTATGAACGTAATTAGGAAAATCAATATTTCAGGAATAATAAATAGTAAAATTATTTTTGACAAAATAGTAGTGTTACAATTATTCAAGAACATAATGCTTCAGTTTATATAACGACCTACAAGACACTCTTTGTATTAATCAATTTTTTCCCCTCAACAGTAGTTTGTCATTACCAAATGTAAAATGAATGACAAAAGTGATTTAAATTTTCGGAACGAAATTGCAAACGTGAAATGTTGAATCCATTTCGATTTTTTTTTTTTGTGATATTGATGAGAGTGGACATCGAATCATACATTCAATATGAGAAATCTTTGGAAAATCCGTTGCTTTATTCGCGCAAAAAGAATCAGCAATGCCTTATTTTTTTTCCACCTTCTCTTTTATTTTTTATTTCCTAACGCGATAGAAGTGCAGAATGTACGTGACGACCAACAGCATTTCATTTCCCATCGATATCCGTAATTACTCGGCACACGGTACGAGTTGTATTGGCATTCCGCAATATAGATTCCGTTAGTCGCTTCTCCCTTCACAATTCTAGTGATGCTTTTTAATCGTTGAAATTTCGAGGTTCCATACCACAAAACACTTCTTATATGTATATGTGCTACATTGAAACGCAATTATACGTTTCTGAAACGTTATGCTTGCAGTAAATCTCTCAAGGAATTTCATCATTTCAATCGCATGTTGAATTGTAGTCTTCTTTTTTCGATTCAAAAATCGATTTTCCATAAAGTAGGATGTTTAATAGTAAAAATTTCTTTTGGCGAAAAATATCTTTTATATTGCACTTCTTGGCTCGGCCAATTTTCTCGAAGGTAAATTAACCTCTCGTTTTCTTCTTCCTCATTTTCCATGGTAAAAAAAGGGAGAATCCACGAGTTTCCTTCCTCGAGTTGTTCAGTCCTGAGGAGTTCTTGAGGAAGCGAGAAACGATCTTGGCTTTTACGTACACACATAGAGAAGTAATATTCTGTCGCGTGACTGTTGATCGTCGAGCGGTGAACCGTAAGATGGTCCCCTGCCCTTTTTTAAAAGTCCTTCCATTACGCGCGAATTTTCCAAGGCAGAAAATTTAGCGAAAAGAAAGTTGTGGATTAATTTTGTGCATGCGGGAAAAGGGAAGGCGAAGAGGTAATAATTGAGGGGGTGAGTCGATTTTCTTTTTCTTGTAATGATAATTTGCAAAAAAAAGGGAAAAAAAACGTCTGTACGAAAGCGAGGTTTGTACAAATGCAGTATAGGGAGGAAAGGAAACCGGCATAGCACAAAAGCGGAAGGAGAGGAATAGAGAAAATTGTATGAGACGTAGTAAGTGTAGTGCTTCTGAGAAGTGCTAACCGTGGAACGAGAAGGACTAAGTGAATTTATTAAATTCATTCTGGCGTTTCGAATGAACGTTAACTTTATATGCATTATACCTATATACATTATATAGCAGCGAGTGTTGAAGCGGAAAAGTCTTGAGTAAAAAGGCGGATGTTTCCCTGCGAAATGAAATGGCTCTCTTTTATTCCCAGAAAAAAAGAAGGAGGAGGAGGAGGATGAAAAAGAGTAAAAGAAAAATTGAATTTTCGTGAAGGCTACACTACATCAAGTTCCTTGACTTTTGGTTATGTAATTCCAAGATTAAATAAACTGGATCATATAAGACTTCAAAGGAAGGAAATGCACTTTTCTTATAGTTCAACATCTCAAGAATAATGTCTCAAAATTTGAAGACGATCAGAGCAAAACTCTTCAAGTTATTTACTAATTAGTCATGTGTCCTCAAAAACCGCAAATCCGTTTGCTAATTGCACGTTCGGTCAGTTTTTAAAAATTCAAAATGGCGGATCCAATATGGCGGACGTTTTTTTAAAATTTTATCAGATTCGTTTAAATCTTTTTACTCGGGGGTTTTTGGCATCGCTGATTACGAATCCGAAGTTGGTTTTTAAAAATTCAAAATGGCGGATCCAATATGGCGGACGAATTTTTAAAAAAATTGTTAATTTTAATGAAACTTGATATCTAGGGGTTTTTTTGGTCTCTAATTACGAATTTAAAGTCAGATTTTTAAAATTCAAAGTAATAGCCTTCTAATGTGATGCTCCAACTTAATTAAAAATAATTTTTAAGACTATAAAAATAAATTGAAAATTGTATTTAACGAACAATAAATTATAAACAACGATATGACAGTCAAAATAGAAGAATGCGATGAATTTTCAAATTAACAAGAATTCCAAGAGAGAAACTCTCACTAAAATATTTCTTAAAGAATGTCAATTATTTTCATTTAGTAATATTATCATTTATTAACGATTTTGCGTGTCCTGTCAAGTTATAGGAAAGAATTTGCTTTACAGCAATTTCCTTCTATTTAAAGCATGACACGCTTGTTTTTCAATCTCATTCCCAGAACGCGATTACTTTATTATTATTTGTGAGAAAAATTGCGTGCACGAAGCTTGGTTCTTTTGCAATTATTATTTAAGTTTTTGTTTTAAAGCAGTCTGAATTCCTCTAAAAATATTGTTAGAGAAAAAAAAAGGAAGAAAACATTAAATTTGATTGACATGTTCATAATATTTCAGTGAAAGCATTTCTCTTTTGCGATAAAATAAATTTTTTTATTTTTACTGCAACAAAGAAAGAAAAATTTAACAGTGATAATTTGATCTAGATATGAGAAGGAAGGAAATGATAACGTCAAGAGAAAAAAAAAGAAGTATAAGATTCCAAAATAAAAACAAAGGTGAAGAATTAGAAAAAAAGTCTTTTTTTTTTTAACGAAGCGGAAAAAATTTTTAATTAATAGAAGATAAAAGAGTAATATTCTCTTTTTTTAATTAACGATTAGAAGGAAAAATATTGTTTACTGGACATTCGCGGATTACATTTGACAGAGAGTATTAGTTGTAAAAACTTTCTCTCTATATCGAAGAAGTGCATTCTCTTTTTCCAATGACCTTTTACAAAATCTTGACAATATATGACAATAAATAAATTTGCTAGATACTATTTTCAAAGATTTACATCTCAAAATTCAGGTTCATTGATTTGAAAACATTTTTTCGCAATAATCAAGTTGGGGAAAATTTTTTTTTTACAAAACTAAAAGGACCATAAACTTGGGGAATTTTTTTTTCTCAACAAATATCTAAATGCCTGGAATTTTGTTCATGCTTGAATGGAGTTCAATTTTAAGAAATGTAGAGCAAAGAGTCTGAAGCAAATGCAGAATATGTCTAAAGCAGCAGCAGCAGCAGAGGGACTGGGACCGATAAAATTACTATCGAGCGAACATCCCGAACAAGTGTACGCAAACTTTTAACGAGAACGGCCCACTTTTACACCGATCCAATAGCATTGACAAGTCAAACTCTTTTTATTGAGTAAATAAAATTTCCGTTAAAACATTTTTTATCTCCACGAAACCCGATATACCAGGAGGATTCGTGTGCGTCAATCCTCTCCAACTTTTTCATTCCGAAAAAAATTGTTTGAAAACTATATATTTAATTTTGTTTTTCTAAAATAAATTACAAGTTTTTTTTTTTTTTTTTGCTTCTTTCAATTATTTTTTCAAGTTTAATTAAATTTCTCGTTTTTCTTAGGTAAATTAAGATCGGAATTGTGTAAATTCATTTCGAGAAAATTGTTTTTCACAGGTTTTGTTCAAAATCCGAAGCATTTTCACATTTTTTTTGTCGGCCATATTGAATCCGCCATTTTGGATTTTGAATTTCTGATGTCATTCGTTATCAACGACTCTAAAAAGCTTGAGAACTTCTTTGGATCTAATAAAAATCATGTATTGTTTGAATGCCAAGTATTTTGACATTTTGGTCGGCCATATTGAATCTGCCATTTTGAATTTTGAATTTCTGTTGTCATTCGTTACCAACAACCTTGACAACTATAAGAACTTCTTTGTATCTTACAAAAATCATGAATTGTACAACATTTTGAGATTTTGGTCGGCCATATTGAATCCGCCATTTTGAATTTTGAATTTCTGATGTCAAATTCGTTATCAAACCCCAAAAAACCTTATAAAAAAATTGCTGACTACAGAAAAATAACTATTTATTACAAAAAATATTTTTACATAATTTATTACACATGTATGGTGAATATTTTATTTTTGATTAAAATTATTTGAAATCGACAATTTCATTTCTAGAAAATAAATACATTAATTTTAGTCTCTCCTGCTAGAAATATTTCTTCAAAAAATTAAATAGTTTTCCTATAAGAATTTGTACTTAAAAACAGTACAATTAAATTTTTTTACATTTTTTACATTATTAATTTTTTAAATTTTTACTTTTTTCTATTTTTTCTATTTTTACTTTTTTTCTATTTTTTCAATTTTCAGAATATTTTTTTCGATTACGTTCGAACGATGTTTTTAGATACGTTTTTTTTTTATTGTTGTTGTCCATTTTTCTTTTACATTTTTTTCTCTCTCAAACTAAAAAAGAAATGTAAAGCAAAAAATGACAATAGCAAGAAAGATAATAGCTCTGGTAAAACCTCGAACAATTTTAATGTTATTTTCATCCACACAGTATTTTCTGCTTGCGGCAGCAGCGCACAAAACGTAGGATTCAACATCGATATCAGCTTCGAGGGGAAATGTTTCCTGATCCATTGGACTAAGGCGCTTGTAAAGTCGATTGACGTGATTTCTCTCAACTGACCACGACTTGGATGCAACTGACTTCAGAGAGCGAAGCGCATTTTGCACTCGGACGTGTTCAGCAACGATCCTAGAAAATAACCAATTGAAAAACCAATCTTGATGCTCAATTCTCTTCTCAGAAACTTGACAAAAAACATTGATATACTTCCGATTGTAATACATTCGTCAGTATTTTTCAAACATTTGTCTCTTGTGTTCCCTTTTCTCTTTTTTTATGAAGGGAATTTTCAATTTTCATTTTTAAAAATATTCCCTTTCTGATAAATTAAATAAATTGTGGCAAATAATATTAAAGAGTAATTTTTTTTTAAATATTAAAAGATGCGAAGACAATTTTTCATCAATACTGCAGTAGGCTTGATGCTATCTGCATAGTTTTAGAAAATATAAAATTATTTTTAAACAGAGTAAAATTTTAAAAAAATGGTAAAACAAGTTCAGAATAATATTAAAATGTATTTTTTTTTTTAAATAATATTAAAAGATGTGAAGATAATTTTGCATCAATACTGCAGTAGACTTGATGCTATCTGTATAGTTTTAGAAAATATAAAATTATTTTTAAACAGAGTAAAATTTTAAAAAAATGGTAAAACAAGTTCAGAATAATATTAAAATGTTTTTTTTTTTTTTTTTTTTAATAATATTAAAAGATGTGAAGATAATTTTGCATCAATATTGCAGCAGGCTTGCTGCTGTCTGCGTGGTTTTAGAAAATAAAAAATATTTTTCAAACAGAGTAAAATTTTGAAAAAAAAATGATATAACAAGTTCAAAAGAAAACATCACCAAATTGTCTCTGACAATAAAGCAAAATAATACAACTTTTTATTAAAAACCAGAAAAAATTTCCATAATGTTAATGTATATAGTAAATTGCAAATTAGTTCATTATGTAAATTTTTTTTCTACTCCTTTTTGTGTCGCAAAAGTATATAAATATTTTTTTTTATCGTGATTTGACACACTTTGCTGCTAGTTTTATTTTGTGTAAGAATTTTTTTATTTTTGATGTTAGTGTCATTGATTTTTTTGTTTCATACAGTGTGATACAAGTCAGAGACATAAAAGTGTCGGTTGTGATTGATACTTTTAACCCACTTGCAAGAATTGTGTTAAATATCTATTTTATTATATGAGAAAAATTTATATTATAAAACAAGTTATATGGAAAAATTAATACTTTCTAATACATACTTACTAATACATAATAATTTACAAAAAAAAAATTTTCAATTTTTTAAAAAATTATTATTATTATTTTATTAAAACATTTTCCAACTAAAAATAATATTACGTGCTGCCTGGAATTTAATTTAAAATTGTTATTCATTTTATTCAATATTCCTTTAAAAAAAAAATTGAAAAAATAAATTTAGTGTTCAAAATACAATTAGTTATTATTTTAAATTGATATGTTTTCGTGATGGGAATAACAAAAATAAAAATCACTTTATTTTGTCATGCATTAGAAAACAGATCCTCTTATATTTTCTTGATATAAGATAAGAAGTGTCAAATTGAAATTCGAAAAAGCGGTGAGTAAAGAATAAATTTTATTCTAAGGAAATATATAGAATCCCATTGACTTTATTATTCGAATATATGAAAAAATTGGAATTTTTTTTATATTGAACTTTATTTTTTAGAGCAGTTAGAAAAAAAGCAATTTATAACTATAATATTTTTAAGAAATATAAAATATTTAAATAAAAATATGAAAAACTAAAAGAAAAATAATAAATTAATAATAAATTAAAAATAAAAAAATTAATTTTTAAAAATTAAAATAAAATAAAAATATAAAAAACGAAATTTAAAAAAAATTAAAAAATAATATTGCGAGACAACGTTAACTAAATTTTATGCTATTTGGATATTAATAAATAAATCATGAATCAATTTAAAAAAAAACTAATCAAGAAATAATATTTGTATAAAAAATAAAAAATTTTTTTTTTATCAAGAATTAATTAATTCTCATAATACAGCATTAGAGGTCCTGCAAAATAGTGGGATTATAATTAATTAATTTACCTCTGTTTTGCACCAAACAAATTCAAGATTGTATCACAGATGACGGACGGTAGCCAGTCAGTGAAAAAGACGGCTAACCAGTGGAGCACGACATTATTCGTCATTCCACGAAAACCAAATGTTGGATATGTAAATTTTAGATTTCCTCGATTTCCATATGTAACAAGTTCGCCCCATGAGCATCCAATTGAAGTCGCGTTGTAAACTGACACTTTGTCATATTTGCTTCTAAAAAAAAGAAATTTTTTATTTATATATTTCTTTCATTTATAAAAAAAAAAAAAAAAAAAAAAAAAAATTAGTTCACATCACGAAAACTACATCTTTTTTCATAGAAATTTATATATTCTCTTGTTTTGAATAGAGATTGTTTACTTTTAATAACGAAATTTTTTTGACGAAAAAAAGGATGAAGAAAATAGCAAATACATTTTTGTTAAAAAAAAATTCTGTGTATATTCTGGTGTATTTTTATATTCTGTTTTAGAAAAGGAATTCTTTTTGTAGTTATTGACAGAAAATTTTGAGAAGTAAACCCCAAATTAATTATAAGGACGTTGATTATAAATTCGAAGTCAGTTTTTAAAAATTCAAAATGGCGGATCCAATATGGCGGACATTTTTTAAAAATTTGATCAAATTCGTTTAAAACTTGTTACTCGGAGTGTTTTTATGTCGCTGATTACGAATCTGAAGTCCATTTTCAAAAATTCAAAATGGCGGATCCAATATGGCGGACTTTTTTTTTTTAAATTTGATCAAATTCGTTTAAAACCTGTTACTCGGGGGTTTTTTATGTTGCTGATTGCGAATTTGAAGACCGTTTTCAAAAATTTGAAATGGCGGATTCAATATGGCGGACGTATTTTTTTAAAATTCATCTGATTAGCGTCTACAAAATATAAAATATTTCAAAGATTGCATTTGAATTTTTAATTTACTATGAAATAAAGAATTAGTTTTAAGCATATAAATAAATAAATAAATAATTATAAATAAGTAAATAATTAAAAATAAGTAAATAATTATAAATAAATAAATAATTATAAATAAGTAAATAATTAAAAATAAGTAAATAATTATAAATATATAAATAATTATAAATAAGTAAATAGTTAAAAATAAATAATAAAGTCAAGATTTTTTTTAAATAAATAAATAAATAATAAAATATTAAATCAAAAGGAACATTAGGAAATATCTGCAGATAGAAAAAAAATTGCATTGCGTGAGTAATCGCAAGGAGAAAGCTACCGTATGTATGTATATACGAAAGGAAAAGTATATCTTGATGTCTTCTAAGAACATTCAATATTTGCTCTGCAAACAATTCACGTTGAATAAGCCTCATAAAATTTCAAAACTATTAAACTTTGCTTTTCATACATATTTCGACTCATGCGTAATTAGAAAGTTTACATGAATCGTTGATTTATACTTCTGACACGCATATGCAGTTCAAACTGTGAATTTTCTAATGTAATGTCAATTACACTCCAAATGCGAACTATACCCGCTTGTGTAATAACTTCTATTTTCAAAGTTCAATATATAGATAATCACACTATTTCTCCAAACTGAATAAAAAAAAAAAATAAAAAAAAATAAAAAATGAAAAAAAATAAAATAAATAAATAAAACAAAATAGAAAATGAAAAAAAATAAAATAAACAAATAAAAAAAAATATAAAATGAGAAAAAAATAAAATAAACAAATAAAAAAAAATATAAAATGAGAAAAAAATAAAATAAATAAATAAAAAAAATATAAAATGACAAAAAAATAATTTTTTAATAATAATAATTAAATATAATGATTATAAAATGTGCCAAGGAATATATATGACATTCTTGGAGAATTAATTATATGTGCGCAAGATGTTTTGAATTTAATTTCAGTTTACGTTTACATATGTATATAAATGGAAGTGGATATAATTTTATGTAGCTGGATATATTATTGAATTATTTTGCCAAAATGTACTTTAACTCATGCAGTTCGTGTGTGTCATTTGATTAAACTCAGACTTTTTAATTTAAAAATAAATGACGTTATATTTAACATTTCAAATATGAAACTTCATTTGCAGGTTTCCCCAGGAACTCTCTGAAGATAAATTATATTCACTTCACGTGTTGAAATTGAATACAATTAATGATTTCCGTTGAATAAAAAAGATTATTTTTAAATGCCAAAAATTAAAAGACTGTTATTGTAAAATTTTTATTTTTAAAGTATCCTTTTTTTAAATTATAAAAGATTTCTGTTATTAAATTTATCAACTCGATGTTGAGTTTCCTTAAAAAAAATTTTTTTTTTCTAAACTCTTTATCAATTTCTATCATTTTTATTTTTACTTTACTTTTCGCATTGAAAGTGAAAGTTATAATAAAAGTGAAAGTAAAATAATAGTGAAAGTAAAAGTCAAAGTTATAGTGAAAGTGGAATTTGAAGTTAATGTTAAATTTAAAATGGTGTCTAAAAGAAACTGAAAATGAAATCAAAGTGAAAGTCAAAGTAAAAGTGAAAGAAAAAGTGAAAATAAAAGTGAATGTGAAAATGATAGTGAAAATAAATTTTAAAGTTAAATTTAAAATGAGGTCTAAGTGAAAAAAATGAATGTGAAAATAAAAGCCAAAGTGAAAGTTAAAGTAAAAGTGAAAGTAAAAATGAAAGTCAAAGTAAAAGTGAATATGAAAATTATAGTAAAAATAAAATTGAAAGTTAAAGTTAAATTTAAAATGAATTTAAAGTAAAAATGAAAATAATAATTAAAATACAAGACAAAGTGAATGTCAAAGTGATGGTGAAAATGAAAATGATAGTGAAAGTGAAATTTAAAGTTGAAGTTAAAGTTACATTAAACTGAAAATAAAAGCGAAAATAAAAGCCAAAGTGAAAGTAAAAATAAGTTAAATTAAACTGAAAATGAGAGTGAAACAAAATCCAAAGTGAAAATTAAAGTGAAAGTGAAAGTAAAAATGAAAGTCAATGTAAAAGCCAAAGTGAAAGTAAAAATAAAGTTTAATGTAAAAGCCAAAGTGAAAGTTAAAGAAAAAGTGAAATAAAAAAGAAAGTCAAAGTAAAAGTGAATGTAAAAATTATAGTGAAAGTGAAAGTGAAGGTGAAAGTTAAAGATAAAATGAAGTCAAAGTGAAATTGAAAATGAAACTGAAATAGAAACTAAAAGTGAAAGTCGAAGTGAAGATGAAAGTGAAAGTAAAAATGATAATGAAAGTGAAAGTCAAAACCATAGTGAAAGTAAATTTTCGTTTTTTTCAAATTTCACTAAAAAATGATTTTCCAAATACCTAAAAAAAATTTTTCACTCAAATATCGACTGAAAAAAATATTTTCCTCGATGTTTATGTGAGAAAATAAACAAAATGTCAAAAAAATAAAGAAAAAATTGCCCACAATAAATTTAATAAAGTGAGGATAAAAAAGACAATGTAGATCACAAAAAAAAAAAATAAAAAAATAAGAGAATATTTTATGTCAAATGTCATTTCGGAAGAGAAAAATAAAAAAAAGAAAAGAAAAGAAAAGGTATATCGTGTGTGTGCCTATATACTTTTTGAGACGAAGAGGCACACAGAAGAGGTTAAATCATCCGAGCGAGTGATCCATCAACGTCGAATATCGCCACATTTTCTCCCCCTAAGAAAATTACATTTTGAAACGCCAGTGGTTTCCGAAACTAAGCTTTATTTTTCCTCGTAAGCGATTGAGATCTCGTCTTGAAGCATTTCGAATATATAAAGTCGCGACGTTGAATTCCCCGAGTCTAGAGTGTATCGACTAAGAAGAAGAAGGAGGAAGAAAAAAAAGGCGAATACGTACTTTCAAATGAAATGTGAACTCGATGTTCAGTCGAGCGCTCAAAGGGGGAAATGCAAAATGATGGATGCGGAAATATCTTCTTCTGCCATTTTCATTTATGCATTCAAAAGTTTATAAAAAAAAAAAAAAATTTCAATTTATTTGTTTTAGAATTTTTTTTCCTGTTATGGCGAAATAAACAAATTATTTATTACATTATTTGATTGACTTTAAAATAGTTTTATTTATTGTTTTTATTTTACTCAATTTTTTTTTTTTTTTTTTTTTTAATGTTATATTTAACATTTTTCGCAATATTATTTTTTTTGTGTTCTAAAAATAATACGAGGAATTTATGAATTTTCTTCAAACAGCAATTAAAATATAATTGATGGATATAGAAGAGTCAATAGGAGAAGAAAAAAAGGAAAAAAATAAAGTTGAAGAGTTGTTTATTATATAATTTAAGCAATGTTCGAAAAACCTGTTCTGGTTTCGTAGCTCAACGATAAATTAAAATTATAAATTAAAATAAAATAATAAATTAAAATTAAAATAGTTTTATTTATTGTTTTTATTTTACTCAATTTTTTTTTTTTTTTTTTTTTTAATGTTATATTTAACATTTTTTCGCAATATTATTTTTTTTGTGTTCTAAAAATAATACGAGGAATTTATGAATTTTCTTCAAACAGCAATTAAAATATAATTGATGGATATAGAAGAGTCAATAGGAGAAGAAAAAAAGGAAAAAAATAAAGTTGAAGAGTTGTTTATTATATAATTTAAGCAATGTTCGAAAAACCTGTTCTGGTTTCGTAGCTCAACGATAAATAACGTTGGAAAACAGAAAGGCTGATGGCTAGTCAGGAAAACGCAGACGAGAAAGTGCCTTTGCAACATCACGTACAGAGAAAAGAGAAAATTTATTGTAAAAATTACGACGGGCGCTTGTTCAGAAGAATCGGGAGGTTGGTCAATGCTTGTAATATATAAAGAAAATGGGTTTCCACTGCGCTCTACAACTATGTCAGAATTTTAATACAGAAATATTCGCACAGTCAATTTTTTTGAATATGTTCAATATTTTTTGTTAAATATTTTTTTCTTTTTATTTTAATTATTATATTTTTTTAATATATATGTATTGAATTTCAATATCACGTTAAAGACACGTAAAGACTGCGTTTCAAATAATATCAAATTCAGCAAAAAAATAACCATGTAACTGTACAAAGTGTTTTTTTCGAATACAATCATAGTTCATTTGTGTTTTGTAGAAAAAAATTTTAATTTAAAATCGAATAAAAAAATTTCCAATGGAGGATTTTATTAACTATTGATTGGTAATTTGTTTTTTTTAATTGAATGCAAAAATTTTTATTTGAGATAAATAATAATTCTTTATACTATTCTTTATAATAATTTTTTCCTCTAAAATATCTCACATTTTTTTTTAAAAGACTTTTAGCTTATAAAATTTCTTTTTGAGTTAGACATTTTTTCACATTTTTCACGAAGTTGCTAAGGGTCAGAAAAATCGGGAAATATTATTTAAAGTAGTGGAAAAATATTCTGGATTTATGCAAAAGAAATTCTAAAGTTTTTGGTGAACTTTAAAAATATTGAAATCCTTAAACTGCGTTCTTGAATTTTTCTTTTTTCACCATTAAAATTTAAAATGAAACCAAAAAGAGTTACAGTTCCTATTTTTATAAAAAAAAATAGAATTTTTGTATTTAAATAATTAAATTTTTACAGAACTTTCTGGGAAAAAAAACTTTCTGAAAATTATTCAAAATAATTACTTTAATTTCCATTTACAAAAAAATATAATTCTGGGGAATAATTGAATTTCTATTTCTATTTCGGAGAATTTATTATAAATATGTTTAAAAATAAGTACTGTATCAACGGTCCTCAGGGTCGTTAATTACGAATCTAAAGTCAGATTTTCAAAATTCAAAATGGCGCATCCAAGATGGCGGACGACTTTTTTAAAAATTGTTCCAATTTCCCTGAAACTTAATAGTAGGGGGTTTTTGGTGTCGCTGATTACGAATTTCATGTTAGATTTTCAAAAAAGAATTGCGGATCAAATATGGAAGACGTCTTTTTCAAAAATCGTTGTAATTTGCCTAAAAGTTGATACTCAAAGGTAATGAAATTGGTTAAATGTTGTTACTTGAGAGTTTTTTTTATTGTCCGCCATTTTGGATCCGCCATTTTGAATTTTCATAAACTGTTAAGTTTTTTGAAAATTTGCCGAAAGATTAAAGTGCAAGTGCAACAGGTGAAATGAAAATAGATTGAACTTTAGGGACAAAAAAAGGTGCAAATATGTTTTTGTGTTAAAAAATGAAACATTAATAGAGAAAAGATAAAATATTAATTTTATTATAAAGAAATAGAAGGATTTTGTAAATTTACCTTAAACCACGTTCCCATGCGGAGACAATAAGTGTATTAACAGCGAGATCAACGGGAATAATTTCAGCCTGATAGTCCGCGTGTCCAAATGCAAATCCAGCGCCAACCATTAGGGCCGTTGGTCCTTTTATGACTTCAACATAGCCTGGCATTGGTTCCTTGTAAACGGGACCCACAATGGGGAGTCGAATTAAAGCTAGTGGAACATCAGGTACTTGTTCATTGAGTAAAGTTTCAGCAATTTGCCCCCTATATCTAAAGAGGTTAGTGGCTGCTGCAACCACTTTGAGGTTAGGTAGGTCTTGACAGAACTCGAGGACAGTGTCATGTGGTCCAGCTGCATGAAACACGACGCTGACATTTGCCAGAAGAGCCTGATCTTCTTTACTTAGTCCAAGGCTCTCGTAAAGGAGATTTCCCTCTATGGACCTCACACGCGAAAGTGCATTCGGATCCTCAAGTCGAAGTCTCTCGTATCTGAAATATTTTTTAATTATTTTCATTTATCTGGAGCATAGAATTTTAATTCAGAACCATCATCAGGCCACTTTTATTAACCTTTAGAGAAAAAATTTTAAAAATATTTATTTAAATATAGGTTTCGAAAACTAAATTTAAATAAATGTTATATCATAGTATAACAAAAAAAGGAATATCGAATAAAAAATCCCAAACATCAACACAGCATTGTGCTATAGATAATTCAGTCGTTTAAAGAAAAAGGAATCAGGGAGAATAAAAAAAGCGTGGAATTTATTGCGTGAATTTCTTTTGTATAAAAGAGAAAAATCACCGTTGAGTTGTAACATTTTCACGAAAGTCGAGGTGGAATCCCAAGTCTTTTGCAGCTCAATAAAAACCTCCCTTTAAACTCTCTCCCCCCTCGAGTTGTCTTAAAACACCTTTTGCACGTTCATGCAATAGTTCAATCGAATAGACAAGCACTTTACTCTATTGAAAGAGATAAAGTAAATTACATGATGAGCCAATTAATTGAGCTGCGAGTGAATTTGTGAAAATTAAATAAGAATTTTACAAAATTATCAACGCTGCTGATATTTCAATTTCTACTGTCACTTCTTAAATTGACATTACATCATTTACAGTGAATTTTTTTTTTTTTTTTTTTTAATTCATTAACAATCTTTACTATTAATTTTTTAAATTAAACGTTCCTCGAAATTGAATTTTTTGTTAATCAAAAACGATGTATCATTTTTTGTTTCATTTAATTTGTTGCAGACAAAGTGTTTTAGTTCACATCACATGTTTCATGGAAAAATAAAAAGTAATTTATTTTAATGCTTTCGTATAATGAAACAGTTTTAAAATGGGATGTAGGATAAGGATCGATGTACTTATACAAGCTGAGAATCTGGTAGCGCACTTTAGGTAATGAGGGTAAGTGTAAATTTGGATTACTTCCGCACACGCATCTTTGACACATCATCAGGAGGAATTTAATAGCTTAGGACATCAAGTGCGACGTATTTCGCCAAATGGGAAATTGCCAATAACGACGATTGGCTTATTAATCGCCGACCAATATTCCAAACCAATGATTTTAGAATTATTCGCGTCTTTATTATTACTATTCTTCACTTGCTGCTTTAGTATATTTTATTCTTTACTCCTTCTTATCATTTATATCTATTACTATTAATTAATTAATCACTATTGTTTTAATTTTTTGATTTACTGATCAGTAACTGTTTAGAACACTTTTTAATATTAAAAAAAAAAAAAAAAAAAAAAAAAAAAAAAAAAAAAAATGTTTTATTATTAATTAGATGTCAGGAATGAATAACTAGGACACGATACTTTTATACTAGAACACAAAGCGCATGAGTTTTAAGAAGTGAGTGAAAAAGATTTAGACACAAAACAAGAGGTCAATGTTTATTTGGCAAAACTGGAATATTTTTTTAGCGCGAAAAAATTTAATGAAAAAAATTACTGCCTTGAGGCGACAATGCTGAACTATGTTTGCGTGCTTTCATGATGCAAAAGCTTTGGTCATAACGGCGTCCAAACACGTAATACGACGATCCCATTCGTCGGTACGCGTAAAATTTACAGGAAGGTTCATTGAATCTTTATTGCATTACATTGGACGTCCAACTTGAGATACGCCTATCAGCTTATCGAATTTTTATTTTATTGCCCTCTTTAAAGAGACCATAAAAAACCCTCTTTCAAGCTTTTCCTACTTTCTTTTTTACTTCAATATTTACTTCACACTGCGTTTAATTAATTAAATTGATTACATATTTTTATTTTATCATAGTAACGGAATATTTATATTTAAATCAATTTTTTACCCCCTTGGTATTCTAATTGTGTCAGAAAATAAATTTTCAGTTACTGAAAATATTTTTTTAATTATTAGATTAATAAATAAATTCTTCAATTACAGTAAATTCTAATTGTTCGAGTAATTTTAAAAGTGGGGGAAATAATTTTTAATTTGTTCTTCCGGCCAATTAGGAATGTTGAAAGTTCATACCCGGGAGAAAGGAAAATCCTCTTAATCCGATCATCCTTGTTATAACCTGAACGCGACCTCAGAACTGCATAAACTTTAATCTTTGGAAAAGCACGTAAAATCTTTTCGAGAATAGCGCGGCCTACCTCACTGGTAACTCCCGTGAGTAGTACTTCGCGTTCTCCGAACCACTCATGAAGAGACATGATCATCAACTGCAGAGAGAAAATGAAAGTGACTCGATCGTTGAATAACTTTACTGTACGCGAGACAGGAAACTTCTTTCCTTAGCTGAAAGTTCATTCACTGGCGCCGTTTAAAGAGAGTCAACATGCAGGAAAAAATAATTTTCATAGTAAAGCAGATGCATTAGAAGCATTAGAAAAATTATTACAAACAAATCAATTGTGATATTGATGAACTTGGTTCTTTTTAAAAAAAACGATGAAAATTTAGATTTCAGAAAAAGACGATAATTATTGACAGAAGTTTTGTGGCTTAAGATTTAATTTAAAGTATAGAAATTATAAAAAGGGGGTTCGACTTAACCGATAGCGCATAAAGATTCCAAGATGCTATGAAATATATTTCATAGCGCAGCAAAGTTTCCTCAGGTAGAAATGCCAAAAGTGATGAACAAGCCTTTCGTTGTTGAGCCAAATGAGAATGTCAAAGTGGACTTAACGAAATTGAACTCAGCCTCAGGAACGAATTATGCGCCATCTACAACTTTTCATTTGAAAAGTCGCGCTAATAATATTAATATAAAAAGTAAAATATAATTAATTAGAAAAGACCACTGGGAATGACATTTAATAGAATTCATGATTAGAGTTCAACAATATTATTATGATGAAGTTATAAAAATTGATATTTCGTCGACTAACATCATCTCCTTCAAGTATATCGATATAGTTAACAATAAATATCATCAATTGTACTTTGTTCCAGAGAATGCAACACACAACTAAACTTAGGTTTTAAATAAAACGTCCACTGTGATTCAATTAACTCTTAGATACTTTCTAAGGAAACTAATCTCACATCTTATCTTCTATCAGGAGCACAGCATCAAGGAATTCATAGTTTTCTTGAATCGAGAAGTGATCTGAGTTCAATGAAAACTTGGCCTATCCTGGTTCTAGTTAGTTCTGAAGTCGTGCTTAGAATCTTGGAGTATTCAACTTATAGGGCACGTAGAGAAATCAATACTTCACCTGTAAGAAATTCGTTTACTTCCTGATTTATGAAAGAAACTAAATTAGAAGAATGTTTTTAACAATATACGATTGAGTTTGATTTAGATGTTACGAGTTATTATTGAAAACTTTTGGAATAAGTGCTAATACTTTCCCAAAATAGAAAGAATGTTTACAAACTCCCAAAGTTATAGCGAAATTATTGAAATGAATTTTTTAAATGTATGCATGAATTTTCCAAAGTATAACATTTGTATTAATAGTTGCAGGGAACCTGCAGCCTTTACGTTTAATCGTAACCTATATCCATTGGAAAACCGATGTGATGCATCTGCATGTAAACGAGCTTCAACTTCCCTTCAACCTCTACTTACGAGAAGTTTAGATTTGCATGATATTTCGTCAGTGTGGGCTTTATTTCACTCGCACAACTAATGAGCGACATTTAAACTTTGGAGGTCGACCGAAGACATTTAGGCACCCACACCTCAATCACACAAACTCAGATCTTAATATTTTGAAATTACGTAGAGATGTTCTATTTTCTATTTATCTAAAATCTAAATTGTTCTGAATTGTTTAATAAATATATTTTTCTTTGTGAGTCTAGAAATAAATAAGGTAAACTACACGTATGTTACGAGAAAAAAAATTCCCGTAAATACTGCCATTTACCACAAGAACACTTGAGTTCTATAATTTTGCAAAGATTTAGTATTTCATTCATTTGCATTTAAAAAATATTACAAAAAAAATAAACGAGAATGTTTACAAATGTTTCCCGTTGTATTTTCCAACTCCTTTGCGAAAGTGGCATATCTGATGTAGAGGCAAGGACCTTTGACAAAAATAATATACATTTCTTGGAAATAAGGAATTTCTTGTTTACGTATAAATTTAAATCTCTTTATCATGTAAATATTATTCTTATGAAAGAGAAATATACAATTGCGATAGTAAAGTATTAAAATAAAAGTATAACTTCACATTATTTAAAATGCACTGGAACGAAAAATAAAAAGGTATACATAATATATTATTATCATTGCCTATAAAGAAGACAATTATGTTTATTTTATTGAATAAAAAGCCAATAATTATTCAAATAAAGTCAGTTTTTATAAATTCAAAATGTCGGATATAATATGGCGGACGATTTTTTAAATATTAAACCAATTTGCTGAAAAATTTGCAACGCAGGATTTTATGGGCTGTCTGTAGGATACTCAGTTTACTCACAGCAAGATGCCTATCAACAGAGTAGAGCAGAAATAGTTGTTTTGATGAGTAAGTCTAAACCAATGTTAGCCGGAGCTCTCGAAAATTCATCATAGAAATTTAAAAAAAAATTATTCAATAATTGTCTCAAAAAAAATTCATAATATATCGACTTTTTTTGGCTGTATAACTGGAGGACCCCTTAAGCAAAACATATAAATATGATATTTATTTCATTCTTATGCTTTTATTGTTGAAATACTTTGCTAACACAAAAGTACAGTGTGAACATCTGCCACGTACTGTTGCTTCTATCTTTTCCTAGCCTCTAAATCTACAAATAATAAAAAAAATGTTATTACTTTAGATTTGCCTAAAGTCCATAAAACAAAGCAAATGAAATTTTATTCCATAAAATCAAAGCGTTTTATTTCTTAAAACGTGCAGGAATATTTTTTACAAAACTGATTTTCTTCAGGCATTTCTAAAAATCAAACTTATAACTTGATAAATTTTGCCACGACACAAAGACTAACAAAAACAATACAATTATAAATTAAAATAATATATTTAAATTTTTCTTTTATTTTAAAAAAAATTCTTAAGATAAATTACATTGTGCAGATAGTAGCGTAACATAGAGTAAGTATTAAAGGATGAAGCAAAAATAAATTGGCAGACGATTTACGAAATACATTTACAATTAAAGTGAAAATACTTTTTTGTTCAATCTTTTTTTGCCGGTTTCTATTAGGATTGTGTAATATATTTTGAATTATTAGATCTGCAGTACATTCTTCCTTTTGTGAATTGTAAATGTAACCGAACTGACAGAGACAGTCAAAATGACCAGGCAAATTGAAACAGCTTTCTCCCGAACTCAAAGAACAATTGTGTTTATTAGTGGTGCATTCATCCACGTCGATGCAAATTCCATATCTAGACGACCATTCGTAACCTGATTTTTGACAATGGCACGTTACGTTTATTTCATTTCTCATCAAAGCCTCAAAATCCTGATTCTCCGCTGCACTTAACTTGCATTCACGTTTATCTATTAGGAGATTATTTTTATACTTTTATATTTAATCCTGCAAAGTTCACGTCTACATTTAATATCTCTCTATTTTAATTTAAACTTTTAAGCTACTTTCAGAAAAAAATTTTAAAAACTTTTTTCAAATTCTTTAACAGTGAAAATTTTTTTAAAAAATTTCAGAATTATTTTACTTGATGTTATTAATTTCTACGTATTAAATTCTAATGAAAACGTACTTGGAGAATTATTTACATAGCAGGGATTATTTTTCGACTGAAAACATTTTTTCCAATCAGTGAAATATTTCATAGGGCAACATGCATCAGGACAAAAACTATAGATGGCGCAGGCAAATGGGTTTTTGTCGTCTGCTCTTGGATCTTTGTTATGGGTACCATAAATTCCCAAACAATCTGCATGGTTATCGCACGGTTCTCCAAAATGGGTCAATTCAGGCGTACGCAGCATCGTATACCAGCACATGTAGTAACTCGCAGACGTGCGCCACTGAAATCGCTCTAAAGTTGTTCAATTATTTGCAGAAAACTGAAAATTTTGTTTATTATTGTAAAATTTAATTTATAATTTGTTAAACTGATTATTATTCCAGAAGGATTGACGAAAGTTTAATTGGTTGCTGTCTTACCTGGTAAATTATTTGTAGCATAAAATTGAAAGAAATGATTTTTAATTAAAGTGAATCAAACAATAAAATCAAAGTAAGAAGGAGAAGGGAGGGAGAGGGAAGGAGCAAGGAGAAGGGATCAAGTGCTCACGGCAGTGACGATTGAGACCTGACGGGAAAAGGTCATTGACTGGGAGGTCTGACCCGGACAGAAAAGACTGAATATTGAAAAGGCAAAGGGCTGACAAAAATTGTATTCATCATGCCTAACAATTAATAGGTGTGCATTTTGTGAAGACCACCTGAGTATGAAGAGGCACTCCTGGCGAAATAGAGAAAAGTTGTTTTGATGAGTAAGTCTAAACCTGTATTGTGTCGTGAATTGACCGAAGAATAAACTAATATTTGTTCCGGTGACTCCAAGTTCAAGACACGTAAGTCGATAACAATATTAAAGGGAAA